>NC_042617.1:461239703-461848570 GCF_901001135.1 Rhinatrema bivittatum | reverse complement strand
GTAGGAGCCCGGCCGCTGAGACTTAAGAGATCACGGAAGCTGGGACTGGAGCAGGCAGGCAGGGATCAGGAGACAGGCAGGAACTGAAGCAGGCTAGGACTGAAACAAGCAGGAACTGAAGCGGAACTGGCTACTGGAACCAGACAGGAACTGAAGCAGGACTGGCTTCTGGAACCAGACAGGAGCTGAAGCAGGACTGGCTACTGGAACCAAGCTGGAACTGAAGCAGAACAGATTACTGCAAGCAAGCCAGGCAGAAGCAAGACTTGGGCACGGAGTGAAACAAGTCTCAGGCAGGAACGGAGTCGCTAACGCAATAGCACACTCAGGGGCACGGAGCAACAGAGAACCGCAAGGAACCCCGTTGCAAGGCAAAGTCCTGGGCTCCACAGCGGCCTTACATAGGCCACGGCGTCTGACGTCATGGATAGGGCGGAGCTTCCAGTGGCGGGAAATGACCTTCATAAGCGCGGATTGTGTGTGCGCGCGCGCGCCTAGGGAGAAGGTGTCCAGGCAGGGCTTCTCGGCGGCATCCCCCCCGCAGGGATGCCGCAAAACAGGCCGCAGACCCTCAGAGATGGGCTGGGACCAAGGAGGTAAGGGCCTAGTCGTGGCTGCCGCGACTGGGACCTCAACACTAGGGATGCAGTTTCTTTATCCATAGTGTTCCTTCTCTTAACTCTTCTCCTCTGATCTGAATCAATCTCCAATATGCCCTCATCTTGAAGGGTGGAAAAGTCTCCTTACTTCAAAACTGGATACAAAAATGTTGCACTGGAGGTGGACCCTTGGCCTGGGGCAGGATTGGTTCGGCCCTCTGGTAGGACCTAGAGAGCGCCTGCTACCAGGAGGCAGAGCACACGAGGAGACGGAGGCTAGCTGAAACTTCGCTAATAACAGTCCGGGGTATCCACACTGCCTGGACTTAGGTGAGCCTCAGAGGGTCTCCCAGAAAGGTAGCGGAGAGGTGTGCCCACCACGAGTAAGGATGCACGGCTAATGCAGAGAGGATGGACCAGACCTGAACGAGACACCGGAGGCCTCAAGGAGGTAACAGTTCAGGAAAGCTCTCCGGGCGGAATAAGCAGTGCCTGTGGGTCTGGTCTGAGGAAGGCCGTGGGCAGAGTCCAAGCAGGTCAGTCTGGTGGTCACAGAAGGCAAGAAGAGGGTGTCCGAGTGAAGTGCAAGGGTCAAAGCCAGGGTATCCATCCAGAAGTGGTCATCCAAAGCAAGGGTCAAATCCAAGGTCAGTCCGAGTGTAGTCAAGGGAAGCGAAGGTCAGTTCCAGGCGGCGGTCAATGTGGTCAAGCAGGCAGAGGTCAGTTCCAGGCAGTGGTCAATGTGGTCAGAAGGTAGACAAAGATCAGATGCAGGCAGTGGTGAGTCATAGTCAGGAAAGCAGGGGTCAGTACCAAGAATCAGTCCAAAGGGTACTACCAGAGAACGTGGAGCAGGAACAAGACAGATGCTGGAAGACAAGGAGGACCACGGGAACACTGGAAGATGGAGACGCTGGAACAAGAAGATGCTGGAGAAAGGAGACACTGGAACACAGGATCAGATACAAGGAACAGGCAAACTAGTACACCGAGGTGTCGACCGATTGCCAAGGTGAGGTTCTGGGGACAGAGCTTCGCCTTTTATACTAGGGCTGTGTGATGTTATCAGGATGCGTCCAAGCTGGGTTTCCGCGCTTGGCCCTTTAAAAGTGGAGACGTTGGCCGCGCGTGTGCCTAGGGGCGGGGCCGAGGAGATGGAAGATACGGAGCCCCTACGGGAGCTCCACTGAGAGGCCTGTGGCATGGAAGAGGCCATGGATGCCTGGGGAGAGCGTCGGGGATGTCAGGAGCTGGTGGCAGTGGCAAGACCGGAGCTGGTAGAGGGCAGCACGAGGTGAGCAGGGCTGACCGCTGCACCAACGCGGCTGGAACACACAACAAAAAGTTCTTCTAAGACAGTATTCTCTCTCCCCACTGTCAGCGGGTTGCAGGGAGGAGGTTACTGGAAATCTAGGCCTTCCAGCCAGGATGTTGTTGAGTCCTGCGCCCGTGGACGGCCACGGGCACGGCCCCCTACCTCCACCTTGGCGGGCCTCTGAAACGCTCCCTGGGGCTGGTGCCCATCACCCCGGGGATGGTCCGCAGTCTGGCCGCCTGCTGGGGAGCCGTCCCTGCTCCTCCCTCGCGGCGCTCTGCTGGCTTTCCTCCTCGGAGGAAATCCAAGATGGCCGCCACCATCTTTAGGCGTAAGGCCACGCCCCCTGCTGGATTTAAAGGGACCTGATCCGTTTAATGATACTCACCTGCTTCCAATGATCCAGAGCAGAGGAAGTATTTAAGGAGGCTTCCTCTGCTCATTCCTCGACTTGGCAACGTCTCCTGTGAGCTTTGTCCAGTCTGCTTGCTTCGGTGAGTTCCTTGAGCTTGGCTTCTGGTTCCTGCTTCGTCTTCCTGGTTCCTGACTTCAGATTGGCTGTCGGTGATTCTCTGGTTCCTGACTTCGGATTGGCAAGTGGTGATCCTCTGGCGTACAACTTCGGACTGATGAGCGACGACCCTCTGGCACTCGACCTAGGACTTCTTCAAGACTACCGTCTCCAAGGGCCCGCCTAAGTCCCAGCGGCCCCCCTACGGGCTCCTCCTGGGGGGACCGCGGGCTTCCAGGGCGAAGCTCCAGTTGGCCCTTGCACCGTTTCCCTGACCTCCCTAGGTCCACCTAAGTCCCAGCGGTCGGGTCCCTATGGGCTCCTCCCGGGGGGATCGCAGACCACCAGTGGTGAAGACACAGCGCCTCATCTCGTCTCTTCATCGCCTCCGTGTTCGCCTCAGCCTCCAGTGCCAAGGGTCAGGTGGTCCCGCTTCCTGTTCTGCCTCGCCACCCGACGAGAGAGCCTACAGACCCTCCGAAAGGTATACCATCCTCTCGTCAGCCAAGGGTCCACAAGCCTGAGCATAACAGATTGCCAAGTCCATGGACCCGGCAGAGGCATCTGCCCGCCAGGCTATTCCCGGAATGGCCCAGCGCCTGAAGGAGCAACAACAGACCCTCGATGCCCTGGTCTCCATGGTACAGGGCCTGACCCAGCGCATCGAGGCCCTGGGGCCCATGAACCCTACGCTGCTGTCTCTGCCTGGGGTTCAAGGAGGCCACCCTACTCAGCTGCACACCGTCCAAGCCTCCGGGGGTGACCTGGGACAAGGAAGTTCCACTCAACTCCCGGCACCCTCCCGATATGCCGGAGATGCAAAGTAGTGTCGAGGCTTCCTCAGCCAGTGCCAGGTCTGTTTTTCCTTGCTCCCTGTGCAGTTTCCCAGCAACCTGGTTAAGACCAGCTACATTATGTCCCTGCTCGACGGGAGGCCTCTGATCTGGGCCTCTCATCTGTGGGAGAGAAGGGACCCTGTCTTCAAAAACCTGAGTCAGTTTCTGTCTGCTTTTTGGCAGATTTTCGATGAACAGGTCCGCAAATCCACTGCGGTCTCTGAATTGCTCCAATTGCGACAAGGTACTCGGACTGTGGCTGAATACGCAATGCAGTTCCATACCTTGGCCGCAGATTGCCTCCACGGGATCTTTCTGGAAGGACTGGCCTTCCGCCTTCAGAACGAGCTAGCGGCAAAAGAACTTCCGGAGGACCTCGACGGCCTGATAGAATTGGCCAATTGAGTAGATCGCTGGATGAGGCTTCGCCTTCCAGTAGACAAGACGGCAAGGAGGTCCTCACCGCCTTCCAAGAATGCATCTGATGTTCCTGGAACGCCCACCGAGGAACCGATGGAGTTGGGTCACGGAAGATTCTCCCCACAGGAACGCTGGAGGCGGATAAGGGAAGGACTCTGTTTTTACTGCGGAGCAACGGGCCATCAGATAGCGGAGTGCCCAAATCGACCGGGAAACGCTCAGGCCTAGGACCGAAAGGAGGCCTCATCCTGGGCCGTGCTTCTCCAGTACCTCCACTAACGCTACCAGTTGTGTTAACATTCGCCGGCGGCGAGTTCCACACCTTGGCCTTGGTGGACTCCGGCACCGGGGGTAACTTCATCATGAAAAGTATGGCAGAGCATTTGGAGTTACCATAAGCTCATCTTCCAGCACCCTTGGTCATCTCCTCCATTCAAGGGAAACCTCTCCCGGAACGTATAACACACACCACGGTTCCTGTCCCGCTGAGGGTTGGAATCCTCCATCAGGAACGCATGCCTCTTATGTTTTGGAATACTCCATACACCCGATTGTCCTGGGCCTTCCCTGGCTGCAGGAACACAAACCTCAGTTTAACTGGAGGACTCTGCAGCTGTCTCGCTGGGGGCCGAAGTGTCACGGCAATTGCCTCCAATCCGTGGTTCCTGTCTCCTGTCCTGTGGCTTCCACTAGCCTTCCAGGCCTGCCGGCCCCCTATGGCGCATACGCGGATGTGTTCTCGAAACAGAAGGCCGAGATACTTCCACCCCATCACTCCTTCGATTGCGCCATCAATTTCCTTCCTGGTACTGAGCCTCCTCGGGGCCGCGCATACGCCCTCTCACCTGCTGAGACACAGGCCATGAGCGAATACATCAAAGAGAACCTGGAGAGGGGCTTCATTTGGAAGTCTAAATCCCCTGCCAGGGCTGGTTTCTTCTTTGTCGCGAAGAAGGATGGGAGTCTCTGCCCCTGTATTGACTACTGGGGCTTAAATGCTATTATGGTCAAGGATCGCTACCTCTTGCCCCTCATCTCGGAGCTCTTTGACCGGCTCCAAGGGGCGAGGATCTTTTCCAAATTGGACCTCCGAGGGGCCTACAACCTCATCCAAATCAAGGAAGGTGATGAGTGGAAGATGGCCTTCAATACACGAGACGGCCACTATGAGTATCTAGTGATGTCATTTGGGCTCTGTAACGCTCCTGCGGTGTTCCAGAACACCATGAATGAGATCTTCCGTGATCTCCTATACAAGTGCGTGGTGGTATACCTGGATGACATTTTAATATTCTCGGATTCCCTGACCGCGCACCGTCAGCACGTCATCCAGGTATTGCAATGGCTCCGAGAACATCAGTTGTACGCAAAATTAGAAAAGTGCCTCTTTGAGAAGGAGTCCCTTCCTTTCCTGGGATACATCATCTCCAGTGAAGGGTTCTGTATGGATCCTCAAAAGCTGAAAGCCATTCGGGAATGGCCCCAGCCGTCCGGATTGAAGGCACTCCAATGATTCCTGGGATTCGCGAATTATTATCGGTCATTCATTCCGCACTATGCATCCATAGTTGCTCCGATGATGGCCCTGACCTGGAAAGGCGCGGATCCCAAGAAATGGCCTCCTGGAGCCGAAGCCGCTTTTCGTCGCCTCAAGGAGGCGTTCCTGCAGCAACCATGCCTTCGGCATCCAGACCCACAGCGCCCGTTCATCGCTCATCGGAAGGCGTGGGCGCTGTCTTGAGTCAGACGTCTGATAATCACAAACTTTGTCCGTGTGCCTTCCTCTCGCGCCAGTTCTCCCCGGCGGAGAGAAATTACGCCTTAGGAGATAAGGAGCTGCTAGCGATCAAGGTCGCCCTCGAAGAATGGCGCCCCTGGCTGGAGGGAGCACAGCACCCATTCACGATCTACACGGACCACAAAAATCTCGAATACCTGCACCGGGCACAACGGCTCAACCCACGGCAAGCACGGTGGGCCCTGTTTTTCACCCGGTTTAATTTTGTGCTCCGCTACAGACCGGCCGAGAAGAATGCCAAGGCCGATGCCCTATCGCAGGTATTCGAATCAATGGAAGGCTCAGAGGAACCGCGATACATCATCAAGCCATCCCGCATCCTCTTGTCTGCTACCACGGCAATCCCTCCAGGGAAAACCTTAGTTCCCCCGGGCTTGCGGAAACAAGTCTTGGCATGGGTCCATGACTCCCGCTGTTCTGGTCACCCAGGACAATCCCGGACATTACAGACCTTGCGCCGGTACTACTGGTGGCCGCGGATGAATAAAGACGTCTGGGCATACGTGGAGTCCTGCCAGTCGTGTGCCCGCCACAAGAGGATCCCCAGTGCAGTTCTGGGCTTACTTCAGCCCTTACCGGCGCCCTCAGAACCCTGGACCCATGTGGCAACCGATTTCGTGATGGACCTGCCACAATCCAGCTGCAACACCGTGATCTGGGTGGTCGTCGACCGTTTTAGTAAAATGGCACATTTTGTGCCATTGCCAGGATTGCCGTCTGCGCCATAGCTGGCCCAGCTGTTCGTCCAGCATATCTTCCGGCTACACAGCCTGCCTCAAAGTATTCTGTCGGATCGAGGGCCCCAATTCACTGCCAAGTTCTGGAGGGCCCTCTGTCAAAAGTTCGACGTCACCTTGGACTATACATCAGGCTATCACCCTCAGACCAATGGTCTTGTGGAGAGAACCAACCAGACGTTGAAGCAGTTCCTCCGCATCTATGTCAATGAAAAGCAAGATGACTGGGCTAGCTTGTTACCATGGGCCGAATTCGCTCTTAACTTCCACTTCTCCGCGGCTACAGGATCTTCCCCGTTCCAAATTGTGTATGGGAAACAGCCACGCCCGCCTCTGCCCGTGCCCATTACAGTGCCTTCCCCGATAGCCCAGCTCTCTGCAGAAGAACTACATCGCCTGTGGGTATCCACACAACGCGCCCTGATCAAGGCCAGTCAGGCGGCAAAGAGGTATGTGGACCAACGGAGAAGACCTTATCCACCTCTTAGACCGGGCCAAAAGGTCTGGCTAAGTACCCAATTCATCCGTTTGAAGCTGCCATCATCGCGACTGGCCCCACAATTCATCGGGCCATTTCCCATCATCCAGCAGGTGGGTGCTGTCTCATATCAACTTCGCCTCCCTCCGTCTCTCAAGATACACAACACGTTCCACGTCTCCCTCTTAAAATCTCTGGTATTATCATGGCCCTCCAGCACGCCTCCGACTCCTCAACCTGTCGCCTCTGAAGATGACCTCACCTACCAGGTCCGGGAGGTGTTAGATGTGAGAAACATCACAAGAAATGGGAATATCTGTTGGCATGGGAGGGCTTCGGTCCCGAAGAGAACTCATGGGAGCCCATGGCTAACATCCTGGATCGGAGCCTATTGGACCAGTTCCACAGAGACCACCCGTCTAAGCCCAGGCCTCCGGAAAGGTGCCCTAAAGAGGGGGGTACTGTTGTGTCCCGCGCCCATGGACGGCCACGGGCATGGCGACCCACCGCGGCAACCCCTGAAACTCTCCCCGGGGCCAGTGCCCATCACCCCGGAGATGGTCCGCAGTCTGGCCGCCCGCTGGGGAGCCGTCCCTGCTCCTCCCTCGCAGCGCTCTGCTGGCTTTCCTCCTCCTTGGAAATCCAAGATGGCCGCCACCATCTTTAGGCGTGAGGCCACGCCCCCTGCTGGATTTAAAGGGACCTGATCCGTTTAATGATACTCACCTGCTTCCAATGATCCAGAGCAGAGGAGGTATTTAAGGAGGCTTCCTCTGCTCATTCCTCGACTTGGCAATGTCTCCTGTGAGCTTTATCCAGTCTGCTTGCTTCGGTGAGTTCCTTGAGCTTGGCTTCTGGTTCCTGCTTCGTCTTCCTGGTTCATGACTTCGGATTGGCTGACGGTGATTCTCTAGTTCCTGACTTCGGATTGGCAAGTGGTGATCCTCTGGCGTACAACTTCGGACTGGTGAGCGACGACCCTCTGGGACTTGACCTAGGACTTCTTCAAGACTACAGTCTCCAAGGGCCTGCCTAAGTCCCAGTGGCCCGGGTCCCTACGGGCTCCTCCTGGGGGGACCGCGGGCTTCCAGGGCGAAGCTCCAGTTGGCCCTTGCACCATTTCCCTGACCTCCCTAGGTCCACCTAATTCCCAGCGGTCGGGTCCCTACGGGCTCCTCCCGGGGGGACCGCAGACCACCAGTGGTGAAGACACAGTGCCTCATCTCGTCTCTTCATCGCCTCCATGTTCGCCTCAGCCTGCAGTGCCAAGGGTCAGCTGGTCCCACCTCCTGTTCTGCCTCGCCACCCGACGAGAGAGCCTACGGACCCTCCGAAAGGTATACCATCCTCTCGTCGGCCAAGGTCCACAAGCCTGAGCATAACAGATGTACTGATCCTCCTGTTGCAAACTAGTCAAGGCCACAAAAATTTCACTCTTTCCACAAAAAGCTCTTCAGTTAGTGAGCTGTGAGACCTACCATAAACTCTACCTCCAGAAAACACCTTCCTCAGCTCCACACACTCCAACTCCTCCATCAAGATGATCTTCATTACTAGGCATGCTCACCCACTTTATAAAGGGCAAGACCCATCCCAAAAAGGGGATGGTCTAAGGATAGAGGATAATTCAAAAATGCAAAAACTCCCCAAGACAGATGTAACAAGTTTAGTGAGGGTTGCAAAGTCACTGTCACAATACTTATTACACCAGCATGACCTAGAAAAGTGTGCTTCAGTGAGCTTCAGGCATTTGGTACATTATTCTCTACATATGTAGTTCTTCCTCAATAGGGTTGTGCATCACACCCACCCCAAATTTCCACTAAAAGTGGTGTCAGCTTTTCATATAAATTCTTTCCAACACTGCATACGACTGAAAGTGAAAAAGCCTTTCATTCATTGAACTGTAAAAGAGCCTTGGCTTACTACTGATGGATAACTGAATCACATTGTCAGGCCTTGCAACTATTCATCTCTTACAATATCTGGGTGTAAAAATTGTCAAGAGAACTTTATCCCACTGGCTTGCAGATCAGTATTGCACATTTGTGTTCACTGGCCTCCAGATTATAGACTTTGTTAAAGCTCATCAAGAGAGAACCATGGCTGCATCAGTGGCTCATCTATCAGCTGTGCCTATCGAGGACATCTGTAAAGCTGTAATTTGGTTGTCAGTGCACACCTTCATGTCCCATTACTGTCTGGACAATCTGTCAAGATGTGACAGTAAATTTGGACAATCAGTTTTGTGTAGCCTCTTCATCTTGTAGTCTACTCTGAATGGTGGGGCCAGGAAGCTTTTTCATAAAGTGCTCTGTTGCAGCCCTCAACTTGGGAGTCCCACATGTCATGGCTAATTCAGCCCTGTTTGTCAACAGAGAATGCAAATTTGTTTATTGTAAACATGCTCTCTGTTGACAGCAGGATGAATTAGCCATACCAGATACTCATCCGACTCCCTGGAGAGTAGATTACCTAGCTAAAGTTAGTTCTAAAATTTATTGAGGGGCTCACAAAGCAATGCTTGCTTGGGAATTCTTGCATGTGCTCAGTATTGCAAAAGCTCTATAAACTAAGAGAGAAGAGTCCATTCAGCATCATTGGATGAAGTCACCCATGTCATCTCTATCCGCTACCCTTTTTAACATATACCTATTACCATTGTGCCACCTACTAGCCGGTCTAGGCATTACTCACTATATATACGCTGACGATATTCAGCTAATACTACCTATAGATGAAACTCTGGAAAAAACACTCAACTTAGCCAATATGTACCTTGATATCATTAAACAACTACTAAACCAAATGGAGCTAGTAATCAATATTGAAAAAACAGAGTTCCTACACTTAGAACGCAAAAAGAATGAAATCAGTCAAAATACAATCACACTCAAAAACAACCAAAAAATAGAACTAGCAGAGAAAGTACGGAACCTAGGCGTTATAATCGACTCAGAACTAAGCCTAAAACAACATATATCATTAAAAGTGAAAGAAGGATATGCCAAATTCATGATTCTCAGAAGACTCAAACCACTGCTAACAACTAAAAACTTTCGTACAGTACTACAAGCACTGATCTTTGCGAGCACCGACTACTGCAATGCCTTACTACTAGGTCTACCATACACATCACTCAGACCACTACAAATCCTACAAAACACCGCAGCAAGAATTCTGACCGGAAAAAGTAAAAAAGACCACATCACAGAAACCCTAGCCGAGTTACACAAAGAATCCATTACAAAACACTTTGCACCATACATAAATTAATACACAACGAAAATGCAGACTGGCTTAACACGGCCCTCCGAATTCACGTACCAAACAGAAATCTAAAATCAGCTAACAAAGCACTCCTTACAATTCCATCAATAAAAACAGCTAGACTCACACAAGTAAGAGAGAGAGCTCTGTTCCTAGCAGGACCCATACTGTGGAACACCATGCCTTTAGAGTTAAGGTTACAAAGTGACAATAAATCCTTTCGAAAACACTTAAAAACCTGGCTATTTAAGCAAGCGTATCAAAAAGAGTGGGGGAGTAGAGAAACCGGCGAAGTGCGTGGTAGGAACAAATTAAAATGAATATCAAACACACACCAACACAATCAATATGTGTGTAGCTGTATTTTATTCTATATTACTTTATTTTATCATCATTCATGTTAAGATAAAGTGACACTTATAAAGTTAGTATTGCTTTTATTTCTGAAAAAAAAAAAAATAAAAAACTCCAAACAATATTGTATCACATTCCAATTATTTTATTATAAAAAAACTATGTACCGAACCGAGATGGCACTTGTGTAAATTAATGTCTCAACATCCCTATCTTTATGTGCCCACTGTAAACTGTTGTGACGGAAGCTACTTAACGACGGTATAGAAAAGTCTTAAATAAATAAATAAATAAATAAATAAATAAATAAATGTGTCATGGTTAATTCATTCTGCTGTCTACGGAGAACTCCCTTTATTGTAAGCAAACTTGCTTTCATGGAGTTTCCCCTTGTTTTAGTATTATTTATTTATTTCAGTTTTTTATATACAATACAATAGAACGAGGGGTGCAAAATACATTAAAACTGGAACAAGTGCAAAGGAAATTGCAGTTACAAATAACAAGGGTGGTCGAACTGGGAGGAGGGAGAAATACAGTAGTAGTTTAACATCGTGTAGAGTTATTTATAAAGAGCAGCTGTGGCAGAGTTATAGATGTTGATGAGGCGGAAATTAGGAGGGGTCCGGAAAAGCTTGTTTGAATAGCCAAGTCTTAAGTCTTTTTCGGAATGTTGGGAGGCAAGGCTCCTGTCGGAGATTCGGTGGTATGGAATTCCAGAGCGCTGGTCCAGCTGTCGAGAAGGCCCGTTCTCTTAAAGTTATATGTCGGGTGGATTTGGTGTGAGGTACCTGGAGGGATCCTCTGTATGCTTCTCTGGTGGATCTTGAGGAGTGATGTTGGCTGAGGGGGAATTGTAGGTCAAGTGTTGTAAGGTGGTGGATGGATTTATATATAATGGTGATGGATTTGAAGATGATTCTGAAGTGTATGGGGAGCCAATGAAGGTTTTTTAGGATAGGTGATATATGGTCTCTTCTCCTGGTGTTGGTGAGAATTCTTGCTGCCGCATTTTGGACCATCTGTAGGTAAATAACCATTCTTTATTTATCTGTTCCACCCCACTCATGGTTTTATAAATATCTATCATGTCCCCTCTCAGCCACCACTTTTCCAAGCTGAAGAACTTTAACATGTAGTTTTTCATCCTTTGCTGCGTCTTTTGTAGTTCCTCTATATGTTTATTGAAATAGAACTGCATATAATATTGAAAGTGCAGTTGCAGTAAAAAGCAATATATTTTCCCTTTTATTCTCCATTCCTTTTCAGATGATTCCTAACATTCTATTTGCTTTTTTGACCACTGATGAACACTGATCTATAAAAAAAATAAAATATTATCCATTTAATGGGGACTTGTTAGCCTGTCAGCAAAAAGGATTGTGTTCCCTTTTATGTGTCAATCATTTTTTAAGGGCGTATGTCTTCTAATTTATTCTGTTATGACATAGTTTGCCCCTGATGTTAGTGTGCTAGGGTGTGCCAACACCATGAACAGTATGACATAGTACGTCTTCAAACCACTCAGGTAGGACTGGAAATTGGTCAGAATTGATTCAGGAATGACGAGAGTAGAGGAGACAGCAGTAATGATGAAGCCTATCCTGCCAACTACTGAGGGAGGCCAATAAATCTCATTCCTCTAGCTGGTGAGGAGGCATTGATACAATATTAATAGGCACAGCCCAAAGGGAAGGATAAATATGAAAGAGAGAAAAAAAAAACAGTGGAAAAAATGGAGAGAGTGAAAAGAGGAGTAGGAGAATCAGAGGGCAACCAAAATGGTAAAGGGGATGGAACTGCTCCCTTATGAGGAAAGACTAAAGAGGTTAGGACTGTTCAGCTTGGAGAAGAGACGGCTGAGGGGGGATATGATAAAGGTGTTTAAAATCATGAGAGGTCTAGAACAGGTAAATTGAATCGGTTATTTACTCTTTCAGATAATAGAAGGCTAGGGGGCACTCCATGAAGTTAGCATGTGGCACATTTAAAACTAATCGGAGAAAGTTCTTTTTCACTCAACGCACAATTAAACTCTGGAATTTGTTGCCAGAGGATGTGGTTAGTGCAGTTAGTATAGCTGTGTTTAAAAAAGGATTGGATAAGTTCTTGGAGGAGAAGTCCATTACCTGCTATTAAGTTCACTTAGAGAATAGCCACTGCCATTAGCAATGGTAACATGGAATAGACTTAGTTTTTGGGTACTTGCCAGGTTCTTATGGCCTGGATTGGCCACTGTTGGAAACAGGATGCTGGGCTTGATGGACCCTTGGTCTGACCCAGTATGGCATGTTCTTATGTTCTTATGAAAGAAGACTGACTGAAGGAAATAAGAGAGAAACTGGGGGTGATGGAATTAGCTGGGGTGCTATGAGCAAGTGTTGGAGAGCAGGAGGTGAGGCTGGGAGTTGCTAGAGAGGGGATGGGGAAGAGAATCATAAAGAAATGAGGGATGGGATGTGAGAGCGAGGGAATAACAGAGAATCATTTGGGACATAAGAAAGGCTTGAGGTTGAGAGGATCAGTTGGGGGGATGTGAAAAGGGCTGAAAGGGGTGAGGGAGAGAGAAAGAGGCTGGGGAGGTGAGAGGGAGAAGCTGAGTGTAATACATTAACACTATCAATCAAAAAATGTTTATTTTCATTAAACTTGCTGTTTTAAGTTGCCACTCAATTTTATACTTGTTTTAAACAAGGGATGTGTTTAATTTTATTCACTGAAGTTGATGAATAACTCTGAACTGAGTCCAATATGAGCATCTGGGTGATCGTTATCATATTTGATATCTATCCAGGGACTTTTCCTTCTTTTAGTTTTCCAGTATATGGGGAGGGCAATATTCACAGCCTTTTCTAAAGGTAAAATGGCATTATACATGTGGAAACTGGGCTTTAAAAATTGTCCCACCTGTCTGCAAGTAAAAGAACTTGCATTGTTCAACAAGCTGTGTACTTTCACCTACAGATTGCAGAGGTGGCCTGGGGCAGGGAACTGATTATATAAACCATGCACGGTTTTGTGCTGAAAAATTACCTGCAAAGAAAGGAGGCACAAATCTCTGGGGCCGATGTGATAGAGTGCACTCAGCCGAGCGCACTGTTTAACCCGTAGTTGGATGCGGGTTGTGTAGGTGCATTCACAGCCCCTTGATATAAGGAGATTAGTGCCTCCACAACGTGCGTCCAATGGGCTGGCAAACAAATAGCGCTCATCACATGCAAATACAGGTGAATGAGGCTTATAGTTATTCACTCCACATGCAGTAAAAAAAATGTGCGTCCAATGTGCACTGGGCAGGCATTAATTTCTGAGCACCCCAAAAGGTTGTACATAAAAGCAGAAAATACTGCTTTTCTGTACATCCTCCAACTTAATATCATGGCAATATTAAGTCAGAGGAACAAGAGATTAAACAAACATTTTTTTTTAAAAGTTCTGGCGGTCAGGTTTGGGAAACGGACGCTCATTTAACCAGCATCCATTTTCTGAACCCATGGCTGTGCGCCGATTAGGAAAACGGAGACCGATAAATTCAGAGTTCATTTTCTTAACTGGCGCACAGCCGCAGACTGTTGCGCTGGGAGTGGACCCTTGGCCTGGTGCAGGATAGGTATGGCCCTCTGGTTGGACCCGGAGAGTGCCTGCCACCAGGAGGCGGAGCACAGGAGGAGACAATGGCTAGCTGAAGCTTCACCAATAGCAATCCGGGGTTCCCTCAGGTTGAGCCCTTGGTTACCCGGGCTGTCTGGTCTTAGGTGGGCCTTGCAGGGTCTCCTAGAGAGAAAGTTCAAGGGAGTGCCCACCACGAACAAGGGTGTGCAGTCGGTGTTCAGATAAGGAAGTCCAGAGGTCGCAGGAGGCCAGAATAGAGTGTCCGAGTGTATAGCAAGAATCAATGCCAGAGTCATGGTGCAGATTGGTCAGCCAGGCAAGGTCGGTAACAGAGGTCTGGCCGGGCGTAGTCAGGTCAAGCAGAAGGTCGAGTTCCAGGTGGCAGATGAGAGTGGTCAGTGTTCCAGGCAGCAATCAAAGAATAGTAAGAATTCCAGGCAGGGGTCAGGGCAGGCAGCAATCAAGGAGTAGTCAAGAACCGGCAAAGGTCAGTACCGTGAGATCAGTCCGAATGGTACTACCAGGGATGGAGAGGCGAAGGAGCAGGAGATACTGGAACAGGAGACACAGGAGATGCTGGAACAGGAGACACTGGAACAGAGAGACTGAAACGCAAGGAGGCAAACTTGCTATCACAAGGTGATCGACCTGATTGTCAAGGCAAGGAAATGATGTGAGGCACTTCCTTTTGTACAGGGATCAATCTGGGTGCGCCACGGAGCTGGGACCCACCCTTGGCCCTTTAAGAGGCCGGTCAGTCCGCGCATGCACTTAGGGGCTGGGCCAATGCCACGGAGGACACCGAGCCCCGCCATGAGGCCTGGCTGGAGATGGGAGGTGAAGCATCTGGGAATGCTGCCGCGGAACGCCGTGGCTGAGTAGAGCTAGCAACAGACGCGAGGGAGGCCGACCTGGGACTGGCTGGCGTGGAGGAAGGGTAAGCGGACCCGGGAGAGGGTTGGGTGCGAGCGGGATGTGCAACACAGACAGCCGACTTCTCCTGGGCACCCGCTGTTAAGGAGGTACTAGGGCATGCAATCGACTCTAGCGCCTCCTTGACAGTGCGACCTCTAATTATAAAATTGCATGGTGCCCCCAGGAGAGGTGCCTGGGGGCATGTTAGGAAAGGGAGCGCTGAACACTCAGCGCCCACTTTCACCACATTTTTTTTGCATTAGCCCCTATGTGGGTAATTATTGATTGGATCCACACAGCACGAGAAGGAGCAAAAACTGCACTTAGCAATTGAGTACATACAGAAAAGTGCAGAAAAAACGTATAAGTCCATGAGGTAATCAACTTTTAACCAACAAGGTTTATTAGAATTTCATATGGTGGCAACTCCACTGGGTTTATAATACAGTTCAGTAGGTCTCCCGACACAGACCCCGCCATCTGGCTGCGTCGGGAGGGACAATTATCTGTATGTCAAAATTCTGTAAACACAAATAAATATCATCAGGACCAAACTGGGAAAAGAGGCAAGCTGAAGCAAAGACAAATATATAAAAAACATACCGGATTTGCTGCAATTCAAGATTTCCAGGGTGCGCACAGGCTTCCCTTACAATAGAAATTGAAAGCCAAGGTTTTGGCGTGAAAGATACATCAGAGAAGGAAAGTAACCAATCAAAACGCTGGATTTTTAAGCCAATGAAAAGAGTAGAAAGAACAACCAATCACTATTGTTAGCATCAAGTAAAATAACTGCATTGTAGTTCAGCATTCAGACCCTTCAGAGAAACTGTATCAAGTACAAAAATCCATTTTTGTTCCCTTTTGAATAAAAGTTCAGAAAAATTGCCACCCTGCAATGGGGGGTGAACTACTTCAAGGACAAAGAAATAAAGTATGGGAAAATGCTCCCCTTGTCGACCATTGGATCCAGGCGTCACATTCGGTACAAGAGCTTTATTTCTTTGTCCTTGATTGGGCAATAATCAAAGCAAATATACGCATGAATGTATGCTTTGGTTATGATGCAAACACTGTGGTTAAAAATCACCCGCAGAATTTTCACCTAGGCACCTAGTTTAGATTCTTTACTTATATGTGCATTGTACCTTAGGGTCAGTTAAAGATTCAGAATGTCATGCTAGTAAAATTATTAAAGACCTTTCAGACTTATATTGAAATGCTCTCTATAGCTAGATTTATTCTTTGTTGAAAGTCTAGTTTATCGTGTTCAAAAATATAGAAAAAAGTATGAGCTATCATCTTCAATAAAAACTGTATTTTAACAGGTACTTTGTTGAGCACCAAAAATACCTATCTACCCAATGTTAAAGAGAAAATATACTAAAGTCACTTTTGACTTTTCTTTACATAATACAACAAATTACTTCACGAGAACATGATTAAATACAACTTTTGTAATTAAAATGAACTTTGTACAGTAGTTCCACTTCTGCTGTGCACTCGAATCCTCTAGCCCTAGAAAACAAATCCTATCAATCAGACTGAAATTTCAGCATACTGCAGCACTGCAGATCTGTTCTCATCAAAGTGATGGATGTTTTCCCACGGGAAGAAAAAGGGAAAAGAGCCATATGACTTAGGTTCTATCCTGGTGCTCCTTGTTGACCTTGGTGTGGGTCTTGAAAAGCACTGATTATAGACTGCATGCATATAGCTTACTCTGGCAGTCCTTTCAGGATCTCAGTAGCTAGCAGTGCAGAAGTGATTCATGTGCAGTGTTGGGAAGGAAAGCTGAAGGAAGCAAGAGTCACTTCACTAGTTCAGCAAATGATGAATAAACACACAGCAATTTAATTTTTGATGTTGTTTATCTGATTTGCAATAACCAGGACAGGCTATTCTAGAGAGAACTGGGGGAGCTAGTAACAGAATACAATATATGCATTAAAAACAAAAAAATGTACAAAGAACTACATCCGTATGGTGTTTGAACATAATTTAAAAAAATATAAAAGATATTTGTAAATAATGCATTCTAAAAATGTTTCAATGAATTTAAAATATTGCTTGTAAGACAGTTGTCATTTATAACGTATTTATAAACCCCCCAATCCTAAAGCACTCCAGGCGATGTCAATTTAAAAAAAAACAAACCAACAACATTGTAAAACATAAATATTAAAGCAAAAATAATGAAACATAACACAAGACCAACCAAAAACTAATTCTGAAACAAATTTAAAAATCAAACATAGAAGATAAAAACAATCTTATATTCAAAGCTGAGCCAACTATATCTGTTGCTTACCTTAAGGCTTGGCTAAACAGCCGGGCCTTGCAAAGCTTCCCAAACTTCATTAAATTTCCTTTCATCCTAAGCTCTAAAAAAAGTGTTCTAAAGCACTGGTCCACAGCAGGAGAAAGTAAGGCTGCTTGTGTCAATTAACTTAATCTTAGCTGGTACTTCTGAAAGATGCTGGTCAGATGAGCGTAACAATTATGAAGGGCGGTGCTGCACTAAATGTAATATCGAATAGTTAGGGGCAAGATTATTCAGTGTTTTATAGACTTAAGAATTTTGAACTTGGCTGTAAAGGACACTGGAAGCCTATGCAATGATTTTAGTGTGGGAATGACCTCAAATTCTCAGACTTAACAAAAAGCGAGCTGTGGTGTTCAATACTATATCAACTGAAGACAACCCATTTGCTTCTGAAGCAAACCCACATAAAGTGAATCACAACAATCCAGATGAGTTTATACCAATGCAATGATCAAGGTAGCTCCCTATACAGCCACTCCCCTCCTATTCCCTTTGGTATCAATGGGTAGCATTTACATTCTATGCCCCTTTTTTGCCCTTATCAATTCTCCCCTTTCCTCTACTCTTTTTTAAAGAGAACTTTATTTTAGCAGACACATGAATTACATCATATCAGAATAACAATATAATATGCTTCTCCACAGAGATGATACTATAACACCAATTAAGCCTTGAGGACTATAGACAGCTACGGTAATACATATATACTATACGTTGTAGTGCAATAGTAGCAATGTTTGAGCATTAAGTCCAAAAATATTTGAAATTCAATACAATTATATTTAGCTAGGTCCCTTTTTAGTATGAAAATAATTCTTTCGAATCTACTAATTTCAACCACTACTTTTCCTGAATTTTCTACTCTGCATCTTGCAGAACCATAATGACTCTGGAAAGGTCTTCATTAGGCAGCCTGGGAAACATCAAAAGATGCACCTTGTTGAAGGTCAGCAACTTGAAATCTCCTGGCATTCATTTGTTTGTCTGGCTCTCTTGCTTAAGAAAAGGGTTGCCCTTCTAGTATGCTGGTTGGGGGGCCCTTTTGCCAGTGGGGTATGTGTTGCCCATCCCCTTTTGGCTCCTGCCATTGCCCCTTCTCTGGGCCCTGCCCTGTTAGCATGGACTGGCGTGTGGGTGCTGCCAACTGTCATGGTGCCAGCTATCTGGAGATACCATGAAGAGCCTGGAGGATGACAGTGTTCATATTATTGACAGCTGTACTCATATTATTGACAAATGAAGTTAGAATGGTGAGTCTGTGCCAAAATGATTTTCTGCTGCTTGACAGCATTCATATTATTTATTTATTTATTTAACATTTTTATATACCGGGCTTCATGCAGGATTGCATATCAGCTCGGTTTACATTGTAACTGAAAAAAGACATGCATAAAGAACGCAAGTTACATAGAACAGGGACTAAAAAACTTGGAACGAATACATGGGTAAAATTAACTTAACATAGTATAAAAAATGTGAAAACATAGTATATAAAAAAAAAAAAAAATGTGAAAACTGGAAATTATCTTGATTGTGAAGTGTTATGTTTCAGGTTTGATTGAGAGTCTATGGCTGGAATGTTTGCTAGTGCGTGGAAGATGAGGTGCTTTATTAACATGATTCAAACGCTTGAACAAAAAGCCAGGTTTTTAGTCTTTTTTTGAAGTTGATAGGGCAATGTTCTGACCGGAGATAAGAAGGTAGCGAGTTCCAGAGAGATGGACCTGCTGAAGACAAGGCTCGTTTGCTTGCTGAAGATTTGATATTATGCTGCAGAGAATGTCCCAGGTACATAATTTCATTGAAGAAACTTTGTATATCCTGATGAATGGTGCTTTTCTCACCATAGCTCTTCATGCATGCTGGCAAGGCTCTCTTGTAGTGAAGGTTCCTGTAAGCTACAGGCTGTGTTGCATGCTATGGCTGATGACAGGGCACCATGGTTCCACAATTTTGGCAGGTGTGCAGCTGGGATCTCTAATGGGTAGCTGGATTTGTGGCCAGATGTTAGATTCTCCTAGTTGAATGATAACACATTCAGGACTGGGTCCAGGCTCTTTCTCAAGCTTATGCATCATGAGAGTGGAGGGGTTACTATTCCTACCAGTTCCTCAGAGACCTCTCTTCCTTGTTGCTATCATAGCCTTCAGCAGGGCCGGTGCAAGGGGATTTGGTGTCCTAGGCGAGCCTTCTCCCTTCCCCCCCTCCCCCCGGTTGCACCGCGATCCCTCGGTCTCGGCCCTGACTCCTACCTCATTCTCGATAAAACGTATGTGCTTGACGGCTCCATACACTTAATGGCGCCGCATACTTGCAGACTGCTAGTTGACGTGTGTCGTCTCCACTTGTACTGATATATAATGGGGCGGATTTTAAGGGCCCTGCTCGCCTAAATCCGCCCAAATCCGGGCGGATTTAGGCGAGCAGGGCCCTGCGCGCCGGTGAGCCTATTTTACATAGGCTCACCGGCGCGCGCAGACCCCGGGGTTCTCCGAGGGGGACGTGTCGGGGGCGGGCCAGGTCGTCGCGTCGTTTAGGGGGCGTGTCGGCAGCGTTTTGGGGGCGGGTCTGGGGGCGTGGTTACGGCCCGGGGTGGTCCGGGGGCGTGGCCGCGCCCTCCGTACCCGCCCCCAGGTTGCGTCCCGGCGCGCTAGTGGCCCGCTGGCGCACGGGGATTTACGCCTCCCTCTGGGAGGCGTAAATCCCCCGACAAAGGTAAGGATGGGGTTTAGACAGGGCCGGGCGGGTGGGTTAGGTAGGGGAAGGGAGGGGAAGGTGAGGGGAGGGCAAAAGAAAGTTCCCTCCGAGGCCGCTCCGATTTCGGAGCGGCCTCGGAGGGAACGGAGGTAGGCTGCGCGGCTCGGCGCGCGCCGGCTATACAGAATCCATAGCCTTGCGCGCGCCGATCCCGGATTTTAGCGGATACGCGCGGCTCCGCGCGTATCTACTAAAATCCAGCGTACTTTTGCTTGCGCCTGATGCGCCAGCAAAAGTAGGCCAAATCGCGCGGTTTGAAAATCTACCCCTCTGTGTATTGCGGATGGCTTTTGATTAATAACGTCAGAAATGAATATTTTCAAATTTGTTCCACATTTGAGAAAGTCACTTTGAGCCCCTGAGGCAGCCACTGGGAAAGTGGTGAAACTCGGCCTGAGTCGGGCATTCCTTGTTGATTTTATAGGTCTCCACCCAATAAAGAATTTGAAAAGGACTTTTCTGGCATCTAACTCATTTGTGTTTCCTCATGGCTTTTTTAGATTGCCTACGTTGTTGTTTTCTGGGCCTGGCCCTTATAGCTCATCATACTAAAAGATATTTTCAAATTCTGGTGTCACCTCACAGTAACAGCAGCACAAACACCTTCCACTGCCAGGCACATTGTGAACTAACACAAAACCCCACAAAAAAGACACTCAAAATCTATACTGCAATCCCATCATAACATAACAGCAATAACACCAAGGACTCAAACAACAATAACCTGTGAATAAGCAAGGGTAAATATTACACTGGGTCCTAGGATAACAATACACCACCTACTGAGGAAACAAAACAAACCCGATTTCTATAGATCCCTATACAAACACTACATGCTAGAAGAATCTCTCATCATGGTCACATACACAGAGCAGAGACAGACCCTCACCAAATACAGAATACAAAATAAAGGAGCACAAATTAGAAAAAACTGAAATGGAAACCCCAAGAAGCCAGATTCTGTGTATTAAAAATGGAAAAACAGAACCACCATTCCTCATAAAACAATAAAATCAAGAAACATAAAGCATCAGTTATAATAGTAAAACCATATTAATAAAAGAATATTTTAAAACTACTGATAAATAGAATTTCTATTAATTAAAATCATATACATTTTTTACAATTTCCCAAACACCAATAAAATATTTCAAAACAGCACACATATCAAATAACACACAATAATTAAAACTAATAAGGATTTTAAAAAGCCCCTGCTGTCCATACATGGGAGCTCTTGATTTCCAGTCACCCTGATATTGTCGAGGATTAGGAGGTTATCCTCGCTCTCTCACACATACTCACATGTCCATGCTCTCTCACACATACACTGTCATATACATACACATTCATGCTCTTACACCCACCATAACCTCTCGCTCTCACAGACGCTGACACACTCTCAGGCTGTAAGACACTCTCTCCCCCTCCACACCTACCCCCCCCCCCCCCACACACACACATATACACTCTTACTCCCCTGGATTTTCTCATACACAGTCATGCTCTCACTCTCACTGGCTCCCTCACATACACACAAACACACACACCCAGGCAAGCTCCCAGTCATTCTCACACTGAACCCCAGGCAGGCTCTCATTCATTTTCACACCACTCTCTCCCCATCCCCCAGGCATGCACACATTCATTCTCACACACACAGATCCCCAGGCAGGCACCAATTTATTCTCACACTCACACATACACCACACACAGGCAGGCACCTATTCTCACACATACAAACCCCAGGAAGACACCCATTCATTCTCATACACAGACACACCCTCAGGCAGGCACCCATGCATTCACACACATACACCCCCAGACAGACTCCCATTCATAAACATGCACACACTGAAGGCAGAGACCCCCTCTCTTTCCTTTGCCAGCAACCTCAGAGCCTCTCTCATTCCTCTGCTGCCACTGTCACTGCTGCCACGTGGCTATTGGGGAGGTGCTGATTGCTGCTACTGGCACTGAAGCCCATTCTGCTGGCTCCTCTGTGCAGGCCCCGTGGGCTTACAGTTCCTCCATGCTGCTCTTATACATTGTGAGATCCACATAGAGAAAGTGCTACTCTTGCACATTCCCAAAGATTACATGTGCCAATCAGTAAAAATAATTTATTTTTTTTTACATTTGCTATCTGATCTTAGTTTTCTAATCAGTTGGTCACAGGTTTTTTTTTTCCACCTTCCCTTTCTTATTTTTTTGCCAATTCCTTTCATATTGTCTTTTTTTCTATTTCTTTTCTCTCCATCTGTCTTCTTCCCTCAAACACACAGTCAGGTTCTCATTCTCATATGCTTTCTCTCTCTCTCTTTCTTACACACACACACACACACACCTGGCTGGCTGGCTAACTTTAGAACAGGTTTATGGGGTGACCAGAGACAGCTGTATAAGTTATCCAGCTTACTTTGAATATCAGAGTTAGCCAGATAACTTATCTTGCTAATTAAACTCCTCCCCATTACACTCATTCCCCTCCTACCTCATAGCCAGATAAATACTGCTAAGTGGTAGCTGCTGACTGCAGCCAAATATTTAAAATATGCCACTAAGCCAGATAAGTCAGAACTTATCCAGCTAGGTGGCACAGAATATCGGCCTCAGCAAATATAGATATTTCTAATCCAAAAATGTCTCAATTTAAAACAGGGGTCGGGAACCCATGGCTCGCGAGCCAGATATGGCTCTTTTGATGGCTGCATCTGGCTCGCAGACAAATCTCCTAAATCAGTGTGTCGCCACACTTTCCAGTCCCCCGCTAACCCAGCTGCTCCCCGGTCCTCCTCCGCCCGGGCTTAAAATGCTGTCAGCCCGGGCGGAACGAGGCAGAATAGCTGGAGTCGGCGGCACCGGCGTGCTCTCTTCTTCCCGCCCCCCCCCCCCCCGCAGCCCGGAAGAGGAAGTGGTGAGCAGCGGGTGCGTGCGCGGGAAGAAGAGACCATGCTAGTGTGGTCAGCGTCGGTTCGACGAAAAGAAGACTGTGCAGCGCGGCTCAGAGGAAAATAAAGAAGAGCTTCAACCACGGCCGATGGGACTCCTCCTCCGCGAGGGCTGAAAATGAAGGAGGTTAGCGTTGGGAGGAGGCTGCTGCTGCCGCGAGTTCCCAGGGTGGGGGTGGGGGAGAGAGAGAGTGAATGAGCGAGCAAGCATGTGTGTTTGAGATCCTGTGTGTGTGTGAGTGGGAGATTGCATGTATGTGAATGATTGAGAGCCTGTATATGTGAAAGAGTATGTCTGTGATTGAGAGCCTGCCTGTGAGAGAGAGAGCATGAATGTAAGTTTACGATTGGGAACCTGTATGTGTAAGTTTGTGATTGAAAACCTGTTTGTGTGAAAGAGTATGTGTGTATGATTGAGATCCTTTGTGTGTGAGAGAGATCATGTGTATGTATAATTAAGAGCCTGTGTGTATAGGTAAGAGAGAGCATGTATGTCTGTGTGTGATTGAGAGCTGGTTTAGGTGATGGAGCATGTGAATGAGAGTCTGTGTGTGAGAGAAAAAAACAGCATGTATTTATGTGATTGAAAGCCTGTGTGTGTGTGTAAGTGTGAAAAGATAGACAGCATGTGTGTAAATGTGTAATTAAGAGCCTATATAAGTGAGAGAGAAAAAGCATGTGAGTGACTGAGAGCATGTGTGTATAGGTGTGTAATTGAGAGCCAGTGTGAGAGAGAGCGCTGGTAAGTGACTGAGAGGAGAAAGTTCCAAGCAAACCACCCCTCCTCCTGCTAATTCAGAACAATCTCAGGACACCTGGATATCAAACGTTCCCAGGTATGCAGAGCAAAAAAATTTTTTGTATCCTTATTATTTTTCATTACTGGGTCTTTGTGTCTGCTATTTTGAAATATTTTGTTGGTATCTGGAAATTTTTTATATGAGTTTTTAATTATTGGATATTCCACTCATCAGCTGTTTCGAAATATGTTCTTTTTGTTAGTACAGTTTTACTGCTGATGATTTTATATTTCTTGATTTGTTTTATAAGGATGGGTGATGTTTCTTTTTTCCTTTGTTACACTGCATACAGAGACTCTGGCTTGTTGCAGTTTCCAATTCAGTTTTTTCTGCATGCTTCTAGTTATGCATTTTGGTCTCTTTATTCTATGTTAGGTGAGGGTCAGCACGTGATTCAGGTGAGGTTTTCTGCTGGCGTGTAGTTTCTGTGTAGGACTCTATAGCAGCTTGACTTGGTCCGTTTTCCTAATAGGAAATGGTTTGGTGTCTTAAGGCCTGGTGTAATATTTTCAGAGACTTATTGTACTTTAAAAGTGTGATCTTACATAAAATGCACACATTTACTTGTATTTAGTTTTAAACATATTGTATGGCTCTCATGGAATTACATTTTAAAATATGTGGCGTTCATGGCTCTCTCAGCCAAAAAGGTTCCTGACCCCTGATTTAAAACATACCTAGTCCCAATGAAACATCCACTGTATCATTCCCACTCCCCTGAAACACTACACACCTTCTCTTTCTCATTTCAGGAAACACCTTCCTTCACTATTCCCCAGTGTCTACCTGATTCCTCAGCAGCTGTATCCAGCACCTTGGCCAATCTTTGAAAGACCATGTGGCCCATGAGTTGAACCAGCCTCTCTTCCATCACAGTAAAAGTGATGGGACAGGGTTCACCTCCTCCAGTGCCTCTCTCATGTACCCTCATCTTGCTGCTGTTGTGTTTGAGATGCACCTTGATGTCACAAACTCTATAGGTGTACTAGTCTCCTGTTCTGTTCTGTTGGAAATGCCAAGGCCTGCTGACTGATCTGGCTGTTCTGAACCACATACCTTTCTTAGTTGCCCTGGGTGCTGTGTGGGATTATCTCCCATAGAGAAGAGCATAGTTGTCCACGACTAGCTTAATAAGTAGCTCATTCTCCTCTGCACTGAAACTCATTGCCTGAAGACACTCAGTCATCCCCTTCACTGCATGCTACCTTTGTTGCAACTTGTGTGGTGATCATATGAAGAGCCCTCTCTGCTTGCTGCTCCTTCTCCCTCACTTCCCCCTCCTCTTCTTCCTCTGACAACTGACACTCCCTCCACTTACTTGCCTGCCTTCTGTTCTTCTGACAACTGACACTCCCTCCTTTTGCTTGCCTGCCTTCTGTTCATCACCTCTCTTTTCCATGGCTTCTTGGCTACCCCCTCACCACCCTCCTCCCACTGACAGCCCGAGGCTCCCTACTCCTTTCCAGCTGCAGGTTGCTGCTTCTTACCCTGCTTCCACTCCTTATTTATGTATTGCATTTCTGAGCCACTTGCTTAACAAATCACAGTAGCACAACACTCCTGCCCTCCTATGCCCTCTGTGACACCTTTTTCCTCATTCTTTCCTATCCCTCCTCAATTTTACCCTCTCTATCTCCAGATACCCCACTCACACCTCTAGCATGCCCACTCATGTCCCTGACTCTCGCTGTTCTCTCATCTTGCACACACACACACACATTCCTCTCTTTCTTTCACAAATCAAGACTGACACCAAAACCAACAAACACACTCCCCTTTTACTCACAAGTCTGTACAAGACACAAGAGGGAAGGAATATAAAAAAAGAAAACATGAAGACACAAGAAAATCAAACAACTATCAATTTAATCTTTCCTCTCTCCAGAAAATTCAGCTCTCCTGAGTCCCGCAGTTTCCATTTTCCTCACAGAATTGGCAACTATTGAGGGTAAAAGCGATTATAAACATGCTTTAAAATACATCATAACAGGCATAAACAGCACTAATGCACACAAACAGCATTAAAGCATGCTGCACAATATTACTTTAAACACATCCCTCTTTGCAAAAGTGATTTTGGTAAATGCAGCGTTAATATTCCGCCATCAATTCTTGGTAAAATGTGCTGTACATATTAACAATGAAATATAAGCACAGTTGAGTAAATAGGTCTCTAAGTATATAATGACAAGGAGTTTATTGCCTTAATACATTTCAGTTTTATGTTATTGACATCTTATAAATTTCAGCACTTTGACCCCAAGCATCTTCATGGTAAATGTAGCAAATTTTAGAAAGCTTAAAATGATAACCTGGGTTATCCCATCTATATGGTTTCACAGTGAACTTGCTTATAAACCAAAACTCTCCAGCTGAAACATTTCTTTTACTTATCTGTAAAGCATATTTTTTGGCTAGTCTTATATCACATTTCCTGTTTTAAAAGGGAGATAGGATCGTCCTATAGGTAGAAGCTCTTACTAAGGGCTGATTCAATACCATGGGCTAGCAACTGCAAATAGCTTAACACGCGATTGGACGCACGTTTTGGACGCACGTCCATAACCCCTGATTCAATACAGGGATTAGTGCATCCAAAACGCGTGAACCAATCTCTGTGTAGCTAATAGTACTCATCACTTGGAAATCCATGTAGATGAGGCTATTAGCTAACCCCTGCGATCCAATAAATATTCTGCACGGCCAATGCACAGGAAGTTTTTAGCCAGCTCTGGGCTGCCATAAAGGTATGCCACAAATGAATTGAAAACAAAATAAAATCCTGTTTTCTGAGATTCCTCCTAATAGTATCATAGTGATACTGGGGCGGATTTTAAAAGGAGCGCGAATAGCCTACTTTTGTTTGCGCTCCAGGCGCAAACAAAAGTACGCTGGATTTTAGTAGATACACGCGGAGCCGCGCGTATCTGCTAAAAACCTGGATCGGCGCGCGCAAGGCTATGGATTTTGAATAGCCGGCGCGCGCCGAGCCGCGCAGCCTACCCCCGTTCCCTCCAAGGCCGCTCCGAAATCGGAGCGGCCTCGGAGGGAACTTTCCTTTGCCCTCCCCTCACCTTCCCCTCCCTTCCCCTACCTAACCCCCCCGCCCGGCCCTGTCTAAACCCCCCCTTACCTTTGTCGGGGGATTTACGCCTCCCTCTGGGAGGCGTAAATCCCCGCGCGCCAGCGGGCCTCTTGCGCGCCGGGCCGCGACCTGGGGGCGGGTACGGAGTGCGCAGCCACGCCCCCGGACCGCCCCGGGCCGTAGCCACGCCCCCATATCCGCCCCCAAAACGCTGCCGACACGCCCCCGAAACGCCGCGACGACCGGGCCCGCCCCCGACACGCCCCCGACATGCCCCCCTCGGAGAACCCCGGGACTTACGCGAGTCCCGGGGCTCTGCGCGCGCCGGTAGGCCTATGTAAAATAGGCTTCCCGGCGCGCAGGGCCCTGCTCGCCTAAATCTGCCCGGTTTTGGGCGGATTTAGGTGAGCAGGGCTCTGAAAATCCGCCCCACTATGTAGAAGGAACCAAATAAAGTAGAATTTATTAAAAAAAAAAATTCTTTGGAAAAAAAATTTTGGATGTCCAATACATACACAATATTCACAGTCCAAGCCGTGTATCTTGTGTGTGTATATGCTGGTAGCGGGAGAAAACAGACACTCATAGATTAAGCACCTGTTTTCCCAACCGTCTTGACAGCCCGCTTCACAGCCACCTCTCCTGTGTGCCTGATTCTGAGGAGGCGCTAGGGAGTGGGACGCACATTTGTCCTTAGGACCTCCTTTTTAGCCCTCCTTAATATGGCTGGGCACATGTTAGGAAAACGGGCGCTCAACACTGAGCACTGTTTTCTGCGCATATTTATTGCATCGGCCCCTAAGTAAGAAATTCCAGTCATACATCATCCAGCATTTATTTATTTATTTATACAATTTTTATATACCGTTGCACAGAACAAGTTCTATCTCCACTGTTTACAATACACAATTTAAAAACACAAGGGAAAAAAAAATAACAATACATCATAAAATTTCCAGAAATAAACTTCTAAAATATTATCTAAAATAAAAATTAAGATTAACAATTAAATTAGATAAAGGAACAGACTAAAAACTAGATCATGTAAACTACAGGATGGGGATGGAAGAAGGTGGCCAATGAAATTGGAATGCCACCCTCAATCAATACAGGAAGTGAGAGTAGATAATAAAATTAATCAGCTTAACATTCCATGCCTAAGCAAAATAGGTTACTATGAAGATCAGCAAACTAAGGGGAATATGAAATAAAGTGCACCCAGCCTAGCACACGGGTTTATGGGCATTTGGGGGTGCTAGACTAGCACCCGATACAATAAGGAGATTAGAGTGCCCAAACAAAAACGTAGCCGATAGCACTCATTACATGTAAATTTCATGTAGCTGAGGCTATTAGCAAAAAATTCCCAGGTGCCCAATACACACTTTATAACATGGCAAATTTAACTCCAGCCCCAATGCTGACATTAAGTCAATCTGCGAATCAAGGGCTTATGAGAAATTTAAAAATACTATCCTATATGGTTCCTCCTACTTCAGTAGTGCTGCAACACTTAAATCTACTGCTTGCTTGGAGTTTAAAAATAAAGGTATAATGTAAAGCTTAGTGTAAAAAAATAATTCTAGATGCACACTTTACATGCAAAATATAAACGCAAAATAGCAAGGGATGAAATCTGCCTGAAGCGGGATAAAATGGGCATGTGCCCGTTGCAGTTCTGGGCGCCCAATGCATTTGAGCACTAGGGACACACATTTTTTTCTTATCATGTCCTTTTATTTTTAACTCTTTATTTATAATTTTTTCAAACTGAACATCTCAGCACCTTATTTTAATATTGCATCGGGCCCCCAGGGGATGTGGCTGTGCATGCATTAGGAAAACGGGCGTTCAATATGCACATATTATTGCATTGGCCCCAAAGGGAGGAAAGGTGGAAAGTTATGATCACAAATACTCAAAGACTGGGCAACAAAATCCCAGATCTGCAGGCCCTAATGGTGGAGGTGGACTTGGACATTGTTGCCATTATGGAGATTTGGTCCATGGAGTCTCATGACTGGCATATGGCCATCCTGGACTATAACTTGTTAAGGAAGGACAGAGAGGGCAGAAAAGGAGAATATTACTTCATGTCATAAACCATAACAATTCTAAAGAAATGCAAAGGACAAAGAGTAGGGGAGAAGCATTATGGGTTTTCCTAAAACTAAATACCACAAATATTGTGGAAAGTTGTGCAAAGCACCCTCAGAAATCCAGGAGCAAAAGTGTGCTGTGAAACAAATTTACAGGATGTCTGGTAAGCAGACAAAAGTCAGTAATTATGAATAATCACAAGAGATTTATTTCAAAGTAGGGTCAGTAGTAGAATATAATTCAGTCACCCTACTCTAAAGCTAGACAATGGCTCTTCCATTTACACTGGCATGGTATATAGGCCTCGAATGCAAACTGAAGATCTGGATCGAGATCTGGTGAAAGACATCCAAAAGGGGGGAAAGATGGGAGAAGTTGTTGATTTTAATCTGCCAGTTATGGATTGGAGTATCCTTTCTGCGGAATCTGCAAGAAATAGAAAGATAGTGGATGCCCTTCAAGGGGCTCTGCTCAATCAAATGGTAATGGAACCTGTGAGGGAGGGTGTGATATTTTACCTAGTGCTCATAAATGGAGATATAACACAGGGAGAAAAGACAAGGGCTCGCTCGCCCTTTGCGTCCCCTTCCCAATAAAACACAGACACCGCAATGGCGTTAAATAGGCCGCAGTTTATTATCTCCCTCACCCGAGCCTTTATAACATAAAACAATTAACAAAACATATCCTCCTATTAATTATCCCCCCCTTTTTCCTCCCCCCTTCTCCTCCACCACCTTGCCCCTAATGGTGGAGATGACCCACCCCCCTTCTGCTCGCTCCGCCTCTCCCCACGAGAGCAAGCTCCACCTAGAACCGGTACTCCCCGGTTCTCAGGTCTTCCCATGCAGCAGCCCCTCCAGCTACACAGGGTCCTCCTCCTCCACCCCCTCCAACTCCCCCTCCTCCCATTACCTCCAACCAGGCTCGGGTGTTCTGCAACTCTGCAACAAATACGACAAACATGAACAATGCTTTAATCAGGGCGGGCGGGTGGGACAACTTATCTAGCTCCTCACTCTTTGCTGCCTTCCCCGCTTCTGTCTCTACTCTCTCTGCTAACTTTACTTCCAGCCTATCAGAAGCCTCCATTCGAACCTTCGACGGTTGGTTCATAACTCCTCCCCTTCAAGCTCACTCTCTGCCCCTTCTCGAACCTTCTGCCTTTCCTCATACCCATCTCTCCCTTCCCGCTCGCCAGCTTTTCCCCAGGTTATGGTCGCAGCGCTGTTAGGCGCGCTGCTTCTTTATGTCTCTAATGTCCAGGTAAATGCCCACTTGAGCACCAGTGATCATCAGATGGTATGGTTTAATATTGCAAATAAGATACAGAGAAGTCACATAAAGATCCGAGTTTTGAATTTCAAAAATATAGACTGTGACAAAATGGGAGTTTACCTTGAGGAAGAACTAGAACACTGGGAGAAAATGGGTGAGGTGGAACAACAGTGAGCCAAATTAAAAGGAGCTATTACAAAGGCAAAAAATTCTACATGTTAGAAAAGTAAACAAAAGTACAAGGAAAAGAAACCGATTTGGTTCTCAAAGGAGGTGGCTGAAAAAATAAAGGCAAAAAGAACAGTGTTCAGGAAGTATAAAATATCCCAAAGAGAGGAACACAGGGAAGATTACCTGGTGAAACTGAGGGAGACGAAAAAAGAAATCAGGAAAGCAAAAGATCAAGCAGAAGAAAGGATTGCCAAAGAGATTGTAACCCAGTGATTAAAATAAAGAAGGGGGAGGGTAATGTTTATTTTTTGTTAAATATAATAGCTGAGAAAATGCTTTAAAACTAAAATTTGTGGTAAAGTTGTCTGTCACAGTGTAGAGTTTCAGGGCTCCCATCCTCAGCGCTCAGTAAAAGTTATCAGCTGATTAGGGCTGTTAGAGCCCATGCTGGAACCTAGGTTCTGCTGGAAACTGTTAGCATAATGTATCCATGGTAACCCAAGTACTTCAAGCTAAGCTGACAGGACGGTTGTTGCAGTTGGGATTCCAGTCAGAGAGAGCAGAGTTGCTTACCTGTAACAGGTGCTTTCCTAGGACAGCAGGATGTTAGTCCTCACAGATGGGTGACATCATCAGATGGAGCCCGGCACGAAAAACTTTTGTCAAAGTTTCTAGAACTTTGACTGGCACACTGAGCATGACCAGCATGCCACTATCCACTCGTCCATGAGGGGTCCCTCTTCAGTCTCGTAACAAATTCATGAGTGAAAAAATAAAATAAAATGCAAGAGAACCCCGCGGGGTGGCGGGCAGGTTTCCTGAGGACTAATATCCTGCTGTCCTAGGAGAACACCTGTTACAGGTAAGAAAGTCTACTTTCTCCTAGGACAAGCAGGAGTCCTCACAGACGGGTGAATACCAAGCTACAGGCTGCACCCGGTTGTATGATGACATGGCTCTACATTGTAATGAAAGTCTTCAAAATAGATGTAGATTATGTTTTTCTAAATAAAAGATTTATAAAACAGCTCTTTTAATTTTTCAGATGTGTTACATTACACTTCCCCTCCCCTTCCTCTGTGTTTCTTACTTTACCGTGGCAAAACACCATGTTAGCTTCTCTTCCACTATCCATTTTAGGGTAACCAAATGGCACTTGATTTTTTTTCTTTTCTTTTTTAAGAGTAGATTAATTTTGTAAATTTGTTACTTTGATTGTTATACCTGTTTTTTTGTAATTTTATTCTTTTTAATTTTCTGTTTTGTATTATCTTTGTGAACCATTTTGATAAAATTTTATTTGTAAAAATAGTATAGAAATACTTTAAAATAAAAAAATAAATAAATGACCAACAGGCACCGAACCGGGTGTCAACGGGCACAAAAATAACTTTGGTGCTGTTGGTAACATAGGGCGACAGCCTGAACCTGAACTATGGGACCTAGGCAGGGAGAGTTGGGTTTAAGCCTGGAAGAGAATGTGAGGCTTGGGGGGGTCCACTGCTGGAGGGAATGACCTCTGGAACCAGCATGGGATGTGCGGGCCCACGAGTTAGGAGGATAGTATTTCCTCTGGCGATAGAAGGACTTCCTCGAGCTTTGTCGCAATGATTTTCTGACCGAGGATGGCGGGTTGGAAGCACTAGCCGACAGATGTTGAAAGGTCTCATGGTGGTCCTTCAGTTGGGCCACCGTGTCCCTGACCTTATCTCTGAAGAGATTCTCACCTGTACAGGGTAGATCTGCCAGCTTTTCTTGGACCTCCAGCTGAAGGTCTAAGGCACTAAGCCAGGCCATTCTGCAGGCGCCAATGCCCACTGCAGCCAATCTCGCTGCCGTTTCGAAAATATTGTAAGTGGACCTCACCTCATGTTTTCCTGCCTCCAGACCCTGCTGTACTACTGCTGAGAATACATCCTGCTGCAGTTGGGGCAGGCGCTCTGACAATTCCTGGATCTGTTTCCACAGATTCCGGTTATACTGGGTCATATATAGTTGGTGATACGGGCAATGAGCATAGTGCCCTGATAAACCTTTCTACCCAGGACATCCAATGCCCTGTGATCTCAACCAGGAGGGGCAGAAGTGTGGGTGCAGGAGCACTTGGCTTTTTTAAGAGCGGACTCCACCACAACATATAGCTGTGGGAGATGGCGCCTCTCAAACCCCAATGCCTGTTGGACCAAGTAGATGACATCCACCTTACGATTAACTGGAGGGACAGATATAAGATGTTCCCAGATCCTAAGGAAAAATTCCTTAAAAATATCATGAACTAAGACAGCCACTACTTCTTTTGGAGCATCTACGAATGGGGGCACCACCAGCATTTTATGTCGGGCGTCCTCTTCCATGAGGAGCTGAAATGTGATGGCTTCAGCCATGACCCAGACAAAGCCCACAAAGTAAAGATCCTCTGGAGGATATCTACACCTCTCATCTGGCAGAGAAGGCTCCAAAAGAAGATCTACTGAGTTCTCCAAAGAGGACTCTGAGGTATCATACCCCAGGGGTCATATGGGGTTTCTTCCTCACTAAGGTCTCCTGTGGCCGGTGAGGATGGTCCCTGCCCAGGCCTCTTGGCTTGAGCACCGAAGGTATCGAAGGCCCTGGGGACATCGACAGCCCCAAGGGCATTGATGGCACTGAGGTCATTAAAGGCACCAATAGCACAGAGATCCCCGATGGCCCAGGAACGAGATCAGGAAACTCTGTCCATAGGACCAGTGGCCCTGAAGGTGCAGATAGCCACAGCAAGTCTTCCTCCTTGGAGGTCCAAATGATGGGTATCACTCCAGAGGGGGCATCAGAGGCCGCTGAGAAACCTATGGTCCTCCGGGCACTGGCTGTGTCAGAAGAACACCTCAAAGGACATCCAGATGCTCTAGCAGGGGTGCCAAGAGAAAAGGCGCAAGCTCCAGCACCAACATGGGGACCGAAGCTGCTGGCGGTTTGATACCTTGCAGGGCTCGAAGTACCGCCAGCTGAACCCTGTGATCCAATGCCTTCTGAAAGTCAGGTGTAGGAAGAGGATGTCTCACCAGAGCTTCATCGGAGCTCCGAGGAGGCTCGGTGCCTGGCACCGTAATCGGTGGGGAACACCTGGGATTGCTGAGTCTGACAGAGGATGATGCCTCTTCCCCACGGGGTCACTTTGGTGGTGGCATGGCAGCTGCCAATGCCACACCAGTCCCAGGGTCGTGCATTGATGGTGACCAGTGATGATGTTTCTGGGACTTTTCGCGGTGCTCGGCCTGGTCTTTCCTTGGCGTGAGGAAGCTGAAGATCCCAATGTCTTAGAGTGTGATGACACTGGAGACAGCCTATTTCCGGCTCCTCTCTCTTGAGACAAGCCCACTGGAAGAGTGGAAAGGGACGGTGTATCTAACAGCTACCCTTGGCCTCTAGGTGTCAATGCCTCCGATGCCAGAGTAGTTGGATCGGACTTTTTGGACCCAAAATGCTTTTCCATTTTGTTCAGCCGGGCATGATGGCCTTTGGGGGTCATTTGATTGCACAGATTAGGGATTAGGGATGTGCAGAGCAAAATTTTATGTTCATATTTTTTATGTCCGAAAGGGGGTCCCACTTGCGGCCAATATGGACATAAAAAAAATCCAATGAGTTGGGTATATGTACATATGTGCAAAAAAAAATTTAAACCCCCTCACCCTCCTTAATCCCCCCCCCAGACTTACCACAACTCCCTGGTGATCGAGCGAGGAGTGAGGACGTCATTTCTGCAATCCTTGGCGAGAAGCATGTGACGTCGGTGGCACGTCGAGTGACGCGGCGTCACGTGATTCCCGGCTCGTTCGGCCCAAAAAGAACTTTTGGCCAGCTTGGGGGGCCTCCTAACCCCCTGAGGGGGTCAGGAGGCCCCCCCAAGCTGGCCAAAAGTTCTTTTTGGGCCGAACGAGCCGTCCGGCGCGAACTTGCCGGGAATCACGTGACGTCGCGTCTGAGTGACGCAGCGCCACGTGATTCCCGGCGAGTTCGCGCCGGACGGCTCGTTCGGCCCAAAAAGAACTTTTGGCCAGCTTGGGGGGTCAGGAGGCCCCCCCAAGCTGGCCAAAAGTTCTTTTTGGGCCGAACGAGCCGTCCGGCGCGAACGAGCCGGGAATCACGTGACGCCGGTGTCACTCGACGTGCCGCCGACGTCACATGCTTCTCGCCAAGGATTGCAGAAATGGCGTCCTCACTCCTCGCTCCATCACCAGGGAGTTGTGGTAAGTCGGGGGGGGGGATTAAGGAGGGTGAGGGGGTTTATATTTTTATTTTGGCTCAACAATCGCGATTTCCCACATATCGAACATATCTATGTTCGATATGTGGGAAATCCGATCGTTTATGTCGAATCAATTTTTTAAGTAAAAAAAAAATATGAGTTGCGTTTTACTAATGCGGTCAATCCGAATGCACACCCCTAGCACAGATGGCACCCATGGATGTCGTGCGATGCCCCCAGGAAGAGGATACAGACCTCCTGGGGGCACCATCGAAATCCGGACAATGCCATAAAAAACAGGTGGCGAGTGGTCGATTCTCCAGGAATCGACCACAACAAAGGGAAAAACAAACTCCTGCTATACCACTAGATGGGGCACCGACCAGAGAAGAGGGACCCAGCACAGAAAAATCGAAAAAATGACTGAGAACACATTTTGAAGAAACACTAAAGATCAGAGTTCCACCACTGCGAGGCAACTACTTCGTGGATAAAAAGAGACTGAAGAGGGATCCCGCATGGATACGTGAATAGTGGCATGCTGGGCCTGCTCAATGTGCCAGTCAAAGATCTAGAAACTTTGACAAAACTTTCCATGCCAGGCTCCATCTGATGATGTCAACCATCTGTGAGGACTACCATCCTGCTTGTCCTAGGAGAATGCAGTTGAGAGAGATAGAGCAGAAGGGTTTGTATGTCTCAGCTCTACCAGAGTCTGCTCAGAAACTTTAAAAGTAGTGGAAAGCATGGAGAGGAAGGCACAAATGAGAGAGTATATGAATATTGTGAGTATAAGTGTATACAAAGCATTTTAGTGATGGGCATTCAGTATATTCCAGGTAAGGACCAGGCTAGAGTCAGTTAATCCTGTACATAAGAACGTAAGAAAAATTGCTATGCTGGGTCAGACCAAGGGTCCATCAAGTCCAGCATCCTGTTTCCAACAGTGGCCAAACCAGGCCACAAGAACCTGGCAAGTACCCAAATACCAAGAAGATCCCATACTACTGATGCTAGTAATAGCAGTGGCTATTTTCTATGTCAATTTAATTAATAGCAGATAATGGATTTCTCCTCCAAGAACTTATCCAATCCTCTTTTAAAACCAGCTACACTAACTGAACTAAACACATCCCCTGGCAACAAATTCTAGAGTTTAATTATGCGTTGAGTGAAAAAGAATTTTCCCCGATTAGTCTAAATGTTCTATCTGCTACTTTCTTGGAGTGCCCCCTAGTCCTTATACTATCGAAAGTGCAAACAACTGATTCACATCTACTCATTCAAGACCTCTCATGATTTTAAAGACCTCTATCATATCCCCCCTCAGCCATAAAATCAATATCTGTGGCTGAATCACGTGTTTTTATCAGCCATTGATAGAAGATTCATGTACTGCTTGAACCTGAGAAGTGAGATTGTGAAGGGAGTTTAAGGTCACACATCCAGTTATACAGCTGTGTATATCTCTGCTATACCTATGTCTCTCCTATAATAAGGAGAACAGGAGAAATTAAAGTCTGGGAGAAAAGTTTATTTCCTGGGAGGGAAAAAGATTCATTAATGACACCTGCTATATGATAACCAGATCCTCTATGAAAGAGAGGAACAGACAACTTCAGTGATTTTTTTTTTAATAAGATGTGTCTGGCTAGCTAATATGGGACTTAAGGGCCAAGCTTAAATAGCTTGTCTATATTACTCATAAGGTTAAGCAATAACAGCTTGCTTATATTACTTATAAGGCTAAGCAATAACAGTGCTAATAAGGAAAACAGAGTGCAACATTTCACATTCAGTGAAGGGAACAAATAAAACACTGGAAAGGATAAATACTCAGAGTTTAAAACTCAGAACTGTGAAAAGAGATACAACTACAGTGGTATGCTATTAGACCTGTTCTGCAGCAAAGACCCCAGGAGTGGAGAAATAGCCTAGTGGGCTACAAACCAGGAGATCAGCATTTGTCCCACTGCTGCTCCTTGTGACCTTGGGCAAGTCACTTTACCCTCCATTGCCTCAGATACAAACTTAGGCCTAGATTTATCAATCTGCAGTAAATATTGCATGTGATAGGAAAAGGGGCATCTTTTATGGTAATAGCCTATTTTTCACAATGTGCATTATCTTAATGCTTCATATAGGTATTACCACAAAGTACATTAACTTTTCACACTCTGCAGTGATATCTACATAATTGCATTTTCCTACCTGCTCATTTCACCAGTGGGGGGGAGAGAAAGAGAGACTATCTATAAGGCTCTTGTAGTAGTTAGCTATTTATACCTCTATAGGAGACCCACCTAGTAACTCAAAGTGAGGTTTAGGTAGTAGTGTAGGGGTTAGGGGCCACCTTTACATGCAGAGTGAGACGTACGAACAGAACAGTGCACTCTTGTGAAGATTTGATGTCCTTCGGAGTGAGGAAACTCACACAATGATGACATTTGTACAATGTTCTCTTAACATAGCTTGATGGACTCTCTACCAGTTTCATTCGGGGAAGCAGATGCAGAGGAGCTCAGCATTAATATACCTCAGGGTGGATTATGGGAGGAAGGAAGCAGAAGAACCCAGCAGAGTCATGCATTGGAGGTGAATGTTGGGGAAAAGGAGGCAGAGGAAATCAACAGTCACACCTACCCAGTTTCATTTGGGGAAACAGAGGCAGAGAAGCTCAGCATTATCATAACTCAGAGTTAGATGCTGGGGAAAAGGAGGCAGAATAATTCAGTAGAGTCATGCCTGCCTTGGAAGTGGATGCTTGGGAATAGGAGGCAGAGGAACTCAGTGAAGTCAAACCTGCCTTGAAGATGGATGTTGGAGAATAGGAGGCAGAGGAACTTAGCAGAGACATGCCTCGGAAGTGGATGCTGGGGAAAAGGAGGAGAGGAAACCAGTGGAGTCATGTCTTGGAGGTGGATGCTGGGGAAAAGGAAGCAGAGGAACTCAGCGAAATCGCACTTACCCAGTTTCATTTGTGGAAACAATGTAGAGTAGCTCAACGTTATCATACCTCTAGGTAGATTATGATGAAAAGGAGGCAGAAAAACCCAGTAGAGTCATGCCTCGGAGGTGGATGTTGGGGAATAGGAGGCAGAGCAAACTTGTAGAGTCATGCTTTGGAGGTAGATGCTGGGGAAAATGAGGCAGAGGAACCCAGTTGAGTCATGCCTTGGAGATGGATGTTGGGGAATAGGAGGCAGAGGAGCCCAGTGGAGTCATACCTGCCTTGGAGGTGGATGTTGGAGAATAGGAGGAAGAGGAACTCAGTGGAGTCATGACCCTGCAGTTGTGCTTGGAAGAAGACAGGCATACCAAGAATAGTGTGAGGTGTATGGCAGTGTAAGGATGCTGCTGGATCTGACCCCTGTGCTGTTGATGTAAAGGTACTTTAGTGTAAGGCTACTTCAGGATCTAATGCTATACCCCTATGTTGGTCATGTTGGTGTATGGAAGTAAAAGGCTGCTACTGGGTGCCTTGACACATCCCTATAGTGTCAGGTCCCAGTGATTTTCTTGGCAATGTGTGAGGAGGAAGTAAGCTGAATCAGACCGCATTTATTGATGGCCAGCACCAACAGAAGAAGAAACACTTAAGTTGGTATACCAAAAAAACATTTAACACTTACGCCAGGCCTGAGCACACATGGACATCAATTTTGAGTTATTAAAGATAATGCACAAGAAAAGACAGTGAAAGAACATAAACTAAGACAAAGTGAGAAAAGACTATATTGAAAGAATACTTACCTGAACAGCAAGAGAAGTAGAAGTACTGGACCTAAAACAAAAGAGAGAAAAGGAAACACAAAGAATCAATTCCTTTTTAGTTAAAGAAACAATATATGGAATATTAACTATAATACAGAGATAAAATGGGAACTAAAGAGTAATACTTATCTGATAAGTAGCTGAAGTAGAAACAACAAAAACAGCGTTTTTGTACTTTCTTGCTGAGTTGTAGGTTGTAATTTCTTTAGAAAAAAGAAGAGAAATATATATATGTTAAAGTTTATTGGGATAACTATTGTTTAAATGTGCTCATTATTATTATTATTAAGAAACAGTATATTTTCTTTGAAAAAGTTTTTTAAATAAAATATCAAACTAGTACAGTATTATTCTATTTATCCTTGCCGCCCCTCTTTACTGCCAAGAGACTTCACTGGGTGGGTGGTAGTATCCAAAATCCCTATGCACCCCAATCCTAAGGGAGACCCAGAAGGGAGGAAGGCATTGAACTGCACTCTCCTGTGGGCAACATCTGAAAGTTTACTGCCCGTTCAGAAGACTACACTTTTAATACCAAGATGAACCAAGATATAGGTATGCTGAAGGCCAAAGAACTATGTCTATGTACATTCCTAAAGAGAAAAAGATTCTGGATTTTTTAGGTGTTCCAAAGAAGCAAAGAGACCTTACTGTAGAAGAGTGGATAAACAGCACAAAGGCTATGCTCAAGATACTTCATATCCCAGAAGAAGATCAGCTAGAAGTTGTGAAAGATCATCTAATAGGTCAGGAAGGTGACACTGTAAAATTCCTGGCAGCAGATCAATTAAGTGACATAGAAGACTTATTTGAGTAATTAAAAGCAGTTTATGGAGATAAAGTACCTATCAGTGTAAGAGTTCTATAATTTTATGACCATAAGCAATTAAATGATGAAGATTTAAGAACTTATGCATATCGTCTACAAGAAAAAATGAATAGAGTGATATATAGGGATCCTAAATGCATGGGTAATGCATGAGCTATGTTAAAAGAAAGATTTGTAATTGGGATTAGAGATGCTAGCCTCCACAGAGAGATGAAGAAAAGGTTAATGGATCATCCTTTCATAACATATCCTGAATTAATCCAGGAAGCAATAGTCTGGGCAGAGGAGGATGAAATGGTTCAATTAGAAAAAGATAGAAACCCTCATTTATTAACCCACAATAGAGGAGAAATTCCTGTGCAAATAGTAAAAACTGAGACAGAAGAAAACAATGAGAATAGTACCCTTGCCAAAGAGATGTCATCATTAGCTAAATTAGTCACAAGTGGGTGTGTACAACAAGACAAGTTACAACAACAGCAAGAAAAATTAACTCAACAGGATAACACAAGAAAAAGAGAATGTGACATACAAGCAAGTATATCTTTGGAGAGAATGATAAGAAAACCTCCATTAAGAAATGAACAGGGGGGCATTCATTTGTTACAGATGCCAGGAACCTGGTCATATTGCAAGATATTGTAGGTCAGTGAAAAAGACAAATTAATCCTGGAGACGAAGGAACACCTATAGTCAAGATGGAGTGCAGAAAAGTACAAATGAAATTGTCAACACAGAGACAAAATCCATAGAAGTTGCATCAACTTCTAGTGTAAGAACACAAAGAAGTTCACTTAAAGAGACCAGAAAAACAGAAGATAAAAAAAGAAAAGCTATTGGAAAGAGCCCAGTGATTAACATTACCATTAATGAAATAGAGACTATGGGGTAGATTTTCAAAAACCGCGAATAGGCATACTTTTGTTGGCGCTCCAGGCGCAAACAAAAGTACGCTGGATTTCAGTAGATACGCGCGTAGCCACACGTATCCGCTGAAATCCGGGATCAGCGCGCGCAAGGCTATCGATTTCGTATAGCCGGCGCGCGCCGAGCCGCGCAGCCTACCCCCGTTCCCTCCCCTCACCTTCCCCTCCCTTCCCCTACCTAACCCACCCATCCGGCCCTGTCTAAACCCCCCCCTTACCTTTGTTGGGGGATTTACGCCTCCCGGAGGGAGAAGTAAATCCCCGCGCGCCAGCGGGCCGCTAGCGCGCCGGGACGCGATCTGGGGGCGGGTCCGGAGGGCACGGCCATGCCCCCGGGCCGCCCCGGGCCATAGCCACGCCCCCGGGCCCGCCCCCGGAACGCTCCCGACACGCCACGAAAACACTGCGCGGTTCGGGCCCGCCCCCCGACACGCCCCCTCCGAAAACCCCGGGACTTACGCGAGTCCCGGGGCTCTGCGTGCGCCGGTAGGCCTATGTAAAATAGGCTTACCGGCGCGCAGGGCCCTGCTCGCCTAAATCCGCCTGGATTTGGGTGGATTTAGGCTAGCAGGGCTCTGAAAATCCGCCCCTAAATGTTTTATTGATACTGGTTCAGATGTTATCACAATGATGGAGTCACATTTCCAAGCCAAATAAGCCCTTAGAACCAACGTATTCCAGAACCCTCACACACTGTAAACATACATCAAAAGAAAGGGGTATCACTGGTCAATCATAATACACAGCCAAGAATACCACATATGCCATGCCTATTACATTTGTTTGTAGGACCTACAACTTGATGAGTTTGGCTAGCTTCATTTCTTCATTCTCCAAAAAACAACGCTTTAATGGTTAAATCCACTGTACTGAAGTTGATGTTGGGTGATGAAGAACTACCTCTTAGAGTCGTTTTTCCCCTGAGGCAGGACCCAGCGTGGTCCGAAACACGATCGTGTCGGGACTCTTTTTGCAATGGACCTTGGTTTTCAACGACACAGATGAGTATTTGTTTTGATCAACTGGTGATTTAATGTGTGATAGAGGTTGTATCATCTTCCAAACAGACAGAGGTTGTATCATCTTTGTGAGCATTCATCTTAGAAATATGTGACTTATAAAGTACTTTGTGTGGCAACTTCAGCTCATTGTTACAGAATTTTAATTTAAAGGGACTCTGTTGAGTTCTAAATACTAAAAAATACAAAAAAAACCCCTTAAAATTGAGCGTTTATAATAAAGTAAATGGACCTTCTACATAGAGTATGAGTTTGTACACTCTTAGCTGGGGCAAATTCTAAAAAAATGGAATATATAAAATTTTGGCTAAAATTCAGCAATCCGAACCTGGGAGGATCAGTTTTGTAAAGTTAATGGGAAACAGAGGGCTAACTTTATCGCCCATGTTGGAAACTGTGGTACAAGGCCATTGCCCAAAATTACAAACTATCGATACTAGATCCGTAGTGGTAACACATACTGATTCCGTCATTTTACCATCAGAAGTTTTGATAGCACATGCTTTAGTCTCTCCAAAAGAAGGAAAAGTTCCTATTAGAATTCTAAATGCTATCCAGAAAAAGATACGGCTTACTCCTAGAGCAAGAGTAGCAGAGATAGTTAGGCTGAAGGCATTACATGTGCCTGCTCCTATAAGCCTTAAGCAGAAGGGACAAGTTATCAGAATATGTTCAGATGAAGTAACTGCCACAGAAGTAAAATTAAAAGAACCCATCCCAGTAAAAGTAGATTGGGAGAATGTATCAGAAACCCAGACCAAAGCATTACAAGAATTATTATGGAAACACAAAAAAATATTTTTGATAAACGATAAGGATATAGGATTTATGTATGTGATCAAACATACTATTAACACTGAAGACCATTTGCCTATTAAACAAAGATATCGGAGAGTATCGCCACATGTGTTCGACAAATTTAAAAGGCATGTCTAGGACCTAGTGGCTCAAAGAATTTTACAACAAGGCAGTAGTCTGTGGGCATCTCCAGCTGTGGTTATTAGAAAAAAAGATGGTACAATATGGTTCTGCTGTGTCTATAGAAAATTAAATAGTATTACTGTAAAAGATGCCTATCCATTACCCTGGATTGATGAAGCATTGGACACCTTAAGTCAGGCAGCATGGTTTTCGTCATTAGATGGGATATTTTCAAGTGGCAATGGATGAACATGATAGCGCTAAGACCACAGTTACAACCCCGTTCGATCTTTACAAATGGACGAGGATGCCATTTGGCCTCAGCAACACTTCTGCTACGTTTCAACGTTTGATGCAGCTTATACTGAATGGTTATGTCTTCAGTATCCTATTGCTTTACTTGGATGATATTTTAGTCTTTGCAAAAGACTTTGACACCCATTTAGTACATCTAGATCAGGTTCTGCAAAGATTATCAGACAATGGATTAAAATTAAAGCCTACCAAATGCAAATTGTTATATAAAGAAGTCAGTTATTTAGGACATATACGGCTAAATTGTAAATCCCCTGTGTGTGGGGAAAACGGGGGTTACACACACGGCCATGCCTTGTGTACACTGTGCGCATTTTAGAAGAAGCCCGGCTGCGCGGGTAGACCCCGTTATGGACAGAAGAGCCAGGCCTCTATCAATGGGGTGGTCCCAGGGGTGGGGAGGTGTGAGAAGGAACTGTCCAGGAGATGGGGTGGGATGGAGCTGGAGGCCGCTGGTTCAGTGGCCTTTCCAGCACACGCAACTTATGCTCAGGAACTGACATAAGTTCCAAAATAAAGAAAATTACAAAAGATAGGGCATTCAAAGGGGTCGGGGAAGAGGGAGGGAGGGTAGGTAGGGGGGTAGAAAAGTTCCCTCCCAGTCCGCTCTGTAATTGGAGTGGACTGGGAGGGATCTGGGGGAGGCCCGATCTCGTCACCACATGTAAACTGGACAAATGTCCCCCCCTGCGCACACCAGCCCGGATTTGATAACATGCGCATGCCAGCGCACGTATGTTATAAAATCAGACGTCCATGTGCGCATGCTGGGTAGCTTGGGCACATGGAGGAGTGCACATTTTTAAAAAAAATATACCCTATAGTCTCAGAGAAAGGTGTGGCTGTAGATATATCCAAAATCAGTTCACTACAAGATTGGCCAATACCTAGGTGTTTAAAGGATGTAAGAAAATTTGGGGGATTTGCGAGTTACTTTCGATGTTTTGTTCCTGCATTTGCACAGATAGCTGCACCATTGCACAAATTGACAGGCAAGAGTAAACAACACCAAAAGTAGAAACATTTTTGTGGATGAAAGAATGTCAACTGGAATTTGAAACTTTAATAAGAAAGTTAACAACTGCACCAATTTTAGCATATCCTATATTCGAATTGCCATTCATCCTAATGGCAGATGTAAGCAATAAAGGGTTAGGAGCCACATTGAGCCAAGTTAAAGAGGGCCAAGAAAATGTAATTTCCTATGCAAACAGAGGTCTCAGAAAATCTGAAAGAAATTATAGTGTTACAACTTTATCTTTGCTTAAATTGGGCTTCGGTGGGTTTTGGAGGCATGGTCAGGGCTCGGCTTCATCGGCGCATCGGTCGGGGTCTGCGGCAGGCATTTTGGGTTCTGCCACAATTCCTGCTTCCCAATGCGTCTGACGTCGGGGTTCGTGCATGTGCGCATGTGACGTCAGACGCACGCATGTGTGATTGTCTTCAGAGAGTCAGCCTGAACGCGCGCGTGCACTCTATTTATTAAGGAACTTCGAAGGGAACAGGGGGCTCGCGCTATTTGGAATGTTAAAGGTATGTCAGCTGTTTATATTTACTGAAGAGAAGCATTCTGGTTGCCTTGGCAACCTGGTAGCAACGGTGAACACACCTCTTCATCTTTGTCTCTGCCTTTTGCCTTGTATTAATGTATTTTGTTTGTAGCCAAGTATTTACTCTATTACAAATGTTAATTTTATGAAATATATTTGAATCTACATTGTTTCTTGAATAAATACCTTTAAGAGAATTACCTACTTGTTCAGTTCGACTTCTCATCTTGAAAGACTGTATGCTATTAGATCCACCTTTTGACTTATTTAAATCTTAATTCAGAATAGAGTCCACGAACATAACAGATACAGATAGCAACTATAATGCGTTTACATTGGAGTTATTAGCACTAAAGTGGGCAGTAACGGATACATTTCGAGACTACTTAATGTATAAAAAATTCCCAGTCAGAACGGATCATAATCCATTAAGATACCTGGAATCAGCGAATGTTCAGGCAGTAGAGCAAAGATGGCTCGCACAACCAGCGGAGTTCTCGTTTGGATAAATTATAATCCTGGAAGACAAAATCTAGTAGCAGACGCTTTATCTAGAATGCCCACAAAAGAATAACCAGAATGTGAAGATAATGATAAAGATTTTTTAATTATAAAACCTGAAGAAATCAAAAATTAATTTTGGCATAAAGAAAAGGAAACAAGAGTAGTGGTTAAAGCATTAAAGTCATCAAACAGAATTCATTTTGATAATACAAAAGAAAAGTTAAAATTGTTACAACAATCAGATTCAGATTTAAATTTAATTTTAAAAGCTAAAGTCTCTGAAAATGCACCTCATGTATCAAATTGAACAACCTCACAGAAAAAGCTCTGGAGACAAAGGCACTGATTAATGTTACAAGAAGAATTGTGGTACAGGATAATAAAAGATCCACAACACCAAATTATAGTAAACAATTAGTAGTACCATCTATATCAACCAAAGAAGCTTTTATGATGAAATATAATTATGCTGGGCATTTTTCTTCAGAAGCTATACTCAAAAGCTTGAGAAAACATTATTATTGGCCGAATATGACCAATGATATTAACAAGTAGGTGAAAGAATGCGAAAGGTGTAAATTCGCAAAACACTTAACTCCACGAAAACGAGCAACACTATATCATTTTTATGCCAGTTACCCATTAGAAGTGCTAGCTATAGACTATACGGTGTTAGAACCCAGCAATTTTGGAGTAGAAAATATATTAATAATAACTGATATGTTTACAAGATTTACAATGGCAATACCAATGAGAAATCAGACAGCAGTAACCAACGCCAGAGCCTTAGTATAGCAATGGTTTGTACCATTGTATCTTAACTTCCAATTATATACCCCTAACCTGTATCTTGTACATACCTCCATGCTTATACCCTGTATATTGATTATAACCCCTTGTGTGTATCTTGTACATAACTCCATGCTTTTACCCTGATTTGTACATAACCCCATGCATTCTAAAGTTTTTCTAGTGTTATTTTGTACTCTGCTCTCTTACGCTCCAGTTTCCTTCCCTTACCTTCTTTTATATGAGTTCCTTTTATATGCTCTCCAGTTCATTGGTTTCTCTGTTGCCCCCCCCCTTCTTTTTCCCTGCCCTGTTCTATGTATTTCAGTGAGTTCTACGTATTCCAGTGAGTTCTATATATTCCAGTGAGTTCTATGTATTTCAGTGAGTTCTCTGGAAACCGATATGATGTACCTACGAATACCGGTATAAAAAAAGCCTTTAAACAAATAAATAAATAAATAAACAAACAAACAAATAAATAAATTATGGATGTCATACAAGGATACATTCAGATCAAGAGAGAATGTTCGAATCAGAAATAATTAAACAGCTTTATTAGATGTATGGAATCGCAAAAAGTCGTACTACTCCGTACTACCCTGAGGGAAATTCCCAGTGTGAACGATTCAATCTCACCATGCATGACATGTTGAAAATGGAAAAAAAAAAACCAGCAATGGATCAAGTACCTACCAGAGTTAGTACTAGCTTATAAAAGTCATGTACACAGTTCTACTGGATATGCACCCTTTTACATGATGTTTGGCAGCAATCCTAAAACCATGTATGACTTCCATATGAAAGAAGACGAGAATAATGAGCCTAACATGGACAAGTGGATAGAATCCCATAGAAGATGCTTAAAACAAGGATGTGATATCGCTAGGAAAGAAAGTTTTAAAAAGTTCACCATTCAAAAGAAACATTTTGACAAGAATTGTAAAAGTTCAATAATTAAACTAGGTGATCAAGTTCTGTTAAGAAATTTAAAATACAGAGGATGGAAGAAAATTCAGGATGTCTGGGAAGAGAATCCGTATGAAGTCATACATGTATACAAACCAGAAAATAGTATATATCAGATAAAATCGAAAAAAGGAGAGATAAACACGGTTCATAGAAATCATATAAGAATATTTTCTTGGCCTAACAAGCAAATTAACAAAAAGATAAAAGAGAGCAATCATAAAAGTAATCGGCTTGAACCAAGAAGTTCCAGTTCAATCAATAACAACAATGAAATTGAAACCTTATGGGTACCACTGGAAAGACCATTAAATGAAATAATTCATACAGCGAAAAGAATAGAATCAATACGGGAGTGCAGTTCAAGGTCTGAATCTTCTGGAGATTTAGATGGGGATCAGAGCCAGTCCATTCATCCTAGATACTCAACAAGGATAAATAAGGGACAACTTCCCAGATATCTAACTGAAAACTATGTTGTGGGCAGGCCGTGTGCTGTAGGAGGACCCAGCACTGCATTGGGCAGTGCTGCCGAAAGGATGGAGGCCCAGTCCTGAGTGGGCTGTGGAGAGGAGGCATCCATCGTCTTTCAGAAGTGAGGGGAAGCAGAGAAATCGGTGCAGGAGGGATCAGCTGACCAGCAGCGGTCAGCTGAGCTGAGTATTGTGACTGCTGCCGGCGGCATTCCCCTTCCGTGCACAGGACCTCGGAGGAGGTGTCGGAAGATTGCTGGAGCTGCTGGTGAGTGTGGGTGGAAAAAGATATCAAACTAGTACAGTATTGTTCTATTTATCCTTGCCTCCCTTCTTTACCGCCAAGAGACTTCACTGGGTGGGTGGTAGAATCCCAAATCCCTACGCATGCCAATCCTAAGGGCAACCCAGAAGGGAGGAAGGCATTGAACTGCACTCTCCTGTGGGCAACATCTGAGAGCTTGCTGCCCGTTCAGAAGACTACACTTTTAACACCAATCCTGGTCACGACAGCGAACCCATCCCACAGGGGCGGCGGTTTACACTTGGACAGAAGCAGCAGTGTAGTTGTTGTTCTGTGCCCCAGCTGGCAGTATTGGGGACACAGGACACAGCATACTACCTCTTCCAGCTCTCTTTCTTTAATCTCAGGCCTGGACATTAGCAGCAGTGTGGTAGTTGTAGTATGGGTCAACTGGCAGTTTTGGGGACACAGCATGACTCAGCATTGCATCTCAGGACTAGAAAGGGGCAGTAGTGTGGTGGTTGTAGTGTGTCTCTGCAGCAGTTTTGGGAACACAGCAGGACACAGCATTGCATCTCTTCCAGCCCTCAATCTTCCATCTCAGGCCTGGACTGAAGAAGCAGTGTGGTTACTGGTGGGGCCTAACTGACAGACTTGGGGAAAGAGAAAGACTCAGCATTGCATCTCATGCCTGGACAGGAACAGCAATGTGAATGATGTAGTGTGACCCAACTAACAGTGTTGGGTACCCAGCAGGACACAGCATTGCATCTCTTGCAGCCCTCGATCTTGCCTCTCAAGCCTGGACAGGAACAGAAGTGTGGTGGTTGTAGTGTGGACCAAATTGTGGTGTAGGGGACACAGCAGGACACAGCATTGCATCTCTTCCAGCCCTCGCTCTTGCATCTCAGGTCTCTACAGGAACAGCAGTGCAGTGATTATAATGTGGCCCAACTGGCAGTGTTGGGGACACAACAGAACTCAGCAATTTTGTGTTATGGCCTTTGAATTGGCTTTTTGGCTCTTGGAGGCAGCATCAGTGCAGTTGTTGTAGTGTGCCCCAATTGGTGGTGTGGAGGACACAACAGAACACAAAATAGTGTTTCTTCCAGCTCTTGATTGTTAATCTCAGGCCTGGACAAGGGCAGCAATGTAGTTGTTATAGTGTGCCCCAATTGGTGTTGTTGTGGACACAGCAGCATACATTGTAACTTCTCTTCCAGCCTTCGATCTTTAATATCAGGCCTGGACAGGAGCAGCAGTGTAATTGTTGTACTGTGCCCCAACTGGAAGTGTTGGGGATACAGCAGGACACAGCATAGCACCTCTTCCAGCCCTCAATCTTCCATCTCAGTCCTGGACTGGAGAAGCAGCAAGGTAGTTGTAGTGTGGCACAACTGGTGGTGTTGGGGACACAGCTGGAATCAGCATTGCATCTCAGGCCCGTACAGGAGCAGCTGTGATGTTGTTGTAGTGTGCCCAAACTGACGGTGTGGGGGGCACAGCAGAACACAACACAGTGTTTCTTCGAGGACTCGATCTTCAATCTCAGGCCTGGACCGGAGCAGCATTGTAGTTGTTGTAGTGTGCCCCAACTAGCAATGTTGGAGACACAGCAGGACACAGCATAGCATCTCTTCTAGCGTAGGCAGATAGACCTGTAAGGAGGGAGTTGCAGTAGTCTATCCTGGAGAATAGTAGAGATTGAAGGACCAATTTGAAGTCAGAGTATTCTAGGAAGGGCTTAAGGTGGAGAAGCAAGCGTAGTTTGCAATAGGATTTGGTAATAGTTCTTATGTGGTTGTGCATGAGAAGGATCTATTGTGACTCAATCATAGTCACTGGATGTTGCTGGACCCTTGATCTATGCCTCACTGCTGTTATTGAGGCATGGCATGCAGAAAGGCAGAGCAGCCAGCAACTACAGGATCTTCACATTCCATTCATTCATCTTGCCACTTGTATGGCAAATCTGGATAGCCAATCAAAGGCAGATTCATTTTCAGGAACACTAGCTTCTCTCTCAAGTGTGGTGACAGTCTGGAGTGATGAGGGCTTATGATGTCTCCTGTCATGGAAAACACTCTTTCACTGAGGACACGTTGGTGGACAAGAGAGATAGTGCTGAGCCACTCTCGCTAGGTCTGGACAGTTGTTAGACTTGTGAGACCAATATGCCAGCACATCTGTCTCCATGACCTCGATGGTCTCATTGAGATAGCATGTCACTGAGATTTGAGCTGTCGTCTCCTTTGGTGGTATTGAACATGAATCTTTCTTCCCAGCTACTTTAGTGATCACCTGGGCTAGAAGTGAGGATTTTTTCTGTTTTCCTGTGGAGGGTGTGCTAGGTGGTGATGACGGGTTGCTGCTCTGACTTGCACTGCTGTCTGACCTGGCCAGTGATGGTGTTTCCTCCTGTGCTACATCCCTCCTTCCCTGAACCTCTGGCACTCTAGCTTACAGACATCCTCTGTCAGCATGCTCTTCTTATGTGTCAGATTGTTTGCCATGCAGGGGTGTCTGCTGCTCCACTAGCCTCTGCAGCATCATGTAAGTTGAATTCCAGTGGGTACCCACATATATGAGACACTTGTGAGGCGTCTCTAATTCCTTCTGCTTTTCACGGAGGAGGTCATCCACCTTCACACTTCGGTGGAAGTGTCCTGCTATTTTTCTACACTTCTCTAGTAAGCCATGCAGGTACGCATGTTCTAGATCCCTGGAACCTAGCCCTAGGGCCTTCTTCACTGCCAGGTGCAGTGTGAGAGAAGCATAGTACACCCTGATATCCACCGTTAGATACTGCCTTGACCATATTAGAGCCATTGTCAGTAATACGTCTGGCTCTCTGCCAGCATTTCTCTGCTAAAATATTGGCAGAGGTATGGGAACTATCTGCCAGGTGCATGTGCAGCAAGCCATCCTATGTCCTGTTGCTCCGGCCTCTGTCGAGCTGCCCCTACCTCAGCCAGGCCTCACCAGTGTGCTGCCAGAGAGAGGAAGGAGTGAGAGGCATTTGTGGATGTCCATATGTCACTTGTGAAATGCACACTGCTCCCCTGTGCCTTCATCAGCAGCACCCGCACATGGCTATGACAATGTTTGAACAAATTGGGGATGACCTTTCTGCTGAAAGTTGTCCTGGAGGGCACTTTATAGCTTGGCACGAGAAGCTGCAGCAAATGCCTGAGATCCACATTCTCAGCGACCTGCAGGAGCTCATCGTCTAAAGCGATCACCTCACTGAGAGTCCTTGTTACCACTTTGGATGCTGCCTGCCTCATTCCCTGTGATCATGCCACTGAACACCTCCCCATTTCCTTCATTATGGGTGGTCTTAGCTATAGTTGGGGACTCTTGCTCTCAGAGAGCTACCTGACTGGTACAGGAGCCGAAATCTTGGAAGGAGCTTGAGGAACACTCATCCCCTTTTCAAAGACTAGTGTCCTCTGTCTTGCAGAAAGGGTCCCCTGATTACTACTGCTACCATTCCCAGGTGCATATTCAAGGGGATGCTGCTTCTTCAGGTGATACTCCATCCTATCATTGCTTAAGTGGCTCAGTTGCTTCCCTCGACTTACAATTGTTACAATGCGCAAAGCGTGGGTCCTCCCTCATTTGAAAATGGCTCCAGATCAGATTTCTTTCATGATCCCTTGCCTCAGTGTGCATCCTTTGGGGTGGATAATGCTGCTGGAAGTGAAGTGGAGGTGGTCACAGATGGAGCCTGAGAAAATGCAGCAAAGGATTCACTTATTCTCTGTTCTTGCACTGTCAGTGTGGCCTGCTCTCCCTCACTAACATGTCCTCCTGCCATTCTCTCCTCGGTCAGTGAAGTGAAAGCTAGAACAGTACTGACTAAACCTCCTAATACAGGGTCTTCAGCTAATGCCTCTCCCATCTCTGCTTCAGGAAATCCTTTGAAGGGAGATTCATCAAGCTCTGAATCAGAAGAGGATGACAAACCTGATCTTATAGCCTCTGCTGCACTAAAGGTTTGCAATTGTGTTTTCAATTTCACCACTTAAACTTGAACTTCTAAAGGCACTAGGGGTTGTTCTATACTGCTACTAGTACTGCTAGTGCCTTCCCTTTCCCTCTCCTCTGAAATAGCAAGTTCTGGATGAGACACTGTTGGAACAACTGGCATATCCTCCCCAAATCTCAACTTCTTGCAGCTTGACATGCCTGTCTCTCTTACTGACATTTAGGATTTGAAAAAATCCCTCTTTATCGTAGTTCGGGGACTCACGGTTGTCTGCCTAGCAAATCCCCTGCCACTTTGCCTCAACAACTGTTTGTGGAGAAGTAGACAGGGAAAATCCGTAAAGTCATCCTCAGTGGTGGTGTTTTCCAAACACCACTGAGGCATGACTCCTCTGAGATCCTCTGCTTGCTTTTAACAAATGCTATCTCAGAGGCATGACTCTGCTGAGTTCCCTAGCCTCCTTTTAAGAAATGCTACCTCAGAGGCATTACTCTGATGAGTTCTTCTGTCTCCTTTTAACAAATTCAATCTCCGAAGCATGACTCCACTGTGCTCATCTGACCACTTTCCCCAGATGTCAACACTGAGGCATGCCTCCCCTGACTTCCTCTGCCTGTTTCACCCAAAACTGTTGTTGAGGCAAAGCAGGCAGGGGAGGTCAGAGGAATCAGGCCTCAGTGTAGTGTTTGACAAGCACTAAAGGGCTTGACTACACTGAGATCCTCAGAATCTTGTACTAAAAGACAACACAAGAATAACTTATCCTTTATTATCCTGGCTTCATCCAACCCTAACCACTGAGGCCTGTCACTTATAGCTATGGCTTGCCACATTCCAATCAATAACAATAAGGCCTGTCATTTACAACTTCTACAGCATGCCATGTTCCAAACATTATCAATGATGCCTGTCAATTAGAGTAGCTAAGGCATGTCATGTTCCAACCCTTGCCAATGATGCCTGTTATTTACAGATACAGCATGCCATGTTCCAACTATTAACAACAAGGCCTAAAACTTACAGATATGGCAAGCCATGTTCCAAACATTACCAAAGAGAATGTCATTTACAGTAAAGGCATGCCATGTTCCACCCCTGCCAATGAGACCTGTCATTTATAACAATGGCATGCAATCTTCCAACCATTAGCACTAAGGCCTGTCACAGATACGGATGCCATGTTTCATCCATTACAAATGAGGCCTGTCACATACAGCGACGGCATGCCATGTTCCAAGCATTACCAATGAGAGCTGTGATTTAAAAACTATAGCATGCCATCTTCCACCCATTAACACTGGGGGCCTGTCACTTTCAGACAAGCCATGCTGTGTTCCAACCATTGCCCTCGAGGCCTGTCATTTATAACTATGGTATGCCATTTTCCAACCATTACCAATGAGGCCTGTCACTTACTGCTATGGCATCCCATGTTCCAAAACATACCAATCAGGCCTGCCATTTAAAAACTATGGCATGCCATATTCCAAATATTACCAATGAGACTGTTATTTACAGCTACAGCATGCCATGTTCCAAATATTAACACTGAGGACACATGGCATGGCATGTTCCAACCATTATCAATAAGGCCTATCATTTACAGCAGCTAAGGCATGCCATGTTCCAAACATTACCAAATAAGCCTGTCATTTACAGTTATGCCATGCCATTTTCCAAACATTAACATTAAGGCCTGTCACTTACAGATATGGCATGCCATGATCCAACCATTAACAATGAGCCCTGTCACTTACAGCAGTTACGGCATGTCATGTTCCATCCCCTATCCAATGTGGCCTGTCATTTACTGCTACAGCATGCCATGTTCCAACCATTAACACTGAGGACTGTCTATTATAGATAAGGCATGCCATATTCCAAGCATTACCAATGAGGCCTTTCATTTACAGCTATAGGATACCATGTCCCAAACATTAGCACTGAGACCTGTCACTTACAGATATGGCATGCCATGTTCCAAACCTTACCAATGAAGCTTGTCGTTTAAAAACTATGGCATGCCATCTTCAAACCATTAACACTAAGGCCTGTCACTTACAGATATGGAATGCCATGTTCCAGTCATTAACAATGAGGCCCTTCACTTACAACAGCTATAGCATTCCATGTTTGAAACACAAACAATGAGACCTGTCAATTACAGTAGCTAAGGCATACCATGTTCCATCCCTTGCCAATGAGGCCTGTCATTTACAGCTATGTATGCCATGTTCCAACCATTAACACTGAGGCCTGTCACTTACATATATGCCATGCCATGTGCCAATCATTACCAAAGAGGCCTGCCAATTGCAGTAGCTAAGGCATGCCATGTTCCAACCCTTGCCAATGAGTCCTGTCATTTATAGCTACAGCATGGCATGTTCCAAACATTAACACTGAGGCCTGTCACTTACAGGTATGCTTGCCATGTTCTAACCATTACCAATGAAGTCTATCACTTAACAGCAGCTACGGCATGCCATGTCCCAAACATTGCCAATGAGACTGTCATTCACAGCTATAGTATGCCTTGCTCCAACCATTACCAATGAGGAATGTCACTTACAGCAGCTATGACATGCAATGTTCTAACCCTTCCCAGCAGGCCTGTCATTTACAGCTACAGCTTACCGTGTTCAAAATATTAACACTGAAGCCTGTCACTTATGGATATGGCATGTCATGTTCCAACCATTAAAAATGAAGCCTGTCACTTCAACCCTTGCCAATGATGCCATGATCCAAACATCAACACTGAGGTCTGTCATTTCTAGTTACGGCATGCCATGTTCTCATCATTAACAATGAAGACTATCACTTACATCTATGGCATGCCGTGTTCCAAATATTTACCAGTGAGGCCAAATGAGGTACATCCAACGATACTACAGAAACTCATGATGTCCTGGCCGGTCTGCTGAAAGACCTGTTCAATAGATCCCTGGAAATGGGAGTGGTTCTGCGAGATTGGAAAAGAGAGGTTGTGGTCCCACTTCCCAAGAGTGGTAGCAGAAAGGAGGCTGGAAACTATAGGCCGGTTAGCCTCATCTCTGTGGTGGGAAAATTAATGGAGACTCTGCTGAAAAAAAGGATAGTGAACTATCTACAATCTAGTAAGTTTCTGGACCCAAGGCAGCATAGAATCACCAGTAGGGGTGTGCATTCGTATTGACCGCATATGTAAAACGCTACGCATATTTTGTTTTTAACTTAAAAAAGTGATGTGACATAAACGATCGGATTTCCCACATATCCAACATAGCTATGTTGGATATGTTGGAAATCGTGATTGTTGAGCCAAAATAAAAATTTAAACCCCCTCACCCTCCTTAATCCCCCCCCCAGACTTACCACAACTCCCTGGTGATCGAGCGAGGAGTGAGGACGCCATTTCTGCAATCCTTGGCGAGAAGCATGTGACGTCGGCGCCACGTTGAGTGACGCGGCGTCACGTGATTCCCGGCGAGTTCGCGCCGGAAGGCTCGTTCGGCCCAAAAGGAACTTTTGGCCAGCTTGGGGGGGTCAGGAGGCCCCCCCAAGCTGGCCAAAAGTTCTTTTTGGGCCGAACGAGCCTTCCGGCACGACAACGCCGGGAATCACGTGACGTCGGCACCACGTGATTCCCGGCGAGTTCGCTCCGGAAGGCTCGTTCGGCCCAAAAAAAACTTTTGGCCAGCTTGGGGGGGCCTCCTGACCCCCCCAAGCTGGCCAAAAGTTCTTTTTGGGCCGAACGAGCCTTCCGGCGCGAACTCGCCGGGAATCACGTGACGCCGCGTCACTCGACGTGGCGCCGACGTCACATGCTTCTAGCCAAGGATTGCAGAAATGGCGTCCTCACTCCTCGCTCGATCACCAGGGAGTTGTGGTAAGTCTGGGGGGGGGGGGGATTAAGGAGGGTGAGGGGGTTTAAATTTTTTTTTTTGCACATATGGACATATACCCAACTCATTTAATTTTTTTTATGTCCATATTGACCGCAAATGGGACCCCCTTTGGACATATTGACATATGGACATAAACTTTTGCTCTGCACATCCCTAATCACCAGGGGAAAGTCCTGTCAGACAAATCTGTTTGATTCTTTGATTGGGTGTCTAGAGAACTGATTGTGGAAGAGCAGTCAATGTGATTTTCTTGGATTTCATCAAAGCTTTAGATACGGTCCCATGTAAGAGGCTAGTGAATAAAATGAGGAGCTTACAGGTGGGCACCAAGGTGGTGAAGTGAATTACAAACTGGTTGACTGATAAGAGACATTGTGCAATGATAAATAGAACCTACTCCAAAGAAAGAAAGGTGTTAAGTAGAGTGCCACAAAGATCAGTTTTGGGTCTGGCTCTGTTCAATATCTTTGTGTAGAGACTATGAGGTCCCCAACAGATGGCCCTAGTGCCCAGCCTGTTTAGTCACCAGCATTACAGGTTATGCCATTCAATACTGCACCTCCCCCAGAGACTTGCAGGAATAGGAAGTCTATTAGGCATAGCGGTGTATTAGACAATGTGACTGTGAGGCAGTGTAGTTTTGATTTCAAGAAGGAAAGACATGTTTCAGTGTGCTCTCCATAGTTAGGCTCCAGCTTAGCAAAAGCAGGGAGAGATACTGCCCTGACAATACTTGGTGATAGACTGGAGGGAAAGAGTGGGAAACAAAGTGGTTTTGGTGATTTTTTTTCCTAAATTGAGAGCTAGAATTGTTGCTGTTTTGACCTGCACCTTCTGGGAGGCTTTACCACCTCACTGATCCTTTCACTGTGCCATCAACCTAGTACCAGATACTGAACCTCCTAAAGGAAGGGTGTATCCATTTTCTTTATCCAATACAAAAGCTATGTCTACTTACATCCAGGAGAACCTGGAAAAAGGGTTCATATGGCCTTCAAAATCAGAATCTTTTTCGTGGGCAAGAAGGATGGATCCCTTCGCCCATGTATAGACTACTGGGATTGAACGAGATCACCATGAAGGACTGTTACACAGTTGCTGTTGATCTCCAAACATTTTGATTGGCTCCAAGGAGCCCGAATATTTACAAAGCTGGACCTCAGAGGAGCATATAATCTTGTTCGTAAAAGCCGGGGTGATTAATAGAAAACAGCTTTCAATACCCGAGATGGCCATTTTGAATATTTGGTCATGCCCTTTGGCCTCTGCAACGCCCCGGCAGTATTCCAAAACATGATGAATGAGATCTTCAGAGACATGTTGTATGATTGCGTAGTAGTATATTTGGACGATATACTAGTCTTCTCTCGGGGCCTTCAGTCTCATCATCTGGACGTTTCCAAGCTTCTTCAGAGACTCAGAGATAATCTTCTATACGCTAAACTAGAAATGTGTGCCTTCCATCAGGAGTCAGTCCCATTCTTATGATATGTTGTGTCCAGCCAGGGCTTCCAAATGGACCCGTAAAAAACGAGGAGCATTCGGGACTGGCCACAACCTACGGGTTTAAAGGCTGTATGCCGCTTTCTAGGATTTACCAACTTCTATAAGTCATTCATTCATCACTAATCCATTCTGACTGCGCCTCTCACTGCCATGACATGCAAGGGAACCAATCCATCTCAGTGGTCCCCATGCCTTCCAGGAACTCAGAAAAGCCTTCCTTCAGGAGCCGTGTCTTCACCACCCTGATCCTCGATGACCTTTTGTAGTCGAGGTAGATGCCTCGGATGTCGGAGTTGGCACTGTCCTCAGCCAACACAGTAATACTCATACACTCCACCCATGCTCTTTTTTCTCTTGGTGTTTCTCCCCTGCTGAGCGAAACTATAGAATTGGAGATAAAGAGTTGCTCGCAATCAAGTTGGCATTCGAGGAGTGGTACCCCTGGCTCGAAGGTGATCAACACCAAATAACGGTTTTTATGTCATGCACAACACTTGAACCACAAACAAGCTCACTGGTCACTGTTTTTTAACAGATTCAATTTCCTTCTGAGATATCACCCAGCAGACAAGAACACTTGTGCGGATGCTCTCGCCCACTCGTTTATACTAAAAGATATACCGGACACTCCAAGGCATATCATCGACCCTACTCAGGTGCTCCTCTCAGTCACATACACAGTCAGAAAAACTGTGGTACCCCGGGCACTCAAGAAAAAGATTCTCAGATGTGCTCACAACTCCCGTCTAGCCGGTCATCCTGGGCAATCCCAAACTCTGTCCACTATGGAGAGATATTACTGGTGGCCTTCAATGAAAGAGGACTTCCAGACCTATGTAGAATCTTGTGCCATGTGTGCCAGACAAAAACCACCTACTGGTCATCCCTGGGGCCTTCTCCAAACTTTGCCTGCTCCTAGCGAACCGTGGACCCACATATCCATGGATTTTATTGTCGACCTCCCTGTGTCTAGTGGTAACAACACCATATGGGTTACCGTTGATCAGTTTTCCAAGATGGCACATTTTGTGGCTTTACCCAGACTACCTTCTGCCCCTGAACTTGTAAAACGTTTCATCTATCATATATTCCAGTTACATGGCATGCCAAAGCACATACTCTCCGACCAAGGAGTACAATTCACAGCCAAGTTCTGGAGATCTCTCTGTAAGAAATTTGACATTTCTCTGGATCTGACTTCTGGCTATCAGCCACAAGCCAACGGACAAACTGAAAGGATGAACCACACTTTAAAGCAATTCCTCCGGTCCTACGTCAATTCAACACAGAACGATTGGGCCGAAGTGCTCCGCTGGGCAGAATTTGTGCTGAATTCACATCCTTCAGCTTCCACAGGCTCATCACCTTTTCAGCTAGTCTATAGCCGCCAGCCTTTACCTCCATTACCGCTACCCTTATCAGTGATCTCTCTGACCGCTCAGGCTTTAGCTCAGGATTTACATCAGCTGTTGGAACACACTAAAGGCCTGCTTCAAAAAGCTGGACAAACAGCAAAAACGTTTTATGATGCTGCCCGGAGACAAGGTATGGTTAAGTACCCATTTCCTTCATCTCAAATTGCCTTCAGCACAATTTGCACCTCGGTATATAGAACCATTTCCTATACTACGTCGCCTGGGTCCAGTCACATATAGCTTGCAGTTACCATCATCACTAAAAATCCACAATGCCTTCCACATTTCCCTGATGAAACTGCTCATCTTGTCCAAGTATTCCAAGAAGACACCTGAACCGCAGCCCCTCTCTGCAGAAGAAGACATTAGGGATGTGAATCGTGTCCTCGATCGTCTTAACGATCGATTTCGGCTGGGAGGGGGAGGGAATCGTATTGTTGCCGTTTGGGGGGGTAAAATATCGTGAAAAATCGTGAAAAATCGTTAAAAATCGTAAAATCGAAAAATCGAAAAACCGGCACATTAAAACCCCCTAAAACCCACCCCCGACCCTTTAAATTAAATCCCCCACCCTCCCGAACCCCCCCCCCAAATAACTTAAATAACCTGCGGGTCCAGCGGCGGTCCGGAACGGCAGCGGTCCGGAACGGGCTCCTGCTCCTGAATCTTGTCGTCTTCAGCCGGCGCCATTTTCCAAAATGGCGCCGAAAAATGGCGGCGGCCATAGACGAAAAAGATTGGACGGCAGGAGGTCCTTCCGGACCCCCGCTGGACTTTTGGCAAGTCTCGTGGGGGTCAGGAGGCCCCCCACAAGCTGGCCAAAAGTTCCTGGAGGTCCAGCGGGGGTCAGGGAGCGATTTCCCGCCGCGAATCGTTTCCGTACGGAAAATGGCGCCGGCAGGAGATCGACTGCAGGAGGTCGTTCAGCGAGGCGCCGGAACCCTCGCTGAACGACCTCCTGCAGTCGATCTCCTGCCGGCGCCATTTTCCGTACGAAAACGATTCGCGGCGGGAAATCGCTCCCTGACCCCCGCTGGACCTCCAGGAACTTTTGGCCAGCTTGTGGGGGGCCTCCTGACCCCCACGAGACTTGCCAAAAGTCCAGCGGGGGTCCGGAAGGACCTCCTGCCATCCAATCTTTTTCGTCTATGGCCGCCGCCATTTTTCGGCGCCATTTTGGAAAATGGCGCCGGCTGAAGACGACAAGATTCAGGAGCAGGAGCCCGTTCCGGACCGCTGCCGTTCCAGACCGCCGCTGGACCCGCAGGTTATTTAAGTTATTGGGGGGGGGGTTCGGGAGGGTGGGGGATTTAATTTAAAGGGTCGGGGGTGGGTTTTAGGGGGTTTTAGTGTGCCGGCTCACGATTCTAACGATTTATAACGATAAATCGTTAGAATCTGTATTGTATTGTGTTCCATAATGGTTTAAGACGATATTAAAATTATCGGACGATAATTTTAATTGTCCTAAAACGATTCACATCCCTAGAAGACATCACTTTCTTCTAGATGTGTGGCAACATGGGAGATGATGGGAATATCTTATATCCTGGGAAGGGTTTGGACCAGACGAAAACAGCTGAGAACCTGCAAGTAATATTCTGGACAAAGACCTAATCAGGCAATTCCATCTGCCTCACTCCAGGAAGCCGAAACTCTCAGGGAGGGGCCCTAAGAAGGAGGGGTACTGATGTGCCTATCGGTCGCAGGTGGCTACGACCTCTCATGCTCATCTCTTTTTTCCCTGCACCATCAATCATTGGGAGAATGGTAGCCTCTGCCAACCAACGCCGACTTCCCTGGCGTCCCTGGGACAGCATTGGCGCTGCCGACCACCATCTTACTTCTGGCAACACCTAGGCGCACGCGCGCACGCAGGGCCTCCTTATGAATTCGTCATGGCGAGAACCTCGGGAGTGTCCCCGCCTGATGACATCAACACCGCTAGTGTACTTATTCGGACTGGCCCATTGCTAAGACGAGTTAGCGAGGAGTTCTCTCACTTGTTAAATCCGCTCTAACTTGGATCTTCTGTTCCAGATTACTTTCCTGGCAATTGGACGCTCTGGGAACCCGCTCCTTGGGGGCTCTTCCGTGTCTTTACTATCTGCTCCTCAGAGGTCCCTCCTGCCTGGGACATCCTGACCCACTCCTCGGGTATCTCTACTGGGACTTCCTTGTGTGAGTACATTCTCCAACTTCTATCACCTCTACTGATGATTCCACGGCGTACCCTGTCCTCGGGCCATTATCGTTCTTCAGTCCATCCACGCTACTCTATCTGTGTCTCTGGAAACTTCATCTACTACACTGGGTCTATGGCCTGGTTCTTGTATCACCGACCTCTGCCTCTTTAACTTCTACAGTACAGCTTCCTCGGCATACCCCACGATGCGGGCCACTACCGGATCTGCACTCAGAGGTATTTACATCAACCTACAGGATTTCCCGGGTGTACCCCATGCTACGGGCCACTACCAGGACCTTCGTGTATACATCATCATCCTGACCACTGTATTTCCTATAGACTGTGATTATCACATATCCCACTCCTCGGGTTATATTCTATCTTTCTCCTTAATAAAGTCTCTCTCACAGCTGTGTCCTATGTCGTTGAGACCACGCCCACCGACGGTGAGGCCCACGGGGCTCCTCCCTGTGGGCAGAGACATTTCTCACCTCGGCCCGGGATTCACCAAGTCATTAAAACCATAACAAGAACCTGGCATGTACCCAAAAACTAAGTCTGTTCCATGTTACTGTTGCTAGTAATAGCAGTGGCTATTTTCTAAGTCAACTTAATAGCAGGTAATGGACTTTTCCTCCAAGAAGTTATCCAATCCTTTTTTAAACACAGCTACACTAACTGCACTAACCACATCCTCTGGCAACAAATTATAGAGTTTAATTGAGCGTTGAGTGAAAAAGAACTTTCTCCAATTAGTTTTAAATGTGCTACATGCTAACTTCATGGAGTGCCCCCTACTCTTTCTATTATCCGAGAGAGTAAATAACTGATTCATATTTACCTGTTCTAGACCTCTCATGATTTTAAACACCTCTATCATATCCCCCCTCAGTCGTCTCTTCTCCAAGCTGAAAAGTCCTAACCTCTTTAGTCTTTCCTCATAGGGGAGCTGTTCCATTCCCTTTATCATTTTGGTTGCCCTTCTCTGTACCTTCTCCATCGCAACTATATCTTTTTTGAGATGTGGCGACCAGAATTGTACACAGTATTCAAGGTGCAGTCTCACCATGGAGCGATACAGAGGCATTATGACATTTTATGTTTTATTCACCATTCCCTTTCTAATAATTCCCAGCATTCTGTTTGCTTTTTGACTGCCACAGCACTCTGAACTGACGATGTCAATGTGTTATCCACTATGACGCCTAGATCTCTTTCATGGGTGGTAGCTCCTAATATGGAACCTAATAATCCTAGCATGGGTTATTTTTCCCTATATGTATCACCTTGCACTTATCCACATTAAATTTCATCTGCCATTTTGATGCCCAATTTTCCAGTCTCACAAGGCCTTCCTGCAATTTATCACAATCTGCTTGTCATTTAACTACTCTGAACAATTTTGTATCATCTGCAAATTTGATTACCTCACTCGTCGTATTTCTTTCCAGATCATTTATAAATATATTGAAAAGTATGGTCCCAATACAGATCCCTGAGGCACTCCACTGCCCACTCCCTTCCACTGAGAAAATTGTCGATTTAATCCTACTCTCTGTTTCCTGTCTTTTAGCCAGTTTGTAATCCAACAAAGGGCATCACCACCTATCCCATGACTTTTACTTTTCCTAGAAACCTCTCATGAGGAACTTTTTCAAACGCCTTCTGAAAATCCAAATACACTACATCTACCGATTCACCTTTATCTGTTAGAAAGAAAAATCTCCCCAAATCATTCAAAGCTACAATTTAAATACGAAACATTAAACATAAACTTGGGATCTACAGTCAGAGATCTCGGAATACATTTCGACCCAGAATTAAATTTTAGAAATCATATTGCAAAAAAACCAAAAGAAGGGTATTACAAATTATTAACACTCAGGAGATTAAAACCATTTTTAGATACAAAAGATTTCAGAACCTTGTTACAAACTTTGATTTTTTCATCAACAGACTACTGTAATGCCCTTTTTTTGGGCTTACCCTATTCCACTTTACAGCCATTACAAATTTTGCAGAACACAGTAGCAAGAATACTTGTTGGGTCAAACAGAAAAGAACATATTACCCCCGTCTTGATGGAACTCCATTGGCTACCAATACAGCAGAGAGTCCAATATAAGGCACTATGCATTTTACACAAAGCAATCCATAAAGAAAACATTGAATGACTAAATGCAGTAATAAGACTACACACACCGCAGAGAAATTTAAGATCTGCCAATAAAGGATTTCTGTCTATTCAATCATTGGTATCAGCAAAGCTAACCTCTGTAAGGGAAAGAGCTCTGTCACTGGCTGGTCCAACAATTGGGAATAAACTACCTACAGAGTTAAGATTAGAAACTAATGCGATCCAATTTAAGAAAAAAATATACAAGAAAGCTTTTGGTACAGGCAAGCAAGCTTTTGGTACAGACAAAACCGAGACAGAATAAGTATTTTCAGTACCAACGTGAATCCATCATGCAGCATAAATTATTGAGACTGCTAATGATATGAATGTTTAGATAAATGAGTTAAATTTGATTTTAAATTGTAATTTTTGTTTCATTTTAAGAATGTAAGAATGACCCTTTTGAATTTCTGTACTGTTGTCTGTTATTTGTTAGTTTTTTGACAAATATTGTAAACCGTTATGATGGTTTTATCCAAATAGCGGTATTTAAAAGCTTTTAAAATAATTAAAATAAATAAATAAAAATTAACGCCTTAAAAAAAATCACAGAAAATAGAGAAAGACATAGTTTAATGGAACAAAGTCAGGCTAACTGGTCTGTAGTTTCCTGGATCGCCCCTGGAGCTCTTTTTAAATATTGGGATTGCATTAGCCACCCTCCAGTCTTCAGGTACAATGGATGATTTTAATGATAGGTTACAAATTTTTACTTATAGGTCTGAAATTTCATTTTTTAGTTCCTTCAGAACCCTGGGGTGCATACCATCCAGTCCAGGTGATTTACTACTCTTCAGTTTGTCAATCAGGCCTACCACATCTTCTAGGTTCACCATGATTTGGTTCAGTCCATCTGAATCATTACCCATGAAAACCTTTTCCAGTATGGGTAACTCTCCATCATCCTCTTCAGTAAACACCGAAGCAAATAAATCATTTAATCTTTCCGGAATGGCTTTATCTTCTCTAAGTGCCCCTTTAATCCCTCGATCATCTAACAGTCCAGCTGACAACCTCACAGGCTTTCTGCTTTGGATATATTTTAAAATGTTTTCTGTGAGTTTTTGCCTCTACAGCCAACTTCTTTTCAAATTCTCTCTTAGCCTGTCTTATCAATGTCTTACATTTAACTTGCCAATGCTTATGCATTATCTTATTTTCTTCTGTTGGATCCTTCTTCCAATTTTTAAATGAAGATCTTTTGGCTAAAATAGCTTCTTTCACCTCTTCTTTTAACCATGCCAGTAATTGTTTTGCCTTTTTTCCAGCTTTTTTAATGTGTGAAATACATCTGGACTGTGCTTCTAGGCTAGTATTTTTTAACAATGACCACACCTCTTGCACACTTTTTATTTTTGTAGCTGCTCCTTTCAGTTTTTTTCTAACTATTTTTCTCATTTTCTCAAACTTTCCCTTTTGAAAGATTAGCACGAGAGCCATGGATTTGCTTACTGTCCCCCTTCCAATCATTAATTCAAATTTGATCATATTATGATCACTATTGCCAAGCGGCCCCACCACCGTTACCTCTCTCACCAAATCCTGTGCTCCACTGAGAATTAGATCTAAAATACCTCCCTCTCTCATTGGTTCCAGAACCAATTGCTCCATAAAACTGTCATTTATTCCATCCAGGAACTTTATCTCTCTAGCATGTCCCAATGATACATTTACCCAGTCAATATTGGGGTAATTGAAATCTCCCATTATTACTACACTACCAATTTGGTTAGTTTTTCTAATTTCTCTTAGCATTTCACTGTCCATCTCACCATCTTGACCAGGTAGATGGTAGTATACTCCTATCACTATAGTCTTCCCCAACACACAAGGGATTTCTACCCATAAAGATTCGATTGTGCATTTAGTCTCATACAAGTGGAAACTATTCTCAAGATCAAAATCGTGAGCATATAGAAAGACATGGTTTAATGGAACACAGTCAACATGGATTTACCCAAGGGAAGTCTTGCCTAACAAATCTGCTTCATTTTTTTGAAGGGGGTTAATAAACATGTTGATAAAGGTGAACCAGTAGATGTAGTGTATTTGGATTTTCAGAAGGCATTTGACAAAGTCCCTCATGGGAGGCTTCTACGAAAAGTAAGTCATGGTATAGGAGGCGATATGCTTTTGTGGATTACAAACTGATTAAAAGACAGGAAACAGAGAGTAGAATTCAATGGTCAATTTTCTCAATGGAAAAGGGTAAACAGTGGAGTGCCTCAGGGATCTGTACATGGACCGGTGCTTTTCAATATATATATAGGTAAGTGTAAAACATTGATAAGACAGGCGAAGAGAGAATTTGAAATGAAGTTGGCCATAGAGGCAAAAACTCATAATAAAAACTTTTTTAAATATATCCAAAGCAAGAAACCTGTGAGGGAGTCGGTTGGACCATTAGATGATAGAGGGGTTAAAGGGGCTCTTAGGGAAGATAAGGTCATTGCAGAAAGACTAAATGAATTCTTTGCCTCCGTGTTTACTAATGAGGATGTTGGGGAGATACCAGTTCCGGAGATGGTTTTCAGGGGTGATGACTCAGACGAACTGAACGAAATCACTGTGAACCTGGAAGATGTAGTAGGCCAGATTGACAAACTAAAGAGTAGCAAATCACCTGGACCGGATGGTATGCATCCTAGGGTTCTGAAGGAACTATAAAATGAGATTTCTGATCTATTAGTTAAAATTTGTAACCTATCATTAAAATCATCCATTGTACCTGAAGACTGGAGGGTGGCCAATGTAACCCCAATATTTAAAAAAGGCTCCAGGGGCGATCCAGGTAATTATAGACCAGTGAGCCTGACTTCAGTGCCGGGAAAAATAGTGGAAACTATTCTCAAGATCAAAATTGTAGAGCATATAGAAAGACATGATTTAATGGGACACAGTCAACATGGATTTACCCAAGGGAAGTCTTGCCTAACAAATCTGCTTCATTTTTTTGAAGGGGTTAATAAACATGTGGATAAAGGTGAACCGGTAGATGTAGTGTATTTGGATTTTCAGAAGGCGTTTGACAAAGTCCCTCATGAGAGACTTCTACAAAAACTAAAAAGTCATGGGATAGGAGGCGATGTCCTTTCATGGATTACAAACTGGTTAAAAGACAGGAAATAGAGAGTAGGATTAAATGGTCAATATTCTCAGTGGAAAAGGGTAAACAGTGGAGTACCTCAGAAATCTGTATTGGGACCGGTGCTTTTCAATATATATATAAATGATCTGGAAAGGAATACGACGAGTGAGGTTATCAAATTTGCGGATGATACAAAATTATTCAGAGTAGTTAAATCACAGGCAGACTGTGATACATTACAGGAGGACCTTGCAAGACTGGAAGATTGGGCATCCAAATGGCAGATGAAATTTAATGTGGACAAGTGCAAGGTTATGCACATAGGGAAAAATAACCCTTGCTGTAGTTACACGATGTTAGGTTCCGTGTTAGGAGCTACCACCCAGGAAAAAGATCTAGGCATCATAGTGGATAATACTTTAAAATCGTCGGCTCAGCGTGCTGCAGCAGTCAAAAAAGCAAATAGAATGTTAGGAATTATTAGGAAGGGAATGGTTAATAGAACGGAAAATGTCATAATGCCACTGTATCGCTCCATGGTGAGACCACACCTTGAATACTGTGTACAATTCTGGTCGCCGCATCTCAAAAAAGATATAGTTGCGATGGAGAAGGTACAGAGAACGGCAAACAAAATGATAAAGGGGATGGAACAGCTCCCCTATGAGGAAAGGCTGAAGAGGTTAGGGCTGTTCAGCTTGGAGAAGAGACGGCTGAGGGGGGATATGATAGAGGTCTTTAAGATCATGAGAGGTCTTGAACGAGTAGATGTGACTCGGTTATTTACACTTTCGAATAATAGAAGGACTAGGGGGCATTCCATGAAGTTAGCAAGTAACACATTTAAGACTAATCGGAGAAAATTCTTTTTCACTCAACGCACAATAAAGCTCTGGAATTTGTTGCCAGAGAAGGTAGTTAGTGCAGTTAGTGTAGCTGGGTTCAAAAAAGGTTTGGATAAGTTCTTGGAGGAGAAGTCCATTAATGGCTATTAATCAATTATACTTAGGGAATAGCTACTGCTTTTAATTGCATCAGTAGCATGGGTTCTTCTTAGTGTTTGGGTAATTGCCAGGTTCTTGTGGCCTGGTTTTTGGCCTCTGTTGGAAACAGGATGCTGGGCTTGATGGACCCTTGGTCTGTCCCAGCATGGCAATTTCTTCTGTTCTTATGTTCTTATAAATGATTTGGAAAGGAATATGACGAGTGAGGTTATTAGATTTGCGGATGATACAAAATTATTCAGAGTAGTTAAATCACAAGCGGACTGTGATACATTACAGGAGGACCTTGCAAGACTGGAAGATTGGGCATCCAAATGGCAGATGAAATTTAATGTGGACAAGTGCAAGGTGTTGCATATAGGGAAAAATAACCCTTGCTGAAGTTACACGATGTTAGGTTCCATATTAGGAGCTACCACCCAGGAAAAAGATCTAGGCATCATAGTGGATAATACTTTAAAATCGTCGGCTCAGTGTGCTGTAGCAGTCAAAAAAGCAAACAGAATGTTAGGAATTATTAGGAAGGGAATGATTAATAAAACGGAAAATGTAATAATGCCTCTATATCGCTCCATTGAGACCGCACCTTGAATACTGTGTACAATTCTGGTTGCCGCATCTCAAAAAAGATATAGTTGCGATGGAGAAGGTACAGAGAAGGGCAACCAAAATGATAAAGGGGATGGAACAGCTCCCCTATGAGGAAAGGCTGAAGAGGTTAGGGCTGTTCAGCTTGGAGATGAGACGGCTGAGGGGGGATATGATAGAGGTCTTTAAGATCATGAAAGGTCTTGAATGAGTAGATGTGACTCAGTTATTTCCACTTTCAAATAATAGAAGGACTAGGGGGCATTCCATGAAGTTAGCAAGTAGCACATTTAAGACTAATCAGAGAAAATTCTTTTTCACTCAACACACAATACAGTTCTGGAATCTGTTGCCAGAGGATGTGGTTAGTGCAGTTAGTGTAGCTGGGTTCAAAAAAGGTTTGGATAAGTTCTTGGAGGAGAAGTCCATTAATGGCTATTAATCAATTATACTTAGGGAATAGCCACTGCTTTTAATTGCATCAGTAGCATGGGTTCTTCTTAGTGTTTGGGTAATTGCCAGGTTCTTGTGGCCTGGTTTGGCCTCTGTTGGAAAGAGGATACTGGGCTTGATGGACCCTTGGTCTGACCCAGCATGGCAATTTCTTATGTTCTTATGTTCTTAAGATGTTTATCCTGTTGGACTCTATGCCATCTCGGACATAAAGCGCAAAAAGAATAAAACAGATGAATGTTAAAGTTCCATATAGTTTCCAGGAATGATCAGAATTTATATTTTGCTCATATCCCTCAATAAAACAAACTAGGGATGTGCTTTCATTTAAAACAAAATAGGAAATTTTGGCAAAATTTCCTGTTTCATTTCATTTGATTTGGAAAAACAAAGTGAAAGCAAAATGACTATTTTTTTTTCATTTTTTCATTTTTGTTTCATTTTCATCACTAAAAAGCTACCATCTATTACTCTTTGCTCTCGCAGAGGAAAAATACAAATTTCAAGGCCCCTTGGAGTTTTCCCAGATGCCTCTTACCCTATTGTTGTTCTTTTAAGTCTAAATGGGGCAAGAGCAGTCCCTAATAATTCCTTTTCCATTGGATTGGTATTTCAAAATGATGTCAGCTGACCCAACATTTTGAAATACTGATCTGGCGGACAGAAGTGCTGGGCATCATTCTTGGCTGACTGGGACTTTGAAGACCTACAATAGGATTAAAGGCATCCAGGCTGGTATCAGGGCGAAAGGGTGCCATTTTTTATGGGACTCTGGTGGGGGCAGGGGCAATTATGGATCACTCCTGCCTTTTCTTCCTGGAAGACCCCCATGGAAAGGGTAATTTGGTGTTTGGGGTGTCCTCACATCTGGCTTATTTAAGGAGGGGAAGGGCAAAAAATGTGGCAGGGCTTAGCTTAGCTCAGCCTGGTAAACCCCTAGCTCCAGCTTTTTGGCAGAGGTGGAGGAATTAAAAGGACCCAGAGATTCCCCTGGAGATCCCTTGGACCTGAGGAAGAAGTAGTGGGTAACTGTACCTCGAAATTTAGCAAAACACCTACCTGGTTAAATTCTCCTGAATATACCCAGTTAAAGTTAACAGTGAATCTTTAGGGAAGATATTATAATAATAATTATTTATTTATTTATATTCTGCTTTTCAGAACTTCAAAGCAGATTACACCTGGCTAACTTTAGTGTTATATATCTGCACTAGGTGGCTAAAATTAAACCATACCCTCAAAATCCTCTCGTGCTGCCTCTTTTTTTTATCAGATTTTTCCTGGTATGCAGGAAATGGCATACCAGTTAAAATTTAACAAATCAGAGGGTTGGGAAATTCAAAATCTCGGGCTATGTTCAGGTAACTCAAAAAGTTACGCACACAAACTCTTTAAATATTGACCTCAGCATGTTTAACGTGTATTCTTAGGTTTTGGGAAGAAGAGCACAAAATCTATGTAAAATAGATAATGAGTTGTAAAATTATGCCAAACAACTCATTATCTATGAATGTATAAAGAATGTGCATTAAAACATACAAATATTAAATCTGACCCATTAATGCAAGAAACTAATCTACGCCTACTTTTTTCTGCTAATATCACCATCATTGTTTATTTATGACACAGTGTCCCAACTGGAAGGTTCAAAGTACATTAGAGCATTAAGACACTAATGAAAGAGATTTAGTTCATAACTGATTAGGGGTGTGCATTCGGATTGACCGCATTAGTAAAACGCAACTCATATTTTTTTTTTACTTAAAAAATTGATTCGACATAAACGATCGGATTTCCCACATATCGAACATAGATATGTTCGATATGTGGGAAATCGCGATTGTTGAGCCAAAATAAAAATATAAACCCCCTCACCCTCCTTAATCCCCCCCCCCCCGACTTACCACAACTCCCTGGTGATGGAGCGAGGAGTGAGGACGCCATTTCTGCAATCCTTGGCGAGAAGCATGTGACGTCGGCGGCACGTCGAGTGACGCCGGCGTCACGTGATTCCCGGCTCGTTCGCGCCGGACGGCTCGTTCGGCCCAAAAAGAACTTTTGGCCAGCTTGGGGGGGCCTCCTGACCCCCCCAAGCTGGCCAAAAGTTCTTTTTGGGCCGAACGAGCCGTCCGGCGTGAACGAGCCGGGAATCACGTGGCGCCGCGTCACTCAGACGCGACGTCACGTGATTCCCGGCAAGTTCGCGCCGGACGGCTCGTTCGGCGCGAACAAGCCGGGAATCACGTGACGCCGACGTCACGTGATTCCCGGCAAGTTCGCACCGGACGGCTCGTTCGGCCCAAAAAGAACTTTTGGCCAGCTTGAGGGGGTCAGGAGGCCCCCCCAAGCTGGCCAAAAGTTCTTTTTGGGCCGAACGAGCCGTCCGGCGCGAACTTGCCGGGAATCACGTGATGTCGCGTCTGAGTGACGCGGCGCCACGTGATTCCCGGCTCGTTCGCGCCGGACGGCTCGTTCGGCCCAAAAAGAACTTTTGGCCAGCTTGGGGGGGTCAGGAGGCCTCCCCAAGCTGGCCAAAAGTTCTTTTTGGGCCGAACGAGCCGTCCGGCGCGAACGAGCCGGGAATCACGTGACGCCGCGTCACTCGACGTGCCACCGACGTCACATGCTTCTCGCCAAGGATTGCAGAAATGACGTCCTCACTCCTCGCTCGATCACCAGGGAGTTGTGGTAAGTCTGGGGGGGGGATTAAGGAGGGTGAGGGGGTTTAATTTTTTTTTTTGCACATATGTACATATACCCAACTCATTGGATTTTTTTTATGTCCATATTGGCCGCAAGTGGGACCCCCTTTCGGACATAAAAAATATGAACATAAAATTTTGCTCTGCACATCCCTATAACTGATTTCTATGGCATTAACATGGGCAGGTAGCATGAGATAATTAACACACAATAAAGCTCATGTTATTGCACTTTAGTACATTTGGCCTTCAAGTTTATTAAAACCATAGTTTCTCAGAAATTTGATAAAATCAGGGTCCAATAAATAATTAGAATTTTCTTCGTCAAAATTTCATTGGAAGGTTAAGGTATAAAAGAAAACTTATGGGTAGATAAAACATATTAATATAAGTTACTGAAATATTTACTTATCATGGAAAGATATGATGTAAGACTGCATTCCTGCCATAATACTGTAATGATTAATATTACTTGTGGTTTTTTTTCCCATCTGTCAACAGTTGGGCCACCCTTATAGCAGCCTGCCTCATCTTTACATTCTTCCATAGCGAGGTCTTCTTGGTTCTGAGCCAGAAACTTAAGTGCTTTGCTTACAGCAATCCAAAAGGAAGGGAGTGAGAAGAACCGTGTGGAAATGAAAGAAATATTAAAAATGAACAATGTGAACACTTATCAAAACACCTTTGCCAGAGACAGAACAAGAGACCTTTTTCCAAATTTAACTCTGTGTGGATGAGTTCCTTACAGTTTTATTGTCACCACTTTTCACGTAACTGGCAAGCATTTGTTTTATAAATAGGAATGCGCATTGGGTCATTCATATAATTAGATTGATTGTTTAGCTGAACATTTAAAAACCTGTTTGACTATGAGATGATTCATTTAATGGAAGAGATCCATTAGAGTAAGTTCTATAGTATTTCATTAAAACATTCTTTAAAATGGAAATTTACTTGTCCTTTAGCTGAAGTTACATAAACTGGCTCAATGTGAATCAAAATTTACTTAGGATCTCCATGTTACCTCTTTAGATTTAGGGGCAGATTGTAAAATCCCTGCGCGCATAAATCCAGCCAGATTTACGTGCAGGGGACTTACGAGCCGGTGCGCCTATGTTGCATAGGCCGCCGGCGCGAGCAAAGCCCCAGGACGTGTGTAAGTCCCAGGGCTTTGCTTGCGGGGCATGTCGGGGGCATGTTGTGGGGGCGTGTCGGGAGTGGTGTGGCATTCAGGGGTATTCCGGGGGCATGGCCGAAGCCTCCGAACCAGCCCCCAGGCTGGGGAATGGTGCACCGGCAGCTGGCCGGCGCGCTCAACTTTCTAAACAAAGGTAGGGGGGGATTTAGTTAGGGCTGGGGGGTGGGTTAGGTAGGTGAAGGGAGGGGAAGGTGGGGGGGGGAAGTTCCCTCCAAGGCCACTCCGATTTCGGAGTGGCCTCGGAGGGAACGGTGGCAGGCTGCTCGGCTCGGCATGTGCAGGTTGCACAATTGTGCACCCCCCTGTGTGTGCCGACCCTGGATTTTATAACATGCGCGCGCATGTTATAAAATTGGGCATAGATTTATTCACGCCGGGTTGCGCAAACAAATCTACGCCCACCCATATAAAAATCTACCCCTTAGTATTCACTTTTAGTACTTTCTCTTTTTCTGCTTTTATCAATACCTATGTTTCCATAGAAAACATAATTTCCTTTTATGAGTTTTGCAACTGCAAAGTGAAAAGCATCAGGGACAAAAAATATTTTAGCATTTCAAATGCTTCTGATATGTGTTACTTTCTTCACTGTAGAGGCCAAGTTCTTATCTAAACCTGCATTCATATCATGACTCAGATGATCCATCCAAATCCCAAAGCACAATTCACTTTCAGTTGTAGTTTATAGCAGCACTTTCAAGAATTATACTCTGGAATTTGATGCCAGAGGATGTGGTTAGTGCAGTTGGTGTGGCTGTGTTGAAAAAAGGATTGGATAAATTCTTGGAGGAGAAGTCCATTACCTGCTATTAATTAAGTTGACTTAGGAAATAGACACTGCTATTAGTAGCATCTGTAGCATGGGATAGACTTAGTTTTTGGGTACTTGCCAGGTTCTTATGGACTGGATTGGCCACTGTTGTAAACAGGATGCTGTGCTTGATGGACCCTTTGTCTGACCCAGTATGGCATGTTCTTATGTTCTTATATTGTTATTGCATCAATTAATCTCTGGGACTTTTTAAAAATGTGAGCAAAAAGTGTATTTGCTGTCCTGGGTGAATAAAATTAATTGAACCTTAAATCTGAAAAAAGTTGCTAAGAAGTCCCTCGCATTCCAGGCCTGCCCTTGCTCTCCATCACATAGTACATTGTCTTCTTCATTACAATATACATATAACCCCTTCTTGTGGCACATACAGTGCAATAGCATCTGAAGCTAGGGGTTTACTATCCTGGCACCAGCATCTGTGGATACAAAAATCACAAAATGTTCTGGTAACTGAGAGACATGGCAGTCCCCCAGCACGGATGTGCAGACACCGCAAATAACCGGGAGCCCGATGCACCCATGCGAGCAGTTGCCCCCGCTGTGCCGACGCCATACCTCTGCTCTGTGGGGGTGGGGTCCAACCCTGTCCCCTCCATGTGCTGTTGAGAATGACGCCGTTATCGTGTTTCCGTCACCACGGGGTGCTTTGGTGCGGCGATGCCACTGATGACTTTGCTCTCATCCGATTGGCCCGGTGTCAGGCAGGGCCAGTGCAAGGGGATTTGGCGCCCTAGGCAAGCCTTCTCCCTAGCCCCCCCTCCTGCCCCGGTTGCACTGCCACCCCCCAGTCTCGGCCCCGACTCCTACCTTATTCTCGATAAAACTTATGCGCTTGACGGCTCCATACACTTAATGGCACCGCATACTTGCAGACTGCTAGTTGGCGTGAGTCGTCTCCACTCATACTGATACATAGTGTGTATTGTGGATGGCTTTTGATTAATAACGTCAGAAGTGAATATTTTCAAATTTGTTCCATATTTGAGAAAGTCACTTTGAGCCCCTGAGGCAGCCACTGGGAAAGTGGTGAAACTCAGCCTGAGTCAGGCATTCCTTGTTGATTTTATACGTCTCCACCCAATAAAGAATTTGAAAAGGACTTTTCTGGCATCTACCTCGTTTGTGTTTCCTCATGGCTTTTTAAGATTGCCTACCTTGTTGTTTTCTGGGCCCGTCCCTTACAGCTCATCATACTAAAAGATATTTTCAAATTCTGGTGTCACCTCACAGTAACAGAGCACAAACACCTTCCACTGCCAGACACATTTTGAACTAACAAAAAACCCTACAAAAAAGACACTCAAAATCTATACTGCAATCCCATCATAACATAACAGTAATAACACCAAGGACTCAAACAACAATAACCTGTGAATAAGCAAGGGTAAATATTACACTGGGTCTTAGGATATCAATACACCACCTACTGAGGAAACAAAACAAACCCGATTGCTATAGATCCCTATACAGACACTACATGCTAGAAGAATCTCTCATCATGGTCACATACACAGAGCAGAGACAGACCCTCACAAAATACAGAATACAAAATAAAGGAGCATAAATTAGACAAAAACTGGCAGGAAGCCAGATTCTGTGTATTAACAATGGAAAAACAGAACCACCATTCCTCATAAAACAATAAAATCAAGAAACATAAAGCATCACTTATAATAGTAAAACCATACTAATAAAAGAATATTTTAAAACTACTGATAAATAGAATTTCTATTAATTAAAATCATATACATTTTTTACAATTTCTCAAACACCAATAAAATATTTCAAACAGCACACATATCAAATAACACACAATAATTAAAACTAATACGGATTTTAAAAAGCCCCCGCTGTCCATACATGGGAGCTCTTGATTTCCATTCACCCTGATATTGTCGAGGATTAGGAGGTTATTAGGGATGTGAATTGTTTTTGAACGATTAAAATTATCGTCAGATAATTTTAAAATCGTCCAAAATCGTTAGAGTGCACGATACAATACAAATGCCCCCGATTTATCGTCAGGGGCATTTGTATTGTATCGTTAAATAGGGCGCAGGAAAACAGTCACACCAAAAAAACCCTAAAACCCACCCCGAACCTTTAAAACAAATCCCCCACCCTCCCGAACCCCCCCAAAATGTTTTAAATTACCTGGGGTCCAGTGGGGGGGGTCCCGACGCGATCTCCAGCTCTCTGGCCACGGCTGCGTTGAGAAATGGCGCCGGTGGCCCTTTGCCCTTATCATGTGACAGGGCAAAGGTAGCGGCGGCGCCATTTTGGTTCCTGGCTCCCGACGTCATGCGTGCAAGAGATCGCCCCCGGACCCCCCGCTGGACCCCCAGGGACTTTTGGCCAGCTTGGGGGGGCCTCCTGACCCCCACAAGATTTGCCAAAAGGCCAGCGGGGGTCCGGGAGCGACCTCCTGCATGTGGGCCATATTTCCAATCTTCAAAATGGCGCCGGCGCTACCTTTGCCCTCACTATGTCATACGGGCCCTTGGGGTTGTTTCCTTACTGATTCCTGATACCAGCGATGTCATCCCTGGGGAACTCAAATGTTCTTGGACCTTCCCAGACTTTGATATCCTAGCAGCCACTCCATTAGTTGTTATAGGGGCTGAAGTTAAGGCACTTTTTAACTATGAGGTAAGAGGAGGAGGGGCAGGTAATTTTATCTTAGGGCACCTCCATTTGGTGTTCTCTATCTGGTGACAATGGTAACATCTGTCATCACCCGTGGTGTAATAGACCTTACAGGAGCGACCCATGGAAAAAACTCTAAGCCACCCTTTTCCTCTTGCCTTCCATGCCAAAACTGGAAAAGAGGGGGTGGATGTGATCATTGCCCACCCTGCATAAAAAGCACATTATGGGGCAGATTTTCAAAGGGGTACGCGTGTAAGATATCCGTGTACCCCCCAAAAACCTGCCCCAACCTCCCCCTCCGCACACCAAGCCTATGTTGAATAGGCTTGGCGGCGCGCACAAGCCCCAGGATACGCGTAAGTCCCGGGGCATTGCTAGGGGGGCATGTCGGGGGCGGCACCACGTTTGGGGGCATCACGGGGGGCATGGTGCTGGCCCGGGGGATTTCCAGGGGCGTGATCGCGGCCTCCGGACCAGCCCCCGGACCGGAACATGGCGCGCCAGCAGCCGGCCCAGTGTGCGCAAGTTACGCCTGCCTTGGGCAGGCGTAACTTTTCCAAGAAAGGTAGGGAGGAGTTTAGATAGAGCTAGGGGGGTGGGTTAGGGAGGGGAAGGGAGGGGAAGGTGTGGAGGGGGGGTGGAAGGAAAGTTCCCTCTGAGGCCGGTCCGATTTTGGAGCGGCCTCGGAGGGAACAGAGCCAGGCTGCACGGCTTGGTGCGCGCAGGCTGCCGATTTTGCGCAGCCTTGTGCGCGCCGACCCCGGATTCTAAAAGATACGTGCAGCTACGTGCGTATCTATTGAAATCCGGCGTACTTTTGTTTGCACCGGTCGCATGAACAAAAGTATGCGCAGGCACAGTTTTTTAAAATCTACCCCTATCTTTGTTCATCGGGGTTTGGAGGGGTGGTTGTAATAGCTCAGCCTGGCAGGGCCAATGTGAATTTATTGGGGAGCAATGGTTGGAATTGGGTCACTGGCCCACAGAGGTCTATTTTTTTTTCTATTTATGAGAGCTACTTACTGAGATATATTTTAAAGATATCCGAGTCAGTAGAACATTATCTGGCCACACAAGGTCAGATAACTTAAAAACTTACCTGGCAATATTCAAACATAGTCAGTTATGTTTTTAAGTTATCCAGCTACATATTATCTGGCTACAATTTGTCAGATTACTTTAAATGAGTATATTCAGCAGGTCATTTATCCCGCTGAATAAACAGGCAAGTTATCCGACTAACATTAGCCAGATAACTTGCCTACTAACCGCCCTAATGAATATGACCTCCATGGATACTTATCAGAGTCAGGAGGATTTTAGATATGAAAGTGGACCTCTAGAAGGAGTGTACCTAGTTCAATGTAAGCGTGTGCTCAGAATAGGTTTGAGCTTCTTCTGCAGTAAGACCTGAAGATTGCATCTGGTATTCAGCAGGGATTTCTGGTGAGTCTGCTGGTTTACTAAGCCCAACGAGGCTGTGCCATCATGGAAACAGGATTACATCATTAGAATCCTAGTTGATGCCTAGTGAAATCTAGAGGGCTCTATGGACTTCACATCATTTAGGAAACATATTGGATCTGGTCTTTATTAACAATTCATCTAAGTTTCATTCCATGAGCACTTCAAATATTAAAGATGTTCCATGGTCTGATCATTCACTTATTAGTTTCTCATTAATTGGCTCTAATGATGTTAGCATACCTTCTATTTATACTAAGAGATCTTTTATTGATATTTCTAAATTTAAAGAGATTCTTTCTCCAATCTTAGAATCTCTTAATGTTAATGATCTTGATAATTATTTAGATGTATGGACAAATCATATGACTACTGTGCTTGATAATATTGCCCCAATAAAACAATCATATTTTGTGAAAAAGAAGTTTCAACCTTGGCTTACGCCTTTATTAATTTCCTTATGACAACTTCTGAGAAGAAGTGAATGAAAGTGGTTAAGAAAACCTTCTTCAGTGAATGTAGCTAACTATAGAGTCTTGTTAACTAAATATCAGACAGAAATACTTAAAGCTAAAAAAGAATATTATTCCATTAGGATTAAGGAATTAGAAAATAGTCCTAAGGCATTATTTCATCTAGTGCATAATATGACTCGGGATCATAAGTTGAGTACATCTTCTGTGGAATCTTTATCAGCTGATATGTTTTTAAAATATTTCTCCTTAAAAATTGAGAATTTGTCCTTAATTTTCAAAGATGTTGCTCCTTGGTTTTTAAATGATGTTCCCATCAGTTGTCCGGTCTGGACAACCTTTGAGGATGTTTCTTCTTTGGAAGTCTCAAATATTGTTTCACAAATAAACAATATAATTTGTCCAATGACGAATATTCCAGTGTCAGTTTTTAAAGCCATTTTTGATGTCTTGAGTTCATCTCTCACTTCTATCGTTAATATTTCACTTAATTCAGGTGTTATGCCCAACAGTTTAAAAAAAGCATTGGTTAAACCTTTATTAAAGAAATCACATCTGGACGCTAATGATGTAGCAAGTTATAGACCGATCTCTTCATTACCATTTGTAGCTAAGATTATTGAATGTGTTGTTTTAAAACAGCTTACGGATTTTCTTGAAAATAATGACATTCTCAATCCACATCAGTTTGGGTTTCGTCGTTGTATGAATACTGAGCTTCTTCTCATTTCTCTTGTTGATACTATTAAACGTAGTCTTGATAGTGGTCAGCAATATTTTTTGGTCTCTTTAGATATATCTTCGGCCTTTGACACGGTCGACCACAATATTTTGCTTTTTCGTCTCTGTGAATAAGGTATTTTGGGTGTTGTTCTTTCATGGTTCACTGATTATCTGGATGGTTGTTCAAAATCCTTTAAATTCAATCATCAGTCTACTATTCTCAATCGTTAAAATCTGGAGTCCTGCAAGGGTCCACGTTATCTGCGATGCTTTTCAATATACATCTTGCCCCTATCACCAAATTGTTGACTAGTAGGGATGTGAATCGTTTTAGGACGATTAAAATTATCGTCCGATAATTTTAATATTGTCTTAAACCGTTACGGAACACAATACAATAGAATTGTGAGCCGGCACACTAAAACCCCCTAAAACCCACCGTTTTCGTACGGAAAACGATTCGCGGCGGGAAATCGCTCCCTGACCCCCGCTGGACCTCCAGGAACTTTTGGCCAGCTTGGGGGGGGCCTCCTGACCCCCACAAGACTTGCCAAAAGTCCAGCGGGGGTCCGGAAGGACCTCCTGCCGTCGAATCGTGTTCGTCTATGGCTGCCGCCATTTTTCGGCGCCATTTTGGAAAATGGCGCCGGCTGAAGACAACAAGATTCAGTAGCAGGAGCCCGTTCCGGACCGCTGCCGTTCCGGACCGCCGCTGGACCCGCAGGTTATTTAAGTCATTTGGGGGGGGGGTTTGGGAGGGTGGGGGATTTAATTTAAAGGGTCGGGGGTGGGTTTTAGGGGGTTTTAATGTGCCGGTTTTGCGATTTTACGTTTTTTTGATTTTTCACGATTTTTCACGATATTTTACCCCCCCAAACGGCAACAATACGATTCCCTCCCCCTCCCAGCCGAAATCGATCGTTAAGACGATCGAGGACACGATTCACATCCCTATTGACTAGTGTCACAGATGGGTTTAAAATTTACACTGACGACATACAGTTTTATTTTAAATTCAAACTTCCTGGCAAAATACAATAGATCATTTTCAATTATGCTTAACTACAATAAAACAATGGTTACATCAGAATAAACTTTCTCTTAACACAAATAAAACAGAGTTCTCATTAATACATCGACCCCATTCTGATCCTCAAAACGATACTATTACACTCAATAATCACTCTTTTTCACTTAATAAACCTATCAAAAGTCTTGGCGTCTTTCTTATGCTACTCTATCATTTAAACCTCAAATAAAGGCAATCATCAAATCTGGATTCTATAAACTTTGTCTAATCTCAGGACTGCGTCATTTACTTTATGATTCTGATCTTCATACTGTTGTGCATGCTATTATCTTCCCACATGCTGATTACTGCTACGGTTTGTTATTAGGCCTACCTAAATCTACCTTACAACCTTTTCAGTTATTACTTAATTCAGCTGCCAGACTTGTATCTAATATTAAACTATTTATTTATTTATTTATTAGCTTTTATATATCGACATTCGTGAGTACATCATGCCGGTTTACAATATAACTAAAGGAGGAAATTACAAAAAAAAAGAGTGGGGGGAAGAGGGAGCAGATAGGAAGAGAGATGGGGCGAGAGAAGAAGGAAAAAACAGGAGAGGAGAAAAGGAACAGTACCTAATGGAAAACAACAGAAGAAACATAATAAGTAGCATTGCAAATTATATTCTCAATAAGAGACAGTGTATAATCTTATCCACTGTGAATAACCATATATAAATTATACACTCCAAACAGTATTATATGCAATAATAACAAAAAGTATTATATACAATAATATACATTATCTTTAACTAGTACATACAGGAGACACTATATATGACATTACAAAATTATACGTTCAGAAAGGCAACTATGTATAGACTAGCAGGATTGCTATAGGGAAAAGTAAGGGTTAAAGGAAAGCGGAGGGGGTAAATAAAAAGGGGTATAAATGGTAGCTATCGGGAAAAAGAAGGGTTTGAGGACAGGGGAGGGGGTATATAAGGAGGTGCAGCAAAATGGGAGACAAAACAGAGGATAATTAAAAGGAATAAAGGCGAAGGCTATGAGTACATTAATGACAAGGGCTCTTTCTCTGAAGGAGTAGAGGGAGCAGGGGGACTACGTGGGATCCAGGGTAGGCCATTTTAAAGAGCCATGTTTTAACCCCTGTTTTGAATTTCCGAATGCATGGTTCTAGTCAGAGCTCAAGTGGCATAGTGTTCCAGAGGGAGGGGCCTGCAATGGATAGGGCTCTTTCTCTGGTGGAAGTATGGTGAGCACATTTAAGGGAAGAGGTATGGAGGGTTCCTGAGAGAGCGGTTCTAGTAGGATGATTGGAGGAGCGGAATCGAAGAGCATCCTCAAGCCAGGAGTGATTGTGGTTGTGCAGGGAGTTGTGAATAATGGTGAGGGTTTTGTATCTGATGCGGGAGGAGATGGGAAGCCAATGGAGTTCCTTGAGAATAGGGGTAATATGGTCTGCTTTACGTGTATTTGTAAGGATTCTTGCCATAGCATTCTGTAACATTTTCAGGGGTCTAATAGTAGAGTAGGGAAGGCCTAGAAGAAAGGAATTGCAGTAATCCATTTTTTATAGCATTGTCGCTTGCAGGACTATGCGGAGGTCTTGCGAATGGAGTAGAGGTTTAAGTTTTTTGAGGATATGGAGCTTGAAGAATCCTCCCTTTATGATTGTGTTAATGTGGTTTTTGAAGTTTAGTTGCTGGTCTAGGGAGACACCGAGATCTCGCACGAAGTAGGGAAAAGCATTTGAGGGGAGGGTGAGGTCACAAGCAGATGGTGGCGTGCGGTCAGGGTGATTTGAATTATCAGGAGTTCAGTTTTGGAGGAGTTTAAAGCAAGGTGGAGGTTAGAGAGTAGGGAGTTAATGGAGACGAGGCATGTTTCCCAAAACTTAAGAGATTTGGTGAGGGATTCTTGGTTAGGGATGAGGATTTGGACATCATCTGCATATAAGAAAAACGTAAGACCAAGGTCAGAGAGGAGGTGGCAGAGCTGTAACAGATATATATTAAATAGCATGGAGGATAGTGAAGAGCCCTGTGGGATGCCTTGGGTAAGGGGGATGTGTGATGATTCGGAATTTGCAATTTTTACAGCGTAGCCTCTGTTATTGAGGTAGGAAGAGAACCAGTGGATGGCTGTGCCTGAGATGCCAATTTCAGTTAGGCGGGTGAGGACGATTTTGTGACTGATGGTATCGAAGGTGGATGAAATGTCAAGAAGGGCAAGGATAAAGGTTTGTCCATGGTCCATGCCCTTGAGGAGAGTGTCAGTCAGTGAAAGTAATAGGCTTTCCGTGTTATGAGACTTACGGAAGCCGAATTGAGAGGGGTGGAGAATATTATAGTCTTACATATCTTTTTCATAATTTTAGATATGAAGGGAAGGTTAGAGATAGGACGGGGCTGAAATGGTTATCTATTTCTGAGTGTATCTAGTATAAGATTGCCTTGACAGTGTTCAAATTGCTTAGTCCTGATTCTCCTCCCTGCCGAATGCTCTACTAAGATTTTACAAACCTACTCATGGGTTGAGATCATCACAACTTGGTTTACTAGACATACTCTCTGTTCGCCTTGTCCATCTCTCCTCAACCCGTGAAACATCATTCTCTGTAGCTGCTCCAAGCAGGCCAACTGAGGTTTTTCCTCCCTTGATCCTCCCTTCTAAAGTGCTAGTAAAACCTCAGAAGGTTAAAAAAGTGACGAGAGGTTGCCCCTCGTGCTGAAAACTGCTCAGGAGAAGGACCATTACCTTCCTTACAGGCCGATACAGTACGGACGCGTAAGAAAAAGTGCGGCAGTGCCGGGCGCCCACGAGTTTGACGGGCGCACATTTTGGTTCACAAGCCGCTCAAGTCAGTATTCAAATTAGACGCAAATCCAAAGTGCGCCTATGAAGCAGTAGGCGTTCACAATCCATTTTACTGTATAGAGCGGTATACAGCGCCTATACAGTATCCATGGTGCGCTGGTACCTGTCATTTCAAATGTCATTCCACCAGGTTAGTGGATGGTTCTTTTCTACAGACCCCGCATGGACACCGGGGCCGCTGCCCTGAGCATCTGGACGTCCTCTTGTTCGGAGGCCACCCCCAACCTTCCACGTCTGGGCACCCGGCCGGACGTCCAAGGTCGGGGCTTTCATTCATGGACGTTCCCGCCTCTATCCGGGCATCCATGATCGGAGGCCCTGCTGCCTTCCAACGTCCATGGCCGCTGCCTTGAGTGCCTGGCCAGACATCCAAGGTCGGGGCTTCCGTTCATGGACCTTTCCGCCTCTATCTGGGCGTCCATGATCGGAGGCCCCGCTGCCTTCCAATATCCATGGCCGCTGCCTTAAGCGCCCAGCCGGACATCCAAGGTCTCGGCTTCCGTTCATGGACGTTCCCCGCCTCTATCTGGGTGTCCATGATCAGAGGTCCCGCTGCCTTCCAACGTCCATGGCTGCTGCCTTGAGCGCCCGGCCAGACATCCAAGGTCGCGGCTTCCGTTCATGGACGTTCCCGCCTCTATCCGGGCGTCCATGATCGCTTGCTGAGCATTTCTCATTCTGCTTCTCAACTGAATGAAAAAGATCGCCAGAGCCAATATATGCATGTTGTCCATGACGCTGACCGGTCCAAAGCTGACTGAACACCACACTAATGCCAGGGTCAGGGTAGGCGGTAAATATTGAGGTTAAAGACACGGTAAATAAGCTGGTTAAAAACGCGATAATTTGGGTGCAAGATACTGTATCGGGGGGAATAGCTAATCCGATCATTAACATATCATATACATGCGGCGGGCGGAAATGGATACGCGTCTTTTTCGGCAAGCGCTGAAGACGCGTAAAAGCCGATACTGAATCGCGGGTCCGTCTTACGTGCTCAAAACATGCGTCCAAAGCGGGTTAAAAAACGGGCAACCGCGGCCGCGCTTTACTGAATCGGCCCGTTAGAAATTTTATGGTCAAAAGTGCAGCCTCCCCCTTTGAAGGAAGTGGCAAACAGACACATTCTCCTTTCCCAGACTTGTCCCCTCACTTCTCCTGGCATGTTGAGGCCCAGAATAAAGAAGAAGGGAGTGCCGGAAATTATGATTAAGGTAGTGGTAAATGCAGATTTTGAAGCCCTTATCCAGGCATCAGAACCTCTTCCTCCCCCTATAAAACATAGAAAGTGGGAGGTAGGAGGTGATGAGCTAGAATGGGAACTAGAGGCCCTCACTGCCTCAGGACAAGAGGGAGAACCTCAAGAGAAAACAACTTTAGACATGGGAACTTTAGACACAGGAAAAGGATGCAGAGCCACAGGTGCTACCTCTTCGGGGGGCACAGATTTTCTATCCCTTTTTTCTGCATGAAAGAGCTAAAAAGTATAGGCTGTCTGAAATCTCAGCCTAAGTAATTAAGAAAAATGTACTGCTAAATGAATGATTCTTCTGTAAAAGTAACAGCAAGGTATAGTCTATAGTAGGGTATTGTAAGACCTTCAGAAAGATGTTTGTTACTCTAAAGAACTTAAATTCTGTTTCTTGAAAAGGCTGAATTAGGAAAGTGCAGGACCCGAACTAGGTAGGGTATTGGGGCTTTTTTGGTTTTGGCTGTTTTCATCCATTACTACAACCCTCCCCCCCCCCCCCCCCCCCACACCTTTTTTTTCTTCGGTCAATCGGTTCTGTGATGATGAGGTAAAGGACACTGACTGAAGGTTTGTGATTCCTTTCTGCCTCCCTGCAGTGTATGTTGTCGAACAGATTGAGACTGATTTACTGAATTCCCTGGGTTCTTTGTCTCATTTACCTTTCTATGTTCCTTGATCGGTATAATATGCAGCATTATAAGCTGTTTATCTAAAAATATACCCGACATTTTGTTTTGTTGGCAGACTGTGTAGGTTTCTTCGTGTGGAAACACGCGTTTCTGAGATTTGCTTCTGGCCAGTGCAGGGCACCTTTCGGCCCTGCACTGGCCATCTAGGATAAAAAAAAGTGGGAGAGAGAATTCAGGTGCTGCATGGTGGCCTGGGACCCTGGTCAGCCCCAGGAATTGAGAGAGGGAATCTGCTTGACTCCCTTGCCAAGCAGAGCAGTCTAATTCCCCTCCCTCAATAAACCACCAGAACCTCCCTTCCTTCTCCAAACTCCCCGGCCCCTCCCTGCTTCTGCTACTGCTCTCCCTAAGGAGCTGTTTTCACCTGTGAGGTTCCTGCGGTTCTCAAACATCAGAAGATAAAGGTTTGAATTCATCTTTTTCCTTCACCCTCTAAAACAGTACAGGCTGCGGGTGGGGTTCAAACCTGGGGAGAGTGACAGCAAAAGCCAATGGCTTTGTGTAGGAGCAGAAGCCCCTTTCCTATTTTGTTTTTTTTTTTTGTTTCCTGCCCCATTTTTCAAAACTCCATTTTATGTTTGTTTGATCCCTTTAAAGTCTCTCTATTGTTTGGTTTGTTAGACTGCAAGCTAGGTTATTTTTTAAAATTGGAAAAAGTTTCTAGGTTTAGAAATGCCAAAGAAAGGAAAAAAAGGAGATGCAGGCAGAAATGCCCCAGCCCCCTTTAAAAAATAATGAATGGGCAGACCAAAACCTTGTGCCCCAAACAATAACACCATCACCGGTAGCTAGAGGTTGTAGTGAAGGAACTCCTTCCCTCCCCACCCCTAAGCCTCAGCAGTTAACTATAAGATCTACTCTGAAAAAGTGGAAAGAAATCACCAGGATGGTCAAAACCTTCCAACAAGGGTGTAGCACCACCAGTTTGAATCTTCTAGAGAAAACCTGGCTCTCTTCTGACCTTCGCTGGTCTAAGAGCAGAAAGCCGAATACTGGAAATGGAGAAAGCCTGGGGGAGAATAGCAGCACTAGAGTCCCACACACTTCAGGAAGAAAGAGAAGAGGAAACTCCAGATATCACAGGAAAGTACTGTTAGGACTGCTGGTCGTGGCGGTCCGCATCCGAGGCCGGGTGTCATGACCGCCGGCTGCGGCGGGCCGCGACCAGGGTCGGGCCGGCGGCCTTGGCTACACTAAAACTTACCCGAGGTGTTGGGCTTGTCAGAGGCTCCTGCTGTGTCAGGCAGCCTTCTCTTTTGCCTTCTTCCCGGCTGCTGCCACTGCCAAGCCCGGCTGCAAGGTTCCTCTCGGCAGAGCTGACTCCTCCCCCTCTGCCTCTGCTAAGAGCCGCACGCGCGGCTGAAGAGAATATTTAAAGGAGCCATGACAGGAAATTGTCATGGCTCCCTCCTGGACTCCTCCCTCTAGTTCCTGGCAGCCAGGGAGTTACCTAATCGTTGGACTCTTTCGTGGACTTGGTCACCTGGATCGACCGCCGGCTACAGGAAAGAGCTTGTGAGGGATCAAGTACAAGAAAACACATGGTGGTTACTACTCTCTCTCGCTCAGTTGCTTCCGTCTCTCAAACTGCATCTAATACAGAAGGGAGTGTCGAAGAACTAATGCAAATGGGAAGAGGTCCTCTCTCACCAGAAGAATGTCAAAGACGCCATAAGGCAGGCCTCTGCTTATATTATGGAGGGTCAGGTCATCGTATTGCAGGCTGTCCTATACTTCCAGGAAACTACAAAGCTTAGGTTCCACGGGGGGAGTAACCCTAGGCATCACTTCCCCAGCTCCCCCACTCACCTTGCCTATTACCATTGTTATTGGAGGACATAAATTTACCACGCCGGCTTTAGTAGATTCTGGGGCCGGTGGAAACTTTATCTTACAAAAAATGGTGGAGCAACTTCATATTCCCACACGTCCTTGTCAGAGGCCGATGATCATCTCCTCCATCCACTGAGACCCCTTGCCAGGAAGAATAACACACCACACCGTACCTCTGGACTGCCACATTGCACCCAACCATACAGAACAGATCACCTTCTATGTCCTCCAGAAAGCTATTCATCCGGTGGTCCTCGGTATTCCCTGGTTGCAACGCCACAATCCGCAGTTTGATTGGACATCTTTAAAACTCATTCATTGGGGTCCAGCATACCACGAAACCTGCCTAAAAGAAAGTACTCCCACTTGTAGCTTCATCTGTACCTCTCTACTGGAGAAATTACCCTTTCAGTACAAACAATTTGCTGATGTATTCTCCAAAAAGGCCGCAAATACCTCCGCCCGTATGACATAGTGAGGGCAAAGGTAGCGCCGGCGCCATTTTGAATATTGGCAATACGGCCCGCGTGCAGGAGGTCGCTCCCGGACCCCCGCTGGACTTTTGGCAAGTCTTGTGGGGGTCAGGAGGCCCCCCCAAGCTGGCCAAAAGTCCCTGGGGGTCCAGCGGGGGTCCGGGAGCGATCTCCTGCACGCATGACGTCGGGAGCCAGGAACCAAAATGGCGCCGGTGCTACCTTTGCCCTGTCACATGATAAGGCAAAGGGCCACCGGCGCCATTTCTCTTAACGCAGCCGTGGCCAGAGAGCGGGAGATCGTGCCGGGACCCCCCCCCCACTGGATCCCAGGTAATTTAAAACATTTTGGGGGGGGTTCTGGAGGGTGGGGGATTTGTTTTAAAGGGTCGGGGTGGGTTTTAGGGTTGTTTTGGTGTGCTGGTTTTCCCGCCCTCCCCCAAATAATTCCCGTGCCCTATTTAACGATACAATACAAATGCCCCTGACGATAAATCGAGGGCATTTGTATTGTATCGTGCACTCTAACGATTTTGGATGATTTTAAAATTATCTGATGATAATTTTAATCGTTCAAAAACGATTCACATCCCTAAATATTTCACAGAATCCAGGAGTAAGACTATTACTTACTACTAGTTACCATTTCGTTAGTGCTATTTGACGTACAATGCTGTAGACTGGTAGCTGTGGGAGATCAAGATTTTTCAGTTCTGAAACACGGTCGCCCATGACTTAAGCCAGCTGCACAGCTACCAAGCCATCAGATCAGGTTTCACAGTAATTTTGATTTAGTTGCCTGCCTCTTATGTTGTTAATATTTTATTATGGATCTTTGTTCTGTCTGAGAAAAGATATGCAGAAGACACACTATAACATAATAATTACATCACCAAATATTCTGCAACTCAGTTTTTCTAAAGGAAGAGAAATTTCCTTTGCACTTGACTACAACATTTTTCAGCATAAAATATGTGAAAGCTTAGAAGTTTATCTTGGCAGAACATCATGCTATTAAACAAGATTACATGTATCCTGTCTTAAGCTTCTTGCTTCTTGTAATAGTGCCTAGGGCTACACAAATTGCCAGATGTTGATACTTGCAGTGCAGTAAATAGTAACATTTTGCACCAAAAATAGAATTCTGTCTTCCTTTATAAAAATAGATTGACAATTTAAAAATATGGTTTCCTCATAATCCACCTGGATCATATACAAATATAGGGAAAGACTTGATATGGGGAACTGTGTTACAGTTATGTAGAAATCTTTGCAACACAGCAGTTCTGTGAAAATTGGCATTGGATTAATTATTTATTTTAAAAGATGTATAGCCTGCATTCTACAATATCGCATGAGGCAGTTTACAGTAAAAACATTCATAATAATAAAACAAACATTATGTAACCCTTTGTGGGGTATTTTGCTGTTTCCCGTAGGGCCATAAAAGTATTTGTTACTTGGGGCTGCTCTTGCCATCCTTCCCCTTCTCTCTGCAGCTCCCTGGGAGTGAGCTCTTTCTGTGGGAGGAAAGGAAATCCTTTGTGTCCCATATGATGGAGTGTTTCTCCTGATGTGTGTCTGTCTATCTCTCTGGTGATGTATTCTCTTCAGGGACAAACAGGCTGGACTCAGACTGGGTGCTCAAAAAATGTTTATTGATTATTTCCAAACCGTCTATCAGTCCTGTCCCATAAACGTTTCACAAATGAAACTGTATCTTTGAACTATTTACATTCAGGCTGCTCAGTGTTGAGTGCCCGCTTTCCTAACATGCGCCCAGCCACCTCTCCTGGGCGCGCACGATTGAATATTTAAATGAGGAGTCACGCTGCCAAGGAGGCGCTAGGGACAAATGTGCGCCTATAGCATCTCCTGAGCAGCGGGCGCCCAGGAGAGGTCAGCTGTCGACGGGTTAGGAAAACGGTCACTCAGTTTTACGAGCACAGCCACGGTTTAGAAAAATGGATGCTCATTAATTGAGCTTCCCTTTTCCTAACCTGATCACTGGCACACTTTTTAAAAAATTTTCTTTTTACTTTCTGTCCTTTTTTTTTCTTCCGACTTAATATTGCCTTGACATTAAGTCGGAGGAAATGTATTAAAGCAGTATTTTCTGTTTTTCTGTACATGTTTTTGGGCTGCTCAGAAATTAACGCCTGTTCTGGGCAGGCGTTAATTTCTGAGGTAAAAATGTATGGGTCAGGCACACTTTTTTCTTTTTGATTGAGCGAGAATAGCTAATAGCCTCATCAACATACATTTGTATGTGATGAGCGCTATTAGTTTTGTGGGGAGTTGGATGTGCGTTTTGGATGCACTAATCCCTTATGGAATAAGGGGCTGTGGAAGCTCGTCCAAAACCCATGTCCAACACAGGTTGAACAGTGCTATCGGCTGAGCACACTGTATTGGATCGGCCTGATAGTCTCTCTGCTGGGGTGCTTGTGTCCATCTCTCTAGCTCCTGGAAGGGAGCTTGCCACTGTCTCCTCATCTGTGCACAAACAGCTCAGTAAGTTGGGGAATCCTAGGGGGAGCTCCATGCCAGAAAAAGATCCTACCTGATTCCAAAGTTCTGTCTTTCACCTGTAGCCTGTGTCTTGATCCCTTTGGGGTGGAGATGCAGTTGGGAGTCTCCAGATCTTTATGTTACCATCCTATTCTTACCTTTCACTCTATGTGACTTCTTCCTCCAAGTTGTGAAGAAGGGTGGTAAAAAACCTGCACACTAACAAAAAGGGGTAAAATGCAAATGTCTGTATCCAAAATATCTCACACTGAGTAGTGCTGTCACTGGTCTCGCTTCCTCTAGGGAGTAGAGGGGTCGGTGACAGGTCTCCAGCCACTGCTCTCAGGATTGGGGGGGGGGGGGGGAATCCCCTCTCCCAAGCACAGGGTGTTTCCCAGAACATGAAAAATGAATCCAAAAGCTGACCAAAATCTTCAAAAATCTCTCTTTCTTTAAAAAGGAGGCAGACCCTTTCAGACAGGGTGTGTAGAGATGAGGAATCTCTTTTGAATGAAAGAAAAAATACCAAGTTGGGTTAGTGAATCCAACTCAGTAGGGAGAAAGCAAAAAAATAACTCCTTACTCTTCAACAACCAATTCAAAATGACGACGCTGTCTCTACCTCTAGCTCCACCTTATGCCCTTGGGATAGCCAATCACAGTAAGCTCAATGAGAGGCTGAAAAGGAATGGAAAATCCCACTGGAGGTTACTAGTCCTGATGGTAAGGTACCTAGAGCCATTCAGTGGCTAACCGAAGGGCCGGTCACAAATAAAACAAACAATAAAAGCTAGCAAACAGTAATAACAATCATTGCTCTGGAAATGTTCATACACTGCATGGAGTGCCTCTTGTCTGATAGTTTACCATAAAGCAGTATATCATTATATTTGTAGCAGGGTTGAGTTCCAAGCATTGTACAGTACAGTAGCAGCAGGGCCATGTCTTCTTGATGTATCGTGGCTCCTTAAAGTTAAGTTAACCATATAGTTCCATGTCCAGGTGGTCAAGCTAAACCAGTCTAGGGTTTCTACCCCAAAACATGTATGGAAGTGTAGTCCTGTTTTTCTTAGAGCACTCTATAGGGAAATCAGGAATGCATCTCTATGAATGCAATTGGATAAAACTAAGAGTGGTTTAGTTTGTCCCCTGGATATGGAGCTATACAGAAACTCTACTTAAACTTTACTAAGCTCTTCATTTGGTTAGGTTGCTGTAGCACACAGTAATGTTTGTTGAAATGACCACTAATTGTCTGTTTTGCCAGCAGCACATAAAGCAGCACAAAACCCCTAGCAAATAAACTACTTATGCCATAGCTTATGCTAGGAATATGCAGCCCCAAAATTATGGGGTTGATTTGTTTTGTTTTGTTTTTATTAGGTCCATTTAATTTTTTTCTTCAGTTTGACTCATATGCCAAACCAAATAAAACATTAAACAAAAATACATAAACTGCTAAAAACAAAGAACCTCCGGCTGCCCTGGCTGGGCTTTCCATGGCCAAAAAACTGCCTGGGCCTGGCACAGAAGCCTAGCCCCAGTGCATATCCCATTTCCAAGTTACAGCTGGTACAAGGGCAGGAGAGATGCCTAGTCACTCTGACCCAGCTGCTGGCATTTTTAAATTGGTATTGTCCACCTGGAGGACAGCACCAAATGACATCACTTCAGTACTTTCCTCAGTGTAGCTGGCACTATTTTGATGTATGGCTGTAGAAATGTATGCAGCCCCTTCCTCTAATTTCTATCCCCCACTCATCTATCCTAACAGCTGCCTCAGTTTTGTTCCAGTTTATTTGGGTCAACATTCTAGACCTAGTTTTCCTAAATGTCCTGTTGTAATGGACACAAAGTGCCAGAGACTGCAACCAACCAAGCCACAAAAAATATTGTAGCCTACAGAAGGATACATCTTGTCTGCTTCTTCACTACTAACATTACCCAATGGGGAGGGAAGGAGATTAAATTTAGTGGTCCTTTCACCAACAGGAAACCTTCCAGCAGAGAAATGGTGTCATGTAGATGTGCAGGTAGGAGCTTTTTTCAACAGAACTTGTCTACATCAAGTTCTAATCATCCATCTCTAGCTCCCAAAAGCTCACTATATCAATAAAGGTAACAGGGCACACAGTTTAGTCATACCTCATGATGATGAAAACAAATCTGAAACTCAACAGGTGGCTAATGAAACTGTAAAAACTGCAGGCACAGTGGAGGGGGGAATCTGCTGTCATGGCTGAGGTGTAGGATGTTATAGTGTAGTCGTATGTGGCCCTTGGCAGCAGGCTGTTCAGTGGTGTCCCACGGGGATGCAGTCCAGTGTCCTCCTCCCAGCTGGGTCTCCCACAAGGAAAGGCAGTAAGCAATTCACCCAGTGCTATCTCCCAGGGAATGGAGGGGATGCATGCATGTGATAAAGGAATATACTCTCCTTTTAATGTATAACTTAAACAATTGTATATAATATCAAAGAAAGCAATCACCAACAATGCACTTTTCTTTTCAGCTTATAACTAAAGAAGAACCAGTTCTAGGAAATACAGAACAATATTCAGATAAGTAAATATTATGTTTCTAAATCCCTTTAACTGCAGTTTATTTCTCTCTATATATCTTTACATTAGAAAGTGAGTCTTTGTGTTAATCTTTGTCTTACAGAGAAGCTTCTGTATAGAAAGTGTGGATGCTATGGCTAATCATCTACTTTGGTAAGTATGCTTATAGGTTCTAATTTTTTTTTTCACTTTTCTGTCCTTGTCTACTTATGTTTATGTTTTCTTTCCAGCTGCTCTCTGTCTCTGTTGTATCTCTTTTGTTGTCTCTTTCCTGTGTGTGATGATTTTTGTCTCTAACTCCTGCTTTGTTTTTAAGTGTTATCTTCTTCGAGTATACTCTCTATGATGAGAGTGTGTGCAAATTCTTTGCCAGAGGATGTGGTTGGTGAAGTTGGTGTAGCTGGGTTCAGAAAAGGTTTGGGGAAGTTCTTAGAGAAGTCCATTAATGGCCATTAATCAAGTTTACTTGATTAATGGCCCATGCTATTAATTGCATCAGTAGCATGGGATCTTCTTAGTGTTTGGATAATTGCCAGGTTCTTGTGGCCTGGTTTGGCATCTGTTGGAAACAGGATGCTGGGCTTGATGGACCCTTGGTCTGACCCAGCATGACAATTTCTTATGTTCTTATTATATTGGGCTGGCTTGCACTGGGTGTGCAATGCTGGCTAATGCTGGTGGAAACTCTTGACTTGCCAATCCTACTTCTGCCTACTACACTAAGCTTTAGGCAAATCAATAAAGAAAACTAACTCCCTTCTCTCAAGAATCTTTCAGTAAGTAGTGTATGAGTTCCTTGGTGTTAAGTGTTTCTGTGGGCTTGGTGGAACTGTGAAACTAGCTGACAGAAATCAAAGAATAATTAAATGTGCCCTTCTCTAGAACAAAAACAATGAGACCCCAAACTCACTTCTGTTTTCACACTCTATAGCTTTGATCAATTCAAAGTAACTGTATAGTCATGGAAACTCCTTCTCTCTTGCCAGAAACTTTTATCATGTAAGATTAACAAATGTCCTCTCACTCCAGTCACCATATGGTATTTTTTGTTGTGATTTACTTCCCTTTGCTTTCATAACTTCTCAGTTTTTAAATAGAACCTTGTCACTTTCTTATGGTATTGTAAGAGTTAGGGGTCACATACCAAGGTGACATATCACTTGCTGTTGCATTTGGCTGGCCACCGGCTTCCCCCATGGCTAGCCTTCCTTACCATCAGCCAGGAACAGATAGGGTTCCCTCAACGCCATAAAACCTCCTGTAGTGACGACGCAGCAGGCTGCCGCACAGGTTTAGCCATGCCATGCAGGTAATGCTGCTCCGCTAAGCAAGCATCCCTAGGCGCACGTGTGCCCCTTCAGGGTTTAAAGGGCCCGAGGCGGGAAAGTCACTGTGGCACCTCCAGATGATGTCTCCTGGACTGCCTATATAAGGACAGCCCGGCTCAGCCTTGAGTGCCTCAGCAAAGGGCCAACTCCTGGTAGTAGTAAGTTGCTTGTGTTCCTGCTCCTGTGTTCCTGGTCCCAGTCTCGTTCTTGTATTCTTCATTCAGTGGTTCCTGCTCCTGTGTTCCTGGTTCCTGGTTCTGGTCCTGTTCTTTTGTTCCCGTTCCTATTCCTTTACTTCTTCAGCTCATTCCTTCTGGATTGACACTTTGGTTTGGACCTCAGCTTGCCTTGACTCCATCTTCTTCTTGGATTGTCTCCCAGCTGACCTCAGACCTCGTCTTGACCTTGCTTGTTCTGCCACCTGCCCCGACCATGGTGTGTCTTAGTTTCTGCTGTTCTGCCGCCTGCCCCAACCTCGGCCGGTATAGACTTGTCCTTTTTGCTCAGTCCTTTCTTTGGATACCTTGCCACTCAGAAGCCTGTGCTTAAGTCCAGCTGGCCCAGGCATCCAAGGGCTCAACCTGCAGGGAACAGGGGCTGATAGTGGTGAAGTCCATGTTAAGCCTCTTCACCAGCCAAGTTCCACCCACTGAAGGTGAGGACCTGGAGGGCTCCTCCCTGCAGGTGGCACCAACCTCGCTATGGCTCAAGGGTCCACCGACATAACACTTGCGACCTATTCGCTTGTGGAAAACAGGGTTGTTTTTTTTAATTAAATAAGACACTGTATTCACTGCAGGTGTTTCTATTTTCTCATTGTTAATGTCACCACTCACACTCTGGTAACTGTGTAACAGTCACCGAACAACCACTGAATTCAATCTCTTCAGCGCCTATCAAATGCTGATACTAAATTCCGCAGATCATCTGCATTTACCATTAACTTTTACTATTCCTGATCTTATCTTAACTGGATACCTTAGTTAAAAACCACTTTCTCATTCTTTCACACACATTCACTCCAAATCTAAACACCATCCCTATTAATTGGAAATGTTTTTCTGTACTTGAGAGGAGCCACAGTGAAGCTTTCACCCTCTAACTGCAGTTCATTACTCTAACTAACTCAATTCTAAACTGTCATCCAGTTTCTAGCATCCTGAAATTAATGTTTTTGCTGGTGTTATCATTGAAAAATATCCTTTTCTTGGTTGGTAATGCTATTAAATAACCTTCTATGGATTTCTTCTCTATTAAATATTGCTGTTACCCAAGTTAAACAATTTTTGGTAATTTTTAATTTTTTCCTCTATGTCTTTATTATTCTGTGAGCACCAGTGCTTTAACCTAATTTTGTTTCATTCCTCAAACCTTTTTTCTAGTCAATAGGGAATCCAATTCTATATAATATTGGTTATAGCTTCAAAGTCTATGTTACGAGCACGTCCTCTGGCTGCTGTTACGAACCGAGGGCTTGGAGGCCTTCAGATTCTGTTACGAGAGCGGAGGCGCGATCATTGCTATAGCGGGTGTTGTGAGCCCTTGGGCCATTGCACAACTCAGGGAGGAGCCCCAAGACACACCGCGGGAGATGAGCTGGTGCGAGCATGGGTAGCGAGGAACAGGACATGGTGGAAGCGGAGACAAAGAAGCTGAAGGTCTGCCCTCTACCAGACCTGCACGCCTCAGGATTACCAACAACACAGTGTTGATCAGTGAACAGTCCTCTGATCGTTCCAAGCCCTTTAGGACCTGCCGCTAGTTACGGCAATAGGCAGCAGGCCGGACAGAGGACGAGAGCAGACGAAGGCTCTGGAACATAGAGACCCTAGATGAAGACTTCAGGAGCAAGGTACTTGGTTGCACAGACGAAGACTCAGGAACGAGGTACTTTGGGTACACAGACGAAGACTTGTGCAGGGACTTGGACAAAGGTTCAGAAGCTAGGTACTGCAGGCAAAGGTATTCAGAAGCAAGGTCAAGAGCTGGGTTGAGACTGCGATGCGGCACATCCTACACAGCCACTACCAGTTTGCTGGTCGCGGACCACGCCGAATGCGAGGCAGGCTCCAGAAAAGATGTGGAGTAGATGAACTGGAACATGGCAAAGATACTGTAGAAGCCTGTAACCAGGCACACCCTACATAGCCCCTCCTAGGCTGGTCACGGACCACGCTGACAGGCAAAGGTTCAGTCAGAGTCTTGGGCATGGACGGATGCAATACAAGGGACTCCGAAGGCCAGGACGGAAGCAAGCAAGAACTGAAGCAGAAGTCTTCCGGAGGCTTGTACTGCGCAGTTGTAGATGGCCAAGTACCATGAGCACCCCACACAGCCACTACCCATGGGCTGGTCATGGACCACAACATGGCACGCCAGAAGGTGGACATCAAGGAGCCAAAGGCAGGGGTGAAAGCGAAGACATCAGGGTGGAACATCAGGATTGGATCACAACACCAACACAAGACATGGAGCTCCAACTAACTATTTGAAACAACATCAACATAGGAGTCGCATCTCTGTCCTTAAGATGGATTCTGGTCACCTGATCCATAGAGATGCAACATTATTGAACAGTTTTGATTATTTTATTCCTCACTCTACACTTCAGATGCTATTTCTAGTTCCTCTCGGGTTTTTTCATTTTTGGAAACATGGAATTATCCAATTCTCACTGACACTGATAAGGATTGTTTGGATGCTCCTTTCACTTTGTTGGAAGTGCAGCAAGCTTTGCATTCTCTTCCATGTGGAAAGGCACCTAGTCCAGATGGGATGTCTGCTGAATTTTAATCTACTGTTCAGGACGTTCTTCTTCCTTGAATGCATGCATATTTCTCTGATATTTTAATGCTAGGTTTATGTGATAAAGCATTCACCAAGGCACACATTGTAGTATTCCCTAAATCTGGCAGGGATCCCTTGTTCCTTTCCAATAACAGACCCATATCCTTGCTCAATACTGACTATAAAATTTTCGCTAAGATTCTGACTCATAGATTAGGTTCAGTGATTGGGGAGTTACTCCACCCAGATCAAACAGGTTTTTTAACAGGTTACAGCATCACACATAATGCTTATGTTTCCATCTTATGTTTCCAAACTTTGTGATGAGCCGATCATTGCTCTTTCCTTGGTTGCTGAAAAAGCATTCGATCAGGTGGAATGGCCATACTTGTTCCATATCCTTTGGTATTGGTGAATGCTTTAAATGGGCAAAGGAGATGATATATGATTCCCCACAGGCTAGGGTCTGTTATGTTTATGGAAGAATGTGAACCCTTGGGCTGAGGTGAGAGGTATCTCCGCCCACAGGTAGGAGCCCTGTGAGTCTCACCGTCTGCAAGTGCAGTCCCAGTGGCGTGGGAAACAGCTAGAAGTGGAGACTTTATTTTAAATGGAGAAAACAGTAATGTCCACAGAATAGCATTGATGTTTGTTATATGTAAGGGCTCCTCCCAAAAGTTAATTGTATTTTTCCTAGTTCACTAAGTTATCTGTTACATGTAAGGGCACTGCCCAAAAGTTTTTGTTTATTGTGAACCGATGCGATGTGCGAACAGATATCGGTATAAAAGAGATGTTAAATAAATAAATAAAATAGCAGATGTAGTAGTACAGTGCTCAGCAATGGGGAATGCCCAGAGTGATACCACAAATGAGAAGATCCGGTAGTGGCCTGTGGAGTGGGTTATGCCGGGAATCCCCTCTGACGAGTGTAGGCACCACAGGAATACAGATCCGGTAGTGGCCCGCGGAGCGGGGTATGCCGAGGCTGTCTGTATAGTAGATGTTGAAGAACTGGTAAAGATGCTGGAACCCAGAAGTGGCTCCCATAGTTGGTGTGTAGATATTCTGTAGTGCAGGAAAGCTGAATGACTTCTACCTGAAGGAAGGTGGTAGTGGCCCGGGGTACAGGGTACACCATGTGGAATCCTCAGTACAGTTCGTATAGTAGAAGTCAGTAGAGGTACTCACAGAAGATGGTTCCTGGAGAGAGAGAGACCTGAGAAGCAGGTCTGTAGCAGTCAGGCAGGTAGGCCTTCCGAGGAGTGGATAGCTGGGAATGCAGGGGAGCCCCTGAGGAGCAGGTACTTAGAGCGTTTAGATGCCAAGACCAAGTCAGGAACAGGAAGTCCTTTAAGAGGAGAATTCAGCAAGACGGAATTCCTTGCTACTCAAGGAAGGCAAGGCTTGGTTGGATTAAATACTTAAGCGGGTTGACGTCATCAGGAGGGAACACCCCTGAGGTTCTCGCCTTGACGTCTTCAAAAGAGGCCCTTGTGTACGCGTGCACGCCTAGGTGATTCTGTGTCCAAGATGGCAGTCGGCAGTGCTCACGCTGTCCCGGGAATGCTGGAGAGGTTGGCGGGGATTGGCAGAGACCACCATTCTTCCCAGACTTGATGGAGCAGGGAAAAAAGAGGTGCGCATGAGAGGTTGCAGCCATTTGCGACTGACAGGCGTAACAGGGTCTTTATTAATGGTCATGATTCTGCCCCTTTTACATTGGGTAGAGGTACTTGAAAAGTGTGTCCTCTCTCCCCACTTCTTTTCAATCTGTCTTTCAAATCTTACTTATTGCTATTCATTCTCATTCTCTAATTTCTGGCGTATCTTATAAGAATGTGGAGTGTAAGCTTTCTGTATATGTGGATGATGTTTTGCTTTATCTCTCTAATCCTGTAGCAGCTTATTCTTTTGGACTTTATTTTTTCTTTTTCCTCTTTGGATATAAGGTTAATTGGCAAAAGACAGAGGCTATGCCTCTAAATGTATGTGGTGCTCAGGTTAATCTTCAGCAGTACCATATTCAAATAATCAAACAGGGATGAAATATTTGGGGGTCCTTACAATGCGACTTTGCTGCTATGACTTCCAATTATAAGTCTGCCTTAACACTTATAGCTCAGTAGATGTGCTCTCAGTGGTCTCCCTTATATTTCACGTGGTGAGAGTGGATGCACTTGTAATTGCAGAAGGCAGGCTCATTGTCTGCAAGTTGCCTTATAGGGATATGACTGCAATTAAAGCTTCACGAAAAGAGGGAAAATATGCAATTTGGTAGAGATCAGTCATACTTTGTTGTTTTTGCTTCCTTCTCTCAGGGAAGGATATATAGTGATATGTTTTCCTGAGAAATATAGCCAGAAACTGAACAATACATATTAGGGATGTGAATCGTTTTTTGACGATTTAAAATATCGTCCGATATATTTTAAATCGTCAAAAATCGTTAGGGCCACGATACAATACCAATTCCCCCGATTTATCGTTAAAAAATCGTAAATCGGGGGAAGGGGGAGGGCAGGAAAAGCGGCACACTAAAACCCCCTAAAACCCACCCCCGACCCTTTAAATTAAATCCCCCACCCTCCCGAACCCCCCCCCCCCAAATGCTTTAAATTACCTGGGGATCCAGCGGTGGTCCAGAACGGCGGCGGTCCGGAACGGCCCCCTCAATTGAATCCTGTTGTCTTCAGCCGGCGCCATTTTGCAAAATGGCCGCCGCAAAATGGTGGCGGCCATAGACAAAAACGATTCGATGCAGGAGGTCGTTCCGGACCCCTGCTGGACTTTTGGCAAGTCTTGTGGGGGTCAGGAGGCCCCCCCAAGCTGGCAAAAAGTTCCTGGGAGTCCAGCGGGGTTCAGGAAGCGATTTCTTGCCGCGAATCGTTTTCCGTACGGAAAATGGCGCCGGCAGGAGATCGACTGCAGGAGGTCGTTCAGCGGGGGTTCCGGACTGCCGCTGAACGACCTCCTGCAGTCGATCTCCTGCCGGCGCCATTTTCCGTACGGAAAACGATTCGCGGCAAGAAATCGCTTCCTGAACCCCGCTGGACTCCCAGGAACTTTTGGCCAGCTTGGGGGGGCCTCCTGACCCCCACAAGACTTGCCAAAAGTCCAGCAGGGGTCCGGAACGACCTCCTGCGTCGAATCGTTTTTGTCTATGGCCGCCGCCATTTTGCGGCGGCCATTTTGCAAAATGGCACCGGCTGAAGACAACAGGATTCAATTGAGGGGGCCGTTCCGGACCGCCGCCGTTCTGGACCACCGCTGGATCCCCAGGTAATTTAAAGCATTTGGGGGGGGGGGGTTCGGGAGGGTGGGGGATTTAATTTAAAGGGTCGGGGGTGGGTTTTAGGGGGTTTTAGTGTGCCGGCTCACGATTTTAACGATTTTCACGATAGTTTACACTCCCAAACGGCAACAATACGATTCCCTCCCCCTCCCAGCAGAAATCGATCGTTAAGACGATCGAGGACACGATTCACATCTCTAATACATATGGAGATGGCTGACTGACTTATTCCAACCATGACTTCTAGAGGTGACTGGCAAGTGCTGGTGGCAAAAAAGGCCAGGCCATAGTAACCTTGAGCTGTACTAGCAAGGCATGACTTTTCTGAGAAGGCACGGATCCTCCTGTAACTGCTGGCATAGGTATATTATGGTTTCCTTGTTGAACCTGTGCAAGACTTGCTTCTCAGAGACATCCAAAACTATGCCCTGGTCCTATATGTTCTTTCTAAAGGATGTCTCCTCCTCCTCCTCTGTTCTCTCTCCTTCCTTACATGCTGCGCCATGAGTATCCATAAGCTTATTATACTCATGTTCAACGTCACTTCACCTTCACTGCCCCCTCCCCCCAAGTAAGCCCCAGTGGCATTACCATCCACCCCCTTTCCCCCTAGTTCTAGCAAGCAGCCTTTTTCACCAGGTCAAAAAAGACAGTGCAGGTTTCAATTTGGCATGTTAAATAGCAGGCGTAAAAGCGTTTGCACATTCTTGATGACATTCACATGCACATTCTTTATAAAAGGCACAAACATCCAAACCATGCCCTGACTTGACCTGAACACACTTTGTTCACATGTATTTTTCTGCATGTTCATCCATGTATGCGTGTATTCAGCCTGTTTTGAAAATCATTTCTACTTGCTTATGCCCAATGTATGCATATACAAGGCATTTTCATGCACAAAATCTCTTTGAAAAGGTACTCAGCAGTGTGTACAATAGAGAATAATATGAATACTTGCCGAATCTATGTTAGTAGATTTCCACTCATCTGAAAATGGGTGCATATAGTCTCAACACAAATCAGGAAAAAGTGTTGCAGAGGTGTGATTGAAAACAACACTCATACATTTAATTTGCAGAAATGTGCATGCAACTAACTCACATCCTTTATGCCATCATTTTATCTTGTTTTAGCCACAGAAAAGCTGATATTTTACAATTTTTTTTGTTCCGGTTATTAATCTAGCTGTCTAGCTAGATTATTAACTGGAATGAAAAAATTTGATCACATAATGCTAATATTATGTTCACTACACTGGCTCCCTGTTAAATCAAGGATAGAGTTTAAAGTCCTTTGCTTGTTGCACAAGAGCCTTAATAGTGATACAACAGAATGGCTGAAAGTGATTATTCATTTATATACTCCTCAAAGAAATTTAAGATCATCCAACAAAAGTCTCCTTGTTATACCCTCCATATGTACAGCCCACCTCAGTGAGGTTAGAGAAAGAGCTATCTCAATTGCAGGACCAAAACTGTGGAACTCATTACCCGTGGAGTTAAGAATGCAAGCAGACTTCATGGATTTCAGAAGGCAATTAAAAACTTGGCTATTTGAGAAGGCATTCAAAAGTATGATCTAATCATTAAATATCAGATACTTGTGGTTTAAATATGTATGGCAGAATGATATGAAGGCATTTTTTATCTTTATTTTTTCTTCTAAACTTTTATTGTTTTATGATAATTTTAATTTACAATTAATCTAATATATTGTTACTAGGATATTTTATTATAATTTCCTGTATGTTTTGTTATTTTAATTTTCTTTTACTTATGTTGTATCTTTTAATTTTTTGTGAATTGTGTGTCATGACTGAATATCAGAATGATGGTATATAAAAGTTTATAAATACATAAATATTCAAACACAATGTAATTAGCTTGTGTTTTAAAATCAGCTGGGTTTGTGTTGTGAGTACTGGCCAAGGTCTCCCGCTGCTGGAAGCCCTACCTTCGGGGCCCGGGAGCCAGCCTCCCATGAAGCTCTCTCCGTGGCCCTCTGGCCTGACCAGGTTGACGAGCCTCCTCCAACGGCAGCGTCCCTCTGGCCCTCCTAGGCGCATGCACGCAATCCGCCCTTCCTCTTAAAGGGCCAGAGGCGGGAAAGGCCTACAATCATCGGTGACATCAGGGCTTGGGGCCTATTTAGTCCGGCCCAGCCCAGGAGACTTTGCTTCAGCAACAGGTTTCTCCGCTGGTCAGTTTGTTGCCTGTTCCTGCATTCCTGAGTCCTGTGTCCTGCTCCGGTGTTCCTGAATCCTGGTTCCTGCTCCTGCGTCCTGTTTCCTGGTCCTGTGTTCCTGCTCCCTCCTGGTTCCTGCCTTCCTTCTCCACTCCTGGCTTCCGCTTCCTCCTCGCCCTCTCGGACTGACCAGCCGGCTCTGACCCTCGCTTGGCCCTCGGATTCTGCTTGTCTACTGCCTGCCTCGACCATCTGCCTGCTTCCAACGTCTCTTGATTGCCACCTGCCCCGATCATTTGCCTGTTCCCAATCCTCCTCGAATCCTGCCTGCCCAACCTCTGGTACGTCTGACTCCGCTTCCTCACCCCTCCTCAGGGGAGGGCTATGCCTGAGTGACACACACCTGCTGGCCCCGGTACCCAAGGGCTCAACCTGCGGGAAACGAGGGCTGGTAAAGGTGAAGCTCCTTTTGGGTCAGCTCGTCACAGCCACCTTCCGATGACGAGGACGCACAGGGGCATTCCCCTGGGGGTAGCGTCAACCATGTCTCAGTTAGGGGTCCACCGTACAACAGCTTGCTGAGGCCATCTACCCAGCGGACCTTCCCGGTCTACAGGCCATTCCGGGCCTGGCCCAAAAGATTCAGCAGCAGCAGCACTGCCTCGAAATGCTAGCCAACACCATGGAACGCCTCGCGGCATGTTTGGACACCGCCACCTCAGCCAGTGCCAGTGTCAGTGCCTCCGCAGCCGCGGTACCAGCTCCATCGGTGATATGGCCACAGTGTCTATCTGTCTTCCGGTTCCCCCTTGGTGCTTCAGAGATCCTAAGCAGTGCTGGGGTTTCCTCAATCAATGCTTCATGCATTTTTCTCTGCAACCCGCTCAGTTCTCCATCAAAACAACTTTTATCCTCTCCTTACAGGACCTACAATGCTTTGTACTAAACTTCAAGCAGGACTTCAATGAGCCGGGACACATCACCACGGCCGGCTCTGATATCCTCCACCTCCGGCAGGGCTCCCAAATCCTGGCTGAATTTGCCATTGAATTCCGTACCCTAGGGACGGAGCTTGGTTGGCGGGAGGACAGCCCCGAAGCACTTCCTGGAGGGTCTGTTCTCCCAGATTAAGGATGAGCTTGCTGCCTGGGATATCCCTGACAGCCTGGATGCCCTCATAGTCCTAGCAGGAAGGATCTTTCATCGCCTGCAGCAACAACTCTGAGAAACTCATCTGACATTCAACTGGCTCCCTCCTTCTCCCGCGCTCTGGGCTCAATGTGTAAGCTTCGTGGACCCTTGGGCCGATCGGAACCAGAAGATGGACTGCCTTTGGAGAGGCTGTGATACCGGTTCCAACCGGGAGGCGGCGAAGGCGGGCTTGTGGACTGCTGAGAGGAAGGCACGAAGGGCCCTATGCGACCAAGGGCCAGGAGAAGAGGCTGACCTGGTGGAAGGTGATGTTCGCCCTGGAAGCCGGTACTCCCCCGAGAGGAGCTCGTAAGAGTCCGGCCGCTGGGACTTAGGAGATTCGCCCTGGAAGCCGGTGTCCCCCCGGGAGGAGCCCGTAGGAACCCGGCCGCTGGGACTTAGGAGATCTCTACCGACGAAGTCGTTGCTCACCAGGCCAGGGTCAGGTGTGGGAGGATCGCCGTCAGCCAGTCCGGGTCCGGAGCCAGGGGGTCGTCGTCAGCCAGTCCGAGTCAAGAGCCAGAGGGATACCGTAAGCCAAACCGAGTCGAAAGCCAGAAACCACCGAAGCCAAGCTGAAGTCAGGAACCGGGGAGAACCACGAGCCAATCCGAAGTCGAAAACCAGAAGATCAAGCGACGAGCAGGAACACAGCAACTGGGAGCAGGACGAACCTGGGAACCTCGTTGCAAGGCAAAATCCAAGTCCAGCTGCAGGGTTTAAATACCCTGCAGCGTCTGATGTCATCAGGGAGCGTCCTGTGCTTTTCCCGCGCTGGCCCCTTTAAATTCTGGCCTAAGACGCGCGCGTCTAGGGGGCGGGGCTAAGTGCCGAACGACGCCGGCTGCTCCGGCGAGGCGAAGAGGAGGCAGCAGAGGGCCCTGCAGGCCCGGGAGAGAGCGCCCGACGTCGGGGCCGCGGCAGCGGGGGTCCGCGGAGGCCTGGGGGGCATGAGGCAGCGCCAGAGCCGCGGTCAGGTAGGCGGCGATCCCGGGGCTGACCCGGGATCGCAACAGTACCCCCCCTCCTACGCCCCCGTCCGGGGGGCCGGGGCTTGTCCGGATGTCGGAGGTGGAACTGCCGAAGAAGGTCCTTATCCAGGATGTGGGACGAAGGCTCCCAAGAATTCTCCTCCGGGCCGTATCCCTCCCAAGACAGTAGGTACTCCCAGCGGTGGCGACGGCAGCGGACATCCAAAACCTCTTTAACCGTGTAGATGACGTCCGGATCCGAGGAAACATTGGAAGGTACTGGCGGGGAAGCCCGAAATCGAGAGAGCACCAACGGTTTGAGGAGGGACACGTGGAAGACATCATGGATCCTAAGCGAGGAGGGCAGCCTCAGTCTGTAGGACACGGCCCCTACGCGTTCGGCCACCGGAAAGGGTCCAATGTAACGAGGCGCTAGTCTCATGGAGGGAGTCCGCAATTGAATGTGCTTAGTACTTAGCCATACCCTCGTCCCGGGTAAAAAGACCGGAGCGGGCCGTCGATACCGATCGGCATATGCCTTGAAGCGAGCTGCAGTGCTGCGGAGCTTCTCCTGAGTGGTAGTCCAGAGGTGGTGAAGCTGGCTTGCTGTTAGCTGTGCTGCCAGAGAGGTGACGGTCACCGGTAATGGTAGTGGAGGTCTTGGGATCCTCCCATAAACGAGCTGGAAGGGGGACTGTAGCGTAGTGGAGTGCTTGTGGCGATTGTAAGAAAATTCCGCCCAGGGAAGGAGAGAGACCCAGTTGTCTTGGAGCTCATCCACAAAAGCTCGGAGAAAGGTCTTAAGAGACCGGTTGGTCCGCTCCACTTGGCCGTTACCCTGGGGATGAAATGCCGTGGTGAAATCCAACTGTATCCCAAACTTCTTGCATAATGCCCTCCAGTATTTAGCCGTAAATTGGGGGCCACGATCTGAAGCGATATGCGAGGGCAGTCCATGTAATCGAAAAATATGCTGGACAAATAGGTCCGCCAGCTCAGGAGCCGTAGGCAGCTTGGGTAGAGGGATGAAATGTGCCATCTTTGAAAAGCGGTCAACCGTGACCCAAATTACAGTTTTCCCCTCAGAGGGAGGCAACTCCACCACAAAGTCGGTGGATAGGTGAGACCATGGTTCCGTGGGGATAGGAAGCGGCTGGAGTAAGCCCCACGGGCGCCCCGGTGGTGGTTTTTGCTGGGCGCATGTGGGACATGACTGAACATAGAGCCGGACATCCTCCTTCACTCGTGGCCACCAATAAAACTCGGTGAGCAACTCAAGGGTTCGAGCAATCCCAGGATGGCCAGCCGTCAAGGAGTCGTGTGCCCATGCCAGAACCTTCTTCCGAGAACGGATTGGAACCACCGTTCTCCCCTCGGGTCCTAAGTCAGAGGCTGCCAGTAGGACTTTAGCTGGGTCCAATATGTACTGAGGGGTCTCGGTAGCGTCATCAACTTCTGTGGTGCGGGAGAGAGCATCCGCCCGGACATTCTTGGCTGCGGGTCGGTAGTGAAGCGAGAAGTCGAACCGACTAAAAAAGAGGGACCAGCGGGCTTGTCGGGGATTGAGTCTCTGAGCATGAGACAAGTACTGCAGATTCTTATGGTCGGTATATACTATGATCGGGTGTTGGGCGCCCTCCAACCACTGCCGCCATTCCTCGAACGCTAATTTTATGGCCAGCAGCTCTTTGTCGCCAATCCCGTAATTCTTCTCTGCCGGTGAAAACTTGCGGGAGAAGAATGAGCAAGGCCGGGTTTTGCCGGTTGGGGAGATTTGGAGCAGCACCGCCCCTACCGCGACATCAGAAGCATCCACCTCTACTATAAAATGACGCAGAGGGTCAGGGTGCCGGAGACAGGTATCCTGTAGGAAAGCCTCCTTGAGATCCTGGAAGGCCTGCGTAGCAGCGGGAGACCAGTTCCGTGCATCCGCGCCCTTCCGCGTGAGGGCCGTCAGGGGGGCTACCAGACTGGAGTAATGTGGGATAAATTGACGATAGAAGTTAGCGAATCCTAGGAACCGCTGAAGCGCTTTCACTCCCGATGGTTGCGGCCAACCCTTGATGGCGCTCACCTTGTCCGGGTCCATGCGGAAGCCTGTGGAGGAGATGATGTATCCTAGGAAGGGCAGCGATTCTTGGTCGAACTGGCACTTTTCGAGTTTAGCGTACAGGCGGTTCTCCCTCAGTTTCTGCAGAACTTGCCGCACGTGCTGTCGATGTGTCTCGAGATCCTGGGAATAAATCAAGACATCATCCAGGTATACGATGACGAAGGTGTACAGGAAGTCGCGGAGAACCTCGTTCATCAGATTCTGGAATACCGCTGGGGCGTTACAGAGACCGAACGGCATGACCAGATATTCGTAATGGCCGTCCCTGGTGTTAAACGCGGTCTTCCACTCGTCCCCTGGGCGTATGCGGACAAGATTATAAGCCCCTCTGAGGTCCAATTTGGTGAACACACGAGCCCCCTGGAGGCGGTCCAGCAGTTCCGGGATCAGAGGCAAGGGGTAACGGTCCCGGCGGGTGATTTGATTCAAGCCCCGATAATCAATACAGGGGCGGAGAGAGCCGTCTTTCTTCCCTACGAAGAAAAACCCGGCCCCAGCCGGGGATTTGGACGGTCTGATGAAACCCCGATCCAGGTTTTCCTTAATATAGGCTGACATAGCTTGGGTTTCCGGCAGAGACAGGGGATAGACCCTCCCACGGGGCGGTGTGGTTCCTGGTAGCAAATTAATTGCGCAATCAAAGGGTCGGTGCTCCGGGAGTAATTCTGCCTTTTCCTTAGAGAAGACATCCTGAAAGGCATGGTAAGGAGGAGGTACCGTTAATGGATCTGTGCAGAGTGATATGGGTTGCAGCGGACGTGCGGGAAGGCAATGACGATGGCATGCGGAACTCCAGGAGGTAATCTGAAGGGACCTCCAATCAATCACCGGAGAGTGTTCCCTAAGCCAGGGTAGGCCCAGGATGACTGGGTGAATAGATTTTTCAAGGATAAGAAACGAGATTTCCTCCTGGTGGAGGGCTCCCACCTGAAGCTTCAGAGGACTGGTGCGAGTGGATATTAAGCCAGGAAGTGGATTCCCTTGAATAGAAGAAACCCGCACAGGCGGTTCTTGCGGGCGAACCCCGAGCTGTAGCTGTTGTACTAACTCCTGGAGGACGAAATTTCCCCCGGCCCCAGAGTCGAGTAAGGCTAGGGTATCAAAGCCTCCCTCCGGAAGACACAGGCGTACCGGAACGGTACATGGGGAGCTGGGTGAAATGTTGCCTAGAGTCAACTCCCCGCTGAACTCTAGGTTCGGGCGTTTCCCGGACGCTCGGTACAACGGGCCAGAAAATGCCCCTGACCCCCGCAATAAAGACACAGTCCTTGGGTACGACGGCGTCTGCGTTCCTCCGTAGATAGGGGGCCACGGCCTAACTGCATGGGTTCCTCGGTGGATGGAGTGGTGGCTGTAGGAGGTGACGCCCGGACTCGAGGCGGAGTGATCCTGCGGGTAGTTTGCCCCTGGGTAGGCCGTCGCTCTCGGAACCGACGCTGGATTCGTCGGTCTATGCGCCCAGCTAGTTCAATGAGCTCTTGAAGGTCGTCGGGCAGGTCACGACCGGCGAGCTCGTCCTGTAGACGAGGAGAGATGCCCTCCATGAAGATGCCATGCAGGCTGTCGGTCCCCCAGGCCAGCTCAGTGGCCAGGGTCTAGAACTCTATGGCGTAGTCCTCTAGGGGCCGATTGCCCTGCCGCAGCTGAAGCAGTTCGGAAGCAGCCGTGGAGGCCCGGGGAGGCTCATCGAAGACTCTACGGAAGGCTTTGACAAACTGAACCAAGTTGTTCAGTCGGGAATCCTGACGTTCCCAGAGAGCCGAAGCCCAAGACAAAGGTCTCCCATCCAGGAGGGAGATTATAAAGGTCGTCTTGACTCGATCCGTCGGGAATTGTGCGGGTAGTAGATCAAAACGGATGTAGCATTGATTAAGGAACCCCTGGCACGCCTTCGGATCCCCTGAGTACCGAGATGGGGCAGGCATCTGAACCGGAGCGGCGAAGTCAGGGGTGGCCCGAGAAGTAGACGCCCAGGGACTTGCTGCGGAGGCTCCATCAACGCGATCCGCCAGACGTTGTACCGTCGACATCAGCGTGTCGAGGCAACTCTGCTGCTGCTGCAACTTCTGGGCTAAGCCTGGAATAGCCTTGAGGCCGGCAAGGTCCGCCGGGTCCATGGCCTTGCAATCTGTAAGCTTCGTGGACCCTTGGGCCGATCGGAACCAGAAGATGGACTGCCTTTGGAGAGGCTGTGATACCGGTTCCAACCGGGAGGCGGCGAAGGCGGGCTTGTGGACTGCTGAGAGGAAGGCACGAAGGGCCCTATGCGACCAAGGGCCAGGAGAAGAGGCTGACCTGGTGGAAGGTGATGTTCGCCCTGGAAGCCGGTACTCCCCCGAGAGGAGCTCGTAAGAGTCCAGCCGCTGGGACTTAGGAGATTCGCCCTGGAAGCCGGTGTCCCCCCGGGAGGAGCCCGTAGGAACCCGGCCGCTGGGACTTAGGAGATCTCTACCGACGAAGTCGTTGCTCACCAGGCCAGGGTCAGGTGTGGGAGGATCGCCGTCAGCCAGTCCGGGTCCGGAGCCAGGGGGTCGTCGTCAGCCAGTCCGAGTCAAGAGCCAGAGGGATCCCGTAAGCCAAACCGAGTCGAAAGCCAGAAACCACCAAAGCCAAGCTGAAGTCAGGAACCGGGGAGAACCACGAGCCAATCCGAAGTCGAAAACCAGAAGATCAAGCGACGAGCAGGAACACAGCAACTGGGAGCAGGACGAACCTGGGAACCTCGTTGCAAGGCAAAATCCAAGTCCAGCTGCAGGGTTTAAATACCCTGCAGCGTCTGATGTCATCAGGGAGCGTCCTGTGCTTTTCCCGCGCTGGCCCCTTTAAATTCTGGCCTAAGACGCGCGCGCGCGTCTAGGGGGCGGGGCTAAGTGCCGAACGACGCCGGCTGCTCCGGCGAGGCGAAGAGGAGGCAGCAGAGGGCCCTGCAGGCCCGGGAGAGAGTGCCCGACGTCGGGGCCGCGGCAGCGGGGGTCCGCGGAGGCCTGGGGGGCATGAGGCAGCGCCAGAGCCGCGGTCAGGTAGGCGGCGATCCCGGGGCTAACCTGGGATCGCAACACAATGCCCCCTCTGGATCCGGGGCTTCAATGTTCTGAAGAACCCATGCAGCTGGGCTGCACCCACCTCTCTCTGGAGGAATGACAATGGAGACGTTCTCTGGGTCTCTGCCTATACTGTGCTGGGCAGGGCCACCTTTTGGCCCAGTGCCCGATACCCCAGGGAAACTGCCAAACCTAAGGTTTCAGTGGGGAGATGTCCCTAGGTTGCACCTCTTCAGCTCCCCAACGCACTCTGCCAGTCTCTGTCATCTTCCCTCAGTGTGTCTATCATACTCTGGCACTGGTGGACTCCGGAGCTGGAGGGAATTTCATCTCCAGTGAAATGGTGACCCAACTCAACTTGTCCACCATATCTCAGATTCTGCCAGTTGTGATCTCTTCCATCACGGGGAACCCCTTCCCAGCCGGATTACCCGGATCACTGCCCTGGTTCACTTGCACACCGGGATTCTCCTTGAAGAAATGATCTCCTTCCTCTTGTTAGAGAGATCCGTTCATCCCATCGCCTTGAGACTACCTTGGCTGCAAGCCCACTCTCCTCTCATCAATTGGAGAACCCTCCAGCTGACTTCCTGGGGGTCCCAGTGTCATACCAATTGCCTCCGCCAGGTCCAGCGCGTTCCCGTATCCGTGGCTGCCACCTCCTGTGGTCTACCTCCCCAGTACATCGACTTTGAGGATGTCTTCTCTAAGAAAATGGCAGAGACTCTCCACGAGTACTGGGTCTATGATTGCGCCATCAACTTACTCCCCGGTGCCATGCCTCCCAGGGGTCGGGTGTACCCCTTGTCTCTCCCCGAGACCAGGGCGATGTCCCAATACATTAAAAAAAAACCTGGAGAGGGGTTTCATCCAGCCATCCAGGAGCCGGTTTTTTCTTCGTCACAAAAAAGGACGAGTCAATCCAGCCTTGTATAGACTATTGTGGCCTCAATGCCATTACTAGGAAAGATCGCTACCCGTTGCCCCTGATCCCACAGCTTCTGGGCCACCTGCAGGGGGTGAAGATCTTTACCAAGTTGGACCTTCGGAGAGCCTATAATCTGGTCAGAATCCACCCTGGTGATGAATGGAAGACCGCGTTTAATACCCGAAATGGCCACTATGAATATCTGGTCATGCCATTCGGCTTATATAATGCCCCTGCTGTATTCCAGCACTTGATGAATAAAGTCTTCCGTGACCTATTGCAAACCTCTGTGCTGATATAACTTGACAATGTTTTAATCTTCTCTAAAGATCTTTCATCTCATCGTCGAGACATCCGACTGGTACTCCAACGCCTTAGGGCTAACAGACTCTACGCAAAACTCGAGAAATGTATGTTTGAGCGAGAATCTCTCCCCTTCCTGGGGTATATTATCTCCCGTACCGGATTCCTCATGGATCCAAAAAAGACGGCCTTCATCAAAAAGTGGCCTCAACCGTCAAGTCTCCGACTCCTGAAATGCTTCCTGGGGCTTGTAAATTTCTACAGGCATTTCATCCCACATTATTCTCGGCTTGTGGCGCTGCTCATCGCCCTCACCAAAAAGGGGGTGAACCCCAAGCAGTGTTCTTCGGATGCCATTTCCGCCTTCAACCAGTTGAAAGAAGCCTTCCTCCCAGGGCCGGAGGAACCACTAGGTGAGCTAGGCCTGTGCCTAGGGCGCTGAGTGGTAGGGGGCGCCGTGGTAGGCATCAGAATTTTGAAAGGGCAAAGACGAGCCCACGCTGCCGACATTAACGAGAGGCAAGGAGATAGGAGGCAGGTTAAGGGAGGGGAAGAGGGGGGTGGGGGCGCGTGTATGAGAACATAAGAACATAAGAAATTGCCATGCTGGGTCAGACCAAGGGTCCATCAAGCCCAGCATCCTGTTTCCAACAGAAGCCAAAACCAGGCCACAAGAACCTGGCAATTACCCAAACACTATGAAGATCCCATGCTACTGATGCAATTAACAGCAGTGACTATTCCCTAAGTAAACTTGATTAATAGCCATTAATGGACTTCTCCTCCAAGAACTTATCCAAACCTTTTTTGAACCCAGCTACACTAACTGCACTAACCACATCCTCTGGCAACAAATTCCAGAGCTTTATTGTGCGTTGAGTGAAAAAGAATTTTCTCCGATTAGTCTTAAATGTGCTACTTGCTAATTTCATGGAATGCCCCCTAGTCCTTCTATTATTCGAAAGTGAAAATAACCGAGTCACATCTACTCGTTCAAGACCTCTCATGATCTTAAAGACCTCTATCATATCCCCCCTCAGCCATCTCTTCTCCAAGCTGAACAGCCCTAACCTCTTCAGCCTTTCCACATAGGGAAGCTGTTCCATCCCCTTTATTATTTTGGTTGCCCTTCTCTGTACCTTCTCCATCGCAACTATATCTTTTTTGAGATGCGGCGACCAGAATTATACACAGTATTCAAGGTGTGGTCTCACCATGGAGTGATATTTAGGCAATATGACATTTTCCGTTCTATTAACCATTCCCTTCTTAATAATTCCTAACATTCTATTTGCTTTTTTGATTGCTGCAGCACACTGAGCCGACGATTTTAAAGTATTATCCACTATGATGCCTAGATCTTTTTCCTGGGTGGTAGCTCCTAATATGGAACCTAACATCGTGTAACTACAGCAATGGTTATTTTTCCCTATATGCAACACCTTGCACTTGTCCACATTAAATTTAATCTGCCATTTGGATGCCCAAACTTCAAGTCTTGCAAGGGCCTCCTGTAATGTATCACAGTCTGCTTGTGATTTAACTACTCTGAATTATTCTGTATCATCCGCAAATTTGATAACCTCACTCGTCATAATCCTTTCCAGATCATTTATATATATATTGAAAAGCACCAATCCAAGTACAGATCCCTGAGGCACTCTACTGTTTACCCTTTTCCACTGAGAAAATTGACCATTTAATCCTACTCTCTGTTTCCTGTCTTTTAACCAGCTTGTAATCCACGAAAGGACATCGCCTCCTATCCCATGACTTTTTAGTTTTCGTAGAAGCCTCTCATGAGGTACTTTGTCAAACGCCTTCTGAAAATCCAAATACACTACATCTACCGGTTCACCTTTATCCACATGTTTATTAACCCCTTCAAAAAAATGAAGCAGATTTGTTAGGCAATACTTCCCTTGGGTAAATCCATGTTAACTGTGTTCCATTAAACCATGTCTTTCTATATGCTCTACGATTTTGAACTTGAGAACAGTTTCCACTATTTTTCCTGGCACTGAAGTCAGGCTCACTGGTCTGTAGTTACCCGGATTACCCCTGGAGCCTTTTTTAAATATTGGGGTTACATTGGCCACCCTCCAGTCTTCAGGTACAATGGATGATTTTAATGATAGGTTACAAATTTTAACTAGTAGATCAGAAATTTCATTTTTTAGTTCCTTCAGAACTCTAGGATGCATACCATCCGGTCCAGGTGATTTGCTACTCTTTAGTTTGTCAATCTGGCCTACTACATCTTTCAGGTTCACAGTGATTTCATTCAGTTTGTCTGACTCATCACCCCTGAAAACCATCTCCGGAACTGGTATCTCCCCAACATCCTCATTAGTAAACACGGAGGCAAAGAATTCATTTAGTGTTTCTGCAATGGCCTTATCTTCCCTAAGAGCCCCTTTAACCCCTCTGTCATCTAATGGTCCAACTGACTCCCTCGCAGGTTTCTTTCTTTGGATATATTTAAAAAAGTTTTTATTATGAGTTTTTGCCTCTATGGCCAATTTCATTTCAAATTCTCTCTTCGCCTGTCTTATCAATGTTTTACACTTAACTTGACAATGCTTATATTTTATCCTATTTTCTTCAGATAGATCCTTCTTCCACTTTTTGAAGGATGTTTTTTTGGCTAAAATAGCCTCTTTCACCTCACCTTTTAACCATGATGGTAATGGTTTTGCCTTCCTTCCACCTTTCTTAATGCACGGAATACATATGGACTGCGCCTCTAGGATTGTATTTTTAAACAATGTCCATGCCTGTTGAACACTTTTAACCTTTGCAGCTGCACCATTCAGTTTTTTTCTAACTATTTTCCTTATTTTATCAAAGTTTCCCTTTTTAAAATATAGTGTTAGAGCTGCAGATTTATTTATTGTCCCCCTTCCAGTTATTAGTTAAATTTGATCATGTTATGATCACTGTTGCCAAGTGGCCCCACCACCGTTACTTCTCTCACCAAATCTTGCATTCCACTAAGAATTAAATCTAAAATAGCTCCCTCTCTTGTTGGTTCCTGAACCAATTGCTCCATGAAGCAATCATTTATTACATCCAGGAACTTTATGTCTCTAGCAAGTCCTAATGTTACATTTACCCAGTCAATATTGGGGTAATTGAAATCTCCCATTATTATTGCATTGCCAAATTGGTTTGCTTCCCTGATTTCTCTTAGCATTTCATCATCTGTCTGACCATTTTGTCCAGGTGAACGGTAGTATACTCCTATCACTATACTCTTACCCAACACACATGGGATTTCTACCAATATAGATTCTACTGAGCATTTAGTCTCTTGTATGATCTTTATCCTGTTGGACTCTATACCCTCCCGGACATAAAGTGCCACACCCCCACCAAGTTGATCCTCCCTATCATTGCGATATAATTTGTACCCTGATGTAGCACTGTCCCATTGGTTATCCTCCTTCCACCAAGTCTCTGTGATGCCAGTTATGTCAATCTCATCATTTGCTGCTATACACTCTAACTCTCCCATCTTACTTCTTAGACTTCTGGCATTGGCATACAGACATTTCAAAGTGTGGTTTTTGCTTGTTTTAACAACCTGCTTTTCAGTTGTTTGGGATAATTCGGAACTCATTAACTTTGGTGATTTTTTACATATACCATATGAACTATGTTTGCATTTAATGGAACCTCTCTGTTGGGATGCCCTAACTCTCCTGATTCATTAGTATCTTCAAGGATACATTTCTCCGAACCATGCACTGCTAAGTGGCTGTCGGCTTTCCCCCTTGTTCTAGTTTAAAAGCTGCTCTATCTCCTTTTTGAAAGTTAGTGCCATGCTGCCTTGCTATTGGCTGCCTTGCTATTGGCTGCCACCAGATAATGATCTAAGTGCAGCCATTTTTCGCACCTCATTTGGTGTGGGAATGGCTGAGGCAGTGGCGGCTAGCAGCTTTCATGGCATCACTTCCCCTGGTAAAAAAAAAAAAACGTTAAATTTATTTTTAATTAAATTAAAATAAATTTACTTGATGGAGGAAGTGACGTCATGCCAGAGAATGGCTGCTTGACTTGAGAGCTCTGCCAACCACTTCTACAATCCCGGCATAATCTAACAATCGAACGCTCAAAACCATACAGCCGACACAGGGTTCTCCTCCCCAATAACTTCTGATGGCTACCAGGCGAAAACCGGTAGACTTTCGCAAATATTCCTATCAGAAATTGGAGGAGGAAGGGACATCGGGCGGTGCGGCAGAAATGGCGGAGACAGAGGAGGCGGCCCCCGAGATGGATAATTCAGGGGATGCCATTCATTCGGTGGAGGGTGACTTACCGACGAAATCGGACATGAAAAAATGGTTCGCGGAGATAAAAACTGAAATCTCCAGCAAAACGCAGGACCTTATGAACTCTATTGAAGAACTCAGAACAGAGATGGCGGACCAGGGCCGTCGACTTTTTGAACTCGAGACTAGAGCGGAGGCCAATAGCGACAACATTAAATCTGTTCGGGAGCAGCAAACGACTACCCAAACTGAACTCGAAAGGCTAAACGACAAGCTAGAAGATTTAGAAAACCGCTCGCGGCGCCACAATATCCGGTTTCGGGGTGTTCCTGAGTCCATCGATAATGAAAATTGTGTCGAGGTGGTTAAACAGATCTGCGCCATTTTAAAAGCATCCGCGGATACCCAGGTCAGTGGGAGCTTCGAAGGGGATATTCAAATTGATAGAGCCCACCGGGTGATGAGCCCTCGAGTGGCAAACAAGCCAAAAGACATACTCGCTTGCTTTCATGACTTTGCCGTGAAGGATAAGCTTATGTTAATAGCTAGAAAGCAAGCCACGTGGCAATGGAGGGGAGAGGCCATTATGATTTTTCCCGATCTATCGCCCACGACCATCCGGCGGCGCCAGGAGATGAAGCCCGTAACTGATTGCCTGAGGGCGGAAAACATCAGATGTAGGTGGCTTTTCCCTTTCAGCCTGAGTTTCGCTGTCAAGGGAGAGAGCCATTGGGTCAAGACGCTGAGGGAGGCTTCTGGGATACTACATCACGCCAGCTTCGAGGGCTTTGCTCAACTCCAGGCGGCTCCTAAACCTAACAGCCGCCGAGAAGATTACCCGCGCTGGCAGAGAGTCAACAAAGGGGACAAAAGATTGCGAAGGAATGTAGACGCTAAGGGAACAGATTCATGAAGAGCTGCAGCCTAGCATGGATGCATATTCAGGGGCTCATCACAGCGTTGAACAGGGTTTCAGGACTGAAGTGTTCTGCGGGTTTAAATGCTGGTATTTTTGCATTTTGTTGACGGTTTAATCTTGATTATCTAAGATGGTTACGTTGTTTGAGTTTGTATGAGAACTTTCATTTATTTATTTATTTATTTAGCATTTTTCTATACCGATAAGTATTTTTATCACTATTATGATGTGTTTTACAGAGTGGCATTGGGTCTCAGTCATCTGGGGCTGACTATTTCCTCTATTCTCATGACAAATGGGAGGGTGTTTGTACCTCACTTTGTCGGGATGATGGTAAAGCGGGGAGGGGGGGAGGGGGGAAATGTTATGCAAGCAAGCTGGGGATTTCACAAGGGGACAGAGGTGGTTCACGCTTCTAGCCCACAGATAGGCATTTTGTGCATTTTTCTAGATCATGCTCCGAATCAGCCAAAATATTTAGAACAGGGGGCCATGCAGTGGGGATGGGCGAGTGTCCTTATAATGCTCCAACGGTGGGGGGATGGTTCATCTTAATATATTGTCCCTCAATGTAAAGGGACTTAATTCACCTTATAAAAGGCACTGCCTCTTTACAGAACTGAGTTCTTCTCAAGTTTCTATTGCCTATTTACAAGAAACGCATCTTAAGAGAAGGCATGAGTCTCTTCTCAGACATCCTTCATATCCGGCTCAATATTGGACGGCGAGACCGCTCACCCACAAATACTTAGGAGTAGGCATTTTGATTACTAAAGACCTAATGTTTGAAGAGGTAGCGTGCCATCGGGATCCTGAGGGCAGATTTATTATTCTTGTTATCGTTTTAGGGGGGGAAAAATTCACGTTGGTCAACGTTTATGCACCTAACACTGGCCAAAAGTCTTTTTTTGTACGACTTAATAGGGTGTTGGAACAATGTGCAGATGGTCATGTGTTCTTAGGGGGGATTTCAACCTCACCCTTAATCCTCAGCTGGACAATTCTTTGGGCCAGGTGACCACAGCTAGTAAAGACCGTAAAGCTCTCAAATCCCTCCTAGCTCAATGGCATTTGATAGATGTCTGGCGTAGCTGGCATCCCCGGGGTAGAGCATACACATTCTTTTCTAGGGCACATCATACATACTCTAGAATTGATAATTTTTACATAGATAAAAGCAGCATTAATCAGGTTACTTCACCTTATATAGGCCCGATCATGTGGTCAGATCATGGTCCAATTACCATTCAATTTGAGCTTAGTGCCTATGAGAGAGGTTTACAATATTGGAAATTAAATGAAAGCTTGCTGGATGACGACCAGTTCGTTCAGCAGCTTCACAATGATATTCAGGATTATCTGACCCTGAATGATTTGGAGGGGACCTCGCCCATGACATTGTGGGACTGTCTCAAAGCCGTGTTACGTGGCAAATTCATAGCTAGGGGTACCTATCAAAAAAAATTACGGATGCAAGATAAATCTGACACTCTACAACGGTTACAGGAATTGGGGATACAACACCAACGGGAGGGGGGAGATAACTTATTAGAACAAATGGACAGGTTGAGGGACCATTTGGAAAAGTTGGAGGCTGCCCAGATTGCGTACAGACTCACCGTTACTAAACAACTATACTATGAAGGGGGCAACAAGGCGGGGAAACACCTGGCTAGAAAACTTAAGGCCCACCAACTCCAAAATAATATAATCAAGATAAAAGATGAGAAGGGGGGACTACTTACCTCAAATGTAGATATCAGAACGCGATTTATCAGGTTTTATTCAGCATTATATGCCACAGACACCACCATTGTTGACCAAAGAATTGAGGAGTATCTTTCCCATATTACACTTCCTGCCATATCGGATGATACCCAGGAATTTCTGGACCGGGCTTTATCTCCTGCTGAGGTTAATTGGACTATAAAGAGCTTGAAAATGGGGAAAGCACCAGGTCTGGATGGTTTCACTGCTGTTTTTTATAAAAAATTTGCTGAGTTGCTTATTCCAATTTTGGTGCGACTTTTCAATGCTCTACAGGAGGATGTTTCCCTTTCCTCTAGCGCTAAGCTTGCAGGAGTGACGATTCTAGCCAAGCCAGGGAGAGATCCCACGCAGTGTGGTTCTTATCGTCCTATCTCCCTCATTAATTTGGACATGAAGATACTCGCTAAAATCTTGGCCAATAGGTTAAACAATTTTCTCCCTCAGATGATACACACCGACCAATCTGGCTTTATACCAGGTCGTATGGCCTCCGACAATGTACGTAAGATAGTTAACCTCATGGGGATAGCTCGAGCCACACATGTTCCTTTATTGCTTCTTGCAATCGATGCTGAAAAAGCCTTTGATTACGTACATTGGCCATTTCTTTTTCAGACTATGCGGGCATACCACTTTGGGGACAAATTTCTTCGGTGGATACAGGCATTATATGACTCTCCACAAGCCTGTTTAAAAATTAATGGGGGATATTCCGAGCCATTTCCAGTGGGGAGGGGCACTCGACAGGGGTGTCCCCTATCCCCCCTGTTGTTTGCGATATTTCTGGAACCCTTTACACAATCTATTCGAGATAATGCTTCTATCCATGGGATGGGTCTGGGCGCTTTTTCATCTAAGATGTCCCTTTTTGCGGACGACGTTTTGTTCACTATCACTCAGCCCGACGAATCTCTATGGGCGCTTACAGAGGAAATATCGGCCTTTAGTGGGGTATCGGGTTTTAAAATTAACTGGGAAAAATCGGAGTTACTGAATGTTAGTGTCCCGGCACCTGATGTGATTCGCATAGGGAAATCGCACCCCTTTAGGTGGGCTAAAGGTAAACTGAAATATTTGGGTATATATATAGGAGGCTCTTTGGATCTCTTTCAGCTTAACTACCCTCCATTATTAACTAAAATCTATAAAGATCTGGAGGAGTGGGACCGTTACCACATTTCTTGGTTGGGAAGGCTCGCAGTTATTAAGATGAACATTTTACCAAGACTTTTATATTTGTTTCAAACCTTACCTATCATGGTTCCCACTATATTACTTGACAAGCCTTATCTTCTTTCCAGCTTGTTGCAAGCTTCCAAGTTCTCTTCCCTGTTGATTGTAACTTTGACTCATTCCTACTTACTGTTTATCTTTCGTTTACTTGAATAGTTACCCCAGTTTTTTATTCTTGTTAATTGTAAACCGATCCGATATGGTTATTTACTATGAAGGTCGGTATATAAAACTGTTAAATAAATAAATAAATAAGTGGCAACGCAGATTACTTAAGTTCCTGTTGAAGGCGAAAAGACCTAGGATCAAGAAACAAATTCTGTATCTCTCCAAGTTGCAGGGAGGTTTGGGGATGCCATATTTACATGGGTATCATGGCGCAGCACACCTGAAAGCTTCTGTAGAATGGAATAACCCCCTATCTACAAAACCATGGGTTATGTTGGAACAGGCACTATTGGGTGAGTTTCCCCTTTCAGCTCTCCTGTGGCAAGATCGGTCTACCAGGCATCCAGTTGTTGATATTCCGGAGACAGTGAGAGTAACATTGGATGTGTGGCTTAAGTGGAGGAAGGGGTTGGTTGGGTCTAGGCGGACTTTCCTTAGCACTCACTTATTTTACCATCAATCCTTTCACCAGGCAGCACAATCCCAGAGCGCTAGATACTGGCAAGCTAAGGGCATCTCTAAAGTTTCCCACATTTGGGAGCCCGGGGGGATGCTATCGTTTACTGTTCTAAAGGAGCGATTTGGGCTAGTATCTAAAGATTTGTATGCCTACCTGCAGATGTCCCATTTTGTTTCTCACTCTTTGGAGGTGAGGGACTTGGCTCTGGGGAGCTCACCATTTGAAGCCTTGTGCCAGCGGGCGTCGAAGGTACGCAAACACATTTCTATTATTTATAACATGCTTGTAGGAACCCCTGGTACTAAAGGGCAGCACATTGTGGCATGGGAAAGGGATCTCAATATCTCATGGTCATTGGACAAGTGGAATAGGCTTTCCCAGGCCATTGGAAAAGGGCTTATTTCTGCTACTCATATTGAAAACGGCTACAAGCTATGGTACCGATGGTACTGGACCCCGTTTAAGTTGCATCGTATCCAACCAGCACAGACCAGCCAATGTTGGAAACAATGCGGTGGTGTGGGAACTTTCTTGCACATGTGGTGGGAATGCCCTAAAATCCGAAGTTTTTGGGATCTGGTCTCTAGCTGGCTATCCACGGTTCTCCTTAGAGAGGTTGTGCTTACCCCTCTGCAGGCGTTACTTCATAATGAACACTCTGAACTCACGGTTTTCCAAAATAGTTTTATTAAATATGCTGTCACGGTATCCAGGGGTGCATTGGCTCGCAGGTGGAGAGGGCCTGAGATTCCCACCATTAATGAAATACAAAGCTTATTGACTTCGACCCATACATTGGGGAAAATAACGGCGCATAGGCATAAGACACTACACAAATTTATCAAGATATGGGAACCTTTTGAAGCTTGGAAGGCTACTGTTCCTTCGTAGTAGCGCACGGGACCCTGAAGTTCTGTCTCGTTCTGTCTCTATTCGTTATATCTTTTTGGGCTGGATAAGGGTGTTATTTTCTATGCACCAACCTGTTTGTTAATCATGCTTTGGGCTAAGTTGCTTGCACTAGTGATGGCAATGTGGAGGTCCTTGTGAAAGGGGAAAAGGGGGGGGGGGGGGGTTTATAGATGCTTTCAATTTTCATTTGAAACTTGGCTTTAATTAGCATATTATGTGTGGGATACTATGTGAGAGTTAATGTAGTGTGATGGATATTTATGTTGCTACACCTATGTTTTTGTTGTTCATGTTTATTGCCAATAAAAATCTTTACACATAAAAAAAAAAAAATTTACTTGATATTCAGGAATTTCAATTTTGGAGCAGGATGAACAGGCGATCCAGGGATTGAGGGCCCCATGAGCGCCCTTTGATGACAGAGGTGAGCGATTCGCCTGATCCGATACAGGCAGCTCTGATGCGTGGTGTTGCTGCCGAGGCATTCCCTACCCAGCCTGTGCGTTGAAGCACTGCGGTTCCTTTTCTTATGTCTTCTGTGTGTTTGGGCTCCCCGCCTCTTTTTCTGCCCTGCCTCCCCCCACCCCACCCCCCCGTGGCACCCTCCTGACACCCCCCTGCTGGTCCAGCAGAGGGCCCGGGAGTGATCTTCTGCTCCCAGGTCCTCGGCTGCCACTAGCCATGTGACAGGGGCCAACCAATGGCACCGGTAGCCCCTGTCACATGGTAGGGCTGAAGGTCACCGGTGCCATTTTGATTAGTGGCAGCCAAGGCCCCGGGAGCGGCAGATCGCTCCTGGGCCCCCACTGGATCACCAGGTGAATTTTCTTTTGAGGGGGGAGGAGTCGGGGCTGCGACCGGGGCGGAGGTAGCACGACGGGGGGGGGGGGGGCGACGCAAGGCGGAAATTGCCTAGGGTGCCCAATCCCCTTGCACCGGCCCTGCTTCCTCCAAGACACTTGCCTCCACCATGAAAATTCTCCTTGACTGAAAAGAATTATGGTATTGGAGATAAAGAGTTGCTGGCCATTAAGATGGCCTTAGAAGAATGGCACAAGTAGCTAGAGGGCACTCAGCATACCTTTACCGTGTACACGGACCACAAGAACCTGGAATATCTCAACCATGCCCAGCACCTAACCCCCCCATCAGGCTCGTTGGTCCCTATTTTTCAGTTGCTTTGACTTCATGTTGAAATACAGACCAGCTTCCAAGAATGCATGGGTCGACACCCTCTTACGGGCCTATGAAGCAGAAGACACTCCCGAGGCCCCGGCGTACATCGTTGATCCTGCCCGCATCCTCCTGGCTGTCACCCGGCTGGCTCCTCCTGGGAAAACCGTGGTACCCCTGCAGTGCCATCAAAAGGTCCTAGCATGGGCCCATAACTCCCCTTTCGCTGGCCATCCCGGAATCAAGAGGACCTTGGAGCTGCTACATCGATAATATTGGTGGCTGCAGGTCAGAAAGGACTTCAAGGCCTATGTCGAATCTTGCCCGACCTATACCCATCAAAAACCCATGGCATGGCAACCTTGGAGGCTATTACAGCCATTGCCAGCCCCCAAGGAACCTTGGACCCACGTGTCCAAGGACTTCATAGTGGACCTTCTCCCTTCTAGCGGCTGTCATGTCATGTGGGTCATTATAGATCGGTTTTCTAAAATGGCTCACTTTATGGCCATCCCAGGGCTTCCTTCAGCTCCTGAATTAACCCAGCTATTTACCTCTCATATCTTCCGCTTACACAGCCTCCCTCAGCACATCGCTTCTGACTGTGGAGTTCAATTCACGGCCAAATTCTGGCGATCATTGTGCCGCAAATTCAATGTCCGCTTAGACTTTATCACTGCCTACCACCCCCAGGGGAATGGCGAAGCCGAGTGAACGAACCGGACCTTAAAAACCTTCCTTCGTTCTTTTGTAAACAAACTTCAGGATGACTGGGCTAGTCTACTTTCCTGGGCCGAGTTTTCACACAATTCCCACATCAACTCCACTACGGGCTCTTCTCCATTTTTCATAGTATATGGCAAACAACCTGCTCTGCCACTTCCCATTCGCCTGCCGGTGCCTTCCCCAGCTGCCCAGATGACAGTACAACAGATTAAGGAACTCTGGGAGAAGACTCAAGACATGATCCAACGAACGGCTACTAGAGCTAAGAGCACGACTGACAAGCATTGTTGAGCAGCACCCCGGCTCAATATCGGAGACAAGATCTGGCTTAGCACCCGGCACATTAAACTCCAGGTGCAGACAATGCGGTTAGCCCCCCGCTACATTGGGCCCTTCCCATCTCCAAACGAATTGGACCAGTCATGTACCGGTTACGACTAACATCCTCCCTAAGAATACATAACGCTTTCCACATCTCCCTGTTGAAGCCGCTGCTGTCATCATAGCCTCACAGAAAACCTCCGGAACTGCAAAACCTGTCCTCCGAGGATGATGAAGTCTATCAGGCGAAAGAGGTCCTGGATGTCCGACAGCGCAAAGGGAAGTGGGAATATCTACTTTCCTGGGAGGGGTTCAACCCTGGAGGAAAACTCCTGAGAACCAGCTTCTAATATTCTAGATAAAAGTCACCTCAAACAGATACACCTGGCTCTCTCCAAGAAGACTAGTCCCCCTGGGCGGGGGAATAGAGGAGGGGTTACTGTTGTGCATACCAGCCACAGTCTCCCGCGGCCAGCAGCCCTAACTTTGGGGCCTGAGAGATGGCCCCCCATAAAGCTCTCTCCACAGCCCTCTGGCCTGACCAGGCCAATGGGCCTCCTCCGACGCCAGCATCCCTCTGGCCCCCCTAGGTGCAATTACGCGATCCGCCCCGCCTCTTAAAGGGCCAGAGGCGGGAAAGACCTACAATCATCGGTGACGTCAGGGCTTGGGGCCTATATAGTCCGGCTCAGTCCAGGAGACCTTGCCTTGGCAACAGGTCGCTCCTTTGGTCAGTTTGTTGCCCATTCCTGTGTTCCTGAGTCCTGTGTCCTGCTCCGGTGTTCCTGAATCCTGGGTTCCTGCTCCTGCATCCTGTTTCCTGGTCCTGTGTTCCTGCTCCCTCCTGGTTCCTGCCTTCCTTCTCCACTCCTGGCTTCTGCTTCCTCCTCGCCCTCTCAGACCTGTCTCCCGGCTCTGACCCTCCCTTGGCCCTCGGATTCTGCTTGTCTGCTGCCTGCCTCGACCATCTGCATGCCTCCAACGTCTCTTGATTGCCGCCTGCCCTGACCATCTGCCTGTTCCCGACGCTCCTCGACTGCTGCTTGCCCTGACCTCTGGCACGTCCGACTATGCTTTCTCGCCCCTCCTCAGGGAGGCTACGCCCGAGCCACCCGCGCCTAAGTCCTGCTGGTCCTGGTACCCAAGGGCTCAACCTGCGGGGAACGAGGGCTGGTAAAGGTGAAGCTCCTGTTGGGTCAGCTCTTCACAGCTGCCTTCCAATGATGAGGCCCCGTAGGGGCCTTCCCCTGGGGGTAGCGTCAAACTCGTCGTGGTCAGGGGTCCACTATACAACAATTTGTGTGGGCAGAAAAGTATGTTTGTGAATTGCCAAGTTGGGGCACTGTTGAAAATGTATCCCATAGTGTCTTAGGGTGTAATTTGGTATGGTGCTATTAAAAAACAAGAAAAACATACATTTTACTTCTATTTCTCAACTGATCACTTGCTGCTTCATGAATCAAGAAGGATTTTGTGTGAAACCTGTCAGTAAGCTTCTTCATATCCTATAAAACTATGAGGAATAGTGCATAAGATTTATTTTGACAGTTACTGATGACATCATTGGTGCACTGATGAAAGTTCTATTTAAGAAGTTGCCATACTAGGTTAGACCGAGTGCCCATCAAGCCTAGCATCTTATTTCGAACAGTGGCTAATCCAGGCTACAAGTATCTAGCAAGTACCAAAAAACTAAGTATATCCCATGCTATTAATGCTGGTAATAAGCAGTGGCTATTCCCTAAGAGCAGTTTATGGAATTCTCCTCCAGGAACTTGTCCAAACCTTTTTTGAAACCTAGCTAAGCTAACTGTCTTAACCAGATCCTCTGGCAATGAATTCCAGAGCTTAATTATGAATTGAGTGAAAAAGAATTTTCTTTGAATTGTTTTAAACTAACCTTATGTAGTACCCCTAGACCTTCTATTATCTGAAAGAGTAAATAACAGATTCACATTTACCTGTTCAAGTCCTATTATGATTTTGTAGACTTCTATCATATCCCCTCTCAGTCATCTCTTCTCCAAGCTGAACAGTCTAAAATGTTTTAGCCGTTCCTCACAGGTAAGTCGTTCCATCTCCTTTATCATTTTGGTCATTCTTCTCTGTACCTTCCCTAGTGCATCAATATCTTTTTTAAGATGAGGCTACTAAAACTGAACACAGTACTCCAGATGTGGTCTTACCAGGGAGTGATACAGAGGCATTACGACATTCTCCGTTTTAGTCACCATTCCCTTCCTAATAATTCCTAACATTCTGTATGTTTTTTTTTAACTGTTGCAGCACACTGAGCTGATGATTTCAATATATTGTCTACTATGACACTCAGAACTTTTTCCTGGGTGGTAACTCTTAATATGAGACCTAACATCATTTAACTACAGCATGGGTTATTTTTCCCTATATACATCACCTAGCACTTGTCCACATTAAATTTCATCTGCCATTTGGACGCTCAGTCTTTGTTGCATATGCCGGCCGCACAACCGGGCTATCTTTAAAGGGGCTGTGGCGGGAAACCACCCCGCGGCCCCGGATGATGACGTCACTGGGTCCCAGTATATAAGGCCAGTCCCTGCCAGTGCTTCCCTGCCTTGGCAATAGGTCTCTACGCTTGTCATGTGCTTAGTTGCTTGTTCCTGCGTTCCTCTGTGTTCCTGGTTCCCGGTTTGTTCCTGCTTCATCTGTGTTCCTGATTCCTGATCCTGCCTTGCTCCTGGTATCTGTGCCTGCTCCTGAGTTCCGCGTCTACCTTGTTTGTCTATGCTATTGACTGATACCTGGTTTGACCCCCGCTTCGTCTGACTACGCTTCTGATTGATACCTGGCTTGACCTCTGCTTCATGTGACTACATTCTTGCTTGACTCCTGGATTGACCTTTGCCTTGTCTGACCATCCTCTGCTTGACTCCAGTTTGACCCATGTCCATTTACCACATCTCCTTGCCTGCTGCCTTCCCTGATCCCAGTCTGTGCTACCATACCTCTGCTGAATCTACTCTGGATTTGGCCTTTCAGGCTCCGGCCTGTTCTTACTTGGCGCCCCGCCTGCTCCGAGTTCCCTTTGGCGCCCGGGTCTCCTGGACTCAGCCTTGTCTGGACTTGTTCTCCGATCTCAGTCACCACTGTTGGCCCCTAACTGATTCACACATCGTTTCTGGGAAGACCTAGGACAGAGGCCTGCCTAAGACCAGCCAGTCCCGGTACCCAAGGGCTCAACCTGCAGGGAACAAGGGCTGGTATTGGCGAAGCTCCAGCCGGCCTGTCAACCAGTCAGCTTCGCCTACCGATGGTAGGGACCCGTCGGGCTTGCCCTGCGGGTAGCGTCAACCCCACCTCGGCCAAAGAATCTACCTCCGGCGCAACAGTCTTCCAGTCTCATAAGGTCTATCTGCAATTTATCACTATCCGCCTGTGATTTGACTACTCTAAATAATTTTGTGTCATTTGCAAATTTGATCACCTTACTCATTGTTCCCCTTTCCTGATCATTTATAAATATATTAAAAAGCATCAGTCCAAGTACTGTTCTCTAAGGCACTCCACTGTTTACCTCTTTCCACTGAGAAACATGACAATTTAATCCTATTCTCTGTTTCCTGTCTTTTAACCAGTTTGCAAACCACAAAAGGACATTAAAAATCTATTCAGTTTTATTTTTTAATAATGTAATAGAATTTACAAAATCATATTTAGCAATATGAGTTGCTTTCATCCCTCACCTGGAGTCCAAATAGTTACTTTTGAAATGTGCAATTCAAACATGATATCCTTATGGCATGGATGTATACTTGTTAGTAGAATAAGCAATACTATTCCCAAGTCAGAAAGGTCATGAATAGGGCAGTGGGACTGTGGACCTAAGGTGGAAAATGTGTTAGCATACTTACTGCAATCAGTCAGACTAAATTCCACAGTGGCATATTTCCTCAGCAAATTAGTTAGAAGGATTCTGGCTTCTATCACTAAGCCAAATCATTTCATTCTCAGGATGGTTACAGATGGAGCAAAAAAGATGTAACTTATAACATATCTATTCTTGCAAGGTCTTTCATTCTATATATTTCCAATGCTCATAGCAAAGTTTGTGTTCTTTTTATTGGATAAGGAGAATGATGATCATCTTCAGTGTAAGTTGTACACTTTAAGGAAAGAGTTTTGATATTCTTCAAATAAACTGCACGCAATCATATTTTGAGTCTACCAGTATGTGAAAAGAAGATGGACATTTCAATAGGATTTGGTGACAGATTTTCAGCAATTCAAGAAAGAACTCATATCTGAAAAATTGAGATGGGCTGCACAAAATGTTCATTTTAATGAAATGGTGAAAAAGGAGAAATATCTACCTATCTAAATATAATAATATGATCTTCAATAGAGTGAATATGCCTGAAAGAGTAGAGTAAATGAAGAATGATTTATGAAAACTTGAAGAGTGGTCAAAGGTTTGGTAGCTGCGATTCAATGCCAAGAAGTGCAGGGTCATGTATTTGGGGTGCAGTACTTAAAAGGAGCTGTATGTGATTTTGGGGGGAGGGGAGCGAAAGACTAATGTGCACAGACCAGGAGAGGGACCTTGGGATATTAGTGTCTTGTGACCTAAAGGTAGTGAAACAATGTGATAGGGCGGTAGCTAAAGCCAGAAGGATGCTTAGCTGCCTAAAGAGAGAAATAACCAGAATAAAAAAAGATGTGATAATGCCCTTATACAGGTCCTTGGTGAGGCCTCACCTGGAGTACTGTGTTCAGTTCTGCAGCCCGTATCTAAAAAAAAATAGAGATAGGATGGAAGTGGCCCAGAGAAAGGTGACAAAAATGGTGTGGGGTCTGTTTTGGAAGACCTATCTGGAGAGGCTGAAAGATCTAAATATGTATTCCCTGGAGGAGAGGAGGTATAGGGGAAATTTGATATACACCTTCAAATACCTGAAAGTTATTAATGATGCGCAAACATCAAATCTTTTCCATTGCAAAAGGAAACTGTACAACTAGGGGTCCCAATATGAAATCCACTGGAGATGACTCAGAACCAACATCCTGGAAGAAGTAGTGAACAAGAGAACAGTATTAGAGTTAAAGAGGGCATGGACTATCACTGCAGATCCTTAGAGCAGCGGTTCTCAACCGGTGTGTCGCCACGCACCGGCAGGTGTGTTGCGACTCCCAGTGTTCCACTGCCCCGCTTGTGCTTCCCTTCTCCCTAAGGGTGGGGCTGGAGAGACCTGTGCACCACTGCCAGAGGCCAGGCCGGTGGGGCCGAAGAATGGAGAGACGCTGTGCGCCTCCACTGGAGGCCCAGCCGGCAGGGCTAAAGAGTAGAGAGACCTGTGCGCCGCCGCCGGTGGGGCCGAAGAATGGTGAGATGCTGTACGCTGCCGCCGGCGACTGAAGAGTGGAGAGACCTGTGTGCCACCGCTGGAGGCCAGGCCGGCGGGGCCGAAGAGTGGAGAGACCATGCGCACCGCCGGAAGTCAGGCCAGTGGCGGCTGATAAGCGGAGGCCAGGCTTATTGGGTCAAACAATGAGAAGAGGCTCCATGTGAGCTTGTGTGTGTGTGTGGTAGAATGGGTAGAGATGTGAATCGTGTCCTCGATCGTCTTAACGATCGATTTCGGCTGGGAGGGGGAGGGAATCGTATCGTCGCTGTTTGGGTGTTTAGAGTATCGTGAAAATCGTTAAAATCGTGAACCGGCACACTAAAACCCCCTAAAACCCACCACCAACCCTTTAAATTAAATCCCCCACCCTCCCGAACCCCCCCCCCAAATGCCTTAAATTACCTGGGGGTCCAGCGGCGGTCCATAGCTAAATTGGGGGAAGGGGGAGGGCAGGAAAACCGGCACACTAAAACACCCTAAAACCCACCCCCAACCCTTTAAATTAAATCCCCCACCCTCCCGAACCCCCCCCCCAAATGCCTTAAATTACCTGGAGGTCCAGCGGCGGTCCGTAGCTAAATCGGGGTCGTTCAGCCGGGGTTCCCCCGGCTGAACGACCTCCTGCAGTCGATCTCCTGCCGGTGCCATTTTCCGTACGGAAAACGATTCGCAGCAGGAGATCGCTCCCAGACCCCCGCTGAACCCCCAGGGACTTTTGGCCAGCTTGGGGGGGCCTCCTGACCCCCACAAGACTTGCCAAAAGTCCAGCGGGGGTCCGGAACGACCTCCTGCAGTCGAATCGTGTTGGTCTATGGCCGCCGGCTGAAGACAACACGATTCAATTGCAGGAGGCCGTTCCGGACCGCCGCTGGACCCCCAGGTAATTTCAGGCATTTGGGGGGGGGTTTGGGAGGGTGGGGGATTTAATTTAAAGGGTCGGGGTGGGTTTTAGGGGGTTTTAGTGTGCCGGTTTTCCTGCCCTCCCCCTTCCCCCGATTTACGATTTTTTGACGATAAATCGGGGGAATTGGTATTGTATCGTGGCCCTAACGATTTTTGACGATTTAAAATATATCGGACGATATTTTAAATCGTCAAAAAATGATTCACATCCCTAAGAATGGGTGCCTGGGTGCGTGAGTGGCAGCTTTGTGTGTGTCTGGTAGAATGGGTGCCTGGGTCCATGAGTAAGAGCTTGTGTATATGTGTGTGTGTGGTAGAATGGGTGCGTGAGTGAGAGCTTGTATGTGTGGTAGAATGGGTGCCTGGGTGTGTGAGTGGCAGCTTTGTGTGTGTGTGTGTGTGTGTGTGTGTGTGTGTGTGTGTGTGAGAGGTAGAATGGATGCCTGGGTGCGTGTTCCAATATAGATGAGTCTGAAAAACTTCCCACAGACCCCCACGAGCAGGCAGTGCCTTGCCTTCTTGGCTTAAAAGATCACCACAGACCCCCCACGAGGCAGTGCCTTCTTGGCTTAAAAGAGCACTTCCTTCCCAATATACGTGAGTCTGCAAAACTGGCTGCCCACAGGCACACAGGCACAGTGCCTTGATGTGCACTAATATAATGTATGTGCACACAACAAAGTGGTAACTACAAAAGAGGCCCACTGGGGATTTGGCTTCAGAGAGCAGTGCTCTCCCAATATATGTGAGTCTGCAAAACTGGCTGCACACAGGCACACAGGCACAGTGCCTTGATGTGCACTAATGTAATGTATGTGCACACAACAAAGTGGTAACTACAAAAGATGCCTACTGGGGATTTATTTATGTATGTATGTATTTATTTATTTGTGATTTTTCTATACTGGCATTCGCGAAAGGTATCACATCATGCCGGTTTACAAATAACAAGGGGTGTAAGATACAATAAGAACATTAACAGGTGCGGATCGAAAACGTTGCAGTTACAATAAAACAGGGAAATACACAACTGGGAGCAGTGAAAAGTCGATAGGAAGTTAACAGAAAGAACAAATTTACAGATTTATGGTATTTACTAAGTAATGGAGTTTCGCAATGATATAGATTATCATGTTAAGGTAAGGTCTGAAAGTGAGTTAAGGTTCAGATGGAGCCTGGAAAGGCTTTGGCTTAAAAGAGCACTGCTGTTCCAATATAGGTGAGTCTGGAAAACTGCCCACAGACCCCCACGAGGCAGTGCCCTCTTGGCTTAAAAGAGCACTGCTATACCAATATAGGTGAGTCTGGAAAACTGCCCATAGACCCCCATGAGCAGGCAGTGCCTTGCCTTCTTGGCTTAAAAGAGCACTGCTGTACCAGACCAATAAAACAAAGTGTGGTCAAAAAATAGTATGGCTAGCTAGCGGCAGCACTGCAGCCAAATCGAACAAATATCTTTTCCAATGGAAAATTCTATCACAGTAGTTAGCAATTGAATACAGATTTGAGATGTTCAGCCACCTCCCCACACCATCCCCGCCAAGAAAGTGCATGGCACGCCGCGTCATCAGGAATAGCGTCGCAGAGCACTGAGTGAGAGCGGCGATTGGCCGCATTAGAGAAATGCTTAGCTCTGATAGGTTGCATTCTGGTCTCCTTGCCAACCTGTCTGACCCACTCTGTGAGGTCACTTATGACTCACAGGAAAGGGCTGGGTTTTGCTATGGATACTCCCCCCATGGCCTTCTCTTATTTCAAATGGCCGCTAAGAAATCTCTGCGATCCAAAAGAATGAAACATATGATATGTTTGTATTCGTGGGGGATCACGATCCGTTTCACGAACCCACGAATACAACGAATAGGGACTCAAACGTTGCGGATTGCCAATACGTTGAAAACAAAGGCACATCCCTACTATTTTGAAAAATAGGAGGTAGAAGCCAATTACACTTTGGAACCTATGCACTATGCAGTGGTCAGTTGAGGGGACAATTTTCAAAAAAGTCCCTAAATTGGGTATCTAAATTGTCAGCTGAACTTAGGTGCTTAAATTTTAGTCTGAAAATTCACCAAAATTTAGGTCTCTTAATTTAGATCTGCAATTCATTTGGCTATGTAAAGGGCTTGTTGCAGGAGTGGACCCTTAGCCCAAGATGGGGTTGACACAACCTGCTGGTAGGAGCCCTGCAAGTCCCCACCATTGGCAGGCAGACTCAGATAAGGCAGGGGCCCCACTGGAGCTTCACCTTTACCAGACCTTATTCCCCTCGGGTTGAGCCAATGGGTGCCGGGGCCAGCAGATATGAGGATGGGGCCTCTGCAGAAGATGAAGATACTTTGACGTAGCAGGTTTGTTGCATACTGAGATCAGGCGTATCCTGAGGCTTGTTGGAATCAGTGGCAGGCAGCTTTCAGAGATGTGTAAGAGCCAGGCAGAGGCATTGGCAGGTAGAGTTCAGGAGGTCCAGTGGTCAGACAGTGGTCAGTGGCAGGCAGCATCCAAGGAAATCCATTAATCAGGCCAAAGTCATACCAGGAATCCATCCGTGGTAAAGGCTGGATGGAGAGCTAGGGCAAGAAGATAAGGAGCATCACAGGAGGCATGGCACACTGAAGAACTGAAGACTGACCATGGGGACTGACAAACGAGACAAGGACCATAAGAACTGAAGAATAAAGACACTGGAACTGAAGACACTGTAACTGAGAATGAGGACTCAGGAGCTGGAGAATGCAGGGAAAGGAATTCTGATTCAATTCATACTATTAGGCAGTAGGGAAACCTGTTGCCAAGGCACTGGAACAATGTCAGGAGAGGCCTTTTATAGGCCTCAGTAATAGATGGAATCTGCAAGGGTCATGGGACCTTTCCCACCATGGTCCCTTTAAAGCCCGAAAAGAGCCACGCATGCCCGTCTAGGGAGGATGCGCCATGCAGGAGCTATCAGTGGTGTCTAGCTGTGTTGGGAGATGGCAGTCTGCTGGAATGAAGTTGGCGGCGGCATGCTGCCGCATGTGGTGCCAGTGTCCTGCCGCATCTTGGACTGGGCCAGAGGTAAGAGTGGCAGTCTGTGGGGAAGCCTGTGGACTGCCAATCGCAACAGGGGTAGGCTACTACTCTTGAAAACATCAGGAGATGTAAGGCCTAATGTGAACCTGTGAGGTCTTAGTGATACTTGTCCTCATGGAAGTGGCCAGCTACTATGAGGCAGAAGATGAGGCCAGTCATATGAAGAATGGTTCACAGGAAGTTCCATCCTATCCAGAGGATCTAGATATGATGAGCATGGTGCCCATGGGCCCTTAGTGCTGTGGCGTAGTTGATGTAGCTTCTTAGGCGAACCTACAAGATCTGAAATAGAACAGACTGTAGCTTCACCTATATCAGCTGCCTCCTCCACAGTTTTACTCCTTAGTTTCTGGTGGTCAGCAGGACCTAGGAGGGTCCCTAGGGCAGTAGAGCAAGTGAGAGTCTGAGAACAAACCAAGGTCAGGGTAGGCAGTAAGCAAGCATGATCAGATCCAAGGCTAAGGTCAGGTCCAGGCTACAGGCATTCATGGTTAACTCCAAGGCTAAAGTCAGGTCGAGGTGGCAGGCAAACAAGGTCAGGTCCAAGACCAAGCAAGGGGTCAGTACCAGAAGATCCGGCTGAGGAGAAGACAAGGACAGATAATGAAGGCTGGATGAGGTGAGGACAAGGAAGGCTAGACAAAGTGAGGATGAAGCAGGGCTGGAAACCTGGGCACAAAGCAACATGTACTGCTAGAGAAGGAAACCCATTGCAAAGGCAGTGATTGCAGAGAGAGCTTGGGTTAAATAGCAGATGGTGCTGATGTCATCAGAGAGTGCCTTTGTCTGCATTCCTGCTGTAGGGCCTACAAAGGCACGCCCTAATGAGGCTGAGTTGTCAGTGTCTGCTGGCGGCATCCATGCTGCATGGGGGCCAGGATCTGCCAGGAGTGATGGCTGTTGCAGGCCGGCCCCACAACCGGAAACCATTTGAGCCCAGGACTTACAGAGAGTTCTGCCATCAAACTATGGAGATTCATCCCACTGACACGAACTTTGGAATTTCTACAGGGGGTGTGCTTAACATTTAGAGGCCAGATTCTGGCTTTTCTTCCTTTTCAAGGAAATCACTTCCTCTGGAGCAGGTGACATCTCCTTCAGTCAGCGAGACCATTTCCTTCCTGGGGATTGGAATGTTAGATCTGCAGAGATAAAGGATCAATCTTGGATAGTTCCCAGTAGGGTGGATCTATCTATCAAGTAATACCAAGCCTCCCAATCTGAAAGGACTGCATAGTGATAAGTTAGATCATTATTTGTACTGTTCTATCCTTATGTTTCAGAATAATGAACTTTGTTGAGGTAAACAGAGATGCCTGACTGTGTCAAGAAGCAGATACAAAATTGACCAAGAATGCCACTGACACAGTTCATCCAAACATATCCAGATTGCTCTAGGAAAATGGAGAGAAAATATCTGGCATGAGGATGGGAAGGAAAATACACAAACTCTACATGGTATATCATCTGCAAGGAGGTGGAAGAAATCTCTACCACATAGATTATGTTCTGCCTAATGGTCTGTTATGAAGTCACATCCAGATATTATGAGCCAGCATCTTGTCCACAGCTGCCAAAGACAGCTCCATGCTGCTGTCTCCACTCAGGCCCTTCCTAAGGAAACTGGGGCCATTCTCCAAGGCCCCATTCTTGCCAGCATTGGGCCACCAAAGGCCGCACTCTGCACACTTTCCACAGTACTTCAGGCCTCCAGCAGCAAGCCTTTACAACCATCAACAATTCAAATTTCTAAAATAAAGTTTCATAATCCTGCTGAGATCTTGCTCCATAACAAAAGAAACTAGGAGAGTTGTGCGTTCAATAACTTCCATTCCAGAATTCTCCAAAACAATTTGTCAAGTTGAACTCTGAAAATACCTGAGCAGTTTGGGCTTGTACTGAAACAGAGCTAGACACTTGTAGAAAGTACACTTTGTTAATAGAGGGAACTTGATCTGAAGAAATATGAAGTACTTCAAGGAAGTACTTTTGTAGTGTTATATATGATGATTTACCCAATATCTTGGGAACATTAACAAAACAGAGGTTTAAATGTCTAACTTATTTTTCTAAAGTCTCAAAATGCCTGGAGAAAGAAATTCTGTTCCTGACTGTAATAGCATTGAAACTGCAAATGTTCTTAATAGTCTGATCTTAGTCTGGGCTTCCAAGATAAATTCTTTATGCTGCTTAACTCCAGCTTAGCAGCTAAGGAATCAGTTTTGATCATTGTCCCAAAACTAGCTGTGAGTTCCCACAGAGCATCTAACATTACCACCAGTATCTTAGATGATATAGAGAGGGATTCACCAGATAGATCCACCTGCTCAACACAAGTAGAAAATATAAAGGTAGGACTGGGTACACCCATGGTACATCCAGCACCAGCAAAGATGGTCATATTTCTAAAATTGCAGTTCCTCTTGTCTTCACTGGCAAGAGACTCCCTGGAACACTGAGAGCAAACTTTCACAAAGCCCCCCATCCTTCAACACATTGGTGATCTCATCCAAATGCAAAGCAACCTTGTGAAACACATACCTCTTAGCCAACAGTAACTGCTGATCCAGGCAACTGGGGGTCACCTCTCCCCCTTAAGTGATTCTAGATCTTCTTTCCCAGAATTCATAACACCCTGGTTTCCAGAAGACATGTAGTGAAATATCAACTGCTTCCCCTCAAGGTTTTATAGGACTTTTATCCTGCTTTACTCTAAGCCATTCTTTATTAGGGATGTGAATCGTTTTTCAACGATTAAAATTATCGTCCGATAATTTTAATATCGTCTTAAACCGTTATGGAACACAATACAATAGAGATGCTAACGATTTATCGTTATAAATCGTTAGAATCGTGAGCCGGCACACTAAAACCCCCTAAAACCCACCCCCGACCCTTTAAATTAAATCCCCCACCCTCCCGAACCCCCCCCCCAATGACTTAAATAACCTGGGTGTCCAGCGGCGGTCCGGAACGGCAGCGGTCCGGAACGGGCTCCTGCTATTGAATCTTGTTGTCTTCAGCCGGCGCCATTTTCCAAAATGGCGCCGAAAAATGGCGGCGGCCATAGACCAACACGATTCCACGGCAGGAGGTCCTTCCGGACCCCCGCTGGACTTTTGGCAAGTCTTGTGGGGGTCAGGAGGCCCCCCCAAGCTGGCCAAAAGTTCCTGGAGGTCCAGCGGGGGTCAGGGAGCGATTTCCCACCGCGAATCATTTTCCGTACGGAAAATGGCGCCGGCTTAAGACAACAAGATTCAATAGCAGGAGCCCGTTCCGGACCGCTGCCGTTCCGTACCGCCGCTGGACACCCAGGTTATTTAAGTCATTTGGGGGGGGTTCGGGAGGGGGTGGGTTTTAGGGGGTGGGTTTTAGGGGGTTTTAATGTGCCGGCTCACGATTTTACGATTTTTCACGATATTTTACCCCCCCAAACAGCAACAATACGATTCCCTCCCCCTCCCAGCCGAAATCGATCGTTAAGACGATCGAGGACACGATTCACATCTCTATTCTTTATATATAGTGCAACCCCCTCCACCATAGTGATATAATTTATACCTTGATAACACAGTGTCCCTTTGGTTATCTCCTTCCACCATGTTTGTGAAATGCCTATATGTCTATATCTAGTGTTCCTAGCATCTTGCGATAGTGCAGTGTGGGAGAAAACATAATTAGTTTGTTGCTGCATTTTTACAATCTGCCACAGAATCAACATTCCTGAAAGCTTTCATACCTCTTAATTCAATCTTTAGAAGAAAGCTGCTGGTTCTGGTTTGCCTTCAGTCTCAGTTCTTTCTCTGCTCCTGATCCAGCTCTTCTTGTAAACAGATTGAAAGGAACCTTCTTCTGTTGTTCCTCCCAACTCCTTCCTCCTGTCCTGAAGAGAATGGGAGGGAAGTTGGATTGGACAAAGAAGTCAGAATGCTTGATTCCACAAATATTTCTTAAATCCTTATCAAATGAAAGATGATTTTGATATAATTCCTGGATGGAGTTATGCCCCTATAGAAGAATTTAATCTTTATATAAAGGTTCTTTCACCTGCATATATTATCATTCATATACCATTTACAAACACTTGGATGTATTTTGGAAGTCTGCAACTTATAATGTCCCCTAGCTGGCAGAGAGGGGCATTAATTTCAATTCATAGAAGCATTGATGACAGCCACTATTGCTGATGCTGACTAGTTTTAAACTTGTGCTAATTCAATCACTCTTTGAGTCTGTCACCATGTATCCAATATATGTACACATATCTTTCTGTGTAATTAACAGCATGACAAACTGCTGATTTTGAGGGAATTTTTAGCATACAGAAGCTTATATACTTGGAAAAATAACAAAGAGTTCTCAAGAAAATATAGAAGTATGATTGCACCAATTCAATTCAAAATAAAAATCAACATATGTATTAACTTAATAAATTGTTGAGTTTTGTACTTGTACATTTTTTATTTGTATATAGGTTATTGTTTAAAAACAAACAATTGAGGAGGAATCCAAGATGGCCACACACTATAAGGGTGGTGCTCTGGTCTTACCTTCTATTTCTTCAATTCTGTTTAGATCCTCATTACCTTTATTATCTGCTGTAATGGGTAAGAGGAAGGGTAGGGACAGAGCATTCCCCAATGTTTCGGAGGGTTCGCTTCCTTTTGGCCTGATGGATCAGCATGTCATCAGGAGCCAGGAGTTCTCTGCCGGTTCTGTGGAGGCATTCTTGGGCGGTCATTTGAGATACCGCTGCTCCTATATCTAGCTCATAATTATCTGGGTTCGACACATATTTGTAGACTCTAGCCCCTAGTGTAATTTGGCCTTTTCCTTTGTATAATTTATTATATTTCCTCTTGTAATTGCTATTGGAATTCCCCTTTTTTTGTGGTCTGACAGTGCACTATAGGGCTCTCATATTTCCTTTTATGTTATTTTCTTATATTATTTGATCTCTGTATACCATTTCTTGTCAAGTTGTTTCAAACTTGTTAACTGATTTAAAATGATAAAGAGTTAAAAAAATTGACTTTTTCGCCTAGTCAGATGTATGAATCTTTATACAAAATTCTGCAAATTTGCCACATAATTGCTGCAGAATTTTGAAAAATCTACCACAAAATTTGCTAACTCTTACCCCAGAATCTTGAAAAATCTGCTGCAGGAAACTGGGGAATCTGTCTATATCATACCATATGTTTTAACTTGTCAATCTTACTTTTCAGACTCCTGGCTTTCACATATAGACATTTTAAAAAAAGGGTTTTTAAAAAATATATTTTATGTGTACTAGCAACCTGCTTATTAGCAGATGATACAGCAGTTTGGAATCATTCATATATGCATGCTTTTTATTTAAATTCTTCTGGGCTACTTAGCCTTTGCCATAGCCTCAATTGGAACATTCTAATTTCCCTGTTTTGCAAGATACATCCTTCTAGACCTTGAACTTCTGAGTGACTGTCAGTGTTTCCATATGTAACCCTTTCTTTGGAGGATTTTACTGTTTCCTGAGGGTACACAAAATAATTTGTTTCAGGGCTGTCTCACTTAGCATTTCTTCCCTCTCTGCTTGTCCCAAGGAGTGGGTCCTTTCTGTGGTGGGGGGAGACCCCGATGAATCCGAATCACGAATGCAGCATATGGCGTCCCTCTGCACATCCCTAATAGAGGGCGAGTTCTTCGCATTTGCTATTGTCTTGTTCATCTGTGGCAGGGGGGCTAGATTTAGTGAGTTCTGCCACATATGAGAATAAAGCATTTGCATTGAATTGGTAATTATGGATTTTTGCAGAGTAATAATCGTGCTTAGTTTGGAGGGTAGAGAGTTTGTAGGATTGTAGTGTAGATTTCTAAATCGTCGGGGAGCAGATACGTTGCATTCGGCCGTATGGCGCCCCGATGCGCTAATACGGCGATTTCTATTCGTGTGCCAGCTAAAATTCAAACTAACTACAACCCCCCACCCTCCTGACCCCCCCAAGCCTTACCAAAACTCCCTGGTGGTCCAACGAAGGGTCCGGGAACCATCCCCTGCACTCACACCCTTGGTGCCAGTTTCATCATGGCGCCGATAGCCTTTGTCACAGGGGCTACCAGTGCCATTGGTCAGCCCCTGTCACATGGCCATCGGCGCCATCTTGTGCTCCTACCATGTGACAGGGGTTGACCAATGGCACCGGTAGCCCCTGTGACATAGTATGGGCAAAGGCTATCGGCGCCATTTTGAGTAGTGGCATCGGACGGCCGGAGTGCAGGAGGTCGCTCCGAGACCCCCAGGGACTTTTGGCCAGCTTGGGGGGGCCTCCTGACCCCCACAAGACTTGCCAAAAGTCCAGCAAGGGTCCAGGAGTGACCTCCTGCACGCCGGCCATCCGATGCCAATACGCAAAATGATGCCGATCGCCTTTGCCCTCACTATGTCATAGGTACCGACGGTCGGCCTCTGTGACATAGTGAGGGCAAAGGCGATCTGCTGCCAGTATTCAAAATGGCGCCGATCGCCTTTGCCCTCACAATGTCACAGGGGCCGACCATCGGTACCTGTGACATAGTGAAGGCAAAGGCAATCGACGCCATTTTGAGTACTGGCATCGGATGGCCGGCGTGCAGGAGGTCGCTCCCAGACCGCCGCTGGACTTTTGGCAAGTCTTGTGGGGGTCAGGAGGCCCCCCCAAGCTGGTAAAAAGTCCCTGGGGGTCCAACGGGGGTCCCGGAGCGACCTCCTGCACTCCGTCCATCCGATGCCAGTACTCAAAAAGGCGCCGATAGCCTTTGCCCATACTATGTCACAGGGGCTACCGGTGCCATTGGTCAGCCCCTGTCACATGGTAGGAGCACAAGATGGCGCCGATGGCCATGTGACAGGGGCTGACCAATGGCACCGGTAGCCCCTGTGACAAAGGCTATCGGTGCCATGATGAAACCGGCACCGAGGGTGTGAGTGCAGGGGATGGTTCCCGGACCCCCCGCTGGACCAGCAGGGAGTTTTGGTAAGTCTTGGGGGGGGGGTTCAGGAGGGTGGCGGGTTTAACTTTTTATTTAGGTGGCCGTATAATTCGGCGAAGATTCGTGTATTCGTGCGGAATCGCGATACGTTTTGCTTCCCCACGAGCACTACGAATAGTGCAATATATGTTGCGGATCGCCAATACGGCGAAAACGAATGCACACCCCTAACCTCTATTTCAAAAATAAAATATCAAACCTCCTCCTACGCTTCCCTTCCAACCCCTCTCCAGCCAATCCGCTCCCCAAAAATCTCAACCTCAAATTCAAGTTTCTCAACTTAACCTCCGCCAAGGAAATAGAATCCATTTAAAAAAAAATCAAACTTGCTACACACACCTCTGACACTATCCCCACTAAAGCACTCCTTTCCCTTCCCTCCATCATCGCGAAACCCCTGTCCGACATAATCAACTGCTCCCTCTCCCATGCAAAGTCCCAGATCCCCTCAAACTTGCTGTTGTCAAGCCTCTTCTCAAAAAACCTACCCTTGACCCCACCAACGCTTCAAACTACTGTCTTATCTCTAACCTTCCCTTGTCCTTTTGTGAATTGCAAACTGGCTAAAAGACAGGAAACAGAGAGTAGGATTAAATGGACAATTTTCTCAGTGGAAGGGAGTGGACAGTGGAGTGCCTCAGGGATCTGTATTGGGACCCTTACTTTTCAATATATTTATAAATGATCTGGAAAGAAATACGACGAGGGAGATAATCAAATTTGCAGATGACACAAAATTGTTCAGAGTAGTTAAATCACAAGCAGATTGTGATAAATTGCAGGAAGACCTTGTGAGACTGGAAAATTGGGCATCCAAATGGCAGATGAAATTTAATGTGGATAAGGGTAAGGAGATGCATATAGGGAAAAATAACCCATGCTATAATTACACAATGTTGGGTTCCATATTAGGTGCTACAACCCAAGAAAGAGATCTAGGTGTCATAGTGGATAACACATTGAAATCGTCGGTTCAGTCTGCTGCGGCAGTCAAAAAAGCAAACAGAATGTTGGGAATTATTAGAAAGGGAATGGTGAATAAAACGGAAAATGACATAATGCCTCTGTATCACTCCATGGTGAGACCGCACCTTGAATACTGTGTACAATTCTGGTCGCCGCATCTCAAAAAAGATATAATTGCGATGGAGAAGGTACAGAGAAGGGCTACCAAAATGATAAGGGGAATGGAACAGCTCCCCTATGAGGAAAGACTAAAGAGGTTAGGACTTTTCAGCTTGGAGAAGAGACGGCTGAGGGGGGATATGATAGAGGTGTTTAAAATCATGAGAGGTCTAGAACGGGTAAATGTGAATCCGTTATTTACTCTTTCAGATAATAGAAAGACTAGGGGGGCACTCCATGAAGTTAGCATGTGGCACATTTAGAACTAATCGGAGAAAGTTCTTTTTTACTCAACGCACAATTAAACTCTGGAATTTGTTGCCAGAGGATGTGGTTAGTGCAGTTAGTATGTCTGTGTTTAAAAAAGGATTGGATAAGTTCTTGGAGGAGAAGTCCATTACCTGCTATTAAGTTCACTTAGAGAATAGCCACTGCCATTTGCAATGGTAACATGGAATAGAGTTAGTTTTTGGGTACTTGCCAGGTTCTTATGGCCTGGATTGGCCACTGTTGGAAACAGGATGCTGGGCTTGATGGACCCTTGGTCTGACCCAGGATGGCATTTTCTTATGTTCTTATGTTCATATCTAAATTATTTATTTATTTATTTATTTTATTTAAAGCTTTTTTTATACCGGCATTCATGATAAAATCACATCATGCTGGTTTACAGGAAACAGGGGAGTGATAACATTGAACGAAAAACTGGTGTTTATAGGTAGATATAAAAAGTTACAATAAAACAAGGGAAAATTGAACTTGGGTGAGAAGAAGAAATTATGGAGAAGATAGTCAATTCACAGCTCTCTGACTATCTGGAAGACCACAATATTCTCCACCCCTCTCAATTTGGCTTCCAGAAATCTCTTAACACGGAAAGCCTATTACTTTCACTGACTGACACTCTCCTCAAAGGCATGGACCATGGACAATCGTTTATCCTTCCCCTTCTTGACATTTCATCTGCCTTCGATACTATCAATCACAAAATCCTCCTCACCCACCTAACTGAGATTGGCATCTCAGGCACAGCCATCCACTGGTTCTCTTCCTACCTCAATAATAAAGGCTACGCTGTAAAAATTGCAAATTCTGAATCATCACACATCCCCCTTACCCAAAGTGTCCCACAGGGCTCTTCACTATCCTCCACGCTCTTTAATATATACCTGTTACCACTCTGCCACCTCCTCTCTGACCTTGGTCTTAAGATTTTCTTATATGCAGACGATGTCCAAATCCTCATCCCTGTCCAAGAATCCCTCACCAAATCTCTTAAGTTTTGGGAATCTTGCCTCATCTCCATTAATTCCCTACTCTCTAACCTCCACCTTGCTTTAAACTCCTCCAAAACTGAACTCCTCATTATTTCAAATCACCCTGACCGGACGCCACCATCTGTTTGTGACCTCACCCTTCCCTCAAATGCTTCTCCCTACTTTGTGCGAGATCTCGGTGTCTCCCTAGACCACCAACTAAACTTCAAAAACCACATTAACACAATCATAAAGGGAGGATTTTTCAAGCTCCATATCCTCAAAAAACTTAAACCCCTACTCCATTCGCAAGACTTCCGCACAGTCCTGCAAGCGACAATGTTATCAAAAATGGATTACTACAATTTCTTACTTCTAGGCCTTCCCTACTCTACTATTAGACCCCTGCAAATGTTACAGAGTGCTATGGCAAGAATCCTTACAAATACACACAAAGCCGACCACATCACCCCTATTCTTAAGGAACTCCATTGGCTTCCCATCTCCTCCCACATCAGATCCAAAACCCTCACTATTATTCACAACTCCCTGCACAACCACAATCACTCCTGGCTTGAGGATGCTCTTCGATTCCACTCCTCCAATCATCCTATTAGAACCGCACTTTCAGGAACTCTCTACACCTCTTCTCTTAATGTGCTCACCACACCTCCACCAGAGAAAGAGCCCTATCTATTGCAGTCCCCTCCCTTCGGAACACTATGCCACTTGAGTTCCGACTAGAACCATGCATTCAGAAATTCAAAACAGGGGTTAAAACATGGCTCTTTAAAATGGCCTACCCTGATCCGGATCCTACGTAGTCCCCCTGCTCCCTCTACTCCTTCAGAGAAAGAGCCCTTGTCATTAATGTACTCATAACCTTCTCCTTTATTCCTTTAATTATACTCTGTTTTGTCTCCCATCTCTCTTCACCTCCTTATTTACCCTCATTTATACCCCTTTCCCCCTTCCCCTGTCCTTATACCCTACCTTTTTCCCTATAGTAACCCTTTTATACCCCTTTTATTTTACCCCCTCCGCTATCCTTTAAACCTTATTTTTCCCTATAGCAAGCCTGCTAGTCTATATATAGTTGCCTTTCTGAATGCATAATTTGTAATGTCATATATAGTGTCTCCTGTATGTATTAGTTAAAGATAATGTATATTATGTATATAATACTTTTTGTTATTATTGTATTTAATACGTTTTGGAGTGTATAATTTATATAAGGTTATCCACAATGTATAAGGTTATACACAGTCCCTTTCTGAGTGTATAATTTGCAATGCTACTTATTATGTTCTTCTGTTTTTTCCATCAGGTACTGTTCCTTTGCTCCTCTTCCTGTTTTTCCCTCTCTTCTCTAACCCCTTCTCTCTTCCTATCTGCTCCCTCTCCCCCCACCCTGGTTTTTTGTAATTTCCTCCTTCAGTTATATTGTAAACCGGCATGATGTACCCACAAATGTCGATATATAAAAGCTAATCAATAAATACATATTTTGGTCTAATTTTTATGTACTTGTAGTGTGTATGTCTTGTTATGTTGTTTTTATGTTTTTTGCTGTAATCTGCTGAGGGTACGTTTTTAAGTTCGATGAAATAAAAATATTTTACAATAAAATAAATAAAAACAAATAGGATATAGTACAGGTCCTAAATATAGAATCACTTCCTGCCACACCAAATTAATGATCTCCTGCCAGGTGACCTTTATCCTACAGAGCAGCACAAGATTTGTCAGACTGGAATTGGGACCACTCTAATATGCCCCTAAAGGTCTCCTCTATGTACATCTTTATCTGCCTCAACTGCTCCAGGTCTGCAAATCTAGCCTCTTGAGAGCCTGTAATTCCCTCATGAAATGTGAACCCTTGGTGCTGTGGTGTAGTTGGCACAGCCTAGTGAACATACCCACTAGGCTTGCACTGACAGCTGGTGGATGAGCCCAGTGGTGGGACTGACTGGAACTTCATTTAAACTAGTTGCCTTCCCTGCATGTTAAGCCCCTGGGTTCTGATGGCCAGGAGATTTTAGGTGGGTTCCTAGGGTGATCTGATGACTGGAATACAAAACCAGATGAAGGTCAGGGTGGGTATCAGACAACAGATATGTGAAAACAAGCCAAAGGTCAGAGCAGGTGTTATAATTAGTGAGATTTGGGTGGACACTTGGACACTGTGGCAGCTGACCATGCCCATGGGGAGAAGTCCCGTGAGGGGCCACAGGTCAGGCTCAGCTTAGGACACACAAACACAGAGATTGATCTTTTATTAGACAATGTGATGAAGCCACCAGAGATGGCAGTAGTGAGCAGCAGAAGTAGCCTGGCTGGGCTAGTATCCCTCAGACGCTGGAATAGCGACTCCTCCGGTAGCAGTGCTGTAGTGGAAAGAACTGAGAATAATGAGTACAGTGGAATAAGCACAAAGCCCCAGTATGGAGAACCCCAGGATAGAGAGAGCAGGCCCTCGAGGAGCAAGTACCTGATCCCTGAGAGCTGAGAGATTTGAAGGTAATGTACTCACACAGCGGTTCCACTTAGGAGATGGCACTAGGGCTGGAACGGAGGTAGGCCCTCGAGGAACGAGTACCTGGTTCCAGGGAACAGCTCTGAGGTGAAGATGGTAGTACTCATTGGTGTTGAAGACAGCGAATCCTTCCAGGCAGAAGAGAAGATAGGAGCAGGCAGCGAGTCAGGGAACATGGGCACTCGAAGAGCGAGTACCGGTTTCCTGATAGCGACCTTAAATGCAAGTGAGGCCCCCGAGGAGCGGGTACCCCGTTAGCGTTTCCAATGGAAGATTGGAGAGGCAGAGTAGCTGGGTACGGAGAGTGAATCCCATCCGTAAGATTCCCCTTGCTAACTCAAAGGCTAGCAAACATCGTAGGCTTTAAATATCCGGGCAGCGTGACATCATCACAGGGGGATGCCCCTGAGGTTTGCGCCAAATAGGAAATAAGAGTGAGGGCCATGCGGCACACGCGCCCTAAGGTACCAGCGGAGCATAGCGGGAGGCAGCGCTCAAGCTGGTCCGGGGACACTGGAGAGAGGACGGCAGGCAGACGCCATGGCAGCCAGGTGTCCATCCACAGCGAGAGGAGTGCAAAGAAAGAAAGGTAGGCGGAGTGAAGCCGTCGGGAAGGGACGGTTGCAACAGCAGGTGGCAGACAAAGTAAGGTCCGTTCAAAATCAGGAGCCAGGTCTTGGCAGCAGACAAGAATGATCAAGGTCCAAGGCTGAAGTCAGAGTCCAGGAAGACAGTTCAAGGGATGGCAAGGCAAGATGGAATGAAGGCAAAGGCAAGACCGGGTGGAACAAGAAGAATGGGGATCGGACAGGGCAAGGGCAAGGCAAGGCAGAAACACAGGAACAAGGCAGGAGGCAGGAAAAGAGCAGGAAGGTTGGAACATAGGAACACCAGGGCAAGATGAAAACACAAGAATGCAGTAACAAGGCAACAATCAAGGATGAGCAAGGCACATCAAAAGACCTGTTGCAGAGGCATCAGTGAGGTATCCAGATCATCCTTAAATAGGAGGAGCTAGTTGATGTCATCACAGGGCATCGGTGCTAGGTTCCCACTGCGGGCCCTTTAAGAAAGATGTTGGACACACGTGTGCTTAAGGAGTAGCCCAGGAGTGAGAACATAGTATCGTCTTGCTGCACATGACAGTGTGTTCTTGGTGGTGTTTCCAGCCTCTCGCAATTGCCAGCAGCATCGGGGGTGAGTGATACTGCTCACAGTGCCATCCCATTAGCCATGAAATGTAACAGATCAGAATTGTACTTTGAGAGCCAGGAAATCTTTGCACTGTGTGCATTTGCAAACTGCTCTCTGAGTGGAAATTACTTCCAGTATGGTGTCCTAGACTAATGTTTTCTTTAAGAATCCATGCCTGAAAACCCTCTTTCCAACAGTATTTTGTGTGAACAGGTATAAACAGATATAACCCACCCTGTGAGTCTCTGAGGGGTAGGGAGGGAAAGCCAGGATAAAATAAAGAAAACATCCTATTTTCAATTTATGAGATAGGTCATTGAACAGATTTATTGCTCTAAATTAGTTAACAATCATCAAGCATCAGCTGGCATTAGAGTTAGAAAGCAAACAGAAACAACTTTGTTATACATATAACCTAAGTTTTTCAATTTTTTGGCATTAAAATGCTACAAGGCATCTTCCCCGAAAATCTAAAATGCACCATCATCAAACCGAAACTCAAAAAACCTAATCTCTTCAGACCATTATCGAACCTACCCTTCATAGCCAAGATCCTCAAAAAAATTTCAAACTGTCAACTTGTTGAACCCCTGGGCTCCCACAATATTCTCTTCTCCACACAACACGGCTTCAGAATCTCCCTCAGCACTGAAAAACTACTACACTCTCTCTCTCAGACACAATCCTCAAAGGACTCAACTGTAACACCTCCTACTTACTCATCCTCCCCGACATATCAGCCGCATTTGATACCATCAACCAGAAAACACTACTCAGACTACAGGAATTCAGACTACAAGATAAACCAGCTGAGTAGTGTAAATCCTACCTATCCGACAGGTCATACAAGGTCAAGTTCAACGACACCGAATCCAAGCCAATCCCCCTACCCCACAGAGTTCCACAAGGCTCTTCTCTATCCTCCACTTTATTCAACATCTATATGACCCCACTATGCAAACTCCTCAATGAAACAGGTCTGATGCATTACATATACGCCAATGATGTACAAATCTTACTCCCAATCAAAGATTCCATTGAACACACCCTGGAGCGATGGAACACACACCTTTCATCAATAAAACACCTACTATCACAACTATCCATTACTCTCAATCACGCAAAAACTGAAATCTTATACATATTCAGCAAACCCCCCCTACCACCACCGACCGACCCCTCCACACAGCATCCTACAAACCAAACACTCTCTGCAGTCAAAAACCTCAGCATCTTCCTCGACAACCAACTGAACTTCAAGAAACACATCAACAACCTACTAAAAGACGGATTTTACAAACTACAAATCCTAAGAAAGCTCAAGCCACTGCTATACCCTCAAGACTTCCAAACAGTTCTACAGGTTCTTCTCTTCTCTAAACTTGACTACTGCAATGCCCTTCTACTAGGCCTCCCAGCCTCCACCCTCAAACCCATTCAACTACTCCAGAACGCAGCAGCCAGAACACTCACAAACAGCAAAAAAACAGACCACATCACACTCATCCTCAAAGACCTACACTGGCTTCCAATCCCTCAGCGAAAACAGTACAAAACTCTAACCCTCATCCACAAAATCATCCACAACAACACAACCAATTGGCTGACCACCCCACTTCTCCTCCATACTCCCACATGGAATCTTCGCTCCTCAAACTCTGGCCTCCTACAAACACCACCCCCTAAAGCCACCCAATGGATATCAACAAGGGAATGAAGTTTCTCTCTTGCGGGCCCCATCCTATGGAACAAACTCCCCACAGAACTAAGAACAGACCCATCCACTCAATCTTTCAAGAAAAATCTTAAAACATGGTTGTTCTGCAAAGCCTTTCCATCACACACGAACCAACCCTAAATCCAGACCCTAACCCTCCACTCAGAGCAACCCCCCTCCTCACCACGCACCAATAAATACACCCCTGTTACTCAAATGCCTGTTACTCAAATGCCAATTACTGCCATTTTATTTTATTCTATTTATGCTATTTATTCCTACTATTGTCATTGAGATTCATTATTGTCTTTGCTATTTATGCCTTTTATTGTCTTTGCTACAAAAGATACCTAATGATTATTATAATTTTTACCATGTTACTCCAATGCCAATTGCTACTATTAGACCACTACTCATTCTATCTTCTTCCTTTGTTACACTGTTATTATTATTTATCCTATTTCGGCACTGTTACCAATATTGCTGCTAATCATTCTCTAACATTTCCTGTACCTGTCAAATGAAAGGACTTCCTTCCCACACCTTTCAATTTCTTTGTAAACTGATGTGATATGTAAATCGAACACTGGTATATAAAACAAACAAATAAATAAATACAATTCAAACAGTATTTCATAAACAAACATACAAAACTTTAATTTCTCTGATTTTTTTTAGGTTTATTATTATTTTTTATATACCAACATTTGATCTCAATTGAAATATCATACAGGTTTACATTCAGGTACTGTAGGTATTTCTCTATCCCCCAAAGGCTTACAAGTTTTTGTACCTGAGACAATGGAGGGTAAAGTGACTTGCCCAAGGTCACAAGGAGCAACAGCAGGACTTGAACCCTTGTATCTTGGTCCATAGTCCACTGCTCTAACCACTAGGCTAAGGCTACTCCTCCTCGTTAGAGTTGGAGCTCTTATCCAATAAGTATGCAGTGTTTCCTTTTAATTCATTTTCTCTGACCTCTATTTGTTTTGATCCTCAATTTAGTGTTGAGGACTGATTGTTTTCTCCCCTTTTCCTTTTACAAGTGATGAAGAGTCTTTACAGTTACCTTCATTGAGTATTACTTTTCTTTTTGCTATGTTTGTTTTCTTTCTGTCACATCTGTATAAGATTTTACTTTGCCTCTTATTTTACATATTTCTGTTCTGGCTGGAGTTATGAGATATGTACACAATTATCTTCTCTTCCAGTGTAACTCCTGGTACAGGGTGCCTTCTTTTCAATTCCTTGGTCTTTTCTTGATAACACCTACTAACCTGTCTTTAAGCAACTCAAAAATGGAAGCACCTGACTATTCTGTCCCAGCCATATTACCAGAAAACTTTTTGTCAGTATCTTGCTAATTATTATGGATTCCTAGTTGCATTGTGTGAATCTATCATAGTGTAAAAATTAATTAAAAAGCAGTGTCTGCCCTAACTATTTACCTCCCTAATGAAAATATATGCCACATTCGCACATTCTCAGGCTGCTTTGTTTTTGTTTTTTCATTTTTTTTATCTGTGATATGATGAAATTTCTGTTTTGTTTGTCCCTTTCTTTGCACTGCTATCTTTGCACACTGATAGTTTCAAATAGCTGTGCTACTGTAAACTAGGGATGAGCATTCAGGAGAAATGAAATAGGAAATGATACTACATTTCCTATTTCATTTTGGCTTGTTTTCAAAACAGAATGAGTAAAATTCTGACCGATAAAAAAAAAAGTCTCTAGCCGAGCCTATGCCTAGGCTCGAAGCCAGAGTCTTGCCTAAGGAATAGACTGAGACTCTAAGCAGGGGCCCCGGCCTATGCCACAATGTGACTTTGGCACCTTGGTCTAGGCTGAGGCCCAAGATATGGGCCTCGCTTAGGCATTGGCCACAGCCTGACAAAAGGGCCATGGCCTATGCCCAAGCATGATGCCAAGAGTTTTGGTCTGGGCCCTAGCCCAATGCCAGGGCATTGGCCAAGACCCAAGCAAAGGTCCAGGCCTAGGATATTTCCCGCCCCACACTTCCTGAATCCGAAATATCATCCTAGTCCAGTCTCAACACCTAGACCTGGACCTAGGCCAGTACCCAGGCCCATGCCAAATGCTGCGGCCTGGTACGGAGACCAACTCTCAATGCCTGGGCCTGGTATGGAGATTGACTCCCAATGCCTGGGCCTTCACCCGGACCCAGGCCCTATGCCGGGGCCCTACCTGAAGGCCATTTCCCAATGTCTGAGCATCAGCCTAGCTCAGGGCCAGGGCCCAGACCTGATCCATGGCCTGATCCTGAGACCGGTTCTTGATTCATGGGCCTTGGCCTGGGCCTAGGCCTGATGCTGGAACCCAACCCAGAGGTTGGGTCTTGATGCCTGGGACATTGCTAGTCTAGGACCCGAGCCCAGGCCCAATGCCATGGCCCAGCCAGAAATCAAGTCCTGACACCTGGGCCTCAACCCAGACCTAGGCCTGAATCCAGGGCCCGACCTGGAGACTGGGTCCCAATACCTGGGCCTCAGCCCAGTCCAGATCCAATGCTGGGACCTACTCTGGAGGCAACAATCTGACTCCTGAGCCTCAGGTTAGGCCAGGGCTGATGCTGGGGCACAGCCCAGAAACTGGCCCAGAAGTCACTGGGGCCTGATCTCTGGACTGGGCCCTGGTATTACACTAGACCCCGGCATCAAACCAGAGCCCATTTCCTGGCCTTGGCCGAGGCCCAGGCATTAAGACCCAGCCTCCAGGTCAGACCACAGCATCAGGCCTGGGTCTCGGCCAAGGCCCAGATATCAGAATCCAGTCTCCAGACCAGGCCCTGGTGTCAGGACTGGGGCTCAGGCCCTTGCCTTGGCTGATACACAGATGTTGGGACCCGACCTTCAGGTCGGGCCCTAACATCAATCCTGAATGAAGGTGTCAGGACCCAGCTCCAGACTGGGCCACCATGTCAGGCTTATTGTCGGGATCAGACCTCAAAGGCTGCAACATAAAGGACCTAGGCTGAGGTCAAAGTGACCTATCATGACCTAGACCTATGCAAGGCTGAGGTTTCGGCCTGGGCATAGGCCTCGGTGTCGCATCCCCTCCAGATTGTGTAATTGAGGGGCCAGGGAGGATTCTGGCCCTGGCATTTTTTCAGGTGGGACGGATGGATAGATGGGATGGGAAGCCACATTTCTTTTTGTTTTTCCATTTTTTGAGGGGGTGGGTTTTAACATATTTTGGGCTTTTTTAAAAACTAAAATAAACTTTAAAAGAAACAAAATTCTTGGGGAACCCTCCCCCAAAAAATCAAAATGAAAAATGAAACAAAATTTTTACTTGACTATGCTGTCCCCCAAACTCCCAAGAGACCTGGTGTCTGTGCTCACCTGGTGTTCCTCTGCAGGCAATCTACAATATTGTTTTGCTCCTGATACCAGGAGGCTCTATCTCATGCTGAAACTTCTTGCAGCCAGCAGATTCTGTTACCATAGTAATATGCAAATCATGTTGCAGGGGATCTGCAAATAGTTCTGAAACCCTGTGATTTCTCTGCAATTTCCTCATGGATGGCTCTCTTTATTGTAACCTTCTTTCTTAATGGCCTCTGTGGCCAAACAAATACCTTCCATCATATTTTATACATGTGACGGATGCTTGCCCAAGGTATCCCATCTCTAAACTTGATATTTTATTTATTTAAATGTTGTTCTTCCATGGCTGCCAGCTGTTGCATCCTCAATGCAGCATGATACTGCCTCTTTCCCCATGCAGCTGGCCCCTTTAACTCCTGGGCCACGGCTAAAGTTTTATAAAACCCCAAACAACAGTGCTATCCATAAACAGCCTTGCACTTAGGCTATAACAGTCCTTCTTCACCACAGCACAGCCCCCAACAAGGTGCCTAATGAGCACCAGCCTGCCCATTATAGCTCCTGACCATCACAGCCAGTCTGGCCATGCCAAGGAGCACTACCAGGGAATCTGTGCCCTCGTCAACACTGGTGGCATGAAATATCCCTTAGGAAGGACAGATCTATCAAAGCGAGTTTAAAGGATTCGTTGAGAAAATATAAAAAGGCATTACTTGAGGCCAAAGAGGTGCTAAGGTCTTTACACAGTGAAAATTCAAATGAAGAAGTTAAACACTGTCAGCCTAGGGCTGCAGTCACAGGAAGCAAAAAGTGGGTGTGTCCCAGCTTCGGGTAGCTGCAGCTCAATACAGATAAGAAGCAAGAAAGGGCTTGCCCATGCCTTGAGTATCCATCACCCAGCCCCTCCCCAGCATACTCTGGAAAAATCGAGAGGCTGTCCAAACCCCGAGGTCAGCTGGTGTTTCAGATCTCCTGCATCAGGGGGACTTATCTTTATGGTAGAAGTCATCTGAAGTGATCACTCTGACTGAATCAGCAGCTGAAGCATCTTCTCTGGCTTTGCAATAGAATTGCTGGGCTGGTATTGTAAGCTTTATATGTAATTTAAGCAGAGCTTTCTTTGTAGAGATGATGAAGGCAAGTTCTCTGAGTAAAAGTTGCACCAGCACAGATGTAGGTAGGGAAGCACAGCAAAGTCCCCAATCTCCACAAGAGACTTGTAATCTATAAAAATCCATTCAATGCATAATTAAATGATAAATTATAATAAATAGTATATTAACTGGAAGACAAATTATAAGAAACCTAATTTTTTTATATATTGTTCTTTTGTGTTTTAACACATTCTTGTTCTAATTTTGTTGTGTCAAAAAGCTTTGAATATTTTTCATATGGGTTTTAATGAAAGAAGATGTTGAAAAAATAATTTTTCCTGAGCTAAGTGATGACTAGAGTAAGTGAAAAAGGCATGCTAATAGACTGCTTCCTTAGTGCTTCACATCTTTAGAGCAAACAGCGACCTTGAAATACTTCATAATAAACCATCAAGTAGAAACACAATATTTGCTTCAACCAGAAAGTGTTTGCTGCACTACTATACCTAATCAGGTGATTCCAAAACCCACTCTTCAATGTGACTGAATAGGTCTGGCTGTCTTAATGCCAATGGAGGATATTCATGAAGTATATTTTCATATATATGATTTAGGAACCTGAATAATTTGCATATTTTGGTTACCATGAAAACAAGACTTGCTTGGGTGCCTCAAGATATCAAATTTTAGATTTACTGAGGATGGTATTTAATGAAATTCAGGGATCAGCTGGAGACATAATACAGGAACACCATATGAGAACACCTACATTCTTAGCAGACCATGGATGATACGTTGACAAGGAAACATGTAAAAAAGTTATTAACATATTGATAAGCAGATGTATGTCTGCTGACTGGCAATTGTTTTTGAAGTTCTTATAACACTAATTTTGTTTTACCTAATTAGTTCTGAAACATTCTATAAATACTGCTGTATTTGTCAGATCCCTGAAGTGAATAACTGGTTGAAACTGGTAGTAGACAGGAAGATACAAGCAATATGATTAAACAATTTGTTTCTAGGCTAGGGGTGGGTGAGATAAGCTTGGATTTAATAACTCCCTCAAGTTAGGAAATGGAGGCGAAGAATGACTGTGTTCAGATTATCTGAGCTTCTTCTGACTTTAAACCTAAATCATTAAGCACTTAACATTAAATGGTTTTGAGATGTGTTACAATAGCAATTAGTGGGGGCTTCTGAAACTATTTTTGCCTGCCACAATGTAGTATGGCTTTTTCCCAGCAGCAAGTTGCCCCCTGCATAGGTATTACCACAGGGGTAGATTTTCAGAGCCCTGCTCGCCTAAATCCGCCCAAAACCGGGCGGATTTAGGCGAGCAGGGCCCTGCGCGCCGGGAAGCCTATTTTACATAGGCCTCCCGGCGCGCGCAGAGCCCCGGGACTCGCGTAAGTCCCGGGGTTCTCGGAGGGGGGCGTGTCGGGGGCGTGTCGGGGGGCGGGCCCGGTCGTCGCGGCGTTCCGGGGGCGTGTCGGCAGCGTTTTGGGGGCGGGTATGGGGCGTGGCTACGGCCCGGGGGCGTGGCCGCGCCCTCCATACCCGCCCCCAGGTCGCGGCCCGGCGCGCAGCAGGCCCGCTGGCGCGCGGGGATTTACGTCTCCCTCCGGGAGGCGTAAATCCCCCGACAAAGGTAAGGGGGGGGTGTAGACAGGGCCGGGCGGGTGGGTTAGGTAGGGGAAGGGAGGGGAAGGTGAGGGGAGGGCAAAGGAAAGTTCCCTCCAAGGCCGCTCCGATTTCGGAGCAGCCTTGGAGGGAACGGGGGGAGGCAGCGCGGCTCAGCGCGCGCAGGCTATACAAAATCGATAGCCTTGCGCGCGCCGATCCAGGATTTTAGTGGATACGCGCGGCTCCGCGCGTATCTACTAAAATCCAGCGTACTTTTGCTTGAGTCTGATGCGCAAGCAAAAGTAGGCTGATCGCGCTTCTTTTAAAATCTACCCCACAGAGTGCAATAACTTTTTCATACTTTGTGGTAACACCACAATTATTGCAATTCCTATCTACACCTATGGGGGGGAGAGAGAGAGAAAGCCTAGCTATGAGGCTATTATAGTAGTTAGGTATTTATACCTCTATATGAGGCTCACCTAAGTAACTCGAGGTGAGGTTTAGGTAGTAGTGTAGGGGTTAGGGGCCACTTTGACATTCAGAGTGAGCCATACGAACAGAACAGTGCACTCTTGTAAAGATTTGATGACCTTCAGAGTGAGGAAACTCACACAAAGATGAGATTTGTACAATGTTCTCTCAACAGTGGAACTGGCTGCATTTAACATCAGTGGAAGAGACAGCTCAATAAGACTGAGAGGGAAGGAGGGGTAAGAAGTGAAAAGAGAGTGGTGAGGGTGAGAGCATCTGGAGGGAGGGAAGGAGGGGAGCTGAGAAGGAAAAAAAAAACCTGAGGGGGTTGGTGTTAAAAGGGAAGAGACATCTGCTGGCTTATTCCTGGTCCACAGATTGGCTGTCCATCGGTCCCTGCTGTAGTATTTTCTGGGGTCAGCAACATATGATGTCATGGGGCTTTTCCAAAGTTCCCAATAAAAATCAAAATCTGTGACACATATCTGAAGGCTTACAAGGGAGTTTGTTACTGTTTCTCAGATTGTCTGTCCATTGGCTCCTGCTGTAGTGTTTGCTGGGATCGGCAGCATCTGAAGTTATCATGCCACACCAAAGTTCCCTTTAAAAATCATGATCTGTAGTGCACAGCTGCCGGTGCATAGCTGCCAGCACACAGCCAAACTCGAATGCCAAAGGAGCATGCCGCTTGGTGAAAATCTGGGATAAGAAGACCTTGAACATTGTAAGTACTTGTCTTCTCCTTCTTGGATTTCCTTTTGGATTGGCTTATATAAGGGAAGTAGAGGAAGAGGGACGTTAAGTCCTTCCCATGCAAACCTATTGCTCCATTACTATGGAGTGGATGAGTAGCTTGCAAACCAGGAAAGCCAGTGTTCAGTTCTCATTGCTGCTTCTTCTGACCTTGGGCAAGTTTTTCATCCTCGTGTGCAGGTTTAGAACCTGATTTATTAAGGCTTTTCTTCCATTCTTTGCCTATGAGAAAAATGCTTCATAAATAAGACCCTTAGGGGTAAATTTTAAAAGAGTTGCACACCAGATTTCATTTATCCCATACCCAATATTAATTCCAGTGGGTTCAATCATTATCTGTCTTCGAGCTTCGTCTTTAGATTTGGCGATGGTTTCCCAGCTACCTCAAGTAGTTTCCGTATTACTCTCTTTATCTTTCAAAAATCAGACAGCTTCTCACATCTATAAATACCTCAAGAATGTTAACTTTACATGGGCACATGAATTGTTCTTGGCTGATTATTTTCCATGGGACCTACATGGTGATAAATCATTGTGAGTGTTCTTGACTTCACATGTAAACCAATCTATATTTTTTTAGTGCTTCAGGTGATTTGGTCTCCCTTGATGTGGATGACAATAGACTACTATTTTCATGCTTCATAATTTTTTTTTGCTTTATACTAAATACTGCTGGTTGTTTTAGTTACACAGACACATTACTATGTTATGCATGCTTTCTTGATTCTATGGAAAGGTTTGTAACCTTTTTCTGTAAGTGGAAATCTTTTAATTCCTGATTTACTGTTATTTATACCATTGTTTTATACTTGAAGCGCTACTTTCTTTTTTTCTTATTTTGAATAATATTGCTAATACATAGATTTGAACTAAAAAATAAAGAGTTGCTCACATTAATAGGCTATATATGCAAGTATATTGGTCAAGAGTGAGATTGGAATATATCAGCTTTGTGAATTATGTATCTATTCTATATTTTTGTATTTTGCAAAATTCAAGAGGAAATATATTTATATTTCTCTTTCTTCAGTTTTGCACAGCTTATAGATTCTGGCCTGTTGGGTTTTATTATTTATTTAGAGAGATTTATATGATGCCTATACATGGCTTTAGGCAGCTTACATTGGGACCGATGCAATACGATTACTGTTAAGAAAGAGACATGGCTGTTAAGAAAGATTACTGTTAAGAAAGAGACATGGCTGAAGCAGCAACGCAGCAAGATACCTTTAAACAGTTCACTGAAACCATGGAACTAAGAGAGGACACAGAGCAAAAAGGGGAGAACATTGAAGAGAGGGATAAAAACAGTGAATCGAAGAGATTATGTATACTAACAGAGAAAGCTATGCAGAGATATGAGACAAGAAGACAGGGGCATAAATACAGGATAGAAAGAGAGTGGCATGGCATCGAGCAGGAAAGGGAGAAGGTCTCAGAAAACCCTACCAACCTTAAGTACCATATAGAACAGCTGAAGCTTCATTTCCAAACCTATCAGCTCAGCACAGCAGAGTATCTCAAGTTCTTAACACGAACTAACACTGCAGAAAGCCTTGAAGAAAAAGACCGCCAATAGAATTTAGACCAAATACACCAGAGAATGGTAATGGATACCATTAACAGTGCAGAAGCAAGCGATTCAATAAGCGAGATCGACTCTCAGCACTCTTACACCTCTAAGTATACAACGGGGTCTGTAGGGGTCAAGATACTTGAACCGTTCTCAACTCAGCACAGCCGCCCTCCAAAAGAAAGCAGAGTCTCAAGCAGCCATAATATGCATACAATATGCTGAACAAGAAGCAGCCCTTAAAAGAGAAAGGCTCAGAATAAAATAAGAACAACAGAAGGAGGCATGCAGAAAGGCTGAACTAGACATTGCCTTGGACGTGTTGCGGTAGAAAAGAGAAGCAGCAGCCCTTGAAGCTGAAACTAAGGTATTTGATGTGACCCTGGACCAAGATGGTGGGGGGAACCCCCCAGTTCCATGGCCCAGCAGGACATGGCCCAGCGGACATTTGAATATGTCACAGCTCACCCTCCAACACACGCCAGCACCAAAACGCTGCTTCCCTCAGAGCAACCCTCGCATCATGGGAGAACACGCACCCCTTACAAATGGCTGTCTTGACCAAAGAAATCGGACCTGAAATGCAAAATGCCATGAATACTAAATGCTATGGCAGTGATCTACCAGCTCTGAATCGCGCAGATGCATTGCAATTAACTCACATGCCAAGCACACACCCCAAGAAAAACACTTCCATGCAACCATGGATCCCAGCGTCCCGTAGAGATTGGGAATAAGAAAGAGCTAGGCAACTACACTCAGGAAGGGCTCCAATGGAATACCCCGAGCCTAAACAGGAAACAATTGACCAACCACATCCTGAGCCAATGCGCAACAAAGGTGATCCGCACGGCCACCCATCAAGACCTTCTGTCTTTCAGAACGAGTCTTCAGAAAGAGAAGACCTAGCAAGGTACATGACCCGCCAGAAATTCATAACCGCAGGGCTTAACGAGTTCAACGACCGCCCTGAGAGTTACCAGGCAAGGAAATCTGACTTCCAAGATGCTGTGGAGGATATGAGATTGACTCCAAAGGAAGAAATAAACCTGATGGTAAAATGGTTGGGACGTGAATCAGTCAAACACGTGAAAGGATTAAAAAAGTCTACCCATGTGATCCCTTTACAGCGCTAAAAGAAGTATGGGAGAGACTTGAGCAATATTATGGGGACCCAGTCACCATAGAGAATGCGTTATTTGAGAAAATAGAAAACTTTCCAGAAATATCCAGTAGAGATAACCGAAAGTTACAAGAATTGGGAGATCGCCTCCAAGAGGTGGAGACAGCTAAGGCAGAACTCATTTATTCGGGTCCCAACCTTCTGGACACATCACGAGGCATGAACACCATCATAAACAAACTGCCACATGATATACAAGATAAATGGGCATCTCATGATGCACTGTACAAAGAAGACCACAAAGAGTACCCATGTCCTCACAAAGTTCATATGAGATTTAGCAAGGCATAGGAACGACCCTAGCTTCTCATTCGGTACACATGAAATACACAGAATCAGCCACCGAATGAGCGAGAGGCCAACAAACAAGCATAGTAGCAGCAGGAGGCCCATTTCTGTCACAAAACAGAAGTGTTGCTTGCAGCATCTACATCAGATCAACTTCCCAGTATGAATAGAACAAAGGATCCAGACCGTCAGTGTCCAATACACAAGAAACCTCACCCACTCAGAAAGTGTCAAGGATTCAAAGGGAAACATTTAAAAGAGCGCAAAGAACTGTTAAAAAGGTACAGAATTTGCTACTGGTGTTGTTTTTCATTTAACCACATGGCTAAAGACTGTAAAATAGCCATTAAGTGTTCAGAGTGTGGGAGCGACCAACATGATAGCGCCCTGCACCCTGATGGAGCAAGATTTCATCCTTTGGGAACCTTACACCCTAGTTCAAAGCACGGCGGGGAGGAAAAGGCAGAATAAATGCCAGAACCTGAAGTGATCCCCAAATGCACACAAGTGTGTGGGAGAAATAGCAACAGGAAATCCTGCACAAAAATATGCTTGGCTAGAGTGTATCCCAAGGAGCAGCCGGAGAAGGTAGTCAAAATATATGTCATCATAGATGCACAGAGCAATAGATCCCTGGCAAGGCCAGAATTCTTTGACTTGTTTGATATCCATGACCACTACTCCTCATACAACCTCAAAACCTGCTCAGGGGTTACCCGAGTGACAGGGAGGAGAGCAAGCGGATATGTAACAGAGGTGATAGATGGCAGAAACAAGTCAAACTTGCCCATGCTCACAGAGTGCAACCAGATGCCTGACAACAGAGATGAGATTCCTATACCAGAAGCCACTCGGCACCATTCTCATCTAAAGTCCATAATGCATCAACTCCCATCACTAGATCCAGAAGCAGAAATCCTGCTGTTATTGGGAAGAGATGCACTAGCACTGATCAAGGTCCTGGAGATAGGTGATGGCCCACCAAGCGCTCCCTCTGCTTACCGACTCGCCTTGGGATGGGTGATAGTCGACGATGTCTGCTTGAACTGAACAAGGAGACCAAGCGTTGATGTGTACGTTACGAGGGTCTTAGAGAATGGATGTTCTACACTATTTGAACCATGTCCTAACCATCTAAGCACCAAAGAGATCCTAAACTGTGAGGAACTGAATCTCAATTCAGCTACCAGTTCGATCACCTCTCCATCAGATGTAGAAGAACATCTAGGGGACTCAGTGTTTCAAGTCACCAAGGATGATGACAAACCTATTCTTTCTGTAGGAGACAGAGAATTCTTAAGGATTATGAATAAAGAGTTCTTTATAGATGAATCAAATGGCTGGGTGGCCCCTCTACCATTCCAGACACCCAGACCTCGACTTCTTAAACACAGAGAGCAAGCGCTCTCACGGCTTATGTCACTGCGAAGAACTCTGGAAAGGAAACCGGAGATGAAGCAACACTTCATTAACTTCATGAACAATGTGCTGGACAATAGCCACGTGGAGCTAGCTCCACCCTTAAGAAATAATGAAGAGTGTTGGTACTTGCCTACCTTTGGTGTATAATCAGCAGAAACCGGGCCAGATCCAGATCGTCTTTGATTCCAGTGCGCAGTTTCATGGAATCTCACTCAACAATGTGCTTCTCATGGGACCTGACATGATCAATAACTTGTTAGGAGTAGTGATCTGCTTCAGAAAAGAAGCAGACGCTGTGACAGCCGACATCCAACAATTGTTCTACTGCTTTGTCGTGCACCAAGACTACAGAAATTACCTAAGATTCCTATGGTACCGTGACAACGACATCAATAAGGAGATTGTGGAATACCGGATGCGAGTGCACGTCTTCGGTAATAGTCCATCACCTGCAATAGCCAAATATGGGCTCAGAAGGACAGCCCAAGAAGGAGAAAAAGAGTACGGCGCAGATGCCAGACACTTTGTAGAAAGGGACTTCTATGTAGATGATGGACTAAAGTCCTTACCTACTGCAGAGGAAGCAATCAATTTAATAATGACGACACAAGCAATGCTGGCAGGTGCCAATCTAAGGCTCCACAAAATAGCCTCCAATAGTTCTGAAGTAATGAGAGCAATTCCTTCAGATGATCATGCCAAAGACTTAAAGAACTTGGACCTGAGAGTAGACACACCTCCTCTCCAATGAAGCCTTGGATTAAATTGGGACGTAAAGAGAGACGTCTTCATATTCCAAGCCTCAACCCAAGATAAACCTTATACTCGCTGAGGTGTCTTGTCCATAGTCAACAGCCTGCACGACCCACTGGAGTTTGTTCCCGATACAAGGAAGAGCCTTGTTAAGAGAGCTCTCATCAAGTACTACCGAGTGGGACACCCCACTACCTCAAGCAATAAAGCCAAAATGGGAAAAATGGAAGAGCTCCCTAAAAGTGCTTGAACAGTTCCACATACCACGCACTTATGTCCCAATACCACTTAATACCGCCAGCCACAAAGAGATCTGTGTTTTCTCTGACACATCTGTGAAGGCCATAGCTACGGTAGCCTTTTTGAGAGTGACAGATGCAGAAGGAATAGTGTGTGTGGTTTCATCTTCGGCAAAGCCAAGTTAGCGCCACAGCCTAACCACACCATACCATGTCTAGAATTGTGTGGAGCACTGCTAGCAGTGGAAATAGTGGAGTTAATGACAGCCGAAATGGACATGCAAATTGATGCTATCCATCTTTACACGGACAGCAAAGTAGTACTGGGCTACATCTACAACCAGACAAGAAGGTTCCATGTATATGTTCAACTCTGGGGTTCAGCCACTCAGATCCGTTCCAACTGTGGAACTAACTTCGTGGGAACTTGTAAAGAGTTGAACATTGCATCTGTTAAAATTGACTATCCTACCGTTAAAAGGTACCTTTGTAATCAGAAATGTATGTGGATATTCAATCCACCCCATTATTCACACATGGGAGGATCATGGGAGCGAATGATCATGATGGCACGCCGCATTCTTAACACCATGTTAACAGAAACCAAACCAACTCGACTCACCCTTGAAGTCTTAACTACCTTTCTGGCAGAAGTGGTAGCCATCATAAATGCAAGACCGCTAGTTCCAGTGTCATCTGACCCTGAGTCGCCACTGATCCAACTCCAGCCATGCTTTTAACGTAAAAGATTATTAGCAATCCTGTGCCACATGGAGACTTTGATGGCAAAGAACTCTACAAGCATCAATGGAAACAATTCCAACAGCTTGCCAAATCCTTTTGGAGTCGTTGGAAGAAAGAGTACTTGCCAACTCTCCAGTACTAAAGAAAGTGACAATCCAACAAGCCCAACATCTGAGAAGGTGACCTCGTCCTTCTCAAAAACAACCAACGCAACAGCTGGCCTCTGAGACTCATCGTCAAGACTTATCCTGGAAACAATGGATGTGTTCGCAAGATTGAAGTGAAGTCTGTGAACCAAGGGACAGCCAAGATCTTCTACAGGCCCATCAATGAGGTGGTGCTCCTCATGCCTCATGAAGAGACTTGAACTCCGTGGACCGTTGTCCACTTCAGAGACTCTCTCTCTTTGTGTTGTCTGTCTCTCATTTCAGCTTGGTGAAACCCTTTGAAGAAGACAACACCTGGATGACTGAGAGTCCGAGATGATCGTGAACCTCCCTGAATGTCGAAGGATCCAGTTCTAGTGAATTTTGTACTGTTGCATAATGATATAAGAAATGATATAGTGGTATCTTGCGATACCAGATGGGGAGTGTTCTGTCCCCAGCAGTGGGTACATGTTTGTATCTGTATATATATTGTAGTTTAACTGTGTTTAGTGCAGTCCTCCCTTCTGAGGATTTTTGATACTGAAACACTGTTTGTAACCCATGATAAAAATCTGTGAGCCTTTGTCTTTAAGAGGCGCCTTTGCCCTTAAGAGAAGCTCCCTTCCCCCTCCACTTTCCTCTAACCATCGGAAGAGCTTGAATCCCCCTCAATCTAACTTGACTCTTCCTAGGTGCCTTATAGGTTCAAAGAACTGCCCTTCATGCTCCCCCTGTGTTACATGGTTCTCAGGCTCGCTGCCATTGGACCCTGTCCCCTTCCTTCCAGCTTGTAGAGGCATTTACTTTAGCAGCTCTCGATGAGAGTTCAGTTTTATTCCATTCTTGCTTTTGAGTTAGCAGCACTCTGTAATACCCCCTGAAATGGATCGGGTTTTCTTCTCTCTTACTGCCTTCTTCTAAGGACTAAACCAGCCACATATTCCTCATGCTTCCTACCTCTACCATAAACCAACTCCTGCAACAGAAGAGACTCCCTTCTCCCTTCTCCCTTCTCCTACCTCGTCTCCAGTTACCAAAGATCCTGGCCTAGGGGCTCGCGTTTGAAATGCAACAATTATAAGTAGAATTTACCTGTACAATAAATAATTTCAAACTTATAGAATCTTTGTCTTGAGGACTGATTGGAGAGAAAGTTTAGCTGCCTGGATATCAAAACACGGATGTTTACCTGATACAGAACAGTAACGTTAATGGTGTTATAGATTGATATTCTTGTTCCTTCTCAGATGTGATTCTCCAAGAAGGAACATAATAGATCTGAGTAAGAGGAGAAAGTGCTTGCTGAGGAATTTTTAAGAATTCTAGGGCAAATTTGTTCCACATTTCTTTAGCAGATAGGGCTGGCAACTTTGGAAAGTTTGCCAGCCTTAAATTTTTATTTCGTAATTGATTTTCAATATTTTCCATTTTTTCTAGAGACATATTTGCAGATTTTTAAAGGCAACTAATTTATGTTACTTTTTACTCCATTTTGTCTTATGCAGTAAGGTCACATAAATACTTGAGGACCTATTTCAGTGAAAAGGAACAGAAGCATGGGCAAGCATTTTGAACTTCTTGCTTTTAGGTTGGGCTGATGCTTAGTGTGCCCTATGTGTTTTCTTTGTCATTTTCCAAATTTTGCTAAATTATTAGAGCAACTTTGTATGTCCAAAAAATTTGAATGACCCTCTTTCATATTGTAATAAAGCTCATATGTTGGAATGAGGAACTTGATGTAAGGTCCAAAGGTAGGCTTATTTGGATTTTCCAAGCTTGGCAAACCTTTTTAAATGTAGTGTCTGAATAAATATATTAATGCAACACAACAAATAGCTATTAGCCATTAAATCCTGAGTGGGAAAGAATCAAGCCTAGTACTTGTATCAAGGAGTAGTCAGTGCTTAATGTAAGATGGGCAAAATATAGTAGCCTGGTGAGTGCAAAACATGGTATGATGGAATATATCAAACTATTAACACTTCATGCAGGTGCAGATTGATGCTTGACATTTGCCCATGACGAAAGTAGTTGTTTGTGCTAGCCTTAAATGCCTTCTGTTACCTCACACTCTTGTTTTTGCTTGCATCATTATGGCTATGCAGACTGCTTCAACATAGAGGCGCTGCTTTTGTTTTTTAGAAGTGGGGACCCACAAAGCAGGAAGAGGGCAAGAATTTTCAGAAGGAAGATTGCTTTATTTTTTCTGTGTCTAAGGAAGATATTTTAACAGTCATGCTATCTTGTATTTGCTGACATATTTTAAGGATGACCTTGAGCCTATTTCCCACACACATGCTGTAGAAACACAATAAATTGTTGGATGCTTTCTCTCTCTCTCTCTCTATATATTTTTTTTTCTTCAGGGTCTTTTGAGTCCAATATGGCAGCTGTTGTAGAATAAACAAGGCTCCATTGTGTACTGAACCACAACAAATGTTGAGGGACTTCACTTTTAGGACATGAAAATATATTCAATTTTCTAGAAGCTTTGTGGAAGTTACAGCTACTAAGTTACAATTCTTTAATGTAACCATTTTTCCTAATGTGCTTGCTCCTATAGGTTGAACCTGTATGCTGTGTGTGTACCTGTGGACAAGGGGTATTAATTAAAGAATAGAAAAATGCTTTACTCCATTAATGCACAAGTCATACATGAAGCTAACTTTATCAGCATAAACGTAACAGCCAAGTTTGCAGGCTCAGCATGTGATATACATTTTAGGTACTCTGCTATAAACAGCAAGATGCAGAATGGGTACTGTGGTGATGGATGGCAGCTGGTAGTAGCAGGTGTTCCTGTAAGATTATTCTTAACCACCATCATTTAAAAATGTTACTAATAAATCATTCTTTCTTCAGGGGATACAATGGCTACACACTGAGATCTTATGTTTATGACACCTTATCCTGACTATGGGGTAGGCATGGTATAATCATGCTCATCATAGCATAAGGCCTGTGACTGAGAAGACCTCTGACATACTGAAAAATTATTTCAGATGTCTAGACCAAAATGAATGTATGTTTCCGCTATATAAACCTGTGATAGGATGGTTAGAGACTTTCATTATGGGCTAAAGTTGGGCAAAGGCTTTTGCACTGCAGACCACATGTGATGCTAAAAGGATAACCCAGCTATGGGGAGAAGCCAATTAATATTTAGGGATGTGAATCGTTTTTTGACGATTTAAAAAAAAATCGTCAGATATATTTTAAATCGTCAAAAATCGTTAGAGTCGCGATACAATAGAAATTCCCCCGATTTATCGTGAAAAATCGTAAATCGGGGGAGGGGGAAGGGCGGGAAAACCGGCACACCAAAACAACCCTAAAACCCACCCCGACCCTTTAAAACAATTCCCCCACCCTCCCGAACCCCCCCAAAATGTTTTAAATTACCTGGTGGTCCAGTGGGGGGTCCCGGCGCGATCTCCTGCTCTCGGGCCATCGGCTGCATTAATAAAAATGGCGTCGATGGCCCTTTGCCCTTACCATGTGACAGGGCAAAGGTAGCGCCGGTGCCATTTTGAATATTGGCAATACGGCCCGAGTGCAGGAGATCACTCCCGGACCCCCGCTGGACCCCCAGGGACTTTTGGCCAGCTTGGGGGGGGCCTCCTGACCCCCACAAGACTTGCCAAAAGTCCAGCGGGGGTCCGGGAGCGACCTCCTGCACTCGGGCCGTATTGCCAATATTCAAAATGGCACCGGCGCTACCTTTGCCCTCACTATGTCACAGGGGCCGACCGTCGGCCGACCGATTTGGTTTTAGTATTAAGAAGTTTCTTTAGAGCAGGAATCAGCAAAGATTTTGGACAGAGTGACAAAAGACCTGTCAGATCTACTTGTACAATGTTGGTGTGCAGAACCAGCAAACCAGGAGAGGATGAGAGGGGAAGAGGAAGGGGGAAAGGGGTGTATTATGGTCTGTCTCACTCTCACAGCTTTCACACTTTAGCAGCCTGCATCGGGCCTCATACCTGGGAACTTTCGATTTGTAGTCACCCTGATACTGTCAGGGATTAGCAGGGTAGGAGGGGAGAAGAGGCAGTCAAAGGGGGTGGAGGATGGGGCCGGGGTGTGCATGCAAACTTTCTGCTCTGTTACACACACATTCTCACACACTCATACTCTCATACACATACATGCTTATTCTCACATGCTCACACACACTCTGAAACACATGCTCACTCATTCACAAACATGCTCACTTTTACTTTTCTCTTATACACACACACACTCACACAAATGCACATTTACATCTCTCTTTCACACACACACATGCCCACTTGTACATACTAGAGATGTGAATCGTGTCCTCGATCGTCTTAACGATCGATTTTGGCTGGGAGGGGGAGGGAATCGTATTGTTGCCGTTTGTGTGTGTAAAGTATCATCATAATCGTTAAAATCGTGAGCCGGCACACTAAAACCCCCTAAAACCCACCCCCGACCCTTTAAATTAAATCCCCCCCCCCAAATGCCTTAAATTACCTGGTGGTCCAGCGGCACACTAAAACCCCCTAAAACCCACCCCCAACCCTTTAAATTAAATCCCCCACCCTCCCGAACCCCCCCCCAAATGCATTAAATTACCTGGGAGTCCTCCGTAGCGGCGGTCCGTGGCTAAATCGGGGGAAGGGGGAGAGCACGAAAACCGGCACACTAGATCGTGAGGTCTTCAGCCGGCGCCATTTTTCAAAATGGCCGCCGCAAAATGGCGGCGGCCATAGACGAAAACGATTCGACGCAAGAGGTCGTTCCGGACCCCCGCTGGACTTTTGGCAAGTCTTGTGGGGGTCAGGAGGCCCCCCCCAAGCTGGCCAAAAGTTCCTGGGGGTCCAGCGGGGGTCAAGGAGCGATTTCCTGCCGCGAATCGTTTTCCGTACGGAAAATGGCGCCGGCAGGAGATCGACTGCAGGAGGTCGTTCAGCGAGGTCCGGAACCCTTGTGAGATTTCCGGACCTCGCTGAACGACCTCCTGCAGTCGATCTCCTGCCGGCGCCATTTTCCGTACGGAAAACGATTCGCTGCCGGTTTTCCTGCCCTCCCCCTTCCCCCGATTTACGATTTTTTGACGATAAATCGGGGGAATTGGTATTGTATCGTGGCCCTAACGATTTTTGACGATTTAAAATATATCAGACGATATTTTAAATCGTCAAAAAACGATTCACATCCCTAGTACATACTCTCACACACACACTCACTCACACGTTCATGTACACATACTCCCTCATACACACTTATCCACTTCCATACACTTCTCTCCCTCCCTCCCTCACACACACACACACACACATATACACACATATACACACTCTTTTTCTCTACGATCTGAATCCACCAGAGGCAGCAACCTCCTCTTTTAGTCCCGCGCAGCAAACGGGACTCTTCTTTCTTTTTGCCACTCAGGCTGATGCTCTGACACTGCCCTGCTCCTTCTGTTCCATGGACTGACAATCTAGCACTGCCCCACTCCTTTATATGGTCACATGCCTCATCCTCCACTTTCCTCATGCCTGCACGGGCCAAAGTGACTTCCTTTCCCAAGCCAGCACAGGCACTCGAGCAGCAGCACCCAGAGATTTTCAGTGTTGACTCAGAGATCCAATAATTCTTTTGGAATTATGAAGTCTCTGGGTCAAATCCAGAGAGTTCCAGGGATGTCTGTCCTCCAATTCTTGCTCCTTTGCTGTCTGTGTCTTTCACAGTTTTCTTATTGTCACCTCCTTTTTCTCTTTCTAACATCTCTCATATTCTCACTGCATGTCTCTCCTTCAAGTTGAGGAATCTACTAGCAGTCTCTCTTTTTCTCTTTGCATGACCACCTATTTCCAATTCTGTGTGGGACTAAAGGCTCCTTTTTAAGAAGGTGCCAAGAAAGGCTGACATAGGGTGCTGGGAATGTACCTTCTGCTCATTCTGGCCCCATAGCACGCCACCTATCATCCTATTACATTCCAGTTGCTAAGAGTAGGGAAGGTCTGCTGACATAGATTAGATCCAGAATCAGGCTGGTGATTCTTAAGGCAGTATACTCTGGCTCTGAACAGCAGGGATCAGGTTCCTGAACCATATTTCATCTGGCACTGTGCTAGGTGGAGGAAATTGGCGACTTTGGAGAAGGGAGGGGAGGGAAGTGTTGCAACCGTCGCGGCCCGACGGCTTCACTCTGCCTACCTTTCTTTTTCTGTGACTCCTCCTGCTCCTTGTTGACGTCTGGCTGCCGCTGCGTCTGCCCGCTGTCCTCTCCGGCGTCCCCAGACCGGCTTGGGCGCTGCCTCCCGCCATGCTCCTCAGGTACATTAGGGCGTGAGCGTGCTGCGCGGCCCTCATTCTTATTTCCTCTATGGCACGAACCTCAGGGGCGTCCTCCTGTGATGACGTCACGCTGCCCAGATATTTAAGCCTACTGTTTATTGCTAGCCGTTGAGTTAGCAAAGGTAATTCTTACAGATGGGATTCGCTCTCCGTACCCAGCTATTCTGCCTCCAACTTCTATTTGGACTCTTTGCTGTTACCGAGGTACCCGCTCCTCGGGGGCCTCTCTGCTTCTTTCAGGTCGCTATCAGGAACCGGTACTCGCTCCTCGAGGGCCCATGTTCCCTGACTCGCTGCCTGTGTCCATCTCCTCTTCTACTTGGAAGAATTCACTACAGACACCATCTGTGAGTACTACCACCATCTACTCCTCAGAGCTGTTTCCCTGGAATCAGGAACTCGCTCCTCGAGGGCCTGCCTCCGTTCCAGCACCGGTGCCATCTTCCATGGAGAACTGCTGCGTGAGTACTTGCCAACGAGTCTCTGTGCCCAGGGATCTGATACTCGCTCCTCGAGGGCCAGCTCTCCCTATCTCGGGGCTTCTCCATACTGGGAACTCTGTGAATATCTCAGTGTACTCATTTTCTCAGTTCTTCTTCCTACAGCACTGCTACCGGAGAAGCCGCTGTTCCAGCACCCTGAGGAATACTAGCCCAGCCAGGTTTCTTCTTCTACTCACTACCACCACCTCTGGTGGCTTCATAAACTGTCTAATAAAAGATATAATCTGTGTTTATGAGTCCGGAGCTGAGCCTGACCTGTGGCCCCTCACGGGACTTCCCCCTGTGGGCATGGTCAGCTGCCACAGTGTCCAAGGGTCCACCCAAACCCTACAAAACATAACAGGAAGCTTCAAATTAGTCAAGGCAAGTGGTTGAAAGGCCTTGCATTGGTGGCTCTTTCTTCCTTTCCTCTTCCTCTTATTGCAGACCATACTAACTAACCTCCCCCCTCTCCTCCACAAACAAACACACACATCTAGAACATGGTAAATGTGAGTTTCAGGCACTTCCACATTGGAATGGCCACGTTTTGTTTAACATTGCTATTTTCTGTATCTTATTAAGGGGGTCTATGTGGAGTACATTTTGCATTAAACAGTGGTGTAATGCTTGTGTTAAAATTGGCAGATAATGCATAGAATTTCTCTGCTTCATGCAAAATGCCCGATGCTGTAAGATAAATAAGTAAAGATCCAGTTTTTCAGTATTTAAGAAAGGTGTTTCTTTAAACAGATACCTGATTTTCCTGAGTGTCCATAAGAGATGGTTGCCTTAATTCCTCCTTGCTGTGAAAGTTGTTGGTGGTGGTGGGTGGGACACCTGTAACAGCAATCTAGTTCAATGTTACAATGTTTCAGGTTCATCATTGTCATGTTCTTCAAGCTACAGCTTCTTCATAAGTTTTACAGACAATAATTCTCATGCCATACAATACAGCATGGGAATGGAAAATAGTAGGGATGTGAATCGTTTTCCATATCGTCTTAACGATAGAAATCGTGTGGCAGGGCAAGAAAATCGTCTTAGGCACGATTTTTTAGTTAAAAAATCGTTAAAAATCGTTTTTTCCGATTAGTGCGCACTAACTCGAGTTAGTGCGCACTAACGGGAGTTAGTGCGCACTAACTAAGAGTTAGTGCGCACTAACTGAAAATGATACAATTTGACACTTTTCAGGTCAGTTAAGGTCAGTTTAGGAATGAATATGTATTCCTATTGGCTGCCCTCTTATTTATTCATGTTACCAAGTTTCCTACTGACAGTATATGGGGGATGGGAAATGGAAACAGTTGGTAGCTTGACAAAACAAGTAATGTGATCAGTCAATGTGACTAGAACTTGTGCCCTAACCCTGATACCAGGGGTATTGTGATCTTCCTGCACACAGTGCCCTATCCCTATTAATACCAGGAGTGTTGTGATCTTCCTGCACACAGTGCCCTATCCCTAATACCAGGGGTGTTGTGATCTTCCTGCACACAGTGCCCTATTCCTGATACTGGGGGTGTTGTGATCTTCCTGCACACAGTGCCCTATTCCTGATACCGGGGGTGTTGTGATCTTCTTGCACACATCCCGGTATCAGGGATAGGGCACTGCATGCAGGAAGATCACAACACTCCTGGTATTAATAGGGATAGGGCACTGCATGCAGGAAGATCACAACACTCCTGGTATTAATAGGGATAGGGCACTGCATGCAGGAAGATCACAACACCCCTGGTATCAGGGATAGGGCACTGTGTGCAGGAAGATCACAATACCCCGGAGGAGTGAGGGTCAGGCAGCTCCCCCCTGTCTGTGAAGCCAGCCTCTCACTAGTAATGCAGGGAGGGAGCTGTCTCAGACTTCACCATCCTCCCCCCCCCCTCACCCACACACCATTCACTAGCTGGGACATGGGGGAAGTCAGGAGTGAGGGTCAGGCAGCTCCCCCCTGTCTGTGAAGCCAGCCTCTCACTAGTAATGCAGGGAGGGAGCTGTCTCAGACTTCACCATCCTCCCCCCCCCCCTCACCCACACACCATTCACTAGCTGGGACATGGGGGAAGTCAGGAGTGAGGGTCAGGCAGCTCCCCCCTGTCTGTGAAGCCAGCCTCTCACTAGTAATGCAGGGAGGGAGCTGTCTCAGACTTCACCATTCTCCCCCCCCCCCCCCCTCACCCACACACCATTCACTAGCTGGGACATGGGGGAAGTCAGGAGTGAGGGTCAGGCAGCTCCCCCCTGTCTGTGAAGCCAGCCTCTCACTAGTAATGCAGGGAGGGAGCTGTCTCAGACTTCACCATCCTCCCCCCCCCCCCCCTCACCCACACACCATTCACTAGCTGGGACATGGGGGAAGTCAGAAGTGAGGGTCAGGCAGCTCCCCCCTGTCTGTGAAGCCAGCCTCTCACTAGTAATGCAGGGAGGGAGCTGTCTCAGACTTCACCATCCTCCCCCCCCCCCTCACCCACACACCATTCACTAGCTGGGACATGGGGGAAGTCAGGAGTGAGGGTCAGGCAGCTCCCCCCTGTCTGTGAAGCCAGCCTCTCACTAGTAATGCAGGGAGGGAGCTGTCTCAGACTTCACCATCCTCCCCCCCCCCCTCACCCACACACCATTCACTAGCTGGGACATGGGGGAAGTCAGGAGTGAGGGTCAGGCAGCTCCCCCCTGTCTGTGAAGCCAGCCTCTCACTAGTAATGCAGGGAGGGAGCTGTCTCAGACTGGTATCAGGGTTAGGGCACTGTGTGCAGGAAGATCACAACACTCCTGGTATTAATAGGGATAGGGCACTGTAAGAGATGACTGTAGTAGATTGAATAAAGATCTGATGTTTCTGCTCTCCTCACACCAAACAAAAACAACACACAAGCAGAGAAGCCCTTCTTACAAAGCTGAGCTAGTGAGTTAAGTAGGAGGAAAAGTAAACATACTTGTGCCAGTGTGGCTACTTAAAAAATACACTTACCAACAATCAATTACATATATTTGAACTGTGTACAGTTCCAGCCAGGACCACCTTTCTAAAATGCACAGTGATTGGCAAATTCAACATGCACTAGCATTTCAGGTGCCTGCTAACAAAAATAATAAACAAACAAGTTCTAGTCACGTGAGTGCTGATCATTACATTACTTTTTTTGTCAAGCTTCCAACTGTTTCCATTTCACATCCCCCCAACCATTACCTCAGTATTAGCCTTGGTAACATCAATAGATAAGAGCACAGCCAGCCAATAGGAATACATACATACATATTCATTCCTAAGTGACCTTTACTGACCTGGGAAGTGTGAACACTTTGTTTCATTTTCTGTTGGTGTTCGTTAGTTTCCAGTTCCATTTCCCATCCCCCCAACCATCACCTCAGTGGTAACCTTGGTAACATCAATAGATAAGAGGGCAGCCAGCCAATAGGAACACATATTCATTCCTAACTGACCTTCAGTGACCTGGAAAGTGTTTATTTGTATCATTTTCAGTTAGTGCGCACTAAATCGAGTTAGTGCGCACTAACGGGGAGTTAGTGCGCACTAACTCGAGTTAGTGCGCACTAACACGATTTAACGATTTTTAACGATAAATCGTTAGAATTTCTATTGTATCGTGTTCTATAACGATTTAAGACGATATAAACATTATCGGACGATAATTTTAATCGTTGAAAAACGATTCACATCCCTAGAAAATAGTGAGTTGACAATTCAGCCTAGAGACAATGCTAACATTTATAGAGGGGGGCATTTTTAAGGAAAGCTCACATACTGCAGCTGCAAAGTGCCCATGGGATCCTGCAGCTATTTTTAAAAAGGAAACTACGTGGACACCCGTGGACTTTTCTACCTATGATTCGTGTGGGCAAAAGAATAACTGGGAAACAATGTGGATAGATTTGAAAATCCCTAGCCTGCCCTGCCTCTCCGCCCCATCCTCCTTTCAGTCTGGCTAAAGAAATGTGTGCTGTCGAAGCCCCGCACATGGTTCTAGCCGGACTGAGCTGGGCAATTTTCAGTCAGGCCAATTTACCCAGTTAAATTCTTATTTACCTGAGTAAATAACTTTGTAGGTTGTCCTCAGCATGCTTCACCATGCTGAGTGCAATTTTTAAATAATTTGCATAATTGCAGAGGACGAGGTGGGGGTTGGCAAATTTTGATGTTTTTCAAAGAGGAATAAAAAGCACCTGCACATTTTTCACCTGCTCTCTGTATGGGTGGCAGGGGAAGGGGGAGGGGAGTTAAGTAGGTTAAGTAGCAAGCACAATTATGAAAATTCTAAGCACACACGCTGTTTTCCTCTCCTGCTCTAAATCCACCCCCAGGAGTACCTCTTTTTAAATTGCACACACTGTGGAAACATGCCTGTATGTTCAGTATAAGCCTGCATGTTCAGTATAAGCCAATTTGACTGGGTAAATCAATAACCCCTAGATTCATCAAAATACTATAATATTGCATGGATAACACCCAGGGTGTGTTTAGGGTAATTTTTAGAATTACTGCACTGCAACATAGCACTTTGAATAGGTAGTATCACATGCTGTGGTAAACTTTTCACACCCTGCAATACTTCCTAATTCACTGCCGAGAGAGACTCTTTATAAGGCCTTCATAGTATTCAACTATATATATATGACTATAGGAAGGCCAGCTCGAGGCCAGCTTGAGGTGATGTGTTGGTGGCCATTAAAGGGTTGCAAAGAGCAGCCATGTGGGGCTGCGAGCAGCACCCATCCTGCTCACAACTGAGAGAAGCAGAGTCTCAGCAGGCCACGAGCGGCGCCTTTGTTTGTATGTGTGTGTGTGTGTGCGTAAAAGAGATTGTGTGTGTACGAGAGAGCAATGGTATTAGTGAGAGAGAGGGAGGGAGCCTGTGTAAGGGTGCATGTATGAATGAGACAAGGAACCTAAGTGTGTGTAAGAGAGTGAGCCTGTCTGAGTGATTGATGTCTGGGCCGGAGACGGGGCCTGGATGGGAGGGGAGAGGGGGCGGGTGCAAGGCAAAAGGTTTGCCTAGGGCGCTTAATACCCTTGTACCAGCCCAGGGTTTAGGGTTTAGGGGCCAGTTTTACATGCAGAGTGAAATATACGAACTGCATAGTATGCCTTGGTGAAGATTTGATGTCATTTGGAGTGAGGAAAGTTTCACAAACATTATATTTCTACAGTGTTCTCTCGCCCTAGCTTGATGGACTCTGTAACAGGGTACTATCAAGCTAGGGTGAGAGAACATAGTAGAAATCTCATCTTTGTGACAATTTCCTCACGCCAAATGATGTCAAATCTTCACTGAGATTTACTGTGGAGTTTGTACGTCTCATTCTGCCATAACGCATGCGATTAATCATGTTGCCGCACGGCATGAATGCAAATTTTTTGATGGGGTGGGATTGGGGAAGGGTTTGGGCAGGAATAATTAAAATGAAGGGAAATATCGCACTGTGTGATAGCATAATTTGTGCTTTTATTGCCAGAAATAACTACATCTGTTTTCCTGATGTTAAGCTGTGCAATATGCCTGAAGTGGCTGTAATGCAATTTGTGATAAGTATTGTAAATTGCATTTTGGCTATTTCTGGGCTTGGGGAGGAGAGAAGTGGAGTGGAGTAGGTAGAGAGGGAGAGCCTCTAGGGAGGGGTTCACAATATAAAACTATTTATATCACGATAGGAGGGCCAGCTAATAACTCGCGCTGAGATGTTGGTAGTGGTTTAGGGTTTAGGAGCCAGTTTTACATGCAGAGTGAGACGTATGAACAGCACAGTACACCTTGGTGAAGATTTGAAGTCATTTGGAGTGATAAAAGTCTCACAAAGATGAGATTTTTACTATGTTCTCTCACCCTAGCTTGATGGTATCCTATAACATAGTAGAAATCTCATCTTTGTGAGACTTTCATCACTCCAAATGACTTCAGATCTTCACTGAGGTATACTGTGCTGTTTTTATGTCTCACTAGGCATATAAAACTGGCCCCTAAACCCTAAACTACCACCAACACCTCACCTTGAGCTATTAGCTGGCTCTTCCATAGTGATATAGACTACTATGAAAGCCTTATAGAGTCTGAGTCTCTCTCTCTCACTCTCACTCTCACTCTCTCTCTCTCTCAACCTCTCAACTGCACCCTGCAATACACTCCCTATGTGAAACACATGGTACAGTAGTTCCATAATAGGGTCATTGTGGAAAACACACATTAATTTAGAATCTAATGTAGTACATATTAGCAAATTTAGGGGGTTATTTTCTAAGGCCTTATCGACGTAATTTGGCCGCATTCCATGCGATAAGCCTCTATCGCATGCGAAATGGTCCTTTTCAAATGCGATAGCATGCAAATTAGATGGGGAGGGGGCGGAGTCAGCAGTGGCTTCGCTGCCGGCGATAACGTTACTAACATTATCACCGGCAGTAGCGCGCCGAATAGCAGCACCTTTCACTGTGGCGCTATTCGGTGCGAAAGCCAGCAGCCGCTGAAATCGCACTGCCTTCGCCCCCCATTTTCGCAGGATTCGGTCTTAAATTGCTCTCAAGATGTGTCTGCTTGTAGTAGTAAAGTATGTGTTGCCTATTTTATGCCCTATCTAATCTTTCAAGTTGTCAGGTACCACAGACAATTGGGTTAATTGATTCCAGATGGAGCTCTATGCTTTAGAAAGAGAATTGCTGATTATTAATGTTGTACAAAGCACTAGACCCTACTACATTTCCCAAAGTTTAGCTGTTTAGCCAGGCCTTCCCTTTGACTCCACAGCAGAGACTCATCATCTAGTACTTGCCCATCAGAAGTCTCCCTGGTCATGAATCCATAAGATTTGTCCATGTCCAGGCTCATCTATCCAACTGGTGTTTAATTATTTACAAAATATATGCAATTTATACCCAAGGCACCTACTTCCTTATACCTACCTAATATACTCCACTTCTTATCTATTTACTTATAATTTATTTCATTACTCATGTACTCAATCAGGGGTGGCTAACTCCAGTCCTCAAGAGACACAAACAGGCTTGGTTTTCAGGATATCCACAATGAATATGAATGATATAGATTTGCATGCACTATGTCCATTGTATGCAAATCTATCTCATGCATATTCATTGTGGATGTCCTGAAAACCTAACCTGTTTGTGACACTTGAGGACCAGAGTTGGCCAGCCCTGTACTCATTGCCTTGTTACTTTATTTATGTAATCTGCCTTGGACCTATTTTTAAGAAAGGGCATAATATCAAATTCTTATAAATAAGTAAGAACGTAAATAAATATATATGATAGCTATGAGCCATCTGATGGAAGAGGTTAGCTGCAAGAAGTGAGAGAGTTGATGAATGGAAAACAATGCTTTGTAATACAGTTGATCAATCAGGTGTAACTTATAAGGATTGTACATTGACTATGGATTTAGGAAATAATTAGGATACAGTAGCAGATCACTCACTTGGAGTTATTTTATAGGGCCAGACTCACTGTGGGGTCTGGTGGTTTGGGGCCATGACCTGTTACTATTTTGATTCTGGAAGAACAGGCTTTCTGCTTTGTAGCAAGAACCAGGCCCTGGTGTACTCGGCATTGCTGGGAGGAAAGATATCCTTTCACTTGCAGAACCAACGTTGGCGTAAACTTTCCTCTGTCTTTTGGTTCAAGGGAACATAGGCTGTTCTGACCCACCTAGGAACTGCTGTACTATGGAAATTACTTGAAATCAGGCTTTATCCAGGCTTTCATACCACCAAGGATCTGCCCAGCTTGAAGCATACTTGAGATACAGTTAATTCATAAATAAAATGTAATGTATCTTAATTGACCTCTTTAATTTCTAGAATTTCGTTATGTTGCATTCTTTTAGTGATTGCAGTGCTGCTTTGTTTATTTGTTTTTCTCAAGAAAAGCAGGATTAGCAAGCTTACCCTGATAAAACCAGATCCCTATTGATCAGTAACACCTGGTCAGGCCATGGATAACATTTTCTTTAGCTGAGCTCCACAGTTCTTTGTTTTGTTTTGTATATATTTTATGTCTTTTCTTAAACGGTGACTTGCAGAAAACTTTTAGCTTCTGTTCTGGTCAATTGATTCTTTACACAGGTTGCTGTGTTCTAGCCTCATGTTTCTAATCCATACAGTGAGGGCTTCTGACAGCAGTGAGTGATGACTAGAAGGAATGTTAGGACTCAAATGCTGGTGGTGTGAAAATTATAATCTGTTTCATGAATAAGCAGGAAATAAGAGGTTAACATGCAGGGCAGAAGGCACTGAAATCCTTTCTACATACTTAAATGGGTACATTTTCAGAAGATGCAAAAATGATGACCTTACGCGTGCAATGTTAAGAACACAGATACGAAATGGTTTGCATATACAAGGTATCAGTGTACACTGAGGAGCAGATTTTCAAAGGGGTACGAGTGTAAGATACGCACGTACCCCCCGAAAACCTGCCCCAAGTTCCCCCTGCGGGCGCCGAGCCTATGTTGAATAGGCTCGGTGGGGCGCACAAGCTCCAGGATGAGCGTAAGTCCCGGGGCTTTCCTGGGGGGCGTGCCGGGGCATGTCGTGCAGGCGTGTCGCGTCATCCGGGGGTGGGGCCACGGGCATGGTTCCGGTTTGGGGCATTTCGGGGGCGTGGCCGAGGCCTCCGAAACTAACAAAGGTAGGGGGAGTTTAGATAGGGCTGGGGGGGTGGGTTAAGTAGGGGAAGGGAGGGGAAGGTGCAGGGGGGGTGGGAGGGAATGGAGGCAGGATGCGCAGCTCGATGTGTGCAGGCTGCCGATTTTGCGCAGCCTTGCGCGCCGAACCTGGATTTTAAAAGATACGTGCGGCTACGCACGTATCTATTAAAATCCGGCATACTCTTGTTTGCGCCTGGTGCGCGAACAAAAGTACGCGCTCATGTATTTTTTTTAAATCTGCCCCTGAGTTAGAAATTTGAGTTGCTATGAAGGTGAACGAATGCAGGTAGACTTAGGAGAAATAAAGCAGGGTTGAAAGTTAGTCACATTAGCGGTGTGCCATCTAGGTGTGTACCTATTACAAATGTAGCGCATGAAATGCCCTGTACCCCAGAATGCCTCATTTATTATGCTGCCAAGTTTGTATGTATTATGAAAGTACACATTGACTTTTAGGCGGCTGAAAATGCACTTACCTGCCTGTGGCTGACTTATGCAGCTCAACTCAAGTTTTTTGCTGTGTAATAAGTAACTCTTGGAAAATTTACGCAAAAGGCACTTGGGAAAAATGAACCCTAAACACTATGGGGCAGATTTTGAAAGACCTACGCGCATAAATCCAGCTGGATTTACGTGCGCAGGGGGGGTTACGCACGCGGAGCCTATTTTGCATAGGCCCGGTGATGCGCGTAATCCCCGGGACGCGCGTATGTCCCAGGGCTTCAAAAAAGGGGTGGGATGTGGGTGTCCGGGGCAGGGGCGTGGCCAGAGACCTTTGTGGGGCTGCTAGGCTGGGGGATCATGTGCCGGCACTCGGCCGGCATATGCAACTTGTAAAACAAAGGTGAAGGGGGTTTTTACTTAGGTTTGGGGACGGGTTAGGTAGGGGAAGGGAGGGGGGGCAGAGGGAGTGGGGAAAGCCATCAGGGATCCCCTAGGGCTCAGTGTGCGCAAGGTGCACAAATGTGCACCCCCTTGTGCGCGCCGACCCTGGATTTTATAACATGCGCGCGGCTGCGCGCACATGTTATAAAATCAGGCATACATTTGTGCGTGCCGGGTTGCATACACAAATGTACGCCCGTGCGTACCTCTTAAAATCTGGCCCTATAGGGGCTAATTTGGTGAGCATGTTTGTATCGGGACAAGGACTGCATATACTGCACATTTTACATGTGGCCTTTGCGCCATTTCTCAAATTGAAAGCACGTGTGTTCAAAGTCTGCACACTCACTTGCCCTAGCTTCTTCTGCAGATAGAAATTTGCTGTAAAAGCAAGTGAGAAGATTTGTAAATGCAATGTGCATGTATGCTTTTCCTCCCCTGACCTAAATGCCCTCATACCACCACCTAGAATGTCTATTCTCAATATGGGTAATAGTATGCGTGTCATTCCATAATATACTAACTTTTAGCCTTTTAACCACATTGAAGGATCAGCAGTTTTCAGACAGCTGTTAAATGTAGGTAAAATATTTTTCACCCATGTAAATTGTTTTGAATATTGTTCTCCATATGCATGGCTACTATATGACATTCAGGATACAACCACTGCACCTACATGTTAAAAACACTTATTTATTCTTTCAATTACTTGCCTTGGAAAATGTATTCGTCGAGGTCAGGCTTTCTTCTTTTTGATTATTTTATCATCAGAAAATTATCAGCTAATTCAGAAGCAGAAGCTACCTGAGCTTCTGAATGCATGAAGGCTGTATCAAAGGAAAATTATGTTGGTACTACATATGCGAAATTCAAACAGTACTCATAAAAAATGATGACTGTACTCAAGTTTCATGGAATTGTGCCTTATAAAAATAATTTACTAGTAAAAATAGAGTTTCGTTGTCTAATTTATTTCTGTATTTTACTTTATAAACCTCATTTCCAATAAGACACTCAAGGAGGTGAACAATCGCAAAATATAAAAGTATAAAAATTACAAATTAAAATCAAATTATAAAATAATAAATAATGACAATAAAAGAAAGGAAGTATAAAATTGTATTCATAAACTAAAAATAATCTAAAAGCAATATTAAATAATAGCAGCAAAAATAAATGATTATTATATTATATTATAATAATATCACTCAAGACATTTTTAAAATAGATTAATTTCTAATCAGGTAGAAAAGGATGAAATCATAGCAACAAATCAAAATACTTTAAAAAAGTCAGGTTATTAATAAATATCTTAAAAAATGTGTTTTTTTTAAATTATATCTTTATTCAATATTAACAAAATTATCCAAGAGCAAATCTTGGGTTTCAGAAATATAGCATTAATCTGTAATAATATTTGATACAAGAAAAAAACATAATAAGATTAAAGAATAAACAGAAAGTTGCGTAGCAGACCAAAAAAGAAAAGAAATACTTAATAGGAAAATAAACCATTATTACTTTCAGGACGATTATAATCTCTAGGGAATAGCATTAACACCACAAAGTACTACCCTATTGCCCAGAAAATTATCCAACTTAAGTTACATCATAGAAAACATAGCTGTTACCATGATATTTAAGCATGCACTTACAAGGATATTTCAGTTGGAAGGACCCGCCCATGTCCTTGTCCTTAATGTCCTTAATGATAAGCTTTAGAACCAGCTGCTTATCAGATTCTTTATGGAATTCAACAAAAAGAGTAGACTGATCTTTAACAAAAGAATCTGGTTTCTATAAAAAAAAAAAGCAGAAAAGTCAAAGGCATCATTTTGAAGATCATTTCCTGCTATCGGGGAATTCACAGAAGACAAATAGTAAACTTTAGTAAATTTCGGCTTAAGGGGGTCATTTTCCTACTGTAAAAAGGGGTGGAGTTGGGGCGGCGGCGGCACCGGAAGAGGAGGAGTCAAGGCAGAGTCAGGGCGGATGCTGCAAAGACTTTGCTGGCGGTAAGGTAAGCCAATTTATCGCCACCAGTAGCGCGCCCAATAGCACCACCTTTCCCGGTGGTGCCTTTGGATGCGAAAGCCAGCAGCGATAATACCGCGGTGCAGGCCTGCCCCCCGCTTCGCCCCCCCACCCCCCATTACCGCCAAATTCAGTGAGCTCCGTGAAGTTATAAAATCCAGTCTTAAGAGACCAATTAAGAATTTCTCAAGCATTTCTATGGGAGAAATAACAGAACATTTAGGAAAATTCAACATTCTAAGATTACATCTTCTAGCATGGTTATTGAGATTTTACAATATCCTCTGCAAATTCAAATTATCTCTCATGTAGCAGTATTAAGGAAAGACAAAATAGCGATCTTATTCTCAATGGAAATCAACTTCTCAGAATTATCTTGAATGGTCTGAGAGTGATCATTGAGCTGCTCAGACATGTCCCCCATAGTACCCAAAATAGAGTCAATTCTGGATGACAAACTAGCCTCTAACCTAGTGATAGTAACCCATAGAGCATTCAGGGTTCTCATTGCTGGTTTATTCACATGACTCAAGGGTATTAACAATCCCAAAGAACCAGTCAGTGAAGCCCCACTCAGGAGTGGGGGAATGTTCCATACCCTTGTCCAACAATTCCATCTGGCTTGAGATGTTTGTCCTTGACGAAATAGGGCCATCAGGATTGAGGGAGGTTGTAGCCTCCATTTGAACAGTACAGGAGGCTCCTTGTCAGCAATCCCTGTGTAATTTTGGCTTGTGAAATGAAAAATCTCAAAGTTGGCTGAGAAGCAAGAAGAGTAGAAGAAGAAGAACCAGGTGGGAAGGTTCTGACACTACCTTTTCACTTTTTTACCATCGATAAGGCAGGCTTATTGATGGGGAAAAAGCGAGACTACTATATTTAGCACACCAGCAGTGGTGCACCATGTTTTCAAGGATCTGTTCAATGATGTCAGAGGAAACATCTCACATTCACAGCTACCAAGAATGGAATCAGAATGGCATCGAAGCACACAAGATGTAAGTATGCAGGGAGATCCTCTGGCACTTCTCCTTCCTCTGCCACTGGGCGCCATGTTTTCAAGGCCCTGTCCGATGACGTCAGGGGGAAGATCTCACACTCACAGCTGCCTGAGATGGAATCAGAACAGCAGGGAAATGCACAAGATGTAAGTATGCAGGGAGACCCTTCTTCACTATCTGCATCTAAAAACATTTACAAGACGAACCTCAAATCAGATGAACTGACCCAAATCATGGTGAACTTTGAAGATGTAGTAGACTAGATTGACAAACTGAAGAGGAGCAAATCACTTGGATTGGGCTGTATAAATCCCCGGGTTCTGAAACAACTCAAAAATGAAATTTCAGATATATTACAAGTAATTTATAACATATCATTAAAATCATCCTTTATACCTGAAGATTGGAAGGTGGCCAATGTAATCCTGAAATATAAAAAGGGCTCAAGAGGTGACTGGGAAACTACAGACCAGTGAGCCTGATTTCAGTGTCAAGAAAAATTGTGGAAAATATTATAAAAAATAAAATCACAGAGCATATAGATAGACATGATTTAATGGGACAGAGCCAGAATGGATTTACCCAAGGGAAGTCTTGTCTCACAAATCTGCTACATTTTTTTGAAGGAATGAATAAGCATGTGGATAAAGATGAGCTGGTAGATGTGGTGTATTTGAATTTTTAGAAAGCATTTGACAAAGTCCCTCATGGGAGAAAACTGAAAAGTAATGGGATAGGAGGTGATGTCCTTTTGTAGATTGCAACCTGGTTAAAAGACAGGAAACAGAGAATAGGATTAAATGGTGTGTTCTCACAGTAGAAAAAGGTAAAAGATGGGAGTGCCTCAGGGATCTGTACTTGGACCGGTGCTTTTTAATATATTTATGTTTAATCTTTTTTATTAAACAATTACAGTTGAATACAATACAGGATACCTGAGGGGTGGGGGTAATCTGCTCCTCCACAGGTGATCAACATTTATTTCCATCAAAGAAGCAATTATTCCCCACTTATCATACCCTGCCCCTCCCAATCCTTCAGAACAGAGCAATAGTGTATATCTAGATACAACACATCTTCCCTCCATATTATTTTTGACAATTAAAAACAGATGTTATTTAGATTCAAACTTCTAGGTCATGGAGATAGAGACTGTTAGTAAGAGTCCCAACTTAACAAAAATATGTTATTCTTCCTTGTCATGTCTATCAGTTCTATGTATTTTTCCAACACGCATGAACTTTGTACTAAATTACGGAGTTGTCCAATTCCAGGTGCCTCTCACAACAACCAATTAAGCAATATGCATTTTTTAGCCAACAGGAGAAGCTTTTTACTTCAGAGTTTAGAGTATCTTGACTTAAATTTATACCCTTTCAAATCATCAAATAGGAAAGGTTGTATTTCACATGCTATGGTCACCCCAGTTACATTAGCAATGTATCTTTGTACCCCTTTCCAGAAAAGTTGTATACATGAACACTGCCAGAGACTATGACCTAATGTCCCCATCTCCTGACAGCACTTCATACGCTTACTAGAATCTGTTAATGTACTATGAAATGCTGGACTTGGGAACCATATCCTCGTAAAAGGAATTTAAATTGGGTTTCCCTTAACAATATATTTGGAGTGATCCTAGAAACCCTTGAAAGACTCGCAGATATATAAAGGTCAGAAAGCTCCACTCCCAGTTCAGCTTTTCACCCTTGTATTACTGAGGAGTAGCCCACCGACCTCTGTTTTGACTGCAATAATTTATACAAAAAAAATATAGTGTGGTGGTCGGGATCCTCTATATCAAATAAGTACAGCAATATTTCCCTATTTTCTCCTTGTAGTGCTGCAAGATTTAGTGACTATAGGTAATGTTTCAGTTGCATGTAGACAAAACTTTGCAATTGTGAAATATTATAAGTTTGACAAAGATCATGAAAACTTCTTATATTCCCCTCTTCTGTGAGAATTTGAAAAACCATATCTGTCCCCTTGCATGCTAATCTCGAAACACCTTAGCCAGATATCTAGTTATGAAGTCAGTATTACCAACAATTGGCAAGAAATGAGACAGTTGATAATGTAAATTCAGAGTTTTTACAAAACCACTTCCACATTTTCATAATGGGAGATATGATCACACTTTGCTGGGAATGTACCGGTAATCTATGACATGTGCTATGAAGGATATATCACAAGTTTAGAGGAGAGACTTTTCCACTCAATTATAGAAACATAGAAACATAGAAATGACGGTAGAAGAAGACCAAACGGCCCATCCAGTCTTCCCAGAAAGCTTTCATACTTTTTTTTTCTCATACTTATCTGTTACTCTTGGCCCCCATCAGCAACCCCCTGGTTCCAGTTTCCCTCCACCCCCTCCATCGATGTAGAGAGCAGCACTGGAGCTGCATCCAAGCGAAGCATCCAGCTCAATTGGTATGGGGTAGCAACTGCTGCAATAAGCAAGTTACTCCCACACTTATTTGTTTACCCAGCCTGTGCCATTCAGTCCTTGTTAGTTGTTGTCTGAACTTGTTGTTGTTGAACTGTAAAAATTAGTATTCATAAGCCACTCACCTACATGTTGTAAGTTGCATGCCATGTTGTATAGTTTTATGTTGGCCAGTCCCAGTCCTCCATCTTTCCTTTTACAATTAACATTAAAAGACATATTCTCAGTTTTGCCCTATGCCATTTGAACTGCCTAATTTGCCTTTCTATGTCCCTTACTTCCTGTCTTGTCAAAAAACTCGGTGTGACCTGCAACATATAGAACAACTTAGGAAAGATCATCAGGGGACCAATAAAGTGGGTGCATGCGCCCACAATTATTCCAGACTTCCTCTGTCATAGCCAATGCTTCTGATTTTTCCAGATTCATTTGAAAACCAGCCAACTTCCCATAATTATCAAATTCAATCAGTAAAGCTGGTAAAGTTCTAGATATCCTTGTTATATGCACCTAGATATAGTCTGCAAATGCTGAGAACTTAAAAATTAGCTCATTGCGATTCCCAAAAGGAATACCCTCTATGACATCATTTCCCTTAATTCTTTTTAACAATGGCTCTAAAACTAGAACAAATAATAAAGAGGATAGAGGATACCTCTACCTTGTTCCCCTTCTATAATTCAAATACCTCAGACTGCGACCCATTGGATAAAAAGAAGCTACTGGTCTATTACAGAGCACATCACTTTAAGAAAATAGCCCTCTATGACCACTAGAGATGTGCTTCGGCCAAACCTTTTGGTTTGGCCTTCGTTATCAGCCTGCCGCAGGAAATTTCAGTTTCCCACGGTTCAGGCCATTTTTTTCGGCCGCCCCGAAAAACAAAATTTCCCAAAATTTCGGGAACATTTCCTTGGTTTTTCGGGGTGGCCGAAACAGGACGAATTAGACAATTTTGTTGAAATTGTCTAATTCGTCCTAGACGAATGCACATCCCTAATGACTACTGCCTTCAGATCTATAAACATAAATTACCAGTCCACCCAGTAGAATGCTTTCTCTATATCAAAACTTAAAAGTAATGAAGGTAGTTTCCAGTTACGACTAATTTCTATTGAAACAATTATTTTACGCATATTAGAAACCATGCTCCTCCCCTTTACAAACCCCACTTGTTCCCTACCAATCAAATCTGGTATATATCGGGCCAATCTATCAGTCATGATCTTTGCTAGCAATTTCACCTCAAAGTTTAGTAAGGAAATTGTCCTATATGACTCAGATGCCATGGGATCACAAGGCCATATTCGGTGAGTATGGGAAACAGCCTCTGTTGATTAACTTACCATACATTTCTCCCAGAGATACAAAAATACACTCACCCAAGCTCTTAAAAAACTCTCCAAAGTATCTATCTGGGCCCGGAGTCTTCAGCAGTTTTGCTTGCTTTATTCTCCTTTGAATTTCCTTTAATTGAATAGGGGCATTCAAAACATTCTTTTAGGCATTTGTCAGTCTAGGTAAATTAGTGGTTGTTAGATATTCCTCAACTAATGTGACATCAACTGATGCCACTGTATACAACCTCTCGTAGAATGCCTTAAAAATATTACAAATGTTAGCAGTAGAATTAGCAAGTCTACGTTGGTCATTTTCAAGGGCTTAATAACCTGGACCCACCCCAGTTCCAAGTCAGATTGGCCAATGTGTTTTGTGGGCGTGTGAAATGTGTGCAACTTTTTTTTTTTTCCACTGGATGAAGAGCTCTCCATGTATCCACCAGATCTAAATTATGGCCTTGTTAGTTTCCTCCTTTCCCTGTGGATTTCAAGGGGCCCACACTTGCAGAGGAGTAATCCAGCTGGTTATTTGAAACATAATTAAAATCTCCTCCCACCAGCATTATTATAGGAGAGTAGCAACTTGACCAAACACACAAAAAAGGAGTGCTCACAATTGTTTGGGGCATAAATAAATATTACAAAATACAATGGGTTTCCCAAATAAGATACCCTCCACAACCACGTGCCACCCTTCACTGTCAACAATTACTTTAGAGTCTTGAAAAGAAACTGACTTTCCAATGAGGAGTGCCACTCCTGCTTTTCTTGTGTCTGATTGTGATGAATACACCTTCCTCACCCACTGCCTTTGTAGCTTAGCTTCTGGTGTTCAGCTGCATCTAAGTGTGTCTCCTGAATCATTGCCATTTATGTCCCCTTGTAGAGCTTGTAAAACTTTGTAATGCTTAGTTGCTGAACCAATATCCCCCACAATCCAGGCTGTACACTAGCCATAGTCACTAAACCACTGTCTGACAAAGTATACCATGAATCTTCCTTTTCTCAGTGACAGATTAGAATCCCCTAACATACACCCCAACTCTTGAACCACATTTTATTTATTTATTTGTTTGTTTGTTTTTTATATACCGATGTTCAATTAGACATATCACAATGGTTTACAGAGTAACAGAGGAATCTATTAACATAGGCTTCTTATTTTACATTGAAACTTTGTAACATGAGTAATAATTGGACTGTGGAGAGTCATTATAGGTTATAACAAAAGTAGTGAACAACATTAAAAACTTTGTAACATATATAACAAGAGAACTAGTGTCGTTGGGGTTGACCAGAATATATGACTGTGGAGAGTCATTATAAATTATAACAAATGTAGTGAAAGACATCAAAACTTTGTAACATATATAACAAGAGAACTAGAGTCATTGGAATTGACCATAGGATAGGCTGACCACAATATAGGATTATGCGGTTCTATGAGGGGTGATGTGGGAGGGGTGATGTGTGTGCTGGTGGGGTAGGAGGGCTCATTTTTGTGTGGTTGGTGGTGGTTAATGGGTGGTTATTGGATATGCTTTTTTGAAGAGCCATGTTTTAAGGTTCTTTTTGAATATTGGGTTGTGGGGTCAAGTCTGAGTTGAGGTGGTAGACTGTTCCAGAGGGTTGGACCTGCCACTGTTAGGGCTCGGTCCCTTGTTGAGGATAGGTAGGCCATTTTTAGTGAGGGAGTTGGAATGAATCCAGTGTTGGTGGAGCAGAGTGTTCTCTGGGTGGATTGAAAGTGCAGGGCAGGGCTCAGCCATTCAAATATTTCAGTGTATAGTGCTTTGTGAATGAGTGTTAGAACTTTGTATTGAATCCTGTGTGGGATGGGCAGCCAGTGCAGGTTTTTGAGGATTGGTGAGATGTGTTCAGATCTTTTGGTGTTTGAGAGTGATCTTGCCGCTGTATTTTGAAGCAGCTGCAGTGGCCTGAGAGAGTTAGATGGGAGGCCCAGGAGTAGGGCATTACAATAGTCGAATTTGGAGAATAGTAGTAGTTGGAGTACTATTCTGTAGTCTTGGGTGTAGAGCAGTGGTTTGATTTTTTTGAGAATCTGGAGTTTGAAAAATCCATCTTTTATTGTTGAGTTGATATGTTTCTTCATGCTGAGTTCGTTGTCAATGAGTACACCGAGATCTCTGGCTGAGGGGGTTATTTTATCATCTGTGGCAGGTGCTGAGTTGTTGTCTTTGAGAGTTGAGATGGTCTTGTTGTTAATGTGAAGTGTTTTCATTTTGTTGTGGTTGAGGTTGAGGGACATTTGTGATAGAAGTTGTGTTATCTTCTTGAGGTGGTTGTCCCAGGTTTTTAGTGTGTTTGTGATAGTTTCTTTTATGGGGAGTAGGATCTGAACATTGTCTTCATATAAGAAGAAGGTTAGATTTAATCCAGTTAGAAGCATACATAGGGGGAGGATGTAGATGTTGAAAAGAGTGGAGGAGAGAGATGAGCCTTGAGGTACACCATGTGTGAGGGGAATTTGTTTGGATTCTCCAGTATTAAGTCTGACTTTGTATGACCGGTTTGTCAGGTACGATTTGAACCATTTAAGTGTGGTGTTGCCTAGGCTGATGTCACTTAGTCTGTTTAGTAAGGTTTCATGATTGACAGTGTCAAAGGCGGCAGAGATGTCGAGTAGGATGAGGAGGTAGGATTGCCCATGTTCAAGGCCTTTGAGGATGTGGTCGGTGAGGGATAGAAGGAGCGTTTCGGTGTTAAAATATTTTCTGAATCCATGTTGGGACGGCGATAGGAGGTTATGATTTTCCAGATGTTCGGAGAGTTGATGGTTGACAATTTTTTCGAGGATCTTGGCGATGAAGGGAAGGTTGGAGATGAGTCGGTAATTTGATGGATCAGCTTTGTTGAGCAGTGGTTTTTTGAGGATTGGTTTGATGCTGGCGCATTTGAGAGAGTCAGGAAAGGTGCCTTGTTCAAGTGATATATTAACTATGTTTGCTATAGGTCTGGCTATGGTGTTTGAGATTTGCTTTAGAAGTTTTATAGGAATGGGGTCGATGGAGTGTGCAGCTGGTTTAGTTTTTGGATTATTGATTCTACTTCGGATGAGGCTACTGTTTCGAATTGAGTCCAGGATGGTGTGGAAAGGTGAGCTGAATTGGGAGCAGGCTGGTTGGCATGCAGGTTGGCGGTGATTATTTTAGCAATTTTTAGGGATGTGCATTCGTTTCATTCGTTTAATTCATTTCATACGTTTCCCATTACATGTCAATCAGATGTGCATTCGTTTCATCCATTTCATATGTTTCATATTACATGCTTGTATAGGAAATGGATGAAACGAATGCACATCCCTAGCAATTTTGTCGTTGAAATAGTCAGCAAGTTCTTCACATATTCTGGAGGAGTTTTCTTGATGAGGTATGTCGGGGGTCACTTGTATCAGGTCTGTGACGTAGGCAAATAAGGTTCTGGGATTAAATTGGTGGTCATGGATCTTTTTGGAATAGTAATATTTTTTGGCCTTATCAATGTCAGTTCTGTAAATATATAGAATGGGTCTATATCTATCTTTTAGTTGAGGGGATGGGTCTTTTATCCATTTTTTTCGGATTGTCTTAGAAGGCGCTTGATGTTTTTTAGCTCAGGCGTGTACCAGAGTGTTTTTTATTTATTGTCGATCTTGATTACTTTTTTGATAGTTGGGCACTTGATCTTTGCTATATCAGTGTTGATGGCCATCCAAGAGTTCGTGGCGGTGTTAGCGTCCTTCATGTCAAAGTGTTTTAGTCTGTTTGGAAGGATTTCAGTGAGTTTGTTGCTTGGGCATAGTTTGATGAATTCGATGGATTTGTTGGTTCGGTTTGATTCTGTGGGTGGGTGGTTCAGTTGTAGGTTGGTGTGGATGAGTTTGAGGTCTGACCAGGGGATGGTGGAGGCTGATGGGGGTGGGTCTGGACTATGTGATTGTTGATGAATATTAGGTCTATGGTATGTCCAGCATTGTGGGTGGGGGTGCTAATTATTTGTTTGAAACCAATGGCTATCATGGTTTCTAGGAGGAGTTCGTAGGTTGGTGAGAGTGGTGTTTTGTCCATGTGTAGGTTGAAATCCCCTAGAATGATCACAGGTATTGCCATGTTGATGTTGTTGATGATAGTTTCAATTAGGGCGGATATATTATGTTGTAGTGTTCCAGGTGGGGCATATAGGAGGATAATTTGTAATGATTTTGATTTGAAAAGGCTGATTTCTATGAGGGGTGATGCGTTGATGAGATGGACTATGATGTTGAGTTTCTTTCGGACCATGAGGAGTATGCCATCCCCTTTCTTTTTTGGTCTTGGTATGGAGTATATATTGTAGGTTGCTTTGGGTAGTTGATTGATGAGGGCAGTGTCTGGGTTTTGAGCCATGATTCCCTTATACAGAGTATGTCGGGATGCGAGTCGATTAGGAGGTCGTGTATTATTGGTATCTTTTTGGTGATGGACTGTGCATTAAGTAGGAGTAGAGATATTATAGTGAGGGTTGTGATTAGATTGTTTGGGTGTGTAGGGATTGTGATGAGTTTTCGTGTTCTACTGGTGCGTGTTGTTTTTGTATTGTTGGAGGCATCCTGTTGGTTTAACATTGGAGGTGCATGTTTTGGATGCATGTTGGTGAGAGGGTGTGGGGGGAGGTATATGGTATGGAGGTTGGGTGGGTAGAATGTGAACATGTGTGGTGTGTTTTTCTGCTGCTGCTGCTGGGGCTGGCTTCAATGAGTTGAGTTAATGCTGGGGGTTGCTGAGGTAGGAGGGTTCGATGGGAGGTTCTTTAGGTGTGAGTTTGGAGGGGGAGGGGAGGGGGAGGGTTTTTGTGAGCTGGTATGTTGTTGGAGGGGGTTGGGGGGAGGCAAGGTTTGTGGACTTTGCGGGGTGACACAAAGGGGTGCAACAAGGGGCAGGCTCCTTGGTTGTGCTACTTAGGTGCATGGCGCCTGGAGAGAGGTCCTTTCTTAAAGGAGGAGGTCCAGGTGGAGAGGGGTGGTACCTGAGGCCTGCAGGAGGCTTTAAGGCCTGTTCCTGCACTCCACCTCCAGTGACATGAGGATTGCTTCAGGGGGCAGAGTGTCGCTATGGATCACCGCAGCAGGGTCAACAGATGATCATCTGTTGAGACTGCAACATTTTACATACTAACTCCCTTGCAATGCTATTGCTCCCCTGGTATCTCTCTCTCCCCCCTTATCATCCACCTTCCTTTCCCCCTCTCCTATCCCTCTCCCCAATTTCATCCCATTCAACCAAAATCTTAACACTCGGAACTCACTCAATCATGAGCTAAAGTAAACGTGCTCTCTTTATGTTGGGGCTCTACTGCCTACAAGCACACATGCACCCATAAGGAACAAACAAAACAGAACGAAACTCCACTTCTGGTAGAAGAAAATGTCAATTTGCTGAACAGACTATATCTGCCTTTTGCCAAACAGTATTTGCTTATATAAAGTACTTGGAGAAGAAGTAATTCTATTCATCAGAGTGTCAAGGCTATCATATTATTCCAGCTGTTATGCTTTTCCCTTGCCTCTAGCCTCTTGTGCTTCTAGTTTATTTATTTAATAATATTTATATATCACTTCAGTGATTAAAAATTGTTCTAAATGATGTACAACATAATACATAATAGCTGACCTTTAAAGAACTCTTGCATTTCAATCACTGTCTCAAAAAGATGGGTAGCATTATTATAGGTCACCTTCAGTTTTTCTGGGAATTGCCTATCAGAAACAGACTGGAGCTCCTGGGAGAGGGTGAGTAAGATCCTCGATCCCTTCAAAAAAACAGATTTATGAGGCAAGATTTCCCTTGGGTAAATCCATGCTAGCTGTGTCCCATTAAATCATGTCTATGTATATGTTCGGTGATTTTATTCTTATAAAATTCCACAATTTTTCCCAGCACTGAAGACAGACTCAACGGTCTATAGATTCCTGGATCACAAATGGAGCCCTTTTTATTTATTTTTATTTATTTAAAATCTTTTCTATACCGGTATTTGGTGGGGGCCATCATATCGGTTTACATTAATTAACATTAGATATATATCGGTCTTCAAGTACAAAGGATGATTTTATTGGTAGGTTGCAAATTACTTGTAATAGGCCTGAAATTTCATTTTTTAGTTATTTCAGAACCCTGGGATGTATATCATCCAGTCCAGGTGATTTGCTACTCTTCAGATTGTCAATCTGGTCTTCTACTTTTGCCAGGTTCACCGTGATTTGAGTCAGTGCATCTGAATTGTCACCTTTGAAAACCATCTCCAGAACGGGTATCTCACCACTATTTTCTTCGGTAAACCCTAAAGCACAGAATTAATTTAGTCTGTCCACGATAACCTTAGCTTCTCTATGTACCCCTTTAACCCCTGGATCATTTAATGGTACCACCGACTCTCTCACAGGCTTCCTGCTTCAGATATATTTTTTAAAGTTTTTTTTTAATGAGTTTTTGCCTCTATGGCCAACATTTTTAAATTCTCTTTTAGCCTGTCTTATCAATGTTTTACATTTAACTTGCCAATACTTATGCTTTTTCCTATTTTCTTCAGATGGATCCTTCTTTCAAGTTTTGAAGGAAGATCTTTTGGCTAAAATAGTCTCTTTACCTCACCTTTTAACCATACCAACAATCATTTGGCCTTCCTTCCACCTTTCTTAATGCATGGAAAACATCTGGACTGTGCTTCTAAGATGGTATTTTTTAACAATGTCCATGCCTATTGTACATTCTTAATCTTTGCAACTGCACCTTTCAGTTTTTTCTAACTATTTTTCTCATTTTATCAAAGTTTTCCTTTTGAAAATTTAATGCTAGAGATCTGGATTTACTTATTGTTGTCCTCCTCCCAGTCATTAATTCAGATTTGATCATGTTATGATCATTATTGCCAAGCAGCCCCACCACTATTAATTCTCTCACAAAATCCTGCATTGCACTAGGAATAAGATCTAAAATAGCTCCCTGTCTTATTGGTTCCTGAAATAATTGCTCGATAAAACTGGCATTTATTCCATCAAGGACCTTTCTCTCTCTAGCATGTCCTGATGTTACATTTACCCAGTCAACATTGGGGAAATTGAATTCTCTCATTATTATTGCACTACCAATTTGGTTAACTTCCCTAATTTCTCTTAGCATTTCATTGTCCATCTCATCAATTTGGCCAGGTGGACAGTAGTATACTCTTATCACTATACTCTTTCCCAACACACATGGGATTTCTACCCACCAGGATTCTATTGTGCATTTAGTCTCTTAAAAAATCCTTATCCTGTTGGACTCTATGCCATCCTGACCTAAAGCGCCCCCCCTCCCCCCACCAAGTTTCTCCTCCCTGTCATTGCAATATAATTGTACCCTGGAATGGCACTATCCCTTTGGTTATCCTCCTTCCACCATGTCTCTGAGATGCTAATTAAGTCTATCTTATCATTCACTGCTATACACTTTAACTCTCCCATCTTACTTCTTAGACTTCTGGCATTGGCATAAAAACATTTTAAAGTGTGGTTTTTGTTTGTTTTAACAGCCTGCTTTTCATTTGACAGAGATAATTTGGAATCTTTTATCTCAGGTTCATTCTTTACTTATAGGCACATGGACTACCTTGTTTTTATTGGAACCTCTCCGTTGGGATGCCCCAACTCTCCTGCTTCATTAGTATTCTTTGAAGATACCTCCATCCGAACAATGCACTGCTGAGCAACTGTTGGCTAGGGATGTGCAGCAGGGACGGATTCGTCCCATTTGGCATTCGTATTCGTGGGGAGCCAAATCCATTGCATCCATTCTCAGGGGACCCAGATCCATTCATTAGTTACTTATTTATTCGTTTCCCAAAAAAAACCCCCATCCCAACCCTTTAAATTTAATTTACTACAACCCCCACCCTCCTGACCATCTTGTGCTCCTACCATGTGACAGGGGCCGACCAATGGCACCGGTAGTCCCTGTGACATAGTGAGGGCAAAGGCTATCAGCACCATTTTGAATACCGGCAGCCGACAGCCCGAGTGCAGGAGATCGTGCCAGGAACCCTGCTGGACCACCAGGGACTTTTGGTAAGTCTTGGGGGGGTCAGGAGGATGGGGGGTTGTAGTTAATTAAATTTAAAGGGTTGGGATGGGGTTTTTTTGGGAAACAAATAAGTCTTGGGGGGGTCAGGAGGGTGGGGGGTTTATTTGTTAGATACGTTGTATTCATGGGGGTCCGCCATACGTTTCGTGACCCCACGAATACAACAAATAGGGACATATGTTGCAGATTTCCAATACGTCGAAAACGAATGCACACCCCTACTGGTGGCTTTCCCCTTTGTTAACTGTCAGCTTGCCTCTGAATGTATGCAACTTTTCTATTCTTTGAGTACTTTAACACATATTTAACTATGATTTTACTTGATGCAGCTATTGTCCAAACAAGTCTGCACATAGTCATCATTGCTTTAACAAAGTCTTTAAGTACACTGGTGCTTCTGATGCAACCTCTTTTCACTGCTGAAAATGTATTATTCTTATTTCAGTCCAAGGACTGCAAGCAATACTGGATATCGGGGCAAGCCACAATCTACTGTAATGACTCGCACCACTCGCAATATCCATCCACAACAGCCAAGCAATCCATGGCAGTGACTTCTTTTAAGTCTAGCTCAGTTTATAACTTGTCATCTCACTCTTTGTCTCAGGTAGAGCTTTCTTTCGTTCCCACTATACCTTATGATTCATTTGATGTACAAGTACATTTATATCGTTTTTTTCATTCCCAGCATATTAAATGCTTTTTCGCAGATTCTCCACCAGTCCATGATATTTCCATGATACGTAAGAAATCACACTGGATTCCTCCTGGCCTTTATGATCCCATCTTACACACTTTTGAAAAACTAGTCTTATCAGAAATTGATCAGTTACCCCATCATCCGAAGGTTATACAATACAACTCATCGAGAGCTGAAAAAAATGCTATCAAATCATTAGCCAGTGATGCTTCCATAATCATCAAACCAATAGACAAGGGGGGTGGTGTTGTGGTTTTAGACCATTCAAACTATATTAATGAAGCAGAACGTCAACTTCAGGATAGAGAGTATTACTCCCCCCTATCTAATGATCCCATTGCAGAATTACAAGCATTGATTAAAAACATTGTCCAACAAGCCCTTGACTCTCACCAGATTACCCCCCGTGAAGCTGATTTTTTACAAGTTGCTTTTCCACGTATTCCCTCTTTTTACACTCTTCCGAAAATACATAAGTCCCTACAGGATCCCCCTGGTCAACCTATTGTATCCAGTTTAGGTTCAGTACTACAGCCACTTTCACAGTTTGTAGACCTACCTATACAACCTTTTGTACCTTTAAGTCGTTCGTATGTTAAGGATTCTAATCATCTCATCACTCTTCTTCATGATTCTCCTACCCCCCTCCTGGACTCCTGTTTTTTGATTACTTTAGACATAATATCACTTTATTCTAATATCCCGCAAGATGAAGCCCTCATTTTGATTGAAGAGGTCCTGAATTAACGTCCTACACCTACCCGTATTTCCACTGCATTTTTGTTAACATTGACACAATTAGCACTGACTAGAAATTATTTTCAATTTGAATCTACTATTTACCAACAGTTCAAAGGCACTGCCATGGGGGCCACCATGGCACCTAGCCTTGCTTGTCTTTATGCTAATAAGTTCGAAGAGATCTTTCTTTATCCCTCACCCTGGGAATCTTTCATTTATTTTTGGAAACGTTATATTGATGACGTTCTTTTGATTTGGACAAGCACCGATGTACAGTTTTATATGTTTTTTGATTGGCTCAATTCATGTAATAGACACCTATTGCATATTAAAGAAATATTCATCAGCAGAAACAAACTATTGAAGTGGTTATGAGACCGCCACTTTGTTTGCACTCTATTGACAGCGGCAGGCTGGAAAAACTATGTCGCATAACTCTACCTGCTGCCCACCAAAACACTATTTTTGGTACGCAGGGAAATGTTAACTTGCTCTTATTTTCCAGTCCTATGTTAATTTTTATTTTAAAAAATTACTTTGTTTCATTTTCAGTGGTTGAAATTATACACTGAATTAGTCCCTCCCAATGCAGCTCTGAGCGAGACGTGGTCCATGTCGGGGGACCTGATTGACAACTATTATACATTGTACTGAGCATATGGAGTAGCCACTTTTGAAATAATAAAAGCAAGAAAGACTTTTTGGTTGAAAAACTTTGGACTGCATACTTTGTCTGCTCTCCGTCTTCATGTGTGGATTATTATTGGAGAGTAGAATTTCTCCATTGTTGATTGTTGGATTATTCTTATTTCAGAACATAGACATACTTCAGTTTACAGTTATGCTGGAATAACACATGTGTTATGACCGCCGGCCGCAGCAGACCGCAACCGGGGCCAGTCACTCACCGAAACAGCGGGGCCAATCGCCGACGCTGAGGCCGGTGTTGGCAGGCCTTCTCCGCGGCAGTGCTGCTGTCTCCAACATGGCCACGGCGTCCTCTCCGCGTGGCTAAGCCCCGCCCCCTGAAGTTCCCTAGGGCCGCGCGGGCAGCAGTAACCAAGATTTAAAGGAACCCCTACAGGAAATAGAGGGGGTTCCTTCCTGCAGGCTCCATCTTCAAGGAACTATTTAAGGCAAGGTCTGAGCCTTCAGACCTTGCCTTGGCTTTGTGGCTCTGGTGGTTGTTCCTGTTCGTGGTTCCTGATTTGTTCCTCCGTGTGTGATTCCTGGATTGGCTGCCGTTCCTGCCTGGCTCTCGACCCCTGGACTGGCTGCGGAGTTTTCTGGCTCTTGTTTCCTGGACTGGCTGTGGGACTTTCTGGCTCTCGACCCCTGGACTGGCTGCAAAGGATTCCAGCTCTTGTTCCCTGGACTGGCTGTTCTCATGACCTGCTGGAGGCACCAGCTTCTGTTCTCATGACCTGCTGGAGGCGCCAGATCCTGTTCTAATGACCTGCTGGAGGTGCCAGCTTCTGCTCTCATGACCTGCTGGAGGTGCCAGCTCCTGTTCTCACGACCTGCTGGAGGCGCCTGCTATCTGGATTACACGACCTGCAGGAGGCGCCTGCATCCAGATCTTCATTGATCACCTCCAGTGACCCTTATGGTTGGCCTCGCCTTCCGACGGTAGGACTTACGTTCATCACCGGACCAAGGTTCACCTTCCTAGTCAGAACAACATGGTTCTATATAATTCTCTAGGGGCATGGTTTATTACACCCTGTCATGTTATATAGTAGGGATGTGAATCGTTTTAGGACGATTAAAATTATCGTCCGATAATTTTAATATCGTCTTAAACCGTTATGGAACACAATACAATACAGATTCTAACGATTTATCGTTATAAATCGTTAGAATCGTGAGCCGGCACACTAAAACCCCCTAAAACCCACCCCCGACCCTTTAAATTAAATCCCCCACCCTCCCGAACCCCCCCCAAATAACTTAAATAACCTGCGGGTCCAGCGGCGGTCCGGAACGGCAGCGGTCCGGAACGGGCTCCTGCTCTGAATCTTGTCGTCTTCAGCCGGCGCCATTTTCCAAAATGGCGCCGAAAAATGGCGGCGGCCATAGACGAAAAAGATTGGACGGCAGGAGGTCCTTCCGGACCCCCGCTGGACTTTTGGCAAGTCTCGTGGGGGTCAGGAGGCCCCCCACAAGCTGGCCAAAAGTTCCTGGAGGTCCAGCGGGGGTCAGGGAGCGATTTCCCGCCGCGAATCGTTTTCGTACGGAAAATGGCGCCGGCAGGAGATCGACTGCAGGAGGTCGTTCAGCGAGGGTTCCGGCGCCTCGTGGGGGTCAGGAGGCCCCCCAGCTTGTGGGGGGCCTCCTGACCCCCACGAGACTTGCCAAAAGTCCAGCGGGGGTCCGGAAGGACCTCCTGCCGTCCAATCTTTTTCGTCTATGGCCGCCGCCATTTTTTGGTGCCATTTTGGAAAATGGCGCCGGCTGAAGACGACAAGATTCAGAGCAGGAGCCCGTTCCGGACCGCTGCCGTTCCGGACCGCCGCTGGACCCGCAGGTTATTTAAGTTATTTGGGGGGGGGTTCGGGAGGGTGGGGGATTTAATTTAAAGGGTCGGGGGTGGGTTTTAGGGAGTTTTAATGTGCCGGTTTTTCGATTTTTCGATTTTTCGATTTTTAACGATTTTTAACGATTTTTCACGATATTTTACCCCCCCAAACGGCAACAATACGTTTCCCTCCCCCTCCCAGCCGAAATCGATCGTTAAGACGATCGAGGACACGATTCACATCCCTATTATATAGCTCGTATGTTGCAGCTTACAGAAATATCAAATTAAGTTATTGTTTTCCATCTAGAACTATAAGAAGTATGTAAAAGAAACAATATGGTGGCAAATACAATTTATAGCATATATTATGCATATAACCCCCTTTGGTTATATGCATATAACAATAGACTTGGGAAGTCTACTGCTTTTTAGAACTTCATCCTTTATTTGTAAAACAATTCTTACTCAAGAAGTGCTACTTGTAGCATTTCAAAAGTGGATGCAGTTTTCATTGATCATAATATTTATTGGGGATCACTTATTTACATGATAAAAACTTCTAACTACTCAATACTATGTTCTGTAAACAGAAAGGCTATCTTCTCTAGTCACAGCATGGTGGATAAGGATGCATACATCTTATCTCTTTAGATGGCAGCTTTCAAAAACAAATGTACTGTTTCCACTTCAAAACATCTGATGCCAAGAATTTTGATAGTATTTGTTTGCATGGAGCCAACCTTTTTTTTTTTTCCAGATTGCTTTAGTGGATGTGGTTCTTTGTGGTAAGTAATTAACATAGCTAATATTTTTCTGATTTTTATTTTCACATTCTAACTACATTTATTCACTAGCTATAAAATTGGGAGAAAATATTTTTTTCACATGTTTCCCAACCAAAAGCCTGATTCACTAAGGCTTTTTTCATTTTTTGTATCTATGGGAAAAGGCCTTGATGAATCAGGCCCTAAATTTGGACCTTCATATAAACATTACTGAAGCATACTATTGGTTAAAAATAAAACAGCCAGTGTCACCTACCAGTGCTCATGTTACTGGATTTTCAGGTGTGTGAGATATTTTCAAAGATCAACCATATACTGGACTTATAAGGTTATGCTAGTCATCCTAAAAGGAGAATGCAACTGAACCAAACTGTGTGCAGGCCTGAGCAATACAAGATGGAAGTCAAGTCACATGATTGTTCCTACAGTTTAATGTGAATGTCTGTGAGAACAACTAGTAGAGAAGAAGCTACTATTGTTTTCCATATCAAGCAATTTGTCTTTCATCTTACCATTTTCTTCATTTAGCTAATACTTCTGGACACAAATTTGCTAGCTTGTAGCTTTGACAAATTTTGTATTTAATTATGAAGCCCAGTATTTTTCACTAGAAGAAGTCATATCAGAAGCCCACCAATCCTATACCCATGGATTGTGGTAATCTCCAGAAAACACCACAGTATTCCCCAGTGAAATTTTTTATACTTGCAATCAGGAACACTATTAAATTTGTTGGACCTTCTTGGATACAACTTAAAAAGTAAACAAGCTGTGTTGGTCCCTTTGGTCCACTTTTAATTTTTTATATGTTGATATGCTTAAATCCTCATTTTTTTGATTTTTGTAATTTCTTTAAAAATGAGTCCCATCACCATGAAGGTCCCATATCAGGCTGTTACCACAAAGCCTTAATTTCAGACGACGTTAAGAGAGCAAAAAAACCCTTCATAACTTATCTCAAGTGTCCATATTGATTACAACCCCGACATGGCCATGTTTCAATCACCACTCTGCTTCAGGGGGTTCTCCATAAGCTTTCAAAATGCTCTCAAACCAAGGTAACATTAGCTTCCTGAACATGTCCTTTGCTGATACCTCTTTGGTAGACCTTTAAACATGGCGTCTAAGGCTCTTCCTTTTAAACCTATAGCAGCATCATGATGGCATCAAATATCACAATTAGATCAGGGAATACCAGTTAATCATCTCATTAAGACCATTCGGGGCTACTGCTTTCAAACGAAAAAACTAAATTGTTCCCGTCTGTTTAAAGCTGATTGGTTATCCCCACCTCTAGATGAAACATTGTTTCCAAAATAGTCCACCTAAAGTCGCGAAATTGATGACCTTTTTCCACACAATGCATAACCAGCGGAGCTGTCAGTTTCTGGGTCTTAATACAGCTTTTATGTTCAAGTAACCATTAGGGATGTGAATCGGGCTTTGGACGATTGAAAATATCATATGATATTTTCAAAATCGTCAGAAATTGGGGGCTTCCCCAAAACGATAGGAAAACCCCACGAAATTGTTCATGGGGGTTCTCATCATTTTGGGGGAGGGTGGGAAAAACGGCACACAAAAATAACCCCTAAACCCACCCCGACCCTTTAAAACTAATCCCTTAGCTTCCCCCACCCTCCCAACCCCCCAAAAAACTTTTTACAGGTACCTGGTGGTCCAGTGGGGGTCCCAGGAGTGATCTCCCACTCCCAGGCCATCAGCTGCCACTAATCAAAATGGCGCCGATGGCCCTTTACCCTTACCATGTGACAGGGTATCTGTACCATTGGCCAGCCCCTGTCACATGGAGGGAGCACTGGCTGGTCGGCGCCATCTTTAAAAATGGCACGGGCCAATTTTAAAGGGTCGGGCCTCACTAAACCGATTCCGATTCACATCTCCAGCGATCAGATTTTTTTCTCCCTCCAGCCGAACCCAATCGTTAAGACAATCGGGCACACGATTCACATCTCTAGTGGTGTTGCTATATCGATGACATTTTTTTCATTTGGTTAGATACATGTGAAGGTCTTCAAACGTTCATAGTATGGCTAAATGGACAGAATCCACATTTGAAATTCACTCTAAATTACAGTGTCTTTTCATTATCTTTTTTGGACATTACCATCACGAAGAAGGAGACAGGTTGTCTACTACCCTGTATCAAAAAGAGACTGACTGGAATCAATTTTTAAAATATTCCAGCTGTCACCCCAAAAAATTGAAAGATAGCCTGCTGATCAGTCAGTTTCTCTGACTGAGACGGCTGTGTTCCACCTTATCTGAATTTAAGACACAATCTAAAATCATGTGGCTCAGGTTTTCTGAGAGAGGTTATCCCTGATCTGTGATAAAAAGAACCTCTAAACGGGCGTTATTTGATAATAGAGAGCTGTTGTTGGAGTATAAAATTACTAGGGATGTGAATCGTTTTTCAACGATTAAAATTATCGTCCGATAATGTTTATATCGTCTTAAATCGTTATAGAACACGATACAATAGAAATTCTAACGATTTATCGTTAAAAATTGTTAAATCGTGTTAGTGCGCACTAACTCGAGTTAGTGCGCACTAACTCCCCGTTAGTGCGCACTAACTCGATTTAGTGCGCACTAACTGAAAATGATACAAATAAACACTTTCCAGGTCACTGAAGGTCAGTTAGAATGAATATGTGTTCCTATTGGCTGGCTGCCCTCTTATCTATTGATGTTACCAAGGTTACCACTGAGGTGATGGTTGGGGGGATGGGAAATGGAACTGGAAACTAACGAACACCAACAGAAAATGAAACAAAGTGTTCACACTTCCCAGGTCAGTAAAGGTCACTTAGGAATGAATATGTATGTATGTATTCCTATTGGCTGGCTGTGCTCTTATCTATTGATGTTACCAATATGGTTGGGGGGATGTGAAATGGAAACAGTTGGAAGCTTGACAAAAAAAGTAATGTAATGATCAGCACTCACCTGACTAGAACTTGTTTGTTTATTATTTTTGTTAGCAGGCACCTGAAATGCTAGTGCATGTTGAATTTGCCAATCACTGTGCATTTTAGAAAGGTGGTCCTGGCTGGAACTGTACACAGTTCAAATATATGTAATTGATTGTTGGTAAGTGTATTTTTAAGTAGCCACACTGGCACCAGTATGTTTACTTTTCCTCCTACTTAACTCACTAGCTCAGCTTTGTAAGAAGGGCTTCTCTGCTTGTGTGTTGTTTTTGTTTGGTGTGAGGAGAGCAGAAACATCAGATCTTTATTCAATCTACTACAGTCATCTCTTACAGTGCCCTATCCCTATTAATACCAGGAGTGTTGTGATCTTCCTGCACACAGTGCCCTAACCCTGATACCAGTCTGAGACAGCTCCCTCCCTGCATTACTAGTGAGAGGCTGGCTTCACAGACAGGGGGGAGCTGCCTGACCCTCACTCCTGACTTCCCCCATGTCCCAGCTAGTGAATGGTGTGTGGGTGAGGGGGGGGGGAGGATGGTGAAGTCTGAGACAGCTCCCTCCCTGCATTACTAGTGAGAGGCTGGCTTCACAGACAGGGGGGGAGCTGCCTGACCCTCACTCCTGACTTCCCCCATGTCCCAGCTAGTGAATGCTGTGTGGGTGAGGGGGGGGGGGGGGGAGGATGGTGAAGTCTGAGACAGCTCCCTCCCTGCATTACTAGTGAGAGGCTGGCTTCACAGACAGGGGGGAGCTGCCTGACCCTCACTCCTGACTTCCCCCATGTCCCAGCTAGTGAATGGTGTGTGGGTGAGGGGGGGGGGGGGGGGGGGAGGATGGTGAAGTCTGAGACAGCTCCCTCCCTGCATTACTAGTGAGAGGCTGGCTTCACAGACAGGGGGGAGCTGCCTGACCCTCACTCCTGACTTCCCCCATGTCCCAGCTAGTGAATGGTGTGTGGGTGAGGGGGGGGGGGAGGATGGTGAAGTCTGAGACAGCTCCCTCCCTGCATTACTAGTGAGAGGCTGGCTTCACAGACAGGGGGGAGCTGCCTGACCCTCACTCCTCCGGGGTATTGTGATCTTCCTGCACACAGTGCCCTATCCCTGATACCAGGGGTGTTGTGATCTTCCTGCATGCAGTGCCCTATCCCTATTAATACCAGGAGTGTTGTGATCTTCCTGCATGCAGTGCCCTATCCCTATTAATACCAGGAGTGTTGTGATCTTCCTGCATGCAGTGCCCTATCCCTGATACCGGGATGTGTGCAAGAAGATCACAACACCCCCGGTATCAGGAATAGGGCACTGTGTGCAGGAAGATCACAACACCCCCAGTATCAGGAATAGGGCACTGTGTGCAGGAAGATCACAACACCCCTGGTATTAGGGATAGGGCACTGTGTGCAGGAAGATCACAACACTCCTGGTATTAATAGGGATAGGGCACTGTGTGCAGGAAGATCACAATACCCCTGGTATCAGGGTTAGGGCACAAGTTCTAGTCACATTGACTGATCACATTACTTGTTTTGTCAAGCTACCAACTGTTTCCATTTCCCATCCCCCATATACTGTCAGTAGGAAACTTGGTAACATGAATAAATAAGAGGGCAGCCAATAGGAATACATATTCATTCCTAAACTGACCTTAACTGACCTGAAAAGTGTCAAATTGTATCATTTTCAGTTAGTGCGCACTAACTCCCAGTTAGTGCGCACTAATCGGAAAAAACGATTTTTAACGATTTTTTAACTAAAAAATCGTGCCTAAGACGATTTTCTTGCCCTGCCACACGATTTCTATCGTTAAGACGATATGGAAAACGATTCACATCCCTAAAAATTACCCGTGAGACTAATGATTTGACAAGTGTTCTACATTACAACAACAAAGTATGGAACATAATTGATATTCTACGCAGACACTGGAATAGGTTATCCCTCCACACGGGTTTTGAAAGAGCACCCCTAATAGCATTTGCGAGAAATTCTAACATACGAGACAAAGTAGTAAGGGCTTGTTTGAAACCAAGAATAGAAGAAGGGTTCCAGGACCAAGCTCCAGGGAATGGCCCGTGTGGTGCTTGTGAGATGCATGAGCTAAGTTTGAGGGGATCGGTCTGGCTACATCCGGGTTCGAAACAAAAAGTTTTTTTATATAAAGCGACAAATTGCAATTCCACCAATGTCATATATGTTTTACAGTGCCCGTGCAATATGATTTATGTTGGACGTACAAAACAAAAAATCCGGGTACGGTTACTTGAACATAAAAGCTGTATTAAGACCCAGAAACTGACAGCTCCGCTGATTACGCATTGTGTGGGAAAAGGTCATCGATTTTGCGACTTTAGGTGGACTATTTTGGAAACAATTAATGTTTCATCTAGAAGTGGGGATAACCAATCGGCTTTAAACAGACAGGATTTTTTGTTTGAAAGCAGTAGCCCCGAATGGTCTTAATGAGATGATTAACTGGTATTCCCTGTTCTAATTGTGATATTTGATGCCATCATGACGCTGCTATACATTTAAAAGGAAGAGCCTTAGACGCCATGTTTAAAGGTCTACCAAAGAGGTATCAGCAAAGGACATGTTCAGGAAGCTAATGTTACCTTGGTTTGAGAGCGTTTTGAAAGCTTATGGAGAACCCCCTGAAGCAGAGTGGTGATCAAAACATGGCTATGTCGGGGTTGTGATCAATATGGACACTTGATATAAGTTATGAAGGGTTTTTTTGATCTCTTAACGTCGTCTGAAATTAAGGCTTTGTGGTAACAGCCTGATATGGGACCTTCATGGTGATGGGACTCATTTTTAAAGAAATTACAAAAATAAAAAAAATGAGGATTTAAGCATATCAACATATAAAAAATTAAAAGTGGACCAAAGGGACCAACACAGCTTGTTTACTTTTTAAGTTGTATCCAAGAAGGTCCAACAAATTTAATAGTGATCCTGATTGCAAGTATAAAAAATTTCACTGGGGAATTCTGTGGTGTTTTCTGGATATTTTTGAATTTTCCCCGGATTACCAAGGTATTGGGGCTTGTTTTGTGTTTGATTGTGGTAATCTACACCAACATTGACTTTTGAATTCTCTACATATGCATAGAAATCTAATGAGGAAAGAAACTTTGGACGTACATATTTAGGACTCCATACCACCTACACACATTTCACAGAACCTCTCACCCCAAGACTTTGCATGAGACTTCTAACAAAGCCTCGTACCAGGCTTCAAGACTGAGCTTCATTGAGCTCAACCCTGCTCCATTAACTTTGAATTACTTGCCTAAACTTACTGCCAATCTGTTCCTTGCCCAAGCCTTTGCAAGCCAAGCCAATCTGTACTCTTGTCCCCTGCCTGCATGGCTTACTGAGGCTTTTATAAGTACTTTGAGTCTGTTCCCCTGAAATGGTAGTGTCAACCTATTATTTGCCTATTGGAGGTTCAGTTGACTGCCCTTCATGCTAAGACAGGACCCTGATTCTCCAGCAGGATAACCCAACTGCAGTAGAGCATGAGAGATGGAGATTATCCCCAAAATATCTTCATGCACTCTTGATTAATGTAAGATTAAATAGCTAAATTACTTCTTTTAGTTGGGTTAGTTAATTGGCATTTGAGTCCTACAAGATAACTTTGAACTAGATATATTCAGTGCTACTTAGCTAAATAGTGACTTATCTGGCTAAGTGGCAGCCACTCGATATCCAACGGTGATCAGCGGTTGCCATTTAATTGGATACGTACTTATCCAGCTAACAGGCCGATACAGTACAGTGCGCACTGTGAACCCGAATTTCGAAGCGCGTTTTTGACGCGCTAGCTTTACCCGTTATTCAGTAAGGGTAATAGCGCATCGAAACACGCGTCCAACCCCTCCGAAACTAATAGCGCCCACAACATGCAAATGTATGTTGATGGCCCTATTAGTTATTCCCACGTGATTCACTAACAGGCCGATACAGTACAGTGTGCTCCGACGGAGCGCACTGTTAACCTGCCCTTGGACCTGCATTTTCCCTTACCTCTTATTCAGTAAGGGGCAGAAAACGCACGTCCAACCCGCGGCACCTAATAGGGCCCTCAACATGCAAATGCATGTTGATGGCCCTATTAGGTATGCCCGCGTGATACAGAAAATAAAATGTGCAGCCAAGCCGCACATTTTACTTTAAGAAACTAGCGCCTACCTTTGGGTAGGCGCTAGTTTCTGCCGGCACCGAGAAAGTGCACAGAAAAGCAGTAAAAACTGCTTTTCTGTGCACCCTCCGACTTAATATCATGGCGATATTAAGTTGGAGGTCCCAAAGTGAAAATTTAAAAAAAAAAAAAAAAATTTAAAATCGGCCTGCAGCTCGCGGGTTGAAAACCAGACGCTCAATTTTGACGGCAAAATTGAGCGTCAGCTGTCAAACTCCCACTGCTCCTGTTAAGAAAGAGGCGCTAGGGACACGCTAGTGTCCCTAGCGCCTCTTTTACCGTGGGCCCTCATTTAAATACTGAATCGCGCGCACAGGAGAGTGGCCTGTGCGCGCGCACTGCTCTCCCGTGACTTTTACTGAATCGGCTTATTTGTAGTTAGCCATATAACTTGTCGGTGGGAAGTGGGAGGATCAATGAGAAGCAACTTATCTGCTTCACTTAGCCGGATAAGTGCTGATATTTGGACTTATCTGATTAAGTTAAATGAATAAGTTGGACTTGCTGGATGGATAACTTCATAACTTTTTAAAAATAAAAATTAAACTCCTATGATTTATCAGGAAAGCTGAGCTAGTTAATGCAGTTATTGTAGCTGGGTTCAAAAAAGGTTTGGATAAGTTCTTGGAGGAGAAGTCCATTAACAGCTATTAATCAAGTTTACTTAGGGAATAGCCACAGCTATTAATTGCATCAATAGCATGGGATCTTCTTGGTGTTTGGGTAATTTCCAGGTTCTTGTGGCCTTGTTTGGCTTCTGTTGGAAACAGGATGCTGGGCTTGATGGACTCTTGGTCTGACCCAGCATAGCAATTTCATATGTTCTTATGTTCTTATTTATTTATATAACGCATTCCAATTATGATCATGGCAGTGTACAATAAAAATACACATAAAATAAGCATTTAAAACAATAAAATTTGAACATAAAATACCTTTTACAAATGTAATACAATCTAATCATAACAGGAGTCTATCTGTTTTATTTTATTATTATTTTATTATTTTAGGTGTTTTCATAAGCCATTCTAAAAAGCCAAGTCTTTTATCCTTTCTAAAACTCTTGGCTTCTGTTACAGTTCAAAGTTCCTCTGGCATCGTGTTCTATAGTTTAGGTCCGGCCACTGAAATAGCTCTGTCTCTGAATTTGCTTAGATTTGTGCTTCGAAGGGAGGGTATAGTTAATAGTCCTTTATGTTATGAACAGGAGGTTCATGATCCCTTGGACCGATGGGAGGTTGAATTACCTTAGGAGATGGCTCCTCAGGTTCCCCCATCGGGTGGCGAGGCAGAACAGAAGTTGGGACTGGCTGGATCTCCGCCGCAGGTGACTTGGATGGACCTTTGAGAGGTTGAAGAGGCGTGGAGTTGGTACAAGGGCCAACTGGATCTTCACCACTGGAAGCCCGCAGCCTCCCCCGGGAGGAGCCCATAGGGACCCGGGCCGCTGGGACTTAGGCAGGCCCTTGAAGATGGATGGTCCGATAGGGAAGTCTGGGTCGAGTACCAGAGGATTGCTGCTTGCCAGTCCGAAGTCACACGCCGAAGGATCACCGCTTGCCAGTCCAAAGTCACACACCGAAGGATCACCACTTGCCAATCCGAAGTCACACACCGAGGAGAAGTCCAAGAAGAAGCAGGAACCAGGAATCAGGAACCCAAGGCACCAGAAGACTCACTGAAGCAAGCAGACTCATTGCCAAGTCGAGGAGTGAGCGGAGGAAGTCTCCCTTTATACTTCCCGTGTGCCTAGCCCATTAGGAGGAGGTGCAGGCAATTTGGAGGACGAGAGCCCTTTAAATCTACAGAGGAGGCGTGACCTCGCGCCTAAGGGCAGGACGGCCATTTTGAATCCCGGAAGCTGTGCAGAGCGGCCCGACGCTGTGAGGGGAGGCCTGGGGCGCCTCCCCCGCCGGCAGTCAGCTCGGGAAGCTGCGTCGAGGTACGGAAAACGAACAGCCCAGACTCCCTGGTGCTGCCGCAGCGTCCCCGATGCTACGACTCAGGTAGGGGGTCGTGGCAGCGGGCGGCTGCAGCCGTGAAACACAACACTTTATTAGCTGATCTGAGAGGTCTTTGGTGAGTGTGAAAATAATGTTCTCTTTTTAGCCTCCTTTCTGATGGAAAAGAAGGCTTATGAGATCACCAGTAGGCTGATTTCATGAAAGTGGACTACTGCAATAAAACGCATTATTTACCACAACTCCGATTAATTCTATTGGGGCCCTATTTACCAATAGCATATGTTATCATGTGCTAACATGCATTATCACAATAGCACACTTTAAGGAATAGGCCGGTATATATGTGTGGTGTTTATATTTTTCTCTAAACATTATCGTTTGGAGTCCTATCCACACCAAAGTTTTGAGAACATGTCAGAGAGAAAATGAAGATTCAGACAAGGTATTTTTTTCTGGATCTATGCATATGTGTGGACTACAGATGGACTCATGCATGTGTCACAGAAAGTAGGCTCCGTTAATTCTGGGTGGAACTTCTTGTGTAATTATGAGACTCTGTCTCCATTGTAATTACTTGTCAATATGTACTACACAGATGAGTAAAAGACTTAACAGCATTATTTTCCCCCAAATGTGTTACATTTTAATACTTTATTTTTTAATATAATAGAAGCACACAAACTGAATAAAGTGAAGGCTTGTGAGAGGTGAGTGAAAGGACAGTAGTAACCCATGTAGCCCTGAAATGACCTTGCTGCTCACAAGCCTCAAACTTAATTCAGCCACTTTTCCCAGTGTTATCAAATGTCTGAGATACATACAACAAGTTCTGTGATGGTTATTAACCTTTGCTTCAAACTGATAGTTCAAGTTAAGGGTTGTTTTGAAAGTGAAAAGATAACTTGCTTAAGAACCAGTTTTCTTGGATTTCACACATTCCTTGCATGCAGTGTTCTGAGTATTAAAAAAAAAATCATTGTTTAGTTTATGTTCTTTTAGGGAGTAATTTTCAAACTTTTATGAAGGTTTCTGCATGTAAAATAGGTCCAGCAAGTGAATTTTCAGAAGGACAGAAGTGTGCATGTACTATTGCTGCCACAAAGAGGAGTATGTGTGCAGAAAAGATGTTTCAAGGGAGTTCTGGGGAAAGGTTTGGAAGTAAGTACTAAGCATGCGTGCTTTTTCCACCTGCTAATCAAATCAGGGATAATAAATCGGACTTTTCTTTTGTCTGCAGTTTTTGGGGCGGTGGGGGGTCTTGAGCAAGAGATGGAGGGTGTGAGTGAACTGCTGAAGGTCTGTGTCAGTTGGTGGAGGTCTCAGCAAACTGGTGCACAAGTATTTTCATAAGTGACATGTTACAATTATTTTACCATGTAAAATATGTCGTACTTTTGTAAAATAGGAGTATAATCTACGTGGAGCCCTTCATTAATAAAATAAATGTACATGCACTGAAACATAGGCATAATTTAGGGATAGTAATACTTAGTATTTTATAAACTGTGGGGCTTTCGCTGGCATAGCTTTAGGAGCACCTGCTTATGCATGTATGTACTGAGTTATACACACCATTGAAAGTTACTCTTCATGAACCTAATTATCCATAGTCTGCATAAGTCACCAAATGTATGTGAAAGTGAACCCTTGAAGTTATATGCTAATATTTTATAAACTGTTTGATGGGAGCTGCTCATTTTGTAAAATAATGTGATTTCTGTCCCAAAAGTATGTGTGTAGGTTTCAGAACCCGTCAATTTTTGTGATGCACGAAACTGCAAACTTTCTCTATTTTATAAAAGTACTTATATATATTTTACATGCGTAATAATTAATAACGTGCACATAATAACCCTGAGTTATACGCAGATGTATGTCTTTTATAAAGAATGCATGCTTCTGAAAAGATGTGGGTGCTTACTGCTTACTTACAATCACCAGATCAATCCACCAGCTCATGTTATACCTAGCAGCCGCGGCACAACTCACCTCGTGCCTCACTCTCTTCCTAACTCCTAGTGCTCTCGCGGCCACAGCCAGCCACTGCCGCCGCACTCCACCACAGCTCCAGGACTCCACGTGGCGACTGGTGTTCCGACTCAGGCCTTCCCTAGGCGCGCATGTGCGCCACCAGCCTTCCTTTTAAAGGGACAACGGCAGGAACCTCAGAGCTGTCTCCAGGTGATGACATCAGACTCCCGGGCTATTTAAGGATGGCCTCTTTCCCCCACTAACTGACTTGGCAATGAGTTCCCTGGTTCCTGCTTTGGTGGTTTTGCCTTACTGTTCCTGACCTGCTGTTCCTAAACTACAGGTTCCTGCTTCAGCATCCTGCTCCACGGAATCCTGCTTCCATGCTCTTACTCCCGCGGGATCCTGCTTCAGCTTCACCATTACCAGCGTGGGCTGGTAATGGTGAAGTTCCTCTTGGCCTCTGCTTCCCGGCCAGCCTCGCCTCCCGATGGTGGTGACCTGTAGGGCTCCACCCCCACAGGTAGAGCCAACACCACCTCGGGCCAAGGGTCCACAATTCATAACAGCTCACTCACACTTTCACTGGTTTACCAAGACACTCTGGCACCAGACCCTGTCCAAACCACTTAATCCAAACCTCTCACCCAAAATCTGCAGACAAAAGAAAAGAGCAATTTCAGTTTTGCAACTTAATTAGCAAGTGTAAAAAGCATGGACAAATTTGGAAATGCATGTGCGTATACTTCTTACAAAATAGCAACTTGTGCATGCACCTCGGAATTCTGTACCAGAACACTCCTAAAATTCTCCTTTTTTCCCTATTAACATTTCTGTGTGACATCACAAGTGTGTGCATACTTGCAATGTTTCCAAAATACCATATATATGCATAGGCTGATTTTATACACAGAAACCTTTTAAAAATTAACCCCTTTTTATATAAGTGCTTAGGAAGGAAAACATTATTGTGAATGAATATTTTGCTGTTTTGATTATGGGTAACCAGTTATTGCTTCAGGAATTAAAGTTTATTTTTTAACTTTTACAAAATGTGGTGCAAGGTTTCTTCCGGTATTTGCCTCCTCACAACCCCTGGCTCTTCCCAGTTAGTTTTTGCTAGGTAATACTGTGCCATTTGGTCAGGACTGCATCTCTGATCTTTGTTAGGCAAAAGGGCAGAGTTTAAACCATCAGCCATCTGTTCCTTTGTTAGAGGAATGCCTTGGTCAGGCTATTAGTGTCACCATCACTTAAGGAGAGCAAAGAATGCAAAGAATGAATCAAACAATGCATAAAATGGAACTTTTATTGTGACATGAGACACCTGAAATCACCAGCTCAAGGGGTAAAAATGTTTTATGTGTAGTAGCCAAATGTTGTTTTAGCATTGCATTAATACAGTACAACAAATTGTTCTCAGTGATCTCATTTGCTCTCTAGTCCATGTGGTGGCTTTTTCTTTGAGTAAGTGATTGAAAATCTCATAATATAGTCCAGTTAAATACTCATTTTATCTAAAAGATTACATTTCTTAATGCAGTGTATTTTCTTTTAAAATTTCTATAGGTTGGCTTTATGGAATAGCTATTCATGCACAGAGTAGTAAAATCTGAAAGCACAGGATCTGCTGCAGCCCTTCATAATTCTCCTCAGATACAAAAACATTCAACTTTCCTCTGTGCTCAAAATGAGATTAAAAACTGCCACAGACTATGGACCAAGACACCATGAGCTTGATTCACCCAAATTATTTTTGACTGGTGGAGGCAAACAGTGATAGAGTCAGTTCCTAATATCAACTGCTCCACTGGCTCCCTCTCACTGTCTGCCTCAGCCCGGCTCCCCGCAATCAGCGAGGGACCCATCGGGTCGGGAGCCCACCTCGGCCGCCCCCCGGGACGCCCTCAGAGCCCTCGGACAATACCACACCTCCCCACCGACCGGACGGCCCACCCACTGACGTCATCGAAGCAGCAACTCACCAGAGCCTTCAAGTAAGGCCGCAATCCGCTCTTCCTCCTCTTCTCCACCAGCTCCCTTGCAGCGTCCGCCTTGGCCCGGCTCCCCGCGATTGGCGAGGGACCCATCGGGGTCGGGAGCCCGCCTTGGCCACCCCCCAAGATGCCTTCGGAGCCCTCAGACCAGGCCGCACCTCCCCACCAACCGGTTGGCCCACCCACTGACGTCAGATTCTCCTTCCCATAAAAGAAACTATCACAAACACACTAAAAACCTGGGACAACCACCTCCCGAAGATAACACAACTACTATCTCAAATGTCCCTCAACCTCAACCACAGCAAAACTGAAATACTTCACATCAACAACAAGACCTTCTCAACTTTCAAAGACCACAACCCAGCACCTGCAAAAGACGACAGCATAACCTCCTCAGCCAGAGATCTTGGTATAATCATCAACAATGAACTCAATATGAAGAATCATAACAAATCAATAATAAAGGATGGATTCTACAAACTGCAAATACTCAAAAGAATCAAACCACTCCTCCATGCCCAAGACTACAGAACAGTCCTCCAAGCCCTGCTTTTCTCCAAACTCAACTACTGCAATGCCCTACTCCTGGGCCTCCATTCTAACACCCTCAGACCACTCCAATTGCTCCAAAATGCAGTGGCAAGATCACTTTCTAATGCCAAAAAATCTGAACACATCTCACCAATCCTCAAAAACGTACACTGGCTGCCCATCACACAAAGGATTCAATACAAAGTTCTAACACTCATACACAAAGCACTATACACTGAAAAATTTGACTGGCAGAGCCCTGACCTTCATTTTTAATCCACTCAGAGAACACTCCAATCCACGAACTGTGGTCTCATTCCTACACCATCACCAAAAATGGCACACCTAACCTCAACAAGGGAATGATCCCTAACAGTGGCAGGCCCAACACTCTGGAACAGCCTAACACCCCAACTCAGGCTCAATCCCACAACCCAATCATTCAAAAAGAACCTCAAAACATGGCTCTTCAAAAAAGCATACCCAACTACCACCCACCACCCATCACCCAACACATGAAGACATGCCCTCCCCCTTCACCTTCCCCCTTTCACCTTCCCCCCTCCCACACCACCCACCACAGAACTGCATAACCACACACTGGGGTAGATTTAAAAAAACTACACCCACGTGTACTTTTGTTCGCGCGACCAGCGCAAACAAACGTATGCCGGATTTTAATAGATACGCACATAGCCACGCGTATCTTTTAAAATCCGGGGTCGGCGGATGCAAGGCTGCCCAAAATCGGCAGCCTGTGCGTGCCGAGCCGCGCAGCCTGCCTCCGTTCCCTCCGAGGCCGCTCCGAAATTGGAGCGGCCTCGGAGGGAACTTTCCTTCCACCACCCCACACCTTCACTTCCCTTCCCCTACCTAACCCAGCCCCCCCAGCTCTATCTAAACCCTCCCCTACCTTTGTTGGAAAAGTTATGCCTGCCTGAGGCAGGCATAAGTCGCGCATGCCAGCCAACTAGCTGGCGCACAATTCCCCGGCCCGGGAGTGGTTTTGGAGGCCTCGGCCACGCCCCCGAAATGCCACGGGCTGGAACCACGCCCGCAGCCCTGCCCCGGATGACGCACCGCTGCCTACCCCTTTGTAAATCTGCCCCACTGTGATCAACCCCAATAACCCAAACACCCAGGATTTCTTACTATACTAGATGCTAATATAATTTATAACAATTCCCTGCAGATCAATCAAGATACATGCTACAAAGTTTCAATGCAAAATGTTATAACGTTCAATGCAATATCATGTGAAATTCAATGCAAGTTTTTTATAAAGTCCGATGCAAAATGGTACAAATAGGCCTTGACAAGGTGGTATTCCTACTCAGAAGTATGAAATGGAGTTATGATTTAATGCTTAGAATAATGATATTTATATATTATGCCACTACCTCTTGACATTTGTGATGCTAGTTAGCTCAAATTCTATGCATTTTGTAGAGTTCCTCTGTATTGCTGGATATTGTTTAAATGTTGCAAAGCATCTGATTAGATCTATTCCTGTTTGCTCCCCCTCTGACTATATTTTCTTGCTTCTGCTATTGATTTTTTGTCCCTTGGAATCCCTGGGAGACCTTACTTCCTTCTGAAAGTTCAGTTTGGAATGGGCTCTTGCCTAGCTTGTAGAGATGTGAATCGTGTGCCAGATCGTCTTAACGATCAGGTTCGGCTGGGGGGGGGGGGAAATCTGATCGATAGGATATGTGAATTGGAATCGTTTCCGATTCCAATTCACATCGCTAATTTTTTTTTTAGGGAGGCCCGCGCCGCTAAAAAAAAAACCCACCTGACCCTTTAAATCGACCCCCCTTAGCCTCCCCCACCCTCCCGACCCCCCCCCCAAATCCTTTTAAAATTACCTGGTGATCCAGGGGGGCCTCGGGGAGTGATTTCCCGTTCCCAGGCATCAGCTGCGCTAAAAAAAATGGTGCCGATGCCCCTTTGCCCTTACCATGTGACAGGGTATCCGTGCCATTGGCCGGCCCCTGTCACATGGTAGGAGCACTGGATGGCCGGCGCCCCTATTATACTATAATAGGGGCTGATGGCCGGCGCCATCTTTAAAGATGGCGCCGGCCATCCAGTGCTCCTACCATGTGACAGGGGCCAGCCAATGGCACGGATACCCTGTCACATGGTAAGGGCAAAGGGGCATCGGCACCATTTCTTTTTAGCGCAGCTGATACCTGGGAACGGGAAATCGCTCCCCGAGGCCTCCCTGGACCACCAGGTAATTTTAAAAGGTTTTGTGAGGGTCGGGAAGGTGGGGGAGGCTAAGGGGGTCGATTTAAAGGGTCAGGTGGGTTTTTTTTTTATTGGGCCATCGGCACCATTTTAATTAGTGGCAGCCAAAATGGCGCCGATGGCCCAAGAGCAGGAGATTGCGCCGAGACACCCCCCCCCCCCCCCCACTGGACCACCAGGTAATTTAACATTTTGGGGGGGTTCGGGAGGGTCGGGGAGGGTAAGGAATTGGTTTTAAAGGATCGGGGTGTGTTTAGGGGTTGTTTTGGTGTGCCGGTTTTCCCGCCCTCCCCCAAATAATTCCCATGCCCTATTTAACGATTTAGGACGATTTATGACAATAAATCGGGGGCATTTGTATTGTATTTTGCACTCTGACGATTTAGGACGATTTTAAAATTATCTGACGATAATTTTAATCGTTCAAAAACGATTCACACACATCCCTACTAGCTTGCAGATCTCCAGAATTTCTCTACAGGCTCTTGAAGCATCACTCTTTTCAACTTGCTTTCTTGCATCTGTTTCCCACTGCTGCTGTTTACTGATGGTCATAGCTTCCTATACAGCTGCAGTCATCTGTTTTTGACTAAGCTCTCAGAGTTTCTTATCACAGCGGTATCAGTTTTGTTGTTTGTGCGATTATCTTCAATATCTTACCATTTGTAGTGAGTGTCAAACTGTTTATCATTTAATAAATGTTTTGGTATTAAGATCTGAGGTTTAACCTTCTGTATAGGCTCCCAAACTAGGACAATTGGGAGCTGATCTCAGAATAATGGCTGATGGGTTACTCACCAGTCATATGTAGCTATCAGGTCAATTTATGGGGTGTGTGAACCCTCAGTTTATACTCCTGGACCTTGCCTTCTAGATCACAATTTAGGCCACAGTAGCAGGGTCAACTGCTCTTCTGTCCATTTTCTATTTAATATGAACAAACAACAAAAAAACACTAAGGATTTTTCTTCAATATTACAAAACTAGAACAGTCAATCTATTCCCAAGATTGTCCATACCATGTGGTAACATACCCGCTTTGCTAGTATGGTGTAAGAGAGAGAGAGAGAGAGAGAGAGAGACTATCTCCAAGACCCTCATAGGAGTGAAGTATTTATATCTCTGTAGGAGGGCCATCTAATAGGTCAAGGTGAGGTGTTGATGGTGGTTTAGGGTTTAGAGGGACAGTTTTTCATGTAGAGTAAGACATACAAACAGCACAGTATACCTCGGTGAAGATTTGATGTCTAAAAATTTATCGCAAATTGAGTTATGGCCATTTCGAGCATATCGCACAGCCTAATGCCTGGAAAAAAGGTGTAGTTTAAACCAAACTCCTCCCTGATCCCAACCCTTCCAAAAATTTGCATTCACACCATGCACTAGTACTATTATCGCATGCGATATGGTGTTAACGCATGCATTAATGCATTATCATGTGCGTTAATACCGTAATGCATTTTGATGAATGACCTGGTTTATTTTTTTAAATAAATGTCAAAAATAAAGATAATTGCAAGAGTTTTGTAATGTTTGTTTCAATTTCTATCTAAAGCAGAAGTGTGTATCATAGGGCAAAGCATTAATGAGTGCACAATAGAGTGCTGAGTCCCTGCATTGTCAGTCCATTGACATCAATTTTTCTATTGTTGCAGTCTGAGGATGGAGAGAATTGGATAGTTGAAGGAAAGCCATGGGATTAAGGATGGTGAAGACTGAGAAAGAGAAAAAAAGGAAAAACATAAAGGGGCAGATTTTAAAAGCCCCATGCACGTAAATCCAGCTGCGTGCGTAAATCCAGCTGGATATACGCACGCAGGGGGTTACACACGCCAAGCCTATTTTGCATAGGCCCAGCGACGCGCGTAAAGCCCTGGGACACGCGTATGTCCCGGGGCTTGAAAAAAGGGGCAGAGTGTGGGCGGTCCGGAGCAGGGGCATGGCCAGAGGTCTCCATAGGGCCGCTAGGCCGGCACGCGCAACCTACACTTGCCTGGAGGCAGGGGCAACTTGCAAAATAAAGGTTAGGGGGGCTTAGGTAGGGCTGGGAGGTGGGTTAGGTAGGGAAAGGGAGGGGAAGGTAGGGGGGGCGGAAGGAAAATTCCCTCCGAGGCCACTCCGATTTTGGAGTGGCCTCGGAGGGAACGGGGAAAGCCATTGGGGCTCCCCTAGGGCTCAGCGCGCGCAAGGTGCACTAGTGTGTACCCCTTGCACGTGCCGACCCCGGATTTTATAACATGCATGTGGCTGCGCACACATGTTATAAAATCGGGTGTACATTTGTGCGCGCTGGGTTGCACGCACAAATGTACACCCACACGTACCTCTTAAAATCCGGCCCAAAGTTTGCAGATAAGAGAAAGGACAGATTAAGGGGAAGAGGAAGGGCAAGATATGAAAAAGGGAGAGAGGAAAGTAGAGAGAGGCAGGATGAAAGGAAGAAAGTGGTAGGGGTGGAGGAAGGGAGAGAAAGGTAAAGGGATCAAGGAATACAGGGGCGAGAGTAAAGCAGAAAGAAGAGAGGGCAGAAAAAAAAGAGAGCAGAAATTTAGAGGAGAGGAAGATTTGAAATGTGGAGGATGGACAGGGGCATTACTAGGTATTGAAAAGATTTAAGGATTGGGCCCATAGTCACACTGCCACTGCCAGCCTTCTGCCCACCCACCCCAAACACCCACTCGTGCATGGCATATATCTTCTCTCCCTCCTAAAAAGAGACGGCTGAGGGGGGATATGATAGAGGTCTTTAAGATCATGAGAGGTCTTGAATGAGTAGATGTGACTCAGTTATTTACACTTTCGAATAATAGAAGGACTAGGGGGCATTCCATGAAGTTAGCAAGTAGCACATTTAAGACTAATCGGAGAAAATTATTTTTCACTCAACGCACAATAAAGCTCTGTAATTTGTTGCCAGAGGATGTGGTTAGTGCAGTTAGTGTAGCTGGGTTCAAAAAAGGTTTGGATAAGTTCTTGGAGGAGAAGTCCATTAACGGCTATTAATCAAGTTTACTTAGGGGTAGATTTTAAAAATTTGCGCGATCGCATACTTTTGTTCGCGCACCAAGCGCAAACAAAAGTACGCTGGATTTTATAAGATACGCGCGTAGCCGCACGTATCTTATAAAATCCGGGGTCGGTGCGCGCAAGGGGGTGCACATTTGTGCAACCTGCGCGCGCCGAGCCCAGCGCGCGCTGCCTGTTCCCTCCGAGGCCGCTCCGATTTCGGAGCGGCCTCGGAGGGAACTTTCCTTCGCCCTCCCCCCACCTTCCCCTCCCTTCCCCTACCTAACCCACCCCCCCCTTTCCTTTGCCCTCTCCCCACCTTCCCCTCCCTTCCCCTACCTAACCCAGCCCCGGTCCTATCTAAGCCCCCCCCTACTTTTGCGCGCGCTGACCGGCAGCCCCGCTCCATGTTCCGGTCCCGGGTGCTGGTCCAGGACCACGCCCCCAGAACACCCCCGGGCCGAAACCACATCCGCGTTGCCGCCCCCGAAACGCCGCATCAGGCGCGTCGCCGCCCCCAAAACGCCGCGTCGCTCCGGCCACCCCCCCAACACACCCCCGACACGCCCCTTTTAGAAAGCTCCGGGACTTACGCGCATCCCAGGGCTTTACGCGCGCCGGCGGCCTATGCAAAATAGGTGCGCCGGCACGCAGGGCTTTTAAAATCCGCCCCTTAGTGAATAGCCACTGCTATTAATTGCATCAGTAGCATGGGATCTTCTTAGTGTTTGGATAATTGCTAGGTTCTTGTGGCCTGGTTTGGCCTCTGTTGGAAACAGGATGCTGGGCTTGATGGACCCTTGGTCTGACCCAGGATGGCAATTTCTTATGTTCTTATGTTCTTAATGATTTTATAAAAAGAACAGTGAAAAATTTGTAGGAATCTACTCTTAATTCAGGCAAATTCTTGATCTCTACAAGCACATTTTGTTATCAGAAAATATATACAAACCCAAAGCAAACTTTCAGGGCCGGCTGGAGGATATGTTCTTCAGAGAAGGAAATTAATTGTGTGCCAAAGCCACCTCAACCAATTAAATGTAGCAGTTTTCTACTTGTAAATTCTTGCTGTGGGACATACATCCAGGTCATGATATTTTGTAGGGATGTGAATCATTTTTTGACGATTTAAAATATCGTCCGATATATTTTAAATCGTCAAAAATCGTTAGAGGCGATATTTAATAGGAATTCCCCCGATTTATCGTCAAAAATCGTAAATCGGGGGAAGGGGGAGGGGAAGGGGGAGGGAGGGAAAACCGGCACACTAAAACAACCCTAAAACCCACCCCGACCCTTTAAAATAAATCTCCTACCCTCCCGAACCCCCCCAAAATGCCTTAAATTACCTGGGGTCCAGTGGGGGGGTCCCGGTGTGATCTTTTATTCTCAGGCCTCCGGTGCGTTGTAGAAATGGCGCCGGCGCTACCTTTGCCCTGACAGGGCAAAGGTAGAGCCGGCGCCATTTTGTTTTTTGTCCCCCGACGTCAGGAGCGTAGGAGATCGCTCCCGGACCCCCGCTGGACCCCCAGGGACTTTTCACCAGCTTGGGGGGGCCTCCTGACCCCCACAAGACTTGCCAAAAGTCCAGCGTGGGTCCGGGAATGACCTCCTGCATTCGAATCGTTTTGCCGTACAAAATAGCGCCGGCCATACGCCAGCCATATGCCGGCCATATGGCATATGCCGTATGGCCGGCATATGCCGGCCGATTCGAGTGCAGGAGGTCATTCCCGGACCCCCGCTGGACTTTTGGCAAGTCTTGTGGGGGTCAGGAGACCCCCCCAAGCTGGCCAAAAGTCCCTGGGGGTCCAGCGGGGGTCCGGGAGCGATCTCCTACGCTCCTGACGTCGGGGGACAAAAAACAAAATGGCGCCAGCGCTACCTTTGCCCTGTCATATGACAGGGCAAAGGTAGCGCCAGTGCCATTTCTACAACGCACCGGAGGCCCGAGAGTAAAAGATCACACCGTGACCTCCCCTCTGGACCCCAGGTAATTTAAGGCATTTTGGGGGGGTTCGGGAGGGTGGGGGATTTATTTTAAAGGGTCGGGGTGGGTTTTAGGGATGTTTTAGTGTGCCGGTTTTCCCGCCCTCCCCTGATTTATGATTTACCCGATATTTAAAAAAACAAAACCGTGACGATCCGATTCCCTCCCCCCCCCAGCCGAAATCGATCGTTAAGACGATCGATCACACGATTCACATCTCTAATATTTTGAATTGGATATCAGGATGGTGTACGTAGGTTTAGTGATCAATATCAGAATTTAGTGATCAAAATCACAGAGCATATAGAAAGACATGGTTTCATGAAACACAGCACAGATTCACCCAAGGAAACATTTGCTTCACAAATCTGCTTAATTTTTTTTAAGTGGTTAATAAACATATGGATAAGAGTGAGCTAGTAGATGTAGTGTATTTGGATTTTCAGAAGGCATTTGACAAAGTCCCTCATGAGAGGCTTCTAAGAAAACTAAAAAGTCATGAGATAGGAGGCGATGTCATTTCATGGATTACAAACTGGTTAAAAGACAGGAAACAGAGAGTAGGATTTAATGATCAAAATTCTCAGTGAAAAAGGGTAAACAGTGGAGTGCCTCAGGGATCTGTACTTGGACTGGTGCTTTTCAATATATTTATAAATATTCTGGAAAGGAATATGACAAGTGAGGTAATCAAATTTGCAGTTGATACAAAATTATTTAGAGTAGTTAAATTACAAGTGGATTGTAATACATTCCAGGAGAACCTTGTGAGACTGGAAGATTGGACATCCAAATGACAGTTGAAATTTAATGTGGACAAGTATAAAGTGTTGCATATAGGGAAAAATAGCCCTTGCTGTAGTTACATGATGTTAGGTTCCATATTAGGAGCTACCACCCAGGAAAATGATCTAGGCATCATAGTGGATAATACTTTGTAATCGTTGACTCAGTGTGCTGCAGCAGTCAAAAGCAAACAGAATGTTATGAATTATTAGGAAGGGAATGGTTAATAAAAAGGTGGATGTCATAATGCCTCTGTATCACTCATGGTAAGACCTCAACTTGAATACTGTGTCCAATTCTGGTCGCTGCATCTCAAAAAAGATACTGTTGCACTGGAGAAGGTACAGAGAAGGGCAACCAAAATGATAAAGGGATGGAACAGCTCCCCCTATAAGGAAAGGCTAAAGAGGTTAGGGCTGTTGAGTTTAGAGAGGAGACGGCTGAGGGGGGATATGATAGAGGTCTTTAAAATCATGAGAGGTCTAGAATGGGTAGATGTGAATCAGTTATTTACTTTTTCGGATAATAGAAGGACTAGGGGGCACTGCATGAAGTTAGCAAGTAGCACATTTAAAACTAATCTGAGAAAAAAATGTTTCACTCACACACAATTAAGCTCTGAAATTTGTTGCCAGAGGATGTGGTTAGTACAGTTAGTGTAGCTGGGTTTAAAAAAGTTTTGGATAAGTTCTTGGAGAAGTCCATTAAATGCTAGTAATCAAGTTGACTTACGGAATAGCCACTATTACTGACATTAGTATCATGGGATCTACTTCTTAGTGTTTGGGTAATTACCAGTTACTTGTAACCTGGTTAGTCACTGTTGGAAACAGGATGCTGGGCTTAATGGATGCTTTGTCTGACCCAATATGGCAATGTCTTATGTTCTTATGTTCTGAGTTAATTTCTATTCTTTTTCAGGCCAAAAAAAAATAATAATTTCTGTTCTTTGTTGTCTCTGGCTTGATTTTCTGGTTCAATTTGTCTCTTTTCTCATTCTCTAGTATTTTTTATCTCTCTGATGTCCTTCTTTTCTGTTTTACGTTTCTTTCTTCATATCCATTTTCTTCATCAGTGTTCCCTTCTCTCCTCTTTCCTTCCTCTTTCTCTCTTGCATCACCCTTTTCCAATTATGTTCTATCTCCTTTGCTTTCTCCTCTGCTACATCTTTCTCCAATCCTTATCTTTTCCCTTTATCATTTGTTCTTTCCCTGCATAGCAACGTGGAAACAAACAAACAAGCAAACAGAAAGAAAAAACAATAAGAAAGGAAGGGGCTGCGTTCCACCTCTCTTGCCACCAAAAACCCAAAGTATTTCTGAAATAAAAAAATACCCCTCCCCCAGACATTCTTCTATGTCCTTACCCTCTCCAGACCCAGACTTACCCTATTTGTGGGGCTGAAAGTGCACTGCAAAAAACAGTCAAAATGAGGCAAAAGTGATCCCCAGTCACTTAAAACATCCCAGGACCCATTTTGTTGTGTGGCTGCTCAACAAATGCTTCCTAAAAATCAATGCATACACTGGGAGGGTGACCCCCTTGCACAATTGTGCACCCCCTTGCACGCGCCGACCCCGATTTTATAACTTGCGCGCGTCTGCAGAACAATCATAATCCTTTGAATCACCAAGAGGGATGAAGTGTTCTTTGACCTTTATCAGATCTGACTCTAATGAGATGTTGTGACCTACAAAGATATCTACCTTCAGTTCTACTGAATTTTAAAAAGGATACGCCCTCCGGTCCTATTTTTAAAAGGCCCGGTGACGCGCATAAAGCCCCGGGACGCATGTAAGTCCCGGGGCTTTACAAACAGGAGGTCTGGAGGCGGGGCGGGGTCGGGGCCAGAGGCCTCCGACAGAGCAGAGGCAGGCGCAAAAGGTAAGACAAAGGACAGGGGGGGGGGTTAGAGTAGGGCTGGGGGGGGGGCAGGTCAGGTTAAGAGGAAGGGAAGTTCCCTTCCAGACTGCTCCGATTTCGGACCGGCCTGGGAGGGAACGGGGGAAGGCAGTGCGGCTCAGCGCATGCAAGGTGCACAATTGCACGCCGACCCCGATTTTATAACTTGCGCGCGCCTGCAGAACAATCATAATACTTGTAATTTGAATAGTGCTACTGGACATACATAACTCTGAACAATGATGATGAGTATTCAGGTACAAGAAATCCCTACCCAAAAGAGCTTAAAAACTACGTGGGTATCTGAGGCAATGGGAGATGAAATGACTTGCCCAAAGTCAGAAGGAGTGTCAGTGGGAGAAGCAGGGAACCGGTCACATGATAGGGGCAAAGGGCGGCTGGGGCCATTTTGAAAAATGGTGGCCATCAGGTTCAGGAGAAGAGGGGTCACTCCTGGACCACCACTAGACCACCAGGGTAAATTTGGTGAGAGAGGGTGAGGGGCTAAGGTGGGCTGTGGTGGGCCTGGCTCGGGGAGGTATATTTATTTAACAAAGCTGAGAGCCTGGGGGGGGAGGAAATGGCTACCAGGGTTTTATTTTAAAAAAAATATTATGCTTTTTGGAGAAACAACTGCCTCCAAGGGCAACAGGGGGCTGGGATAGGGGGTTGCCATTTGTCAGGGGGTAACCTTGCCCACTATTTGCAAATAATGTCCCCAAAAAACAATAGAATAAAACCCCACCAAAGTTTGTGTTGGGTTAATTATTATTATTATTATTTTTTTGTTACTGTCAGACTTTGCAGTCCAAGTGATTGTTATAGGCTTAAAAAATATTACAGACAATAGTTTTGCTTCTGTGCTGGTAATAGTTACTCATTACTGCTTTAGAGAATTAAACTACCAGTTCTGAGAGCTCCTAAAACATTTTATTTATTTATTTAACATTTTTCTATACCGACCTTCAAGGTTAAATACCATATCAGGTCGGTTTACATCGAACAGGGGTAGATCAGTGTAACATAACATAACAAAGGAACAACTTTTTATAATTAGTGGAGGTAAAGCAGAAAAGTAAGAAAGTTACATAATAACAAGGACCATGAACTAGGAAGCTGAATTCAGCTGGAAAAGAGAAACCTTAAGAATGTATTAAATTAAGATACTAGGAGACTAGTAACTAGTAAAACATGTTTAGATCCCTTGTATCTTGATACTCTGTGTGACCTGGTCAGAGCAGTTCATCTTCCTGTGTCTTCGTTTATTCAACTGTGATTGAGTGCTGATAACAACACTGCTCTTATCTCTCTCCCCTGAAAGTTTCCATACAGTAAAGGCACCAAAATATAAGAACAGAAGAAATGCTAAATTGGACGAGACCGAAGCTCTTTCCATCCCAACAACCCTTCTCTAATAGTGACAAGCAGTGGGTCCAGAGAGGAAGTGTTTAAGAAATGTACCATGGGTAGAGCTGCCCATCTGCTGTCAGACCCTTCAGGTTTCTAACAGTCATGGCTTCAGGATTCACTGACCCCAAGGTGACATCCCTGACTGTAATGTTAATTAGCTAGTGATTGATCTAACTGCTCTAAATTGGTATTGGAACAAGGGACCCAAGGGGGGTCTCGAAACCTCGTGTACTGCAACATCTTCCTGTTAGTTCTGCAAAAAGTATCAGAATTTACAGATTTCAGCTTTCTCCAAGTGCAATACCACTACTAGAACTCTGCACTTTAAACTTGTTTAATCTTGTTTGAGCTCAGCATCCCTCAGGTCTCCCAGTTTCCCTCAGTTCCATGGCTGTACCGGGATCATGGAAAACTGCCAGCCCAGACTGCCACATGGGGTCCCATTGGCACCCACAGCCTGTATTCTCTGGCAATCCACTTCCTCCATTTAGTTGCCAATGCTGGGGCTAGACCTTCTTTTCCCTCCCTTTGGCACCATCACTGCCAGAGCCTAAGATGCCATCCAAAAATCTCCATCATCTCAAGCTATCCTTCACCTTACTGCCAACACCTTCTTCTCTTCCTCCTGTCACCAACCTGTCAGACCTGCTGCCTCTTCTACCTATGCACTGTCACCTCCTCCCTCCTAACCCAGTGCAAAACATCAAGTTGGCAGCCACCTTCTCAACTCACCACATTGGCACTTCAGGCTCTAGACTTCTTCCGCCTCCCACTGTCAGCCCTCCACTTGAATATCAGGCTAGGGATATTCATGGGGAAAACTTTCAGGTAGATTTTAAAAGCATTGCTCAAGCAAAAACAGCCCCATACACGCATGAGCTGAGCTTTAAGAAGCCCAGGAAGTATGCGAGTCAAGAATAAGGAGGCAGAAAAGGGGCAAGACTTACATGCATAACCTTGAAGTTTGCAAAGGCTGATCATGGCACACCTAACTTTACCAGTGGTCCTGATGAGGCACAAGTCTGGAGATTTTGAGCCATAGGGGTCCTGAACACTAGGGGTTGTGGGGGAAGGGAGGAGAGAGAGAGAGAGAGAGAGCGAGAGACACTCTATAGATCTCCCATTGTAAGAGGGCACTTTCAGCTCAGGATGGTTTTTCGAGGGGGGCAGTAGTTAGGGTACTTAGGGGGGCAGTGCTTAGGTGCAAAGGTCTGTAGACCCTTGTAACACCGCCCTCCTGCCCAAACCACCCTGAGTTGAAAGTGCTTCTCTTATAGTGGGAGATATACAGAGTGCCATTTTTTTCTCTCTCCCTCTCCCTCTCCCTCTCCCTCTCCCTCTCCCTCTCCCAGTCCCAGTCCCAGTCCCAGTCACTTGTTAAAATATGTGCATAAAGACTGCACATATACAGGCGGCTGGGATATTTTAAATGATACACATGTACTTGTACGCACGATATAAAATTAAGCGTATCTTTGCTTATGTGCCAAATATGTGTGTTTATGAGCACACGTGTGTTCCTTTTAAATTTACCTCTTTGGTACTGTTTTTTAATGATGTTAACCACTATTATCTTCATTTTATTTTGTTTCTGCATTTTAGCATGTGTGGGAAACAACACAAGTCGAAAAAAAAAAAACCCAACAACAAATATTGTGGCAATTTACCAGTTATTTAAAAATTAAAGCTTTTGCCTACCTCACACTTGTCATCTTCTCTCTCAACTAGCAGCAGCACTTCACACCCACTGTCTCCTGCATCCTCCCCCTCCCATTGCTTGTACTACTCAGGCATCTCATCCCTCTAATCACTGGTGTTTAAGCCCGGTCTTTCCCTCTTTCCCACCACATAGTTCAAAGGAAACAGTGTCATGGAGTGGCAACAACAGGAGGAAGACATATACAGGCATTCCAATGCAAGGAAGAGCATTACAACAGGGCGTTCACAGAGTCACCAAGAGAGGAATGGAGAGAAAGAAGAGGGAAAGAAAAAAAAACTGAGGGAACGAGAGGAGGAGAGAACTGGAGGAAAAGAAGAGGGAATAAGCAAATAGGAGACTAGGGGCTGTGAGAAGAACAAAGGAAAGGATATGCTGGAGAACTATACCGAGAAGGACAATGACGTAGCACAAGTCATTCACTGGAAAGTGTATAAACATTATACTATAGCTGTACCAGCAGAAAAATGGTCTCCTGACCCTGACAGAATTTTAGGGAACGAAGAAGTTGTGATCATATGGACATTCCCATACTAACTGATAAAAAGCTCAATGCTAGAAAACTGGACATTGTCACAAATGAGAAAAAAACATAAGAACATTTTTGTTAATAGAAGTATTGTACCTTTGATTGTAAACCCTATGAGGACAAGGAAATACCTAGCATTCCTGAATGTAACTTACCTTGTGCTACTAATGAAAATATATGAGCTAAATATGTAAATACAAAGAACGAAAGAAATAGCAGATGAAATTTAATATTGGCAAGTGATGCATATGAAGTGGAATAATCCAAACTATAGGTACACAATGCTGGGATCCATATTAGGAAAAGGATCTTGGCGTCACTGTGGACAAAACTTTGAAATCCTCAGATCAATGCAAGATGGTAGTCAAGAAAACACATAGAATGTTAGGCATTATAATATTGGGAAGGAGATGGAAAATAAAACAGAGGATATCATAATATTTCTGTATCAATCCATGGTATGACTGCCTCTTTTGTATTGTGTAGGGATGTGAATCGTTTTTTGACGATTTAAAATATTGTCCGATATATTTTAAATCGTCAAAAAATCGTTAGGGCCACGATACAATACCAATTCCCCCGATTTATCGTTAAAAAATCGTAAATCGGGGGAAGGGGGAGGGCAGGAAAACCGGCACACTAAAACCCCCTAAAACCCACCCCCGACCCTTTAAATTAAATCCCCCCCCCTCCCGAACCCCCCCCCCCAATGCTTTAAATTACCTGGGGATCCGGCGGTGGTCCAGAACGGCGGCGGTCCGGAACGGCCCCCTCAATAGAATCGTGTTGTCTTCAGCCGGTGCCATTTTTCAAAATGGCCGCCGCAAAATGGCGGCGGCCATAGACAAAAACGATTCGATGGAGGAGGTCGTTCCGGACCCCCGCTGGACTTTTGGCAAGTCTTGTGGGGGTCAGGAGGCCCCCCCAAGCTGGCCAAAAGTTTCCTGGGAGTCCAGCAGGGTTCCGGGAGCGATTTCTTGCCGCGAATCGTTTTCGTACGGAAAATGGCGCCGGCAGGAGATCGAGTGCAGGAGGTCGTTCAGCGGCGGCCATTTTCCGTATGAAAACGATTCGCGGCAAGAAATCGCTCCAGGAACCCCGCTGGACTCCCAGGAAACTTTTGGCCAGCTTGGGGGGGCCTCCTGACCCCCACAAGACTTGCCAAAAGTCCAGCGGGTGTCCGGAACGACCTCCTCCGTCGAATCGTTTTTGTCTATGGCCGCCGCCATTTTGCAGCGGCCATTTTGAAAAATGGCGCCGGCTGAAGACAACACGATTCTATTGAGGGGACCGTTCCGGACCGCCGCCGTTCTGGACCACTGCCAGATCCCCAGGTAATTTAAAGCATTTGGGGGGGTTCGGGAGGGTGGGGGATTTAATTTAAAGGGTCGGGGTGGGTTTTAGGGGGGTTTAGTGTGCCGGCTCACGATTTTAACGATTTTTCACGATAGTTTACACACCCAAACGGCAACAATACGATTCCCTCCCCCTCCCAGCCAAAATCGATCGTTAAGACGATCGAGGACACGATTCACATCTCTAGTATTGTGTACATTTCTGGTCACCTTATCTCATAAAAGATAGAGTGTGACCATTTTAGTCAATAGGGAAGAAATGGAGCCTCTCTAATTGGGCTTTTCTAATAATTTCTAATGATCTGGTGGGTAGATATCATCAGAAGAGTGAAGGTATGCCAACACATCAAGACTGTTTTAAAGAAATCCAAGATTACTGCCGACTTGCCATGCTGAAACTGGGCCTCTGTTGAGCAGCTGTTCAATTTCCTAATTATTCATTTTTCTTCACTAAAAATGGTCAAGAAGCATAAGGAATGTATGGAGAAGCTCTAGTAAATCCCTGCATGTGCCCTTTTTACAACAGATGACGATTAGCAATTTCATTTAGTCTACGATGCTTGGCAGATCCATGGAAGTAAGTGAGTCAGAAAGTATGGCTTCTACCTCTGTGGTGAACATCTTACTCAGTCCTGATCCATGTATGATTCCTCAACAATTCCTGGAGGCATAGTTCTTGATTCAGAGGCTGGTAGTGAAGTTGTTTCTGATGGGAACAATGCAACCATGTCACAGCCAAGAATCTCAGCTCCCAGGCAGTGCCATAAGGCACCTAGAGGGAACTATGGACTACATCTACCTTGTGGATGATTTGCTGGATTTTATGAGAATTATTGCTGAGAAGAATTCTGTTTAGGGATGTGAGCATTTAAGAGACTGTGGATTAAGAATGACTAACACCACAATGTTATCTGAGAAACAGGATTAAAAGCAAATTGCTTTATCAGTGAAAGAAGAAAAAAATATAAATTTCCTCTTCCTCAACTAATAGAAATATTCCATCTGAGTAGGTAAAATGGAAGTATCCATAGATGGCATATAGCTCTCTCATGTGGATTGTTGTTATGGGAATGTCCTGACTATATAAAACAAATGAACTAAACAACCCATATGCTTGTCCAAGAAACTAATATGTGAACATGAAAAATTATAGCGAAGCATTACAGATACTGTAGATTTTTTTTTGCCACAAAGTCACTTTAGAATCTCAAACCTGTGCTGCAGAATATTCTGCCCTTTGCTAGCCTTGAGCTGCTGAAGAAAAGTGGAACCCTTGAGTAAAGTTCTTTCACATTCTACTTGCAGACTCCATCAATGTGAGCTGCTAAAGCACTTTTGTTAAATAGAAATATTAAACAAAGTTTCAGTTTAAATTCTATTATTCTTTTATTTAGTCCCTTGCAGGTACTTAAGAACACCAGTGTGCTCAGACAGGCATTAGTCACAGAAAACAAAGAATTGTTGTATCTCGTTAAGACAATCACGATTGAAATAGGATGCTTTGTACAGGCAGACCAACTACATATCTTCCATTATCTGTCCATAATGACAAAGTGTATTTACAATTATTTTGTAGAACACACGATTTTTGAGGGTCCATTGAATACAGCAACTTTACAACATATTTCACATAGAAACGCCCTCCTGAAGGCAAGGGCAACATTTTTTACTGTAGGCATCAGATCAGTTATACTTGCTTTGTTCAGATACTCCATGTGCAATACAATAATGAAAAAAAAAAATGTGAATCTAAAAACACTGTCATTATTATGGTAATAATTTAGTAAGAAAAGACATTAAAAAAAGGTTGAAGGGAAAGTTTCTTAAAACACTAAACTTTTCAGAGAACAGAAAGCTCTGAAGTCACTTTCAGGAAAATATAATTCACATGGGCACCCAGTCTGGATTTACTTATAGAAAGGGACTCAAAATGAAAGGTTCATGCTGACCAACCATAACCCTAGTAGCATTTCAAACCAATGGCAGATGCATTCAGAGAAAGTTGCATGAAAACTGTCTTTTGGTCTATAAGAAATGGGGATTGCAGTATAGTTTAGCAAGAGATATTAATTTAATTCTACATTTTGTAGCTGATTAGCCACTTTAAAGCAGATTGGATTCAGATAGGGCAGATATTTGCCTCTCCCCAGAAGGTTTGTGATCTAAGTGAGTCATCTACTATGTCAGTATTTTTCCTGGACTGAAACCCCTTAGATTGAATTGGGGACAGCTAAGCCACTGTGTTTTTCCTGTATTGTTTTACTACCAGGGAAGGTAACATAGGATTCAGTAAGCTGCAGTACAGTACTGAGGCAATGGAGGGTGAAGTAACCTACCTAAGATATATCAGTGGGGCATGAACCCAGGCTTCTCTGGTTTACAGCCTGCTGCTCCAACTACTAGTCTACTCATCCACTCCACTCTAGACCACTTTGCATCACTCTCATATCATACAATCTATTTGAAACATTCCCCAAATGTTGCCTGTCTGACTTATTAAACTTCATCAGGGTAAGAACATAAGGATTACCAGGATTTTTCCTGGATTGTACCATTGTATACTGAACTGGGGACACCAAAGTCATGATATTTTTCCCGTGATGTTTTACCACCAGGGAAACCACCATAGGATTCAGTAAGTTGCAGTAGCAAATGATGATATGATTTTCCTCAGATCTGATTCATGTTTTACGAGTTCTATGATTGACTGTGGAGAAAGGCAAAATTTTGGCTTCCTATCCCAACAGCGTAAACATTTCTACAAACCTCCGTTCTGGCTGGGACAAAGTTAGACTGAATCCGAATCAGACAAAATAGTTTGGGCCTTCTGAGATGAGCCCAAACCCTTGATTTGAGGGGAAAAAGTAAGAAGAGGAACTAATTCTAATTCAAATGAGTTTCCTTGTCCCTATGTATAATCTGGATATTCAGAGCATAGATTTCAAAACGGGTTTTCCTATCCTATGTTCATAGCTAAGCACTTCTAAAAATAAGTCCCTCATCAGTTACTGTTTTTGAAACATGGAGGCGTGTTTGAATTGTTGTGGTTTGCATGTAAACATAAACTTGTTGAAAATTAACTTAGTGCAAGCCATCAGCTCTCAGCACCTTTCCCCCTGTGTAAGACCTCCCTCACTTTTCCCATAACCTCTTCCCCTAAACATAAACATAAACCCATCTGATAGCATCCTGATGTTTTGTGTCAACCTGAAATAACTCTATAGCACCTAATATGTATAGTTTGTCTATAAACAGAAAAGTCTAAAAACAGAATGCCAAGAGATAATACTCATTGAGACTGTTGGAATCAGTGGCAATCCTTACATGACATTTGCACTCAGACCCTTTCTGCATAGCTTATGATCATATGTCACAGGGGGGAACATAATTAATTATGATTCTCCCATCTAAGTTTAATAAGTTAATACGTTTTACAATAATTTATCTTCGAAATGCACAAAATACATGGTTCTGATACATCTTCATTTCACTGTTGATAAAATAAGTTATGTCTGGTGAATTTTGTTAGCATGCTCTTCTAGAATTAGTACTGTGGATGGAGATCATATCTCTGTCTTGTGTAGAGGGCTGTAAATAAAACAAACATATATATTATTTTGGCATCTTTGAGCTCCTCTGTCTCCTCTCCTTTTTCTGTCCTTCATCTGTGAAGACCTTGTAGTGGATTAACATTTCTCTGTGTCTGTATGCAATCATAAACATGGGTTTAGATGAGAGAGCTATTCTGCAAAGACTCATATCATTTGTACTGAAACACCTCTGTTACAGCTTATGCCAGTGGTTCCCAAATCTATTCTGTGGAACCCCTAGCCAGTGGGGTTTCTAGGATATCCACCATGAATATGTGTGAAATACATTTGAATGAATGGAGGCAGCACTTGGAAATCTATCTCATGCATATTCATGGTGGAATCCTGAAAACACCACTGGCTGGGGGTTCCCCAGGAAAGGTTTGGGAACCACTGGCCTATGCCACTGACTAAAATATGCATAGTCATCAGCATATATGATAATTATCATAAAGTTAATAGTGGCAAGCATGTAATATTTTGGATTTTTTAAAATAAATAATACAAAAATATTATTCACAAAAATATTACATTAATGCACATTAGGATGCCCTGAAATGCTAAAATAAAGGAGGATCGGTAGTCATAGAATGAAAATCGGTAGTCATAGAATGAAAATCAACCACATGAACATACATGACACAGTCACTACGGATGTACCTGCAAAGAGCATGTGCATAAGCCAGGCAGCCATATTTTTGGCCATTACTAACTATTACTTTGGCTGAACAATGAAGGAAAGATGAGGGAGTGTGTGGTGGGAAAGAAGGAAAGGAAATGGGAAAAATTCCCGTCATTCAAAAAAAAAAAGTTTCTTAAGGCCTTTACCTATATCATTAATAAAGTCATAAGAAATGTGTATTACTTCCACTACCTGAAAAAGTAGAAAATAAATCAAATGCATTTGATTCAATTCAGTTCAATTCAATTCAATTATTAGTCAGTTGTGATTTTTCAATTCCTGTTTCAAAGTGAGTTTAAAAATCTGGAATTATTTACCCATTCCTTATAACTTGGAGCCAAGTTTTACTAAAGAATACTATCACAGAAATAGCCAAACAAGCCTGGTTTTTCAGGATATCCGTATTGAATATGCATAGAATATATTGGCATACCATGGAGGCACTGCATGCAAATCAATCCTCCAAGGCAGAAATGTTCTCCCCTGCACACACAGAATCCTAGAGGCAGGTGGAGCTCTGGAGTTTCAATGGATGGGTGAGACAATGGGGCAGGGAAGGAGCCTTTAGATGTGTTAGGAACTGGGCAATGGTTTGAGGTAGGGGGAAGCCTATTCCAAAGGATGGGATCCATCTTAACCAAGATAAAACCCAGCTGCTGGCACAAACGTTTACAAAGGAGATAGAGCAGCTTTTAAATAAGATCATGGGGGAAAGCCGACAGACACTCCGGAGCACATCGTCTGAGTGAGGGACCTACAAAAGATACTGACATAACGGGGACGTTTAAATATTCCATTAAAGAAGATGTGATAAAGGTAGAAATAGCCCAAATGCAATTAAATAAAGAGCATACAGAAATAATTCCAGATTACTCATTTCAACTGCTAGGTAGGTTGTAAATGCATTAAAAAACACACTTAGCTGTATATTCAATACCTGCGTGTGTAAATATTAAAACCATAGTACCGAACAGCTGGAGCGACACCTTGATAAATTAGCTTGGCCACTTGCTCTTAAACGTTTTGGTGCATTCATCTTCCTCAGCTTTTGAAGAAGAGTTCTGAAGGCTCTGTCGAGTTTCTGATAAGACATGAGCAAGCTTGGCAGGGCAGAGTGCTCTGTAACTAAAAGTCACAGCTATTCACTCAGTTCTCTGTATACATGTGATGTAAACTCACAACTCGGCGCTTTCATCTGTTTTAGTTGTGGTCTGTTTACCTTTCTCTAGTTTTGCTAAGTTTAGGGAAGAAAGATGGACTGCCAACTTGTGGACTGCTAAGATGGATGCCAACCTAAAGAAGACTAGGGCTTCTTCCAGTGTAACCTTTCAAAATTCAGATTTTGCCAGGAAAAAAAAAAACCAGTGAAGCAGCAATAGTTTTGCATAGAAAGACTGCAGTAGCATAAAGCCATAACCCTAGAAAATACTGCACACTTGGTAGCACAGGATTTGGTGAGAGAGGTAATGATAGTGGGGCTGCTTGGCAATATGATCAAATTTTAATTAATGACTGGAAGGGGGACAGTAAGTAAATCCACAGCTGTAGCACTAAACTTTCAAAAGGAAAACTTTGATAAAATGAGAAAAATAGTTTAGAAAATTGAAAGGTGTAGCTATAAAGGTAAAAAGGGCCGGATTTTCAAAGGTTTACTCGTGCAGGGCCTATTTTCAAAAGGCCTGGCGACGCGTGTAAAGCCCCAGGATGCGTGTAAGTCCCGGGGCTTGCAAAAAGGGGTGGGGAAGGGGAAGGGGCGTGGCCAGAGGCTCCTGGCACAGTGGCCATTTGTTGCTGTGCTGGGGATCATGCGCCGGCAGTTGGCCGGCGCGCACAGCTTACTTCAGCCTGAAGTAAGTTTTAAAACAAGAACAAAACCAGGAAAAAGGTAGGGGGGAAGGGTGGGGGAGGTAGGGGAAGGGAAGGGAAGGTGGGGTGGGAGGGAACGGGGGAAGGCAGCATGGCTCGGTGCTTGCAAGGTGTACAACTGTGCACCCCCTTGCACGTGCCAACCCCCAATTTTATAAATTGCGCATGCCTGCGTGTGCAAGTTATAAAATTGGTCGTACATGTGTGCGCGCCGGATAGCGCGTGTACATGTATGCCCACGCGCTTCTATTATAATCTATCCCAAAGTGTGCAATAGGCATAGACATTGTTAAAAAATACCATCCTAGAAAAACAGTTCATTTCTATTCCTCGCATTAAGAAAGGTGGAAGGAAGATCAAACGATTGCCAGCATGGCTAAAAAGTGAGGAGAAAGAGGCTATTTTAGCCATAACAACATGTCATACTGGGTCAGACCAAGGGTCCATCAAGCCCAGCATCCTGTTTCCATCAGTGGCCAATCCAGGCCATAAGAACCTGGCAAGTGATATAAATCTGCTGTCTGGTAGGAGGAGCAAGCAGATAGGAGTTAGTAATCTGTTATGGAGAGGGAGGAGTTAACAATCTGTTGTTGTAGCTCCCACGGAGGGAGGAGTTAGCAATCTGTAGGTTCTACTCCTCAAGAGGGGAAGGAGTAGCAATCTGTTATGATCCCATGAGGAGATAGCAATCTTGTTAGGTTTGCTAGGGAGTAGCAATCTTGATATGCTTCGGCTCCTGTGGAAGGAGGAGTTAGCACACTGTATCAGCGGAGTGCTTGGAGAGGACACTCAGCTGTAGAGGAATGTAGATAGGTGGATCCTTGGACCGATGGCAGATGACAGCGCCCCCAGGAGGATATCCTGAGAGGGACCACCATACTCCATATGGTGAGTATGGTGGTCCCTCTCAAGTATGGAGACATACTCAAGCCTAGCTGAGTATGTCTCCATACTCAGCTAGGCTTGAGTATGGAGACATACACAGATAATTCTTTTATTAGACAAGTCAGTAGAACCACCAGAGATGGCAGTAGTGAACAGATATGCCCGGCAGGGCTGAAGTCCCTCAGGTACTGGAACCATGATCCCAGGGTTGAGCTGTAGAGAAATATAGATAATGAGTAGACAGAGTATGCTGTGTACATAGCCAGAACTGGCTGACAAACTCACATAAGGTCTTAAGAAGCTCAGTAGCTGGAAAGGGTTAGGCCCTCGAGGAGCGAGTACCTGGTTCCAGGGAAAGCTCTGAGAGAGCGGTGGAAACTCACAAGTGTCTGTATCTGCGATAGCTTCCAGGTAGTAGAGAATCTTCAGAGTGTTTAGGAACATAGGCCCTCGAGGAGCGAGTACCAGTTCCTATTGGCAAACTGAATAAAGATAACTCACAAATGTCTGCATCAGCGATAGCTTCCAGACAGTAGAGAATCTTCAGAGTGTTTAGGAACATGGGCCCTCGAGGAGTGAATACCGGTTCCTATCGGCAAACTGAAATAAAGATAACTCACAAATGTCTGTATCTGCGAGAGCTTCCAGGCAGTAGAGAATCTTCAGAGTGTTTAGGAGCCCTCGAGGAGCGAGTACTGGTTCCTATCGGCAATCTGAAATAAAGAAAAGAGAGCGAGGCCCCCGAGGAGTGGGTACCCCTGGTAAGTCCGAGGAGGCAGAGTAGCTTAGGTAAAGTAATTCCCTTGCTAACTCGATTCATTAGCAAATTCTGAGACCTTTTATATTGGAAGCGGATGACGTCATCTCAGGGGGATGCCCCCGAGGTTCGCTCCCTTGCTGGTATATACATCGGAGTGCGCGCGCGCCCTATGTCATCAGGAACATGGTGGATCTGCAGTGTCGTGCCGGTCCGGGGACGCCGGAGAGAGACGGCAAGAAGACTTTGCGGAAGCTAGCAGTCCATCAGACACAGAGGGAGATGCCACAGACGTAAAGAGAGCGGAGTGAGGGCTTCGAGCAGCGACGGACGCAACAGTACCTCCCTTCAAAGGGTGATCTCCTCTTCGGGTACCAGGCTTAGGTTTCAAAGGATGCACGAGGTGAAACTGATGAAGCATCTCTTTATCCAAGATATGGTCTGAGGCTCCCAAGAAACTTCTTCGGGGCCGAATCCTTCCCATTTCAGAAGGTATTCAAAAGTCTTGCCTCTATGCTAACATCCAGAATCTCTTTGATCTTGATTTCTATTTCGTCTTCTGCAAAGATGATAGATGGATCTTGAGATTTGGAAGAATCTATCAGAGTGTGATTGATGAAATCAGCAGAAATGGGTAGAGTTGCTGTGGATGTCACTGTGGAATTCAGTGGAAGTGGTGATAGTAGAAGAATGTCCAAAATCCACTTCTAAATATGACTCTCCAGTAGATGATGCTGGATGAGAGATGGTAGTGTAGCAGCAAAAGCTGCTATAGACGCCACTGTGACTTCAATGGATTGGCGATGTTGGTGTACGTCTAACCCCACTTCTAAAGGTACTTCTTCAGTAATGTAACTGGAAACGGTGTTAACTTCAGCAGCAATAGCTAGCTGCCATGATGTCACCGAACCTTCAGAGAAAAGTGGCGAAGTTGGGGAGCGTCCAACCCCACTTCAAAGGTTAACTCTTCAGTAAAGTAACTGGAAGCGGTGTAGACTTCAGCAGCAATAGCTTAGTGGCTATGACGTCACCGAACCTTCAGCATAAGTGGCAATGTTGGGGTGCATCCAACCTCACTTCAAAGGTTAATTTCTCCGTAAGGTAACTGGATGAAATGTTGAATACAGCAGCAATCTTGAGCTGCTATGGATGTCACAGAAACTTCAACAGAAGTGGCAATGTTGGTGTACGTTCAAAACCCACTTCTGGATAACTCTTCCGTAGAATTGCTGGAAGAGAGATGGTGGCAGCACCAGCAAATCAAACAGGCTGGTAGCTAGAGATATCTTCTTCAGAACTAACTGTGCTGTAGTGCTTCAGACACATCCTCCGAAATTGCTTCCTTGGTAAACTGAGGAAGGATACACTCGTCCTTCTAGTGGCACAAAAATTCTTAGACCCAGGGCACCATACAAGTCCCAAGTGGAGGAGGTACACCGACCTCCTCTTCGGAGAAACTTCTCTAGATGCATCTTGGGGCGGCAGTCCTGGCCTTGTTGGAGTTGTAGGCATACCAATGATAGACAAGATCTCCTTAAGGCACCTCCCAACACTCTGGGCCCCAACATGAGAGATCCAGGGACACCCAGTCAATTGGGGGTGGTGCAACAGCAGCTAGGGTAACCCCAGGATGATAAGGTGCATAGTCTTTTCCAGTACAAAGAAGGAGATGGTTTCCGTAAGGTACGTGACAGATATCTCTAGGTTAATAGTCCGTGAAGACGGTAAAGATGTAGAGCGCCATCTAGCCATGGCAAATCATAGCAACTGCTATGAATATCAGCAGCCAGGAGTAAAACGGCTGTGGACGTAATCAAGATCCTCAAGAGAAGTGGCGATGTAAAGGAACGTCCAAGCCCACTTCAAGTTGTAATGCAGTAATGGATCTTCTAATTTGACAAAGGGACTCCTCAGGTCTTCCACAAGACGTCTAAGAATAAGGTTGCCTCCTACCCCTGAGTCCAACAGGGCAGGGTTTCGAACGGTTGCTGGTTCAGAGGTCACAGAGACTGAATGAGAGAGCGGAGGAGATAATGCTGTATGGCCCAAGAACAGTCCTCCCGCAGGACTTAGGCCCGTCCATTTCCCAGATGAATGGGGCATGAAGAGACATCATGGCCGGGCTGATGACAGTACATGCACAGGCCACGTTTCTTCCGGAATCTTTTCTACTTTGAGGTCAAGTGACCATGACCAAGTTGCATTGGTGCATCTATAAGGTCTTTATCAACAGCAGGAATTGCTGGACCCATCTGAGGTGCAGGGATACTGGCCTGTTTCAACCCAGTTAACACCTTAAGCCGGAGTTCCTTCACTTTGTCTCGGAGCCGACAATCAATCCGAGTAGCTAAGGCTCGTCTTTCAAGCGGGTATCCAGGCCTCTGCAGAAGAGAGTCTTGAGACATCTGGGGTCCCAGCGAAGTTCCGCTGCAAGAGTCTTGAATTCCATGGCAAATTCAGCCAATGATCTGTTGCCTTGCTTCAAGTCCACTAAAGCAAACCCGGCAACAGACATAAGAGCAGAGTCATCAAAAACGGATTTAAACAAGTTCATAAATCCTTCTATGTCCTGCAAAATAGGGTCCTTGCATTCCCACAAGGTAGATGCCCACGACAAGGCTCTCCCATCCAAGTATGACAGGATGTAGGTGGTCTTAGAGAGATCCGTGGGAAACAATGAAGGCTGTAAGGTGAAATGCATGCTGCACTGGTTCAAAAAGCCCCGCGTCTTCTGGAGTTCTCTGGAGAAGCGAACAGGAGCAGCCAGTGGAACAACAGTCCTCAAAGTTACCTCCTGTAATTGACCTTCTTGAATAGAAGCTGTGCCTTGTATCTTCTGTGTGTGAAGCTGATGGAATGCTGCAGTAAGTTTCTCCAAGGTTTCTTGCTGTTCTGAGATGGGTTGAGCCAGGCCCGGTATAGCCTGCAAAGCGGAGAGGTGTGCCGGGTCTATGGGTTACTGACATCTCATATCTTAAGCTGGATTCCCAGGAGTACTGCTTTTCCAATAAAAAGCCGAATCCACTGGAGTTAGCAATCTGTTATGAATCTGCTGTCTGGTGGGAGGAGCAAGCAGATAGGAGTTAGTAATCTGTTATGGATCAACTCCTGGAGAGGGAGGAGTTAACAATCTGTTATGTTATAGCTCCCACGGAGGGAGGAGTTAGCAATCTGTAGTAGGGGCGTGCATTTGTTTGCAACGTATCGCGAATCCGCAACGTATATGGCCGGATTCATTGTATTCATTGTGTTGTGAAACGTATCGTGATTTCCCACGAATACAACGAATCGTGGCAGAATCATTCGGCCGTCAAAATGGCAATTTTAAACAAACACCCAACCCTCCTGAGCCCCCCAAGACTTGCCTAAATTCCTTGGTGGTTCAGCAGGGGTCCCAGAGTGTCTCCTGCCCTCCCTCCATCGGCTGTCAGCGCCATCTTGTGCTCCTACATGTGACAGGGGCTGACCAATAGCAGCGGTAGACCCTGTGACATAGAAAGGGAAAGGCTATCGGCGCCATTTTGATTACTGGCAGCAGACGGCCCGAGTGCAGGAGATCGCTCCCAGACCCCTGCTGGACCACCAGGGACTTTTGGCAAGTCTTGGGGGACCCTCCTGACCCCCACAAGACTTGCCAAAAGTCCAGCCGATGGCCCAAGTGCAAAAGATCGCTCCTGGACCGCCGCTGGGCCATCAGGGACTTTTGGCAAGTCTTGTGGGGGTCAGGAGGGTCCCCCAAGACTTGCCAAAAGTCCCTGGTGGTCCATCGGGGGTCTGGGAGCGATCTCCTGCACTCGGGCCGTCGGCTGCCAGTAATCAAAATGGTGCCGATAGCCTTTGCCCTTACTATGTCACAGGGGCTACCACTGCCATTGGTCGGCCCCTGTCACATGGTAGGCGCACAAGATGGCACCAGCAGCCAATGGAGGGAGGGCAGGAAACACTCCGGGACCCCCGCTTGACCCCCAGGGAATTTAGGCAAGTCTTCGGGGGGGGGGGGGGTCAGGAGGGTGGGGGGTTGTAATTAATTAAATTAAAAGGGAAACAAATAAGAATGGCACGTATCAACGGATTGGAGGGCCCCTTTGAACGGATACAACGTATCTGGCCCTGACGAATATGAATGCCATATGAAACGTATGCGGCTCCTCTGCACATCCCTAATCTGTAGGTTCTACTCCTCAAGAGGGGAAGGAGTAGCAATCTGTTATGATCCCATGAGGAGTTAGCAATCTTGTTGGGTTTGCTAGGGAGTAGCAATCTTGATATGCTTCGGCTCCTGTGGAAGGAGGAGTTAGCACACTGTATCAGTGGAGTACTTGGAGAGGACACTCAGCTGTAGAGGAATGTAGATAGGTGGATCCTTGGGCCGATAGCAGATGACAGCGCCCCCAAGAGGATATCCTGAGAGGGACCACCGGCTAGGCTTGAGTATGGAGACAGACACAGATAATTCTTTTATTAGACAGGTTAGTAGAACCACCAGAGGTGGCAGTAGTGAGCAGATATGCCTGGCAGGGCTGAAGTCCCTCAGGTACTGGAACCACGATCCCAGGGTTGAGCTGTAGAGAAACTACAGATAGTAAGTAGACTAGGTATGATGTGTACATAGCCAGAACTGGATGACAAACTCACATAAGGTCTTAATGTGGATAAGTGCAAGGTGATGCATATAAGGAAAAATAACCCATGCTATAATTACACAATGTTGGGTTCCATATTAGGTGCTACAACCCAAGAAAGAGATCTAGGCGTCATAGTGGATAACACATTGAAATCGTCGGTTCAGTGTGCTGTGGCAGTCAAAAAAGCAAACAGAATGTTGGGAATTATTAGAAAGCGAATGGTGAATAAAACGGAAAATGTCATAATGCCTCTGTATCGCTCCATGGTGAGACCGCACCTCGAATACTGTGTACAATTCTGGTCGCCGCATCTCAAAAAAGATATAAATGCGATGGAGAAGGTACAGAGAAGGGCTACCAAAATGATAAGGGGAATGGAACAGCCCCCCTATGAGGAAAGACCAAAGAGGTTAGGACTTTTCAGCTTGGAGAAGAGACGGCTGAGGGGGGATATGATAGAGGTGTTTAAAATCATGAGAGTTCTAGAACGGATAGATGTGACTCAGTTATTTACTCTTTCGGATAATAGAAAGACTAGGGGGCACTCCATGAAGTTAGCATGGGGCACATTTAAAACTAATCGGAGAAAGTTCTTTTTTACTCAACGCACAATTAAACTCTGGAATTTGTTGCCAGAGGATGTGGTTAGTGCAGTTAGTATAGCTGTGTTTAAAAAAGGATTGGATAAGTTCTTGGAGGAGAAGTCCATTACCTGCTATTAAGTTCACTTAGAGAATAGCCACTGCCATTAGCAATGGTAACATGGAATAGACTTAGCTTTTGGGTACTTGCCAGGTTCTTATGGCCTGGATTGGCCACTGTTGGAAACAGGATGTTGGGCTTGATGGACCCTTGGTCTGACCCAGTATGGCATTTTCTTATGTTCTTAAGATCAGTAGCTGGAAAGGGTTAGTCCTTCGAGGAGCGAGTACCTGGTTCCAGGGAAAGCACTGAGAGAGCGGTGGTAACTCACAAGTGTCTGTATCTGCGATAGCTTCCAGGCAGTAGAGAATCTTCAGAGTGTTTAGGAACATGGGCCCTCGAGGAGCGAGTACCGGTTCCTATCGGCAAACTGAAATAAAGATAACTCACAAATGTCTGTATCTGCGATAGCTTCCAGGCAGTAGAGAATCTTCAGAGTATTTAGAAACATGGACCCTCGAGGAGCGAGTACCGGTTCCTATCGGCAATCTGAAATAAAGAAAAGAGAGCGAGGCCCCCGAGGAGCGGGTACCCCTGGTAAGTCCGAGGAGGCAGAGTAGCTTAGGTAAAGTAATCCACTTGCTAACTCGATTCGTTAGCAAATTCTTAGACTTTTATATTGGAAGCGGATGACGTCTCAGGGGGAAACCCCCCCCCCCCCGAAGTTCGCACCCTTGCTGGTATATACATCGGAGCGCAAACACGCGCTATTTCATCAGGAACATGGCGGATCCACAGCGTCGTGCCGGTCCGGGGACGCCGGAGAGAGACAGCAAGAAGACTTTGCGGCAGCTAGCAGTCCATCAGACTCGGATGGAGTCGCCACAGAGGTAAAGAGGGCGGAGTGAGGGCGTTGAGCAGCGACGGATTCAACAGAAAGTACCCAAAAAAGTATTTTCCATGTTACTGTTTCTAGTAATAGCAGTGGCTGTTTTCTAAGTCAATTTAATTAATAGCAGGTAATGGACTTCTCCTCCAAGAACTTATCCAATCCTTTTTTAAAAATAGCTACACTAACTGCACTAAGCACAACTCCTAGCAACAAATTCCAGAGTTTAATTGTGCGTTGAGTGAAAAAGAACTTTCTACGATTAGTTTTAAATGTGCCACATGCTAACTTCATGGAGTGCCCCCTAGTCTTTCTAAAAGACAGGAAATAGAGAGTTGGATTAAATGGTCAATTTTCTCAGTGGAAAAGGGTTAACAGTGGAGTGCCTCAGGGATCTGTACTTGTACCGGTACTTTTCAATATATATATATATATAAATGATCTGGAAATGAATACGACGAGTGAGGTTATCAAATTTGCGGATGATACAAAATTATTCAGAGAAGTTAAATCACAAGCAGACTGTGATACATTACAGGAGGACCTTGAAAGACACGAAGATTGGGCATCCAAATGGCAGATGAAATTTAATGTGGACAAGTGCAAGGTGTTGTATATAGGGAAAAATATCCCTTGCTGTAGTTACATGATGTTAGGTTCCATATTAGGAGCTACCACCCAGGAAAAAGATGTAGGCATCATAGTGGATAATACTTTAAAATTGTCAGCTCAGTGTGCTGTAGCAGTCAAAAAAGCAAACAGAATGTTAAGAATTATTAGGAAGGGAATGATTAAAAGAACAGAAAATGTCATAATGCCTCTATATCGCTCCATGGTGAGACCGCACCTTGAATACTGTGTACAATTTCTGGTCGCTGTATCTCAAAAAAGATATAGTTGCGATGGAGAAGGTACAGAGAAGGGCAACCAAAATGATAAAGGGGATGGAACAGCTCCCCTATGAGGAAAGGCTGCAGAGGTTAGGGCTGATCAGCTTGGAGAAGAGACGGCTGAGGGGGGATATGATAGAGGTCTTTAAGATCATGAGAGGTCTTGAACGAGTAGATGTGACTCGGTTATTTACACTTTTGAATAATAGAAGGACTAGGGGCATTCCATGAAGTTAGCAAGTAGCACATTTAAAACTAATCAGAGAAAATTACATGTCTTTGTCATCATTCACTGCTATACATTCTAATTCTCCCATCTTACTTCTTAGCCTCCTGGCATTAGCATACAATCATTTCAAAGTTTGTTTTTTGTTTGTATTTTCTTTCTGCTTTTTAATTGATAGAGATAAGTTAGAATTTTTTTAGCTCAGGTGAGTTTTTAGTCACAGGCACTTGGACTACTTTTCTTATTATTGGAACCTCAGTGTCAGGATGCCCTAATTCTAATGCATCATTAGAATCCTTTAAAGATACCTCTCTCCGAACCATGCGCTGCTGAGCGACTGTTGGCTTTCCCCTTTGTTCTAGTTTAAAAGCTGCTCTATCTCCTTTTTTTTAAAATTTATTTTTTATTCAATTTCATTTAAATCAATTTAAACAAAATATATAGATAGCAATTTACAGATCATAATTATCCAACATTCACACATAACTCTACTTTATCTGCAATTACTGAACCCATAATTGGGGGAGAGAAAAAACATGTATCCCATATTGACAAAGATTCAACGAGAGAGATATTTACTTTCCTCCTGCATTACTCTTATCCTGCATTATTTCCTCCTGCATTACTCTTATCCTGCAAAAAAGTCTCCAAATGCATTGGATCGTTAAAGCTAAACTTATTCCCTTGATATGTTACAAGACAAACACAAGGATATTTTAAAAAGAAACTTGCTCCCAAGGCTAGTAATCTAGTCTTTAGAGACAAAAAAATGCCTTCTCTTCACTTGAGTAATTTGAGATACATCATGGAACATTTGAATGGGTTGACCACAAAAGTTTAATTCTTTAAATCTAAAGAAATCTCTAAATAATTTATCTTTCTCAGATTCCAATTGTAATGACACAAATAATGTAGATCTTTTATTAATTATATCAATTGACTCCTCCAGAAAGGTGGAGACTCCAATTGTTGAGTCCTCCAACCGGTCCTCTATCACTTCTTTATTTCCTTTACCAAATCTACTAGGAAATTTAAAAACCTTAGAAATATGTGGTATATCTTTTACATCATACTGCATAATTTCTCTAAGGTATTTTAAAAACATTTCCTTGGGTGAGAGGAGTCTTGTCTGAGGAAAATTAACTAATCTCAGGTTCTTGTACCATAACATATTCTCTAGTTATTCCAAATCTCTATGGATAGAGAGACTGTCCTTTATATGGATAGTCTCTGTATCTTGCAATAATTTAACCTTAGTTGTCAATTTTCCCATCTCCTGTTCCATATTTGTTATTTTTTTTTCCTGCACTTCGATTTGTAACTTATTTTCATTCACAATTGTTGGCAAAGACAATTTCATTTGATAGATATTTTCATTCACAGACGACACCATTTTCCATATATCTATCAAAGTTACATTCTCTGGGGGAGTTGTGGGCCATTGTTCTGGCCTCATCGATTCTCCTGAGAATGATAATTTATCAACAGGCGTTGAATCACCTATTGCCATATTGGCAGCTTCCAAGCATACCTCCCTATCACTTGGGGTGCTTGCCTCCGCCTTATCCAAAGATACTGGTAACAGTGCCATCGGTTGAGGTGGAAGTATCGGTCCTTCACCGGGGCTTAGGGAAGCTGAAAAATGCTCCCCTGAACTTTCCCCTGTTGGCGCTTCAACCCATCGATAGACATGGTTGTCCATAGGGCCTCTTGATGTTATCGGGGACACAGGAAAGCTCTTCACCTTTCTCTTTCTCCCCATATGCCCACTTAGGGAAGAAAGGGTGAGGGGAAACCTCTCCTATTCACCCAAAATACTCCCAGACTTACCGGACTTATCCGGACTAAGCTGGACAAAGCCATGTGCCCCTTCGGAACGCGCGGCTTAGGAGGCGCGCCGGTGGCGACAAGCGCCGCCGGCCGTTCGTTCTTATAGGCAGGCGCTTGCCTATGACGTTAGTCCCAGATCTTTCTCACGCCGAGTCTCCCAGCTGTTCTCCAGAGATGTCAATCAGGAAACAAGCTCAGCTGGCTGGTGGTAAGCTGGGTTGAGCCCTTCTCTCTCCTCTCTTCGGCTCTCCCCGAAATTCAAAGTCTGGCACCCGTTCTTATAGGCAGGCGCTTGCCTATGATGTTAGTCCCAGATCTTTCTCACGCCGAGTCTCCCAGCTGTTCTCCAGTGATGTCAATCAGGAAACAAGCTCGGCTGGCTGGTGATAAGCTGGGTTGAGCCCTTCTCTCTCCTCTCCTTGGCTCTCCCCGAAATTCAAAGTCTGGCACCCATTCTTATAAGCAGGTGCTTGCCTATGACATTAGTCCCAGATCTTTCTCACGCTGAGTCTCCCAGCTGTTCTCCAGCGATGTCAATCAGGAAACAAGCTCGGCTGGCTGGTGGTAAGCTGGGTTGAGCCCTTCTATCTCCTCTCCTCGGCTCTCCCCCTGCTCTATCTCCTTTTTAAAGGTTAGCACCAGCCGTCTGGTTCCACCCTGGTAAAGGTGGAGCCCATCCCTTCGGAAGAGACTCCCCCTTCCCCAGAAGGTTCTCCAGTTCCTTACAAAGCTGAATCCCTCTTCCTTGCACCATCGTCTCATCCATGCATTGAGACTCCAGAGCTCTGCCTGCCTCTGGTGACCTGCGCATGAAAAAGGGAGCATTTCAGAGAATGCTACCCTGGAGGTTCTGGATTTAAGTTTTCTACCTAAGAGCCTAAATTTGGCTTCCAGAACCTCCCTCCCACATTTTCCTATGTCGTTGGTGCCCACATGTACCACAACAGCCGGCTCCTCCCCAGCACTGTCTAAAATCCTATCTAGGTGACGCATGAGGTCCGCCACCTTCGCACCAGGTAGGCATGTTACCAGGCGATCCTCATACCCAACAGCCACCCTGCTGTCTACATTCCTAATAATTGAATCACCAACTAGGATGGCCAACCTAACCCTTCCCTCCTGGGCAGTAGGCCTTGGAGACTCATCCTCGGTGTGAAAGGACAAAGCACCACCTGGAGAGAAGGTCCTTGCTACAGGATCCTTTCCTGCTGCACCAAGTTGATGCTTTCCAATCATGAGACCTTCTTCCTCCAAGGCAGCACCAGGGCTGCCAGTCTGAAGTTGGGACTTGGCTACTATGTCCCTGAAGGTCTCATCTATATACCTCTCTGTCTGCCTCAGCTCCTCCATGTCTCTAGCCTACAGAGATTGGACTTGTTCTCTGAGAGCTAGGAGCTCTTTGCATCGCATGCACATGTACAATTTCTCATCAGCAGGTAACAATTCATACATGTGACACTTGATGGAAAAGACTGGGAAGCCCCCCTCTTTCTGTTGGACTGCTGCCTTCATCTCAAATTTGTACAGTTCCTACTGCTATTAATTGCATCAGTAGCATGGGATCTTCTTAGTGTTTGGGTAATAGCCAGGTTCTTGTGGCCTGGTTTGGCCTCTGTTGGAAACAGGATGCTGGGATTGATGGACCATTGGTCTGACCCAGCATGTCAATTTCTTATATTCTTATGTTCTTACTTAAATTTTAGGTTGCTATGGGAGCAGGAATGTGTCTAATTAATGTCATTTAAATGTATTAGTGAATTCACTATATGTCTGGAAGTGGCCTACAGGGGAATGATCAAACTCTCTATAAGGTTTTTTGGGTTTTTTTAAAGTGGCACCTGCCTATAAATTAAAGGATGAGCTAGGGGTGGGTGGGTGATGGGTGGTAGGGTTGGGAAAAACAGTCTAACTTCAGTTAGTCAGCCAGAGTAACTCACTGCTCTCTTGATTAACTAATGTTGGTACCTAATCAAAACAAATAACACTACCTGAACACCTTTCCAAGGTGAGTAACTGAACTGAACTTTTCAACCTTTTTACTTAGGTATATACTGCTCCTAGCTTATTTCTAGCTTTTGGCTACTTTTTTCTTTTGTTTTTGATATACAAACACTCTAACTTCTGCTTATTAGCTGCCTTATAGACTGACTATTTAAAAATACAGTCTAACTTCTGTTTTTTTCACTGCCTTACTGACTATTAAAAGCACAAACACACAAAATAATATTCCCAAATAGTTAACTTACTGATTCCTTTCAGCCACCAGCAAGGTGATCCTCTCCTCTCAGGGCTCCCATTCAAAAATTGGAAGAAGGATCCATCAGAAGAAAATAGGATTTAGCATAAGCATTGGCAAGTTAAATGTAAGACATTGATAAGACAGGCTAGGAGAGAATTTGTAAAGATATTGACTGTAGAGGCAAAAACTCACAATAAAATCTTTTAAAAATATATCCAAAGCAGAAATCCTGCAAGGGAGTTGTTTGAGCGTCTGTTTTGTTCCGCCGTAGGAACATGGCGGAATCGAAGGGACGCTAAAGTCAAGGCTTGAGCGTCTGTTTTGTTCCACCATAGGAACATGGCGAACCGAAGGGATGCTAAAGTCAAGGCTTGAGCGTCTGTTTTGTTCCGCCGTAGGAACATGGCGGAACTGAAGGGACGCTAAAGTCAAGGCTTGAGCATCTGTTTTGTTCCACTGTAGGAACATGGCAGAACCGAAGGGACACTAAAGTCAAGGCTTGAGCATCTGTTTTGTTCCGCCGTAGGAACATGGCGAACCAAAGGAACGCTAAAGTCAAGGCTTGAGCGTCTGTTTTGTTCCACCGTAGGAACATGGCGGAGCAAAGGGGCCAGAAGCAGGTGGCACGGCGCTCGCACGTGCAATGACACGTCCGGGCAGCCATTTTGTGAAAGGTGGTAAAGATGCTGAGAGGGCGACTACCCAGTTTTACTGATGAAGATGTGAGGCTGCTGGCCCAGCTGGTGGCGGCCGATGAGCGGCACCTTTTCTTCCGCCCTGGGCGCCCGCGGGACCAGGACAGGGCCGACGAGGCCTGGCAGGCGCTCAGAGTGCGATTCAACGCCCAAGCAGAGTGTCCAAGGGGGGTACGTTCATAGGCCTCTGTTTTTTGTTATGTTGTAATGCGCATGGAAAACTACAAGTTAAACATCTTTGATTTGTGGGTTTGTTTTGTATTGTTGTATCTGACAGTTGGAAACTGACACTTGACTTGTAAGAACAATTTATTTGGGTGGTTGCTTTGTAGAGCTGTGCGCCACAACAGGACAAATGGGACTTGACTTGTTTGAAGTATTTGGGTACTAGATTTGTATTGGGATGGGGATGACAAATGTAAAAATGACACTTCACTTGTTAGACTGGTTGGGTTTGAATTTAGTTCAGCCTCTAAATTTGTAGTTCAACTTCCTTTTCCTTTTGCTATTGTATAACCCACAGGTTGAGGCATTGAAGAAGCGGGCGCGCAGGATCCGGAGGGAGGAGCCGAAGTATCTGAGGGCCCTGCGGGCCCACAGAAGAGAGGACGGTAGGTGCAGTTAATAGATTTAACGGTTGAGCTGAAAGCGATAAAGAAATTTACTATTGTACTATTCTCGATCTTTGTATGAGCAACTGTGAAAATTTAAATATTTCTGTTTTCAGAGAGCAGCACAGATGATGGCGGCAGTGATGAACAATATGCTCCGCTGGAACAACGCCACTGTGAGCCTTTAATAGCATCGGCATATTTTGTGCCATTTGTCACGCCTTGAAATTTACACATGTAGATGTGTGTAATGGTACCGGTTATGTTCCTGGTAAAAATGTTGCTAGGTTCTGTTTCTTGTTGTGCATGAATTCATGTAGGACGGGGTTAAGGCCTTAATTTTTTCTCTTTTCAGAAACTTCGGAGGAAGAGATGGAGCCCCAGCCTATAATCCCGCCCCCCCCCCCCCCCCCACCATGGACCGTCTGCCCGCGATCCTTCCCATCCCAGTTCCCCCCCCACCCAAATCTCTCCTGCTCCCCCTGCTAACCCGCCCACCCCCATTTTGGAGTGCCTCTCTGTTATTTTGTCTGTCCCCATGTATCATCCACCCCCCCCCCCAAATTTTCCGCCCCAACTCTCTCCTGCCCCGCCCGCCCCGACTGCCATGGGAGATGAGGAAGACAGCATCATTGACGTTGTCGGCCCTGCCTCTCTGGGGCAGTCCAGGGCTGGTGATCGGCTGGAGGGCAGCATTGAGGGGCACCTAGACTCAATGCTGTACCTCCTGGTGCAGATCTCCAGCCACCTGGACACCCTGGAGGGAATGGCAGCATGGGCGGTGATGCTCCTGCACGACCTGCATCATGGCCAGCAGGAGATGATTGAGCTCCTGCGAGCAATCACAGGAGCTCAGTCACTGCTGGTCTTGGCGCGGGCTCCTGCAGGACCGCCACCGCCTGTGGACCGTCAATGATGATGTTCCTCCTCCTCTCCCATGACATGCTCCGTCCTCTTTTTTCCCAGCGCCCACCTCCCCATTGCCCCCCCCCATGTAAATACATGTTTGTATATAGTTACATTTTATTTTGTAAATTATATTTTGAAAATATATTTTGGAACTGAAAAAGTTGGTTCGTTTCCTTTCAACTATTGATTGCATGCGACTTATGTGTTGGTACTGCGGCCATAATCAAATGACTGCCAAGGATGAGGAGAACATGCAGAGCATACTGGCGGGAAAGAAAGGGAAAATTAACCGGAAGAGGAGCACATGGAATACAAAGGGAAACTGAGCTGAAACAGAAGAGGAGAACATAGAATATGAGAGAAGAACATAGAATACAAGAAAATCTGCAGATCACACGAAGATCACATGGAATACAGAGGGAAACTCAACTGAAACAGAATAGGAGCACATGGAATACCACGGTACAACTGATCGGACTAGCAGAAGTCGGGCTCATACACCAGTGCATGGAACAGGGATTGTTAGAGCAGGGGTCAGACACAGCTGGATATGACATAGGCGTTAGAGCTGAGGTCGGGTGCATACATACACCTGTGCATGGGACAGGGATTGTTACAGCAGGGGCCAGACACGGCTGGATATGACATAGGCATTAGAGCTGAGGTCGGGTGTATACATACACCTCTGCATGGGACAGTATAGCTTCCCACTCCTAAGTGCTTTGACTTGCTCATATTTATCAAATTAACACACTGCATTCCAGCACGTTACCAAAGACAGTGGAATCTTTCCAAAGAGTAAGAATCAACTTCAGAGCTACGACCAGTAGAAAGTACTGCCCATCAATAGAGACTATATAGGTAATAACTCAGAATGATAAAGACTCCTGAAGATTATTACACCCATTGCCAAAACCAGGATAAGGAGGGGGCTTAAGAAAAACATGTGAGACATGTTTTTCTTAAGCCACATTGCAAAACCAACAGGAAACAGCCCCATATATAAATAAATGATCGGATTGCACAGTTCAAGTCATGAATAGGATCAAACATCTCATAGATGTCTGGAATGTGTGTATAATGTACAGTGTATATATATATATATATATATATATATCAACCTAATAAACGAAGGTTGACCGACGTGCCGCAAATGCGCAGTAGAGAGCAGCTCTACCGCGCATGCGAGCACGTCGGTCACAGTGTGCCTCTTAAAAATAAAAATGGCGCTGTAGGAGCGGCAGCCCGAAGACCCGGAGCGCGGCACCGGCCCGAAGACCCGGAACGGCGGCCCGAAGACCCGGAGCGGCGGCGGCACCGGCCCGAAGACCCAGAGCGACAGGAGCGGCGGCCCGAAGACCCGGAGCGGCGGCGGCGGCCCGAAGACCCGGAGCGGCGACCCGGAGCGGCGGGAGCGGTGGCGGCGGCCCGAAGACCCGGAGCGGCGGCACCGGCCCGAAGACCCGGAGCGGCAGGAGCGGCGGCCCGAAGACCCGGAGCGGCGGCGGCGGCCCGAAGAACCGGAGCGGTGGCGGCGGCCCGAAGACCCGGAGCGGCGGGAGCGGCGGCACCGGCCCGAAGACCCGGAGCGGCAGGAGCGGCGGCCCGAAGACCCGGAGCGGCGGCGGCATGTGCGCGAGGGCACCGGCCGCTCCGGGTCTTCGGGCCGGTGCCGCCGCTCCCGCCGCTCCGGGTCTTCGGGCCGCCGCCACCGCTCCGGTTCTTCGGGCCGCCGCTCCGGGTCTTCGGGGGAGATCGACTGAGGGGAGGAGGGAGGGGGGGAAGAGAGGAGTGACTGGGGGGAGGGGGGGAGAGAGGAGTGACTCAGGGGGGGAGGGAGGAGTGACTGAGGGGAGGAGGGAGGAGTGACTCAGGGGAGGGGGGAGAGAGGAGTGACTGACTGAGGGGAGGGGGGAGGGAGGAGTGACTGGGGGGAGGGGGAGAGAGGAGTGACTGGGGGGAGGGGGAGAGAGGAGTGACAGGAGGGAGGGAGGAGTGACTCAGGGGAGGGGGGAGAGAGGAGTGACTGACTGAGGGGGGGAGGGAGGAGTGAGGAGGGGGGGGAGAGAGGAGTGACTGACTGAGAGGGGGGGAGGGAGAGTGGACTGGGGGGAGGGAGGAGTGGACTGAGGGAGTGACTGGGGGAGGGGGAGATAGGAGTGACTGAGGGAGGGAGGGAGGAGGGGGAGTGACTGAGGGGAGGAGGGAGGGGGGGAGAGAGAGGAGTGACTGAGGGGAGAGAGTGGGGGAGGTGGGAGGGAGAATGAGGGGGAAGGAAATGATCCAAAAAAAAATGTTAATGTAGCCCGTTTTAACGGGCTTAACGGCTTGTATATATATATACATACATTCATACATATACACACACACACACACTACAAGGGCTTGCCTTTCACCCCCTTATCACTCATGAAGCTTTCACTAGAAGTTGGGTATTTGGGCAACCACTCTCTACCCTGAACCCTCACCCGTGCACTCTTTACCCTGAACCCTCACCAGTGCATCTTTAATTTGTGGATGTGTCTTTCATCTCCAGAAATGTAGCCCACCTTTCCCCATCTGCCATATAAATCTCCCCAGCGCCATCTTGCAGCATGTGACGTCACGCACGCCCGTTCATGCGCTTCGCTGGCTTGAGCACCCAAATTGACGGGTCCCCAAGTCAGCAAAAGCATATGAACGGGCGTGCGTGATGTCATGGCGTACGTTCATATGCTTCGCTGGCTTGAGCGCCCAAATTGACGGGCCCCCAAGTCAGCGAAAGCGTATGAACGGGCATGCGTGACGTCACGGCGCCCGTGCACTACGGGCGTGCATTCGTCAATCTGCCGGCGGGGGCCGCTGGAAGCCACTTTCGCCGCCGGCTGCCCCCGGGAGGCAGGGGGGCAGAGAGGGCAGAGAGGGCTAAAAGAAAGAAAAAGTAAGTTTACTTTGCTTACACTTATTCACAATACTTTACATGTCAAGTCGCTTTTCGCCTCCCATGATTCAGGGATTTTGGGTTTTTAAGTTTTCTTTTGGTTAAATTTGGGATCCACTTCCTGGTACCTGTCCTTTCAAATGTCATTTGAAATGACATTTGAAATGACAGGTACCAGCGCACCCGGGATACTGTATAGGCACTGTATAAAGTGCCTATACAGTAAAATGGATTGCGCTTCATGGACGCGCGTTGGACACGGGTTGGACGTGGCTTGCATTTGCAAGCAATTTAAATAGAGTTTTGAGCGGTATGTGATCTGAACTGTGCGTGCGGCAAACGAGGGTGCGCCCGGCATGGAAGCACTCTTTCTAACGCGTCCTTACTGTATCGGCCTGATACTGATGTAAGGGAGAATAAAATTCTTTATAGCCAAATACTGACCAGATGAAGAGTTAGGATAAATGGGGCAGTTCAGGCTGAAGAACCAGGAGGGTCTTGATGATCTAGAGATAGTCTGAGCAAACTATTGGACTACTTGGTAAAACATGGTAGTTTCTTTAATGTTTGCATATTATAAAATTTGATTACTTGCAAGCACAAAAGCCAACAAGCGCTAAGTAAAATGTGTGAGTTAAATCGCAATTTATTTATTTATTTATTTATTTTAATTTATTTGAGGTTTTTATATACCGACATTCGTTTGCACATCATATGGGTTAACATTGAACGTAACGGTGACATGAAACATAAAATAGAGATTAAAACGTAACAGGCTATATGGAATATATCAGATTCAAAGAGAACTAGGGTTATATGAAACAGGAAGATATAACGTTAAACTAGTTATGTTGGAACTAATTACAGCATAATAAGAATAACATAAGGTGATATGGAGTGTCTATCATTTCATTTCTGTAGTATAGTGCTGCAGGGCTTAATGAAGAGGCTGAAATCAACATAGTGGAAGGAGAGGGGGAGAGCGAAGAGATATGTAGAGAAGTAGAGAGGTAGAGGGAGGACAAGGGGTGAGAAAAGTGTGAAGAGGAAGAGGGAGGAGTATTAAGAGAAAGCCTGTTTGAAAAGCCAGGATTTTAGTTTTTTTTTAATTTCTGGGTGCAGGGTTCCTGACGGAGGTCAGGGGGCATGGAGTTGCAGATTGAGGGTCCTGCAATGGATAATGCACGTTCTTTCATGAAGATAAGATGTGTGGGTTTGGGGGAGGGTGTATGTAAGGTTCCTATGTAGGCAGATCTAGTGGGTCAGTTGGAGGTATGGAGGTGTAGGGAGTCATTTAACCAGTGTATGTTTTGGTTGTGTAGGGTTTTATGTAAGATAGTGAGACTTTTGTGGAGAATTCTGAAGGATATTGGGAGCCAGTGGAGGGCTCTGAGGATGGGAGTGATATGGTCTTTTCTGCGGGTGTTGGTGAGGATTCTAGCGGCGACATTTTGCAACATTTGGAGTGGTTTGATAGTCATTGCGGGGAGGTCTAGGAGTATAAAGGATTAAAGTTAGAAGCACAAATACATGCTTATAAGAGATTTGCGCCACTTAACTGATAAATTGTGACTTCTCCAGGTAAATGGTGGCCTTGCTGCTACTTAGTCAGATAAGCCTTAAAAAATCGCTACTTATCGGCTAAGTAAAATAGCCGAGTAAGTGTTAAAATACTACTTATCCTGCTATGTTGGGAACACATGTCACATATCTTTTAGATAGGGAAGCATGTTGTGGATAGGGATGTGCATTTGTGCATCCATTCTTTTGATTGATTTCCCCATATTTCGCAGCTAAGCGCGTATCTAACAAATGGATGAATGGAAACGCACAAAACGAATGGTATGTGCATATATGAGTGCCCATAGACTTAAACGCACATCATTCATTTTGTGTGCCTAGTGTCCATTCATTAGATACATGCTTATGGTGAAACAAATCAAACAAATAGATGCATGAATGCATATCCCTAATTGTTGGTAGATGTAAGCGTATTTTTATATAGTGTGCACACATTTGCGCGTACAATATAAAATACATTAGGGATGTGAATCGTGTCCTCGATCGTCTTAACGATCGATTTCGGCTGGGAGGGGGAGGGAATCGTATTGTTGCCGTTTGGGGGGGTACAATATCGTGAAAAATCGTGAAAAATCGTGAAAAATCTAAAAATCGCAAAATCGCAAAACCGGCACATTAAAACCCCCTAAAACCCACCCCCGACCCTTTAAATTAAATCCCCCACCCTCCCGAACCCCCCCCCCAAATGACTTAAATAACCTGCGGGTCCAGCGGCGGTCCGGCACGGCAGCGGTCCGGAACGGGCTCCTGCTCCTGAATCTTGTTGTCTTCAGCCGGCGCCATTTTCCAAAATGGCGCCGAAAAATGGCGGCGGCCATAGACGAACACGATTGGATGGCAGGAGGTCCTTCCGGACCCCCGCTGGACTTTTGGCAAGTCTCGTGGGGGTCAGGAGGCCCCCCACAAGCTGGCCAAAAGTTCCTGGAGGTCCAGCGGGGGTCAGGGAGCGATTTCCCGCCGCGAATCGTTTTCGTACGGAAAATGGCGCCGGCAGGAGATCGACTGCAGGAGGTCGTTCAGCGAGGGTTCCGGCGCCTCGCTGAACGACCTCCTGCAGTCGATCTCCTGCCGGCGCCATTTTCCGTACGAAAACGATTCGCGGCGGGAAATCGCTCCCTGACCCCCGCTGGACCTCCAGGAACTTTTGGCCAGCTTGTGGGGGGCCTCCTGACCCCCACGAGACTTGCCAAAAGTCCAGCGGGGGTCCGGAAGGACCTCCTGCCGTCCAATCGTGTTCGTCTATGGCCGCTGCCATTTTCGGCGCCATTTTGGAAAATGGCGCCGGCTGAAGACAACAAGATTCAGGAGCAGGAGCCCGTTCCGGACCGCTGCCGTTCTGGACCGCCGCTGGACCCGCAGGTTATTTAACTCATTTGGGGGGGGTTCGGGAGGGTGGGGGATTTAATTTAAAGGGTCGGGGGTGGGTTTTAGGGGGTTTTAGTGTGCCGGCTCACGATTCTAACGATTTATAACGATAAATCGTTAGAATCTCTATTGTATTGTGTTCCATAACGGTTTAAGACAATATTAAAATTATCGGACGATAATTTTAATCGTCCTAAAACGATTCACATCCCTAAAATACATAATCATGAGCGTGCACATTCCTATACATGCATATATTGGTGCGTGTGCACATGTTTTAAAGTTATCCTTTCAGACATTAACATTCAGATAATGGGCAGCATAAATATAATTTATCTTTTCATACATTCAATGAACCTTGTTGATTTTCAACTACAATACCACAAATGTGCTTTTCATAAATTGTGTCACATGCCAGTCAGAAATCAGGCTGTTTAGAACCAAATGTGAAGTGTTTCAGATCAAATGCTACTTGCCTTGAAGGTAAAAACTACAAACAGTGCATTTGGAACATAATTTTTTTTTTTTTTTGCATTATTTAAAGGGGCACTGACATTCATTCATAAATAAAGACTCATTGTTTCATTGCTCTGAACCCTTGAGAATTGCTGAGGACAAAAATCGTGCAAATGAGTACAGCAAATATATATTATATATATTTTTAGAGGGAAGTCTTGCGGTAATGTCTTCAGAAAACTTTTTTTAAAATTTATCACAGAGGGGAAGTATTATAAGCTTCAAAAAGAGATTCAGATAACCAAACAGTAATTTTGTTGTATATTTTAAAATTTTTATTGAACAGCAATGTACTTTTTCATGACAAATATTACCAGCTGAGGGATACAGCAATGGAGGCTGCAATTGCTCCATCCCCTGTCTGTTTTTGCTCAAGCTGGCAGCAACTGAATTTTGTTTTAACTTTTAACTCAATAAAGGATTCTCTTAAATAATTTGTTCTGAGTGCTATATCTGTTTTCTATTGCATCTAGATTTTCTTAGGTTTATAATGCAGTTACTGTTTTAAATTTATAAGAAACTCAAACTGGAAAAGTAGAAAAAGATTTCAAAAAGACTATTTTCATTATAAATTAGGCAAAAATCAAAACAAATAAGAGGCACTTTAATGAGGACTATTGTTTCCAAGGCTGGATTATAGAGAGAAGAAGATGAGACCTAATTTGGGAGGGAAAAAAAAACCCAACATGATGATCACAAATTAATGCTTGGTGCTTCATTTTCAGACTCTCTGTTATAAATGGAAGTGAATGGGACTGGCCAGGTTCCCAAAACTATAAGCTAGGTTATGAAGCAGTAGATGTAAGGTCATAGGTATTCTATAAGATAGCATGTATAAATAGGGTTGCCAATTGGCTCCAGATTTTCAGGACAATTTGATCCAGTCCCGGTTTTATCTCATGGCATGCTGGGATTTATTCTGATTTCCCTATTGCATTCCCTAAGAAAAGCAAGACTGTAAGTGCCTGCATGCTGGGGAGTAAAACCGGGACTGGGTCAACCTGTCCTGAAATCTGAAGCCAGTTAGAACATATAAGGCACATGTTAAAGTCATCATAGGAGGGGTCACTCCTCCCAGAACAACTTTCTGAACAGATTTTTGAAGACACTCCAGGGGCTGCAATCACAATTCCACCTTCATCCTGGTAAGAGAGAAAGCTTACTAGATAAGTGTACTGCTCCATCATGACATTCAGTTTTAATTGATTGATTGATTGATTGATTGTGAAGGTAGGAAGGGAGAGCACAGATCAATGCTTTCTCCCCTGAAACATTTCCAGTCAGAAACACTGTTTTTTTGGGACTGGTTTCACAACTGTTTCTTTTGCTGCTATTTAAATCCTGCCCACCTGCTGATATCCAGGGCTGGTGGAAACACTAGGCAGCCACCTAGAGCACCATAGCCTCAGGATAGGTGCAGCAGTGGTAGGACCGCAGCAATTGTGTCTCATATTCTTCCGCCTGTGTGGACGCAGAAGAGGAAATCATATTGCCTGGGACTGTTTAAGTGGAAAGAAGGAGCCGCAGTTGCCATGACTGGCAGAATGAAAAGCAAGAGTAGGCTGCAGTATCGGCCTGCAAGGCTTGAAGAAAGAAGCAGGATGCAGAGCCACATCGACCCCCACAGCCAGAAGAAAGGAGCAGGAGCTCCAGCAGTGTTGACCAGTGTGGCCCAAAGACAGAGGAGTAGTCCTACTGGCTGAGTGGGTGGAAGTAGTAGGCTGAGTGGGTTGAAGTCGTGAGTCTGCTGCTGCTTGTACATTCCATAGGGAAAAAAGAGTAAAAAGTGAATTTTAAGAGTTGCGCACGTAAAAATGAGTGCATGCACATACAAATTTCACATATTCATGCAAGTGCTATTTTATAAACCTCAAACTTACATGCGTAAGTAATGGTAGGAGAATAAAGTTGCTCATGTAAAACAAGGGGATGGCTAGGGGTGGACCAGGAGCATTTTAAGGCGGGGCCAACATTTACACATATAAGGTGCTATTTTATCTCCTGTGAAAGCAACGAATGCACAGCTGTTACCTGTGCATATTTACACCTGCTAGCCACCTCCCCCTTGGGTTCTGTTGGCTGGCAGGACTTAGGTGGATCCCTAGGGTAGGTGGAATGAGCAAAGTCCAGAGGCAGCCCAGAGTCAGGATAGGTACCTTTTCTGGAATCAAGTCAATGGGACAGTCATTCTGGATTCTAGAAACTACACTTTTAGAGATGAATTTTCAAAAGATGTGAACGTAAAAAAATAGCATGTGAACATGTAAAATAGCATATATGAAAGTACATTCTATTTTTAAAACCACAACATATGTACATAAATCAGGGACCACAAGTATATTTGCACTTATAATAGCAGACTGAAGGCATTCCAGGGAGGGGCCAACATGTATGTGCTTATGTTGCTATTTTACAGCCTGCCAAAGTGACACGTGAAGGTCTTTCACTTGCATATATTTACTTCTGCTCAATATCTGGTGTAAGTGAACATAAAACATCTTAAAAGTAAAAAATGTACTGGGTGAGAGGTCTGAGTGACATGGGGAACTTCAGAGTGAAGATCCAGAGAGTCTTCATGAGCTGCAGGTGGACTGTCGATGTGGTAGAATAATTGGTAAAACTGTTAACTTCATTGCCGCACATGTTATAAAATCCCTTGACTCACACATGTAAAAGTTGACTTATGGGCATAAATGTGTCTAAATAATGTGAGTAAAATGTATTCACGTATCTCTTCAAAATTCAAAGTACGAATATGTGGCTATATCATTTGCACACACTCATCCAGCTAAATTCCAGCTTATCCATCTAAATAGCGCCTTTACTGCTACTTGCACAGAAAAATGTGAACTTATCTAGATAAATAGTGATTTTTTTTAAATAGACTTTTTCTGACTATTGTATATACCTGGGTAAGTCTGAAAAGTACTACTTAGACAGACAAGAAACCACTTTTCAGACTTATCTGGCTAAGTGCCACTACTTAGCTGCATAAACTGGAATTTATCCAGATAAGTGCTGCTACTTTTCCGGATAATTCCAAACTTGCATGGCTCACAGTTTTTACATACACAAGCATGTTTGTCTATATATGTACTTGAATTTTGTGACTTGAGCATATCGTGTGCACGCAAGTTATAAAATACAGTAGTAGGGAGAGAGGAGAGAGGTAACCCGAGGTATTGCCTAACTATCAATTGCCTGAAATTTTACCTTCGGAATCTTGTGGGAGTTGCGCTGCCCTAACACTGAAGCGGCGAATTGGAGTTGGAGTCACGGAGGTGACGTCATTTTAAGTCCCTGGATGATCTTTTAAAAGCGGCCTCTCCTGCGGCGCGCACAGGAGCCGCCGGTGCACTGCCAAAGGGGCGCGCGGCTTTGCTTGAACTTTTTCCTACTTCGGGATCGGAAAGGATTCCTGACAAGTGAAATTGATTGGATTGACTTTGTAAGTAAACATTACTTTATTTATCTCTCTCCTCAAGTCCCTCCTTCCAGGGAATTGTAATTAACTCAGAGACTCATGTAGAAAGAGTATTTGGAATGACTGATTACTAATAAACAATGCCTCATACAAAAAGAAAGGCTCGGTTAAGGGAGGTACAAACCTCAACCTCCTTACCTACGCCATCTCAGCCTCAAATCTCCTCTTTCTTCATGGCAACATTGGATAAGCCGGTGGAAGGAGCCGCAGTAGATGTAGCTTTTGAGCGAGAAGCAAGTCTACAGGCTGAAGCCATCTCATTAAGCCCCGGCGCACCTATGACTCCCTCCCCACCTTGTACAAATGTAGAAAATCTCACTGGCCCTCTCATGTTAGATGAGGGTATTGAAGATACAAGTAAAAATATGAAAGAACTTGTAAGGAGTGGAGACATTCCCACAGGGGATAAGGAAGATACCAGGGCAGAATTTGAGATTATTTTACAACCAAAATCTTCAGAGATCACTATGGATACGCTTTGGTCTGCGATTAAGTCTTTGGAACAGGCAATAATAAAGTTAACTCTGAACACTAATAATTTTCAACAGAGAATATTAAAAGTAGAAAATTCAGCTTCTATTTGTAGCAATAAAATAGCCACAGTCGAAGATAGGCTGGGAAAAGTGGAAAAGATACAAAAAACAATGGTTAAATCTGAAGTGAAAATTCATTACGATATCCTAATCTTAGGGTATTAAACTTTCCCATGCAGAATTTAACTCCAGCTATTGAAATGTTTAAAGATTATATGCAATTTGTATTAAAAATGCCTCAACAATCATTACCTGCTTTAGCTAAGGCTTCTTATATACCTGTTAAAAATAATAAAAAAGATCAATTGGGAAATGTACAAATAGAGGAGCCAATAAATTTGACTGAGGTTATAGAGTCATCTATGGATACAGATATACCCACTAGGAATACACTTTTGGTTTCCTTTTTGTTTTCAATGGAGAGGGATACCATTCTCCGGTTATTTCTCAGGCATCGAACTGGGAGGTTTCATGGACAAAAAGTATGGATTTATCCTGACCTCTCGAGAACCACTCAATTAAAAAGGAAAGAGTTTCTTAAATTAAAATCCAAAATTCTTTTAAGGTGGGCTACATTTATATTAAAATATCCCTGCAGATGCGAATTAAAATATTTGGAATAGAAATACGTATTCCATGAAGTATCTCAATTGCAATCTTTCCTGGTCTCTCGTCCCCCAAATGTGGGAAATGGTTCATAGGCAATAATTTAATGGTCTAAGTTGCTTATCTCTGAATGTAATGAGAAAAGTATTGACTTTTCTTTGATCTTGATTCCTTAAATCGCTCATATAAAATTTCTTTTCCCTGGAATTTCTTTGAGAAAATACAGAAAATGAGAATAATTTTTCCTCTGTATATTTACAATTATAATTATATGGAAATCATAGTCTGTATACAATTAATGTTATATCATTGTATCTTCTTTATTGAAAATTCATAAAAAAAACCACAGTAGTAAATTTTCATGCACCCATATACATGCAAGCAGTTTTGAAAGTTTCCTTCCTTGTTTTAGCAGCAATTCCATTAATTTACTCACCATTGAGGTCAGATTAACTGGCCTGTGGTTTTCAGACTCCTCTTTACTTCCACTTTTCTGAAAATAAACCACCTCTGCCTTTCTCCAGTCCTTTGGAACCACTTTTGACTCTAAAGACACGTTGAAAAGGTCAGGCAGCATTGCTGACAGAACTTCCCTAAGATACTTTAATTTTCTCAGATGTATTCCATCTGGCCTCATTGCTTTTATACTTTTGAGTTTTTCTAATTCCTTGTAAACACAGTCTTCTGAAAATTGTTTGAGGTCTAACTCACTTCCATTCATATTTGTAGCAGTTTTCTGTGGTTCATTTCCAAGCCCTTACTCAGTGAATGCCGAGCAGAAATATTTGTTAATCAATCTGCTTTCTCCTTGTCAGCCTCAACATATCCTCCCCCCCCCCCCCCCCCCCCCCCCCCCCCCCCCCCCACAACACACACACACCACACACACACTTCACCTTTGGATCTTAAAATCCCATTTTTGAACTTCATTCTCTGACTAATACATCAAAAATGTATCTTGTCCCCCTGTTTAACTATATTAGTGTGATGAGCAGCATGAGAATGAGCCCTTGTTGCTGTGGTACAATTGATGCAAGCTTATAGGCAAAACTATGAGGCCTACATCAACAGCTAGCAAATGTGCCATGAAGTGAGACAGACTGGAGGTTTGCCTATACCAGCCACCTCCCCCTTGGGTTCTGTTGGCTAGCAGGACTTAGGTGGGTCCCTAGGATAGGTGTAATGAGCAAAGTCCAGAGGGACCCCAGAGTCAGGATAGGTACCTTTTCTGGAATCAAGTCAATGGGACAGTCATAGGAGTGATGATGTGGTGGCAGAACCTTTGCTTGCTGTTTGCTAAAGACATCCAAATACTCTGCATACTGCAGTGGTAGACCCAGTAGCTCTGGAGTGACTGTCCGGGTGAGGTTCATAACAGGCAAGATTTTGGTGAGACATTGCTCATGGCAGTGGGAGCTCCATCTGGTGATCTGCAGAGTATTCCAATTGATGTGGGGCTGCTGCAGAATGAACCAATGTAGGCCTAAAATGACCACGTTGACCACTTTGGGCAGCACATATAATTTGATCTGCTCTCCATCTAGGAGGCCTATCTGCATAACAATTGGAAACATTGGCCTTCATGATTCATCCAAATAAGGATTCTCCAAGAACAGACATGACTGTGAACAACAGAACAGTTGGGATCCCATAGTGGTGCACCAAGGACTCATGAATGAAACTGCTTTCAGCACCAGTATCAAGGAAGGCTTGTGTATCCACATGGGTTGTCCTGAATGAGAGACATACTGGTACTAGGATTTATGGAAAGGTACATAATCTACCTAAGGTAGCCTCTTTCCTCAGACCTATGTCCTGGAGTTTCCCAGCTTGGCCATGCAGCAGTTTGCAAAGTACCCCAGATGCGGGACTATATAGGCATAAGTTGAGGTATTGGTGCCTCTGTTTCTCCTCAGTGGACAGCTTGAGGCGATCTGTTTGCATAAACTCCTCTTCTACCGGTCCTATCTCAGGAGATGACCTGAAAACCACTGGGCGCTGGAAATTAGGGGTAGGCCATTTTTGTTATGCTCCAAGATCCCTTGCCTGAAGTTGGCTATTAAGCTGTCACTGCCCCATTGGAGTTCAGATGCCAGGGTATGAAAATGAACTGCATTCTCTCCAAAATGCCGGGAGCCTTGTCTGATCTGAAGAACCTCAGTGGCCATGGAAGATGTGCGGCCAGGCTCATCAAAAATCATGTGGAATTTTGCAGGAAGTTGTTCAAATTCCCTAGCAGTGGGTCATCTCTCTCCCAGAGGTGAAGCCCAGGCTAGGGCAGAACCATCCAACAAGGATAAAATATATGTAATCTTGATGCAATTAGAAAGAAAAAGAGATGCTTGTAACTCAAATTGTATCTGGCATTGATTCGAGAAATCTCTACACTTTGCGGGACTCCCTTGTGCCTGGGAGGTGGATGCAAATGAAGTGTGGTAGTAGCAGGCCATACTGGAGGTACTGGAGCAGATGCCATGGGGGTTGGACAGGCAGCCATACCCTGAAGATAATTGGACATCTTGTTTAGTTATTCTTGATGCTACTGTATCTAGTGAGCTAACCCAGCAATGGTGAAAAGCTGGGATGAGTCTGCTGAACTTGTGGCCTCAGCCTGAGCCCTTGTTGCTGTAGCATAGTTGGCACAGCCTCATAGGCGAACTTATGAGGCATATGCTGACAGTTCGTGAACATGCCCTGAAGTGGGACAGACTGGTGCTTCTCCTATACCAGACACCTCACAGATTGAGCCTTTGAGTTCTGATGGCTGGCAGGACTTAGATGAGTCCCTAGGGCAGAGGTGTGAACAAGGAACAGACAAGCAGGGGATCATGACAGACAGCAAACTGAAGAGACAGGGAACAGGCCAGTGGTTGGCACAGGCAGCAGACAAGGGAATACAGCATACAATGCAAGAGGTCAGGTCCTGATGGCAGGCAAGCTGTGTCCATCGGTGCCCGACGCCCTCTCTCCACCCTCCTTACCTCTCTGGTGCCTCCCTCTCCGTCCACGGGAAGATTGGCTGCCACGGCGTCCTTCTGCAGCAAGTCTTCGGGCATTCCCGGACCGGCTCAATGCTGCTATCCACCCTGTTCCTGGAGGCCTAGGGGCGCGCGCGTGGCCCTGACTGAAGGTACTCGCTCCTTGAGGGCCTATACATTCCAGCGCCTGGGCTTTATTGGGACATTGTGTGAGTGTTACCATCTGCATACCCTGCCTACTCACTATATCTCACTTTCTCTACAGCTCAGCCTCCAGGGATCGCTGTTCCAGTATCTGAGGGACTACAGCCCAGCCAGGCTTTCCAGCTCACTACTGCCATCTCTGGTAGTTCAATATATTGTTTAATAAAAGAACTAGTGTGTGTCTGTCTCCAAACCCTGAGCCTGACCGGTGGTCAGATGACCTGGGGGCGTGGTCATCTGCCACCGGCCCAAGGATCCACCCGCAACTATAACAGAGACTGCTAACTCCCTAGCAGATTCTGAACAGATTGCTAACTCCATGGATCCGGCACAACTCAGTGCTTTGCAGGCCATCCCGGGCTTGGCCCAATGCATTGTGGAGCAGCAAGACGCTTTGGAGAAACTTACTTCAGCGTTTCATCAACTACACACACAGAAGGCTCAAGGTACAACCTTCAACCAAGAAGGTCAGTCACCGGAGGTAACTTTGAAGACTGCTGTACCACTGGTGGCTCCAATCCGCTTTTCCGGAGAAATCCAGAAGACCCGGGGCTTTTTGAACCAGTGCTGCATGCACTTTGCCATACAGCCGTCTCTATTTCCTACAGCGCTCTCCAAGACTACCTACATCCTTTCATACCTGGATGGTAAGGCAACTATAACAGAGACTGCTAACTCCCTAGCAGATTCTGAACACAAGCATAATCAGGTTCAATGCAAGAGGTCAGGTCCTGGTGGAAGGCAAGGATAGTCAGGTCCAATGCAAGAGGTTATGTTTCGAAGATCAGGCCAAGGATGGACAAAGACACATAGGAGACAGTGGATGAGACAGCAGGGCAATGCAAGGCTAGGCAAGGTAAGGTGGAGTAGGCAGTCTGTGTAAGGTAAGGCTGGAGCACAGGAACACTAGACCATCAGGAACTCAGGAACAAACAGGAGTGCAGGACAACCAGGAGTGCAGGAGCAACACTCACTGCTCTAGGCCAATTGCCAAGGCGAGGTAATGCTGCTGGTCCTTTGCTTAATAGCCTGGTCAGGCTGACATCTCCCAATTAAAGATTCACTAAATACTACTTTGAAAGTATGGGACATTTACTATAACTCTATTAATCAACTTCTCACCCAGATGTCACTTTCTCTTAATAACACCAAAACGGAGATTCTATATATTTGTAACAAGGTTACCGAGAAAATTGAACTAGAAATTAATTCTATGCCGCCCACTTTAAACATTAAACATGAAGTTAGGAGTTTGGGCGCCATACTAGATAGCGAACTTCATCTAAAGACATTTGTAAAAACTATAATAAAAGATGGTTTTTTAAACTTCGAATTTTAAGGAAATTAAAGCCTTTGTTGCATTACAATGATTTTCGAACTGTGCTTCAGGCATTATTACTGACAAAATTGGATTATTGTAACGCTCTCTTCTTGGGCCTTCCATTAGTAACTATTCGTCCTCTACAACTTTTGCAAAATGCGGCGGCGCGATTATTAACTAACTCCAACAAATTTGATCACATTACCCCAGTTTTGATGAACCTTCATTGGCTTCCTATCAGCTACAGAATTAAATACAAATGTTTAACGCTTATCCATAAAGCTATCTATGGCAATAACAACGAATGGTTTAAAGATGGCGCCGGCCATCCAGTGCTCCTACGATGTGACAGGGGCCAGCCAATGGCACGGATACGCTGTCACATGGTAAGGGCAAAGGGGCATCGGTGCCATTTTTTTTTTAGAACAGCTGATGCCTGGGAACAGGAAATCTCTCCCAGAGGCCCCCCTGGATCTCTCCTCTCCCCGAGGCCCCCCTGGATCTCTCCCCGAGGCCCCCCAAGGCCCCCCTGGACCACCAGGTAATTTTAAAAGGTTGTGGGGGGGTCGGGAGGGTGGGGTCGATTTAAAGGGTCGGGTGGGGGTTTTTTTTATCGGGCCATCGACGCCATTTTAATTAGTGGCAGCCAAAATGGCGCCGATGGCCTGAGAGCGGGAGATCGCGCCCCCCCCCCCACTGGACCACCAGGTAATTTAACATTTTGGGGGGGTTCGGGAGGGTGGGGGAGGGTAAGGAATTGGTTTTAAAGGGTCGGGGTGGGTTTAGGGGTTGTTTTGGTGTGCCGGTTTTCCCGCCCTCCCCCAAATAATTCCCATGCCCTATTTAACGATACAATACAAATGCCCCTGATGATAAATCGGGGGCATTTGTATTGTATCGTGCACTCTAACGATTTAGGACGATTTTAAAATTATCTGACGATAATTTTAATCGTTCACATCCCTAATATATAGTACACTTATATACATAATTCCTTTGAAAATTACTTCTAAGGCTATAAACCAAGGGCCTGATTCATCAAGGCCTTTTCCCATAGACAGAGAAAGGGGGGGAAAGCCAAGTTTGTCTGCTTTCTTGAAATTAGTGCAGAAATGTTTAGCTAGGTAGAAAGTTTTATAATAATGCTATCCTTTTAGTGGTGGCTTATGCTTGATGTATACTGGCACCAATCAAAATCACAATGACAACGACCATGGTGTGATTGCCGAAAAACACAGCTATCAAGTAAAACTAGAACAGTGTCTTCTTTGCAAGTTACTAGTCATCAATGTAACAAAAATTAAACATGAAAACCCAAGAAGCCATCTGTGCTTGCAGTACAACATTGGACAAATAGAAACAGAAATACATTTTCTCCTGTTCTGAACAGAATATAAAGATATCAGAGATGCACATTCCCAACTTTAACCTCTTCCAATCATTACATTGAAAATAAAATGCTTTCCTCTGCCTTTAGGCATCTTTTCTTATTGCAGTGTACCCAATATCTCTCACGCTCTTTCTTTATCTTCTTTTAACTCTTTTTCCAGGATCTCTTTCTACTGTCCATTTCTTTTCTTTCCTCCTGTTTTCTTCACTTCCTCTTCAACATCTGTCTCTGACATTGATCTTTCATGTCTCTTGTATCCATTTTTGTCTTCTTTATCTCCCTAGCCTCTCATTACTCCAGTCCTTAATATCCCTCTTTTAACCTCGCCTACCTATCAAACTTTATCTCTCTATTCACCCCTTCTCATTCACCTTCCAATTTATTTCTCTCACTCCTTCCCCAATCTCTTATTCCACCCGTCTTTCACCCATACCCTATTCCTCCAAATTTAGTTTGTACTCACCCTTTTCCCAGCACTCATCTATTTTCCTCTGTCTTTCAAATTCTCACCAGCCCCAGCTCCTTCCCTGTTGCTAATTCCCTTCCCTGCCACCAGCTCCTTTCATCTATCTCTTATCCCCTACCTAGCCTCCTAGTACACCATTTTACCTCCTTCCTAGCCCCATTTTCATCATCTCTCACTTCCTTCACAGACCCACACCTTTCCAATGTCTCAGCCTTCTCCAGCTCCCTCGTCCCATTCTTTTCCACTATCTTTCACCCCAGGTCATACATTCCACCTCTCAATTCTTAAGACCCCCATCTCACATACTCCATCTCAAATCCCCTACTCATACTCTCCCAGCTCAACTAACAGTCCCATCTCATAAACCTCCTTACAAATGTCAAGTCCCCATTATCTTCCCAATGCCCACTGAGTCTCTTGTCCATGCTCTTCCCCATCCCAGAGTCCCCACTTCCCCACCACTCTTCTTAGTTTCTTTTTAATCCCATGAGCTCTGACCTTCCCTCAGTTTATACACAGTCCCTCAGCTCTCACCACCCCCCAATTCTCCATAAGAACATAAGAAATTGCCATGCTGGGTCAGACCAAGGGTCCATCAAGCCCAGCATCCTGTTTCCAACAGAGGCCAAACCAGGCCACAAGAACCTGGCAATTACCCAAACACTAAGAAGATCCCATGCTACTGATGCAATTAATATCAGTGGCTATTCCCTAAGTAAACTTTATTAATAGCCATTAATAGACTTCTCCTCCAAGAACTTATCCAAACCTTTTTTGAACCCAGCTACACTAACTGCACTAACCACATCCTCTGGCAACAAATTCCAGAGCTTTATTATATGTTGAGTGAAAAAGAATTTTCTCCGATTAGTCTTAAATGTGCTACTTGCTAACTTCATGGAGTGCCCCCTAGTCCTTCTATTATTCGAAAGTGTAAATAACCGAGTCACATCTACTCATTCAAGACCTCTCATGATCTTAAAGACTTCTTTCAAATCCCCCCTCAGCCATCTCTTCTCCAAGCTGAACAGCCCTAACCTCTTCAGCCTTTCCTCATAGAGGAGCTGTTCCATCCCCTTTATCATTTTGGTTGCCCTTCTCTGTACCTTCTCCATCGCAACTATATCTTTTTTGAAATGTGACGACCAGAATTGTACACAGTATTCAAGGTGCGGTCCCACCTAATCCAGCTGTCCCCCAAGTCCTCACTCAGTCTCCACTTCTTCCAACCTTACACAATCCAGTTTCCATTCTTCTCACAATTCACACCCAATCCCTGAGCTCCTACTTACCTCCTACTCAGCCTCAAATTTCCAGAGTGTCCCCCAACACATCTCACCTAATCCAGATCTCCACTTTCCCACCATTCCCCACAGACTCCAACATCCAACCCTGAAGTCTCCATTCCCTAGTCCCTAAGCTTTCATTTAGTTTTTCCCTGGATTTTCTTTTATTCCTTAGTGTCCTCACTGCCCGGAGTTTGCACCTTTTGTCCTTCACCTCCCTCTTTTGTGCTCCAGCATTGACGGTCAGTTGATCTAACCCTCCAACCTCTAACCACTGGCGTGGCTTCTCCCCCTCCCACTGGTTAAGTGATATGCTTTTTGAACCACAGGGCACTCTGTATCTATGGAGCCCTGAGTGATTCAAAATGCAGACTATTGAACTGAACTGAAGGAGGTAGGAGCAGCACTAGTAGCTAGTTTCTGCCCAGTTAAGACGCACAATTGCAGCACTACGAGGACTCATCAGCCTAGCGATGGCCATTTCTCTGGCACCTCAGATGAGCTCTGCAGGGCTCCTGATGCTTATGCTGCATCTTTTCTGCTGGTGTGGGGCTGCAGAAACTGATTGGCCTCTACGTTTGGCTTCGCATAACCAGGCAGAGGCCAAAATTGGGTGGGCCTGGTTTCAAAGTGGTCAGATTGGCAACTAAGATGTCAAAACAAAATTTCTTTTACTCAAACCATACTGAAGTCAATGCCTGCACTGCTTTCAAGGCTTGACAGTTCACAATAGTATTGGTTAAAAACACAAAACGGTAAGAATAGGGGCACAGGAAAATAAATCCTCATCTGTGCTACATAAGATGAGTAATTCCAAAGAATGTTTGGTCCAACGTGCATATTTACCAAACAGACCTTATTATGACTGTTACTATTTATCAAAACCCAGCTATCTGCAGATATTCATTATCCAGAGCCCAAAAAGACAGGTGTGAAATAAACCCCCATTATTTTATCAGCATTAGTAGTTAGATAATAAGCTAATTTCAAGTATACACAGTAGATATGAAATCATATTCAGGCAATGGTTTGTAACACCATTTGAGTAACGAGCATAACACCACATGTTTTCAAACATGGACCTGATGAGACCACACACTATTAAAGTGCTGTATGAGTAATCCTGTTATGCACCAATACATTATATAGGAAATCTTCTTCATGCCTCTGATCACAGCTTTTCTGTGAAAGAAAAATGTGGTTTAGATTTTGAAAAGCTTTGCATTAATCATGCCCGGCCCTGTGAAGGTGACATGTAATGAAGCTGTGTTAGATTCTTCCAAGTTACTCAAATAAACTCTTGAGTCCTGAAGAGTCCTGCTGTTTGCATTATCGGCACCTTTCCGTAAGGCTCCTTATGCTCAGGTTAGTGTGAGCCATAAATCATGGCACTTGCATTGGCTCCTAAATGCTCTATTTACAATTTCACAGCTTCAGATATGCCAACTAATACTCCTTTAGGGAGATGCAAAATGGCACACACAATTACTTTAGTGAACTCAGATTAGGGACACTTAAAAGGGTGTTTTACTGTTTGAAGCAAAGACCCAAATCTTGTATGACTGCATTAACACTTGTCTGCTTTTGTTTATAAGTTGCGTTCTGTGTTTCTAACTTTAAGATGTATAATTTAATTGTGCATGACAGAAACAGCCCTGTACCTAATCATCACTGAGTAGTAGAGCAGAAGGCCTGGTAAGTATGTTCTGCCCATGATATGACAGCAGCGTTACTTTGTATCCAAACACTGTTCTCTGGATTCTCAATGGTAAATAGATGTTATATAAATTGCACGGAAAAGTGAGTGAAGGTCCTCTAAGAAATAGGAAGGCCAATATTCAGTGAGTCAGCCATTGGCAAAGTTAGCTGGAGTAAAATTACCCAGATAACTTCAGTCAAATAAATCAGCGGGGCAAGTTTCCATCTGAAAATACTCAGCTAAAGTTATCCGGGGAACTTTAAAATGCTCGCCAGCCTACTGGAAATCAATGGTAACTGCCAAAATATAAACTCAGCAGCATGAGCACAGCATCCCAATTCTCCCCTCCTCTCCCTCCCTTCTGTAATAAAAAGAAGTTAGTTGCCCCCAGCCCATCGCCCAGCCTGATGCCCCAACCAAGAAAAACACAAGGTCCACTGCCCTACTCCAATCCTGAGCACCTCCTCTCACTGCCCGATGCACCCGAAACAGGAAATCACAAAGTCTGCTGCCCCTCAGAAGCCCACCCCATCCCCTTCAATAGGAAAAGCAAATTTCTGTTTGCTGCTGCATTAACCCTCACTCTCATCCTCCTTCCTGCTTTACTTACCTCTCAAATGCCCCCATTCCATGCTCAATACTAAATACCCATCCTTTTTTAGGTAAGCGGGTATGGGAAGTGGGCTAGGGTGGTGGCTCAGGGGTCAATAGACCACCCAAGACCTCTTTTGGTATAAGGATGGGGGTCCGGGGGTGGGGGGGGTGTTGGGGCAGTCCACTGGATAATCAGGGCAATTACTTTCCAAAGGAAGGGGTCTGGGGGAGGGGGCATCCCAGCCTCCAGGGGACAGGTGTTTTGAGTCAAGGAGCAGACTTGGGTGAGGAGCAGGGTTTCCCGCATCCTGAAAAAGTACTTTTAAAAATGTTCACAACAATGAGCCACCTGAAAGGGTGGGATGGAGGTGGGATGGGGGGTGGGGTCCATGCAGACCCACAGCGGTTTTTACGACTTTAGTGTGGGGGCGTTCTTGGCTTGGCCATGTGTGCATCAAAAGATACCTGATGCACTCGCGGGAAATTAGTTACCACACTGAGTGATTCCTAATTTCAATTCAAATAACACAGCTTACGGATTTTTCGGCAAGCGTGGTATTTGATTAGCATAGTTTAGAATAGAAATGAGTTCATCAGCATGTATTTGTATGCCGATAAGCTCATTTAAATATCCATGGTGCTGGGGCTCTATTAACGAGAGATATTTGAAATATCTCACGTTATCCCTGCGTTAGGCCATTTGTCGTGTGAAAATTGGTGTTTTTTGCATGGTAAATTGCCTACCTTGGCTTAATTAATGAGCTCCTAAATTAAGTGGCAAAAATGCCCTTAAATTACACCAATTTTGAAAGCAGATTTAGGTGCATACATAAGCTTTGAAAATAGCCCACCAAATTTACCCTCACACCTACTATTTTAGGTGTGGAAAGGTTTGGGGTAAATGTACCCATATACTGCACTTGTGCATTTAAGTCCTGATCCCTCCCTGGCTTTTCCCCCAGGAATGCTTCCATTTAGTTTGAGTAAACCTGCGTGCAAACAGGACAAACGTGCATACTTTTATCTGCATATCGAGCAGGCAGTTTTGTAAAAGGACATCTCTCTTGTTTTACCCATGAAAATGCTTTTAGAAATTATCCTCCCTGTGTCTGTCTTTTATCACTCCCTTCCCATTGTATAAAACTGTATTTACATAGTTTGCCTGGCAGTTTTACAGTCAAGCTGATGAAATCAGCTAGCAATCTTTTAGCCTGTAGGTAAAATACTACTGAGCTCTTTAAAGAGCTCTGACAAATTGTCTACATGTTAATTAAAAACTGGTTAGACATGAGAGAGGGAAATATTTCAGTGGTGCTCTTCAGTGCAGAGCTTTAGTATTCATATTTGTCCTGCCTGTAAAACCCTTTGCAACTGTGGTATTGGGGGAAACTGTTCTGATCAGTCATGGGATTCTGTTCAATTTGATCAAGCAGGAGTTGTGATAGATGATCAGACTTCTCTATGGCAGCATATAAATCCTGGGTCAGAACAGGAATTAAGTTCAGGCCATGCTTCAGATGTGATTTCCCAGCTGAGCAGACTGTATTTATATGGACAAGATATGTACAGAATGCATTTCACAGGAAAACAAACAGTGAACTAGTGCCTTTCAAATTCAGTAGGACACCCCCTAGATTAAATTAAACCCATCTTTCATTCCACCTACAGAAATATTAAAGAATATCCGGAGTTTAGGTGCGCCTCTGAACTTATACTTCTTGTGAGTGGACAAAATCTCCTCTTGCCCCAGATCCCTGCTTTTGAGTTAACCTGTTGATTCCTTCTCTCCCTTGGGAAAACAGTCCTTTACTCACATATCTAGGAGTTGTCTTGAGAAAATTCCTCACAGAAAGATTTCTTTTAGATGTCCTGCATTAAATTCTCAAGGAGCAATAGGATGCCCGACTAGGAAGCTGGAGGTTGGCTCACCTACTCCATGCTGATCTGCTTTCTCTTTCAATAGGCAGCTCCATTTCCATTTCTGAATCACTGAATATCTATCTATCTATTTATTTATTTATGTATGTAAGTATTTCTTTCTTTCTTTCTTTCTTTATTTATTTAAAGTTTTTCTAGACCAACATTCATTGGGAACATCACATCGATTTAGAAAGAACTGGAAAAACAGCGAAAATGGTTTACATATAAATAAAAAGCATGCTCAAATATATGCTGGCTATAAATCTATAGATCATTAAACCCACAGGGTCTCCTAAGCTATAATGCATGGGCCTTTCCTCATAAGGGTCTCCTATACCAGGGGCTCTCAAGCCAGTCCTCTGGACACATCTAGCCAGTCATGTTTTCACAATATCCACAATGAATATGCATGAGTTAGATTTGCATACACTGTTGCGGCTAGACTGCTGTGAGGGTAGATGGTGGACCCTTGGGCCGGCCTACTGGAGATGATAGGGCAGGCCGGGAGGCGGAGACACTATCTGGCAAGGGGTCCGGGCCCTTGGGACTTGGACGCTGCTGTGAATGTCCAGAAGGGCTGGTGTGTAGGGAAGGCGGGAGGCCTACTAGCAGCAGAGGTGGCTCGAAGATTGCCAGAGAGTCACAGAGAAAGGCCAGGCCAGGAAGCTGGCCCAGAAGGGACACTGGGGCCAGCGCAGGCAGGCAGAGGTAAGAGTTCGTAGCAACCCGGGGCAGGGTTGGCGGCAGGCTGAGGCGAGGTCGGAGGCAAACCGGAGTCACGGCAGGCAGCAAGCTGCGGCGAAGTCAGAAGCCAACCGGAGTCAGGGCAGGTAGCTGGCTGTAGCGAAGTCAGAAGCAAACCCTCAGGTCAGGTAGCTGGCTGTAGCGAAGTCAGAAGCACACCGGAGTCAAGGCAGGCAGCGGGCTGTAGCGGAGTCGGAAGCAAACCGGAGTCAAGGCAGGCAGCGGGCTGTAGCGGAGTCAGAAGCAAACTGGAGTCAAGGCTGGAACCAGGGATACAACAGGAAACGCAACTGGAAGCAACTAGTCAGCTAGGAACCATTTTGCAAGGCGTTTAGGGAATGACTGAACGCCGGTTATATCGGGAGCAAAGCGTGACGTCAGCCGAGAGGGCGGGGCCGGGCTTCCGGGAGCTGGGCGCACAAGAAAAGCACATGCGAGGCCGGAGGGGAACAGGCCTGCAATGGCGTCTGCCACGTGGGAAGCGTGCGAACGGAATACACCGATCCTGTTTTCCTTTTTTTTTGGTCGCTACATAGCCATCGTGGATCGGCTTCCGGTCTGTTTTTTGGGTCCATCCCTGTTATTCGTGTGATACACAAAAATAATTTTGATAAATCTAGGCCTCTGAGTGATATCAACAGTCAAAGGCATAAAGTAAGGGGGAGGCAGAAGAAAATATGGCAACAACATAACAGGATGCTGAACCAAGAAAGCAGCAAGACAGTGACGGAGGCCAGGAAGAGCATCATTATAATAAGAGAATAGTCTATACTGTTTGGTTGCTGTTATTGTTAAATCCTGTTATTTTGTACACTGCTGTGAACAAATTGCTTGTAAGAGTGATGTATAAATATCATAAATAAAATAAGAAAGATGACAAGATCCTGAAATATCAAGAGGAGAGCTGCATAGGAAAAAGTATTTTCTTTTTTCATTTTTTTTTCCTGTTTTATTTTGGATCAGTGACAATGCATGATTTTTGCTCCACTTTAGAATTTTTAAGATGACTAAATTACGAATATATATGAACGATACACAAGTATTTTTCTGTGTATATGAAAGATACACATTAGGGGTGTGCATTCGGATTGACCGCATTAGTAAAACGCAACTCATATTTTTTTTTTACTTAAAAAATTGATTCGACATAAACGATCGGATTTCCCACATATCGAACATAGATATGTTCGATATGTGGGAAATCGCGATTGTTGAGCCAAAATAAAAATATAAACCCCCTCACCCTCCTTACTCCCCCCCCCCCCCCCCCGACTTACCACAACTCCCTGGTGATGGAGCGAGGAGTGAGGACGCCATTTCTGCAATCCTTGGCGAGAAGCATGTGACGTCGGCGGCACGTCGAGTGACGCCGGCGTCACGTGATTCCCGGCTCGTTCGCGCCGGACGGCTCGTTCGGCCCAAAAAGAACTTTTGGCCAGCTTGGGGGGGTCAGGAGGCCCCCCCAAGCTGGCCAAAAGTTCTTTTTGGGCCGAACGAGCCGTCCGGCGCGAACGAGCCGGGAATCACGTGGCGCCGCGTCACTCAGACGCGACGTCACGTGATTCCCGGCAAGTTCGCGCCGGAAGGCTCGTTCGGCCCAAAAAGAACTTTTGGCCAGCTTGAGGGGGTCAGGAGGCCCCCCCAAGCTGGCCAAAAGTTCTTTTTGGGCCGAACGAGCCGTCCGGCGCGAACTCGCCGGGAATCACGTGACGCCGCGTCACTCGACGTGCCACCGACGTCACATGCTTCTCGCCAAGGATTGCAGAAATGACGTCCTCACTCCTCGCTCGATCACCAGGGAGTTGTGGTAAGTCTGGGGGGGGATTAAGGAGGGTGAGGGGGTTTAAAATTTTTTTTTGCACATATGTACATATACCCAACTCATTGGATTTTTTTTATGTCCATATTGGCCGCAAGTGGGACCCCCTTTCGGACATAAAAAATATGAACATAAAATTTTGCTCTGCACATCCCTAATACACATATATTTTTTCTGTGTAATTACATTTAGGCAGAATTTGCATATGTACCAAGAAAACTCTCTTTACAAACCCATTAAAATGAATCTCCTATGTGGCTGATTTTGTCGTTTGGCTTTGAGTATACCAGGAGGACCTTTAATTAAATTGGACAGTCTATAACCTTATAAAGAATTAACAAGATTTGAAATGTATATATTATGTAGCCTCTTGGCTGGCGTCCCCTAAAGGGTCCCAGGAGCCACACCTCAAATACAGACAGTAACTTTTAAATAGGTGTGCATGTGCACATGTGTACGCATTTGCCGGCTCACATCCAGAGACGTGGCCATTTTACAACATATGAGGCAGGTTTTCAAAGGGTTACGTGCATAAGATACGTGCGTAACACCCGAAAAGCTGCCCCTTCCACCCCCTGCGTGTGCCGAGTCTATCTTGCACGTAAGTCCCGGGGCTTTCCTGGGGGGGGCGTGTCGGGGGTGTCGCAGCCGGCGCGTTATCGAGGGCGTTCCGGGGCGGGACCGTGGGCGTGGTTCCGGCCCAGGGGCGTTCCAGGGGTGTGGCCGTGGCCTCCGGACCAGCCCCCGGACCGGAACATGGCGCTGCCGTGCGCATGTTATAAAATTGGGAGTAGATTTGTTCGCGCCGGGTTGCGCAAACAAATCTACTCCCGCACGCACCTTTTAAAATCTACCCCATGTGCGTATATACATGTATGTTATAAAATAAGCTGAGTGTGTGCACACGTGTGCACAATTTTAATGAGTGCGCCCATGTGCGCGCAAATCCTGCTTCCAACGCATATGTGGGGGGATTTTAAAAAGGGCTCACATCCACGCCATTGCTAGTTTCACCAGTTCATTCCCAGTTCACCAAGTTAAGGGGTAGAACTTCCCACCCCCCCTAATTTAATAGTCTCCCTTTCTCCCTGCTAGCTCCAATCCTTAAAACCCCACTGACTAGCCTTGATTTGTTTATTTTATTACTTACATGCCATCCATAGGGTTAATAAAGTTACACAGCAGGGCACTGTGGCGCGCAACTGTGTGTGTAAGTATTTGCACGTACATCTCTTGGTCTTTTCCCAACATGCCCACCATGCCACCCCAAACCACATCCACACACTGCCCCTTTTTAACAATTTTTGACTTGTGCACATAGTGGGAGATATGCACGTAGACGGGAGGCTTATAAAATCCACTCGGTGCACGCCATCCCAACTTGTGTGTGTATGTCCTGACTTTGGTGCGCGTAGAGCTTTTAAAATTTGCCTTTTAGTTGTTAAATTCCTTTACAGTTGGTAATTTTTTCTGAATGTCCCTAATTCTCTGTACATTGTTGAAGTTCTTAGTCAAGCATTACAATCTATTGTAAACAGCACTAATAATCACACTGGAAGCTGATGTGGTTTCCAAGCTTTTACTGATTTAGAATGGAATATGATGCAAAGTCCTCTTTCAAATTGAATCTTTAATATATTTGTGATCATAGGCTTCCAGTAAATTTATTCAGATGGTAAAGTCAATTTCATTAAAAGTTTGGTTCCTTTTCCAGTCTAGTCATTGAGGTTGTTTTAAGCTTCCTCCCAATAGCTGGTAGATATAATTTTAACCCAATTTAGCTGTGTTAGTGTCAAGACCCATTTTAATTTCATTTATTAAAACTTTATAGCCTGCCTATAAAACATGCTATCCAGGTAGTGATACAACCAAGAACATACATAAAAAAACGTTATAAAATTAACAAATATAAAATCACATATGATCACATATGCTTGTTATATAACCTCTGTATACTCTCCAAGTTCCGCCTTTCACCCTGTTTAATGTATTTTCCCTGCTGTTACAAGTTACACGTAAACCGATATGATGTTTCGATGAATACCAGCATATAAAAACTTTAAATAAAATAATAAATAAACAAACAAATAAATAAATAAATAAACACAATATGAACTTATAAAATATGGTAAAAACAAAATAAGCCCCCCCCATAATAAACACAGACACACCTTTACTATACTTACTCCATATTCTCTTCCTTTCATCTGGTTTATACCTGCATAGTGCCATTATCCTCCTCTCTTCTCCTCTCTTGAAGATCTCCTTGAGATGGTCATGGATACACCTGAGTGATGCCACTGGTCTTATTCTAACTTCTTTTACTCCTTCTCCCTGGAAATGAATGGGATTTCATTCCTTCTCTGGTCCTTAGGTTCTTTCTCTGTAAAAGAAACCACTTCCTCCATATGTTAAAGAATGAGTCCCTAGGCCCTAGGGAATTCAGTTACAACAAAAATGGCATCTTTAAACACAAATTGGAAACCAAAGCAAGAGTCAGGAGTGGTGGAAGGACTAGGGGGCATTCCATGAAGTTAGCAAGTAGCACATTTAAGACTAATCGGAGAAAATTCTTTTTCACTCAACGCACAATAAAGCTCTGGAATTTGTTGCCAGAGGATGTGGTTAGTGCAGTTAGTGTAGCTGGGTTCAAAAAAGGTTTGGATAAGTTCTTGGAGGAGAAGTCCATTAATGGATATTAATCAATTTTACTTAGGGAATAGCCACTGCTGCTATTAATTGCATCAGTAGCATGGGATCTTCTTAGTGTTTGGGTAATTGCCAGGTTCTTGTGGCCTGGTTTTGGCCTCTGTTGGAAACAGGATGCTGGACTTGATGGACCCTTGGTCTGACCCAGCATGGCAATTTCTTATGTTCTTATGTTCTTAAAATCCATGGTAAAAATAAATGAAGGTATTCTGTCTCTTTTCTTTGTTCAGGCCTCAATCCCACAATCCCGGAGACCCCAGAGTCCTTCCCTGAGGAAATAGTTAAAAAGGGAACAGCAAAGAAACATAGGGCCTGCGATACCAAAATGGGGGCGGAGTCGGCCCCGGAAGAGGAGGAGTTGGGGCGTCACCGGGGCTGACTCCACAAAGCCGCCACGGACGACGAAAAGGTAAGGCCCTTTTCGCGACTGCTTTCGCTCCCAATAGCTACACCTCCTATGGTGGCGCTATTGGGTGCGAAACCGGAGCGATCGCACCGTGACGGTGTGATCGCTGCCGGCTAGCGCAGGCCCGCCCCGCAATTCGGCCCCCTGCCCCTCATCTTCTAAAGTATCGCAGGCCTGCGATACTTTAGAAAATGAGGCCCCTACTGCCTTTAGAAGTGTCAACTAAGGATTCCACATCCTAAGGTAGTGGTAGGGGTTTATATATGCTAGGAGCCCACCATCCCCAACTCCCATATGGTTACCCTTCAATAGGGTTGAACCATTACTCTTTACTAGAGATTCTTCAGGCTCTCTACAAGTAAGGTTATTTTTATTTTTATTTATTTCATTCATTTTGGGAAGTTATCTTTTGCTGATTTTTTGGTTCATTTAAATTATTTCAGTTTGGTTCATTTGCCAGAATGAAATAAACATAAAAAAGGGACATTCCCAGGCTCCCATTGCCAGTTCTCTGGTGTTCCAAGGCCTCCATGGGCTCCTTTGAACCTTCCCACCCCCTTCCAATATTCCAGGGCTAGGGCCAGGGCCTACCTGGCTGGACTGAATCAAGCCTAGCTGGGGCCTCTCTAGGCCCCACTAATCTCCCTTCCAGCCCCAGAAAATAATAAGGGATGGTGACCTCCACTGTTCCCACTTACTCCTGACATGGAACTATGGAAAGAAGAAAGGGGCACTCACTCACTCTTGCCTCCATTTGAGTATCTTGAAAAATAGAGTATCCCTGTGTCAGCAGAAGAGTGTCTTTTCAAGTGGAAATACTGATTGTATTATTGGGGGAAATTTTGTAACAGCCTTCTTAGCAAAGTCAGCAAATGCATGCTTAAGTTTCACCAGTTTTCAAAGCAAGCATATGGATGTATGCTTGCTTTCAAAGTTACCCCACCAAAACTACCCGCATACAATTGCACCTGCTAATTTGTGTGCAGGAAATGTTTACAAAACTTACATGCATATGTTTGAAAATCCAAAAGTACGTGCACAACTCCAAACACCTCCTTAACTCTATCCCCGGGAATACCTCTGCTCAGTCTGGGTAAAGTTAGAAACATGGAAACATAACAGCAGGAAAAGACTGTATGGCCTATCTAGTCTGCCCATCCACCCAACTAATTTAGCTTTACAATTTCCATCACAATACACACAGATAGGACATACACGAATAACCTTACTCTACTGGACAAGCAATTTTGTAGCAAGCCATTTCCACATGTAAAGCACCATTAAACCAAAGGAATATCTCTTTGAGGGCAATTTTCAAACAGCCTGCATAGACTAAAGTCTGTGGGTACCATTTCACTGGGTTTTATGCGTGTTAACTGTCTTTAAGCTTAAACAGTAATATACATTTTAAATACAACAAAACTTTATCTAGGGGCTGATTTACTAAACTTTCTTTCCATAGACACAAATTGGGAAACAATCTTAGCAAATCCAGCTCTTAGTTTTGAAAATTTGACTTTGTTTTACTATCTCAGCTTAGACAACAATAAATAAGCACCTCTCAGGAAAATATTGTCCTTTTATTTTTTTTTACCTTAATCCAATTTTTAGAGTTCATAGCTTTGGTAACTTTCAAACTGGCACATGGGTGCACATATGTGCTTGTGCATTGGCCTGAACCCAGGGACTGACTATTTTATAACTTGCACATTTATATAAACACACCTGTTATAAAATAACCTGGCTATGCACACATGTGCACCAAATTTTAAGTTGGCATGCGTATGGGCATGCAAATCCCACTTCTACCGTGTAAATCAGGGAATTTTAAAAGTGGCACATACCAATGCCATTACCAGTTTTACCAGTTCATCCCCAGTTCACCCAGTTAAGAGATATGTCCTCCAACCGCCCCTCGTTTGATAGCCTTTACTCCCCCCAGTTAGCCCTGACCCTTAAAACCTGCAGATCTGCCTAGTTTTCTTTAAATTTTAGCTTATACCGCATCCAGAGGAACCTCGGTGCACACTGGGTCACATAAATATTTTCACACACATCTCAGGTTCACGCCCCAAAATGCCCATGCCCTGCCCAGGCGAAGCCCATGCACCACCCCCTTTTGAAAACTTTCTAAATGGGTGCGCTGCAGGAGATATGCGCATATCTTGCTGGCTTTTAAAATCCACTCAGCGCATGAGCCCGATTTATTCGCACATCCCCTGAATGATGCACGTTGGGCTTTTAAAATTCTCCTTTCTCTCTCTATTCTCCACTTAGTGCTATTCTTGAAGCAAATGCTTTTCCTCAGAATGATTGATTGAAGGCTAGTAAATAGTAATGCATCCTAAAGATAGTTAATACATTTCCAACGTATTATAATTATTTGGTACTTTGTTAATTAGCAATTATTTACTTAAGCTAATTAGTTAATCTAATTAGCTAAATGTTAATTTTATAATAGACTTATGAGCCTAAGAGCTGTTTTATCAAGCTGATACCCCCTAGGCACAGAATGGGGAAAAAGGCTTAGTATATTATGTCCTGAAGAAGGAGGGATGCATGAAAATTAATTACTCATGAGCCAGATGTGATACATTTGTTTTGGGATACATTTTCAAAGGCTTAGTTGGGACTTATGCACATACAATATTGCAGTGTAAATTTTTGTGCATACCGGTTTCTCACCTCAACTTTTTAGTATTTTCCAAAGTTGATTAAGTAAAGTTAAATGATTCACATATAATACATGTTATATACCACTCATTTTGGATTGGTTATAATTCAAGGTATTATGCGGTATATGGTGAGAACAATATTCAAACACTAGATAGCCAGATAAATAGGACTTATTCACTATCTAGCTGCCACTGAATATCTGGTTATGTTTAGCAGATGCTAGATAGCTGGATTAGTCAATTATCCAGCTATCTATTTAGCTGGATTGGGCAATCGGCAGATCAGGGTGGTGCTGCTTAGCAGGATAATTGAATCCAGATAAGTAGTGATATTCATTCTTAGACAGATAACTTATCTAGCTAAGTTATATCTGTTCAATATAATCATAGCACTTTCTACAGAGATATTTGTGCTGCTGAATATCCCATCTAAGTTAGACATATGTCTATCTGGCTAGCTTAGATAAACAGTTGGCTTTTCGGTATTTATCCCCTTCTTTTTTGTACCTTTTCAGAAGTCGGCCGGAGCGCGCAATCTACGCCTGCCCAGAGGCAGGCGCAACTTATAGGAGAAAGGCAAGGGGGGGGTTTAGGCAGGGCTGGAGGGCAGGTTAGGTAGGGGAAGGGAGAGGAAGGTGGGGGGGATGGAGGGAATGGAGGAAGGCTGTGTGGCTCTGCTCGCGCAAGTTGCACAATTGTGCATCTCCTTGCACGCACTGACCCTGGATTTTATAACATGTGCGCGGCTGCGTGCGCATGTTATAAAATCAGGCGTACATTTGTGCGCGCCAGGTTGCGCGCACAAATGTATGCCCATGCGTACCTTTTAAAATCTGGACCTTGGTCTGACCCAGTATGGCATTTATTATGTTCTTATAATATTTGGACTCATGTTTCTGATGTTACCAACATCTGGAATTTTGTTGCAGAAATTCTTTGGTCATCCTCAGATGTTATGTCAGCTCAAATTAAGGGAAAGGAGCTAAAAAACCTTGCCCATACTTTAGTCACCACACTGCCTCATGTAAATATGCAAAACTATGGTTCAAATTTTAAAAGTTCAAAATAAATCCTACCAGAATATATTCAAGCCATTTTAAAATACATTTTTCCAATTAGCTTTGACAAAAAATAATCAGCATTTTGATTTGATTTATCTATTTATATTTCCCATTTCTAAACAATTGTTCAACACAGATTACAATAAATTGATGGGGCAGGCCTGATAGCCCAGATCTCAAGTGCTATGCACTTGCAAAATGATAGAGTAGAGTGAAAACCACCACAAACTCAAACAAAAATCAGCATGGGAAAAGGTGTGCAGTCCAAACATGTAAAGCTATCCTTCACAAGAGTCTTACAAACTCACAATTTGGAAATGCGATTCTGAATTCTATTCTGTCTAGTTGATAAATTCTAGGGATGTGAATCGGGCTTCGGACGATTGAAAATATCGTCGATATTTTCAAAATCGTCAGAAATCGGGGGCTCCCCCAAAATGATAGGAAAACCCCACAATACTGATCATGGGGGTTCTCTTATCGTTTTGGGGGAGGGCAGGAAAAACAGCACACAAAAATAACCCGTAAACCCACCCGACCCTTTAAAACTAATCCCTTAGCTTCCCCCACCCTCCCGACCCCCAAAAATTTTTTTTACAGGTACCTGGTGGTCCAGTGGGGGTCCCGGGAGCGATCTCCCACTCCCGGGCCATCCTCCCGCTCCCGGGCCGTCGGCTGCCACTAATCAAAATGGTGCCGATGGCCCTTTGCCCTTACCATGTGACAGGGTATCCGTGCCATTGGCCGGCCCCTGTCACATGGTAGGAGCACTGGATGGCACACGCCATCTTTAAAAATGGCGCGTGCCATCCAGTGCTCCTACCATGTGACAGGGGCCGGCCAATGGCACGGATACCCTGTCACATGGTAAGGGCAAAGGGCCATCGGCGCCATTTTGATTAGTGGCAGTCGACGGCGCGGGAGCGGGAGATCGCTCCCGGGACCCCCACTGGCCCACCAGGTACCTGTAAAATGTTTTGCGGGGGGGGTCGGGAGGGTGGGGGAAGCTAAGGGGTTAGTTTTAAAGGGTCGGGGTGGGTTTTTTGTTTATCGGCTCGGGCGCAGCCGATAAACAAAACCGCGATTGGGCCGTACGAAAAAAAACCCACGATGTGAATCGGAACCGGAATCTGAGCCGATTCCGGTTTTGATTCACATCTCTAATAAATTCCCTTTTCCTGTTGTCTCCCTTCCAGGAGATGAATGGAGAGGTATGAAAATTTTGATCCCTTATGGTTTGGTTCGTTTCATACACTCTGCTTTTAACTATTAATTTTTCCTTTTGAATGCCCTCTCATTGGTCATTCACTACCATGTGACTTCTATTAACACTGAGGAATTCATTCATTTAGTCATGTATTTGGCTGTGATTGGTGGATGTTTAACACATGATTCCATTCACTGCTTTGAATTTCCTCCTCTATTTCCAATTGGCCTTGATGTTCTGTGTGACTTTCAGTCTGTGAATTATTTGATTGGCTATAGAGTTTTGGTGCCTGCTTTTTAAAAGTTTATTATAAATTTAAATATTATATATTTATTATAAGACAATATTCTCAAAGGAGTTTCATGAATATTTTGAAAATGATGACATGGGATATGTAAGCTTCTGTTTATATTTTCTGATGTTTGCTGTTGTTATTTGTTTGCTCTGATTTATCAATGTTATTTCTTCCCTATGCTTTCAGAGTTGAGGTCTTTTGCCTTTGATGTCATTCCCAATGCAGCCTTCAGGAGAAAACAGGACTGTGTCAGGAGACTTACTCTTGTTAGATATGATTATATGGGAAGCTTTAAATGAAGCACCTGTGATTGATTTGCAAATTGTGAATTTATAACACACTCATGAAATGCTGTGTACTGCCATGCAGAAGGTCCCCGAGTTGGGTCCTCTGCTCCCTGGATTAACCAGGGATAGGGGATGCTGTGGAGGCAGCATTCACATTCCCCAGGGGGGAGGGATTCATGGTCATTGCTTAAAGGTGAGAAGACAGAGAAAATGCATGTGGTAGCTGGCAATGTCCACCAAAGTCATTAAGAGAGTTTTTTTTCAATGGTGAATATATGATTTATTCAAGAGCTTCAAAATGCATGTTATTAAAGAAGTAAGCAAATTAGTAAGCCCCCTGACACGGACCTGTGTTCTACCCAAAGGCTGCAACGGGAGGGACGAGAAGGCAAGTGCCTCAGACTGCAAAGTAAAAAAAAAAAAGTAAAAATAATAAATAACAATCACTGGGACACGAGAAACAAAGAGCAGCAAGCAGAAAAACGATTAGTACATAATTAATTCGTACCTGATGCAATACTTTCAAACAGAATCAAGAAAACTCTTACAGAAAACAAGTGACCAAACTAAATTTGATTACATCACATTCTGTCTTGTCCCTGTGATTGGCTCACCTTCTGCGGCTGCTGACTGGCTGTGTATAGTCATGGGACTATCTTTGTTTTGGCTCGTACACTTGTTCTCCTTTAAATTTAGTTTGATCTCTTGGTTTCTGTAAGACCTTTCTTGAGCCTGTTTGGGGTAAAATTGGCTGCAGCTTTATTAATAATAACAATATACAACCATAACCATGTACCTGAGCCCTAAATAGATAGAGCTGTCCAAGTGTCCCATCTCTTGTGCAGACAGCACGCCACCTCCAGCCCAGGGCCCACCACCATCAAACAAGGCCCTACCGTCCGGGAGGTAAATATCTTTTGGGCTTTCCCGGTCACCCGACTCACCCAAGCAAGGTGACTGCCCAATCAAAGGATGGGGGCATCCGGTCTGCCGCTGTTCCGGGGCCAGCGAGCCCTGGTGACAGACATTGAAGTAAGGTATACCACATGCTATGCACTGCCTCCAACTGTTGGCCCTCCCCCTCGGCTTGGGTAACCCACTATATGGCTCAGATAGCCATATGGCTTATCTGGAACCCTCCCCCAACCAACTGCAGCCAATGATTAGGAACCCAGCACCACCCGGTGAATAGCATGCTTCAAATTGTTCAAGAACAGGTTCTGTCCCATATCTGAGAGATGCTCCCCATTGTTGCAGAACAGCTCCATGTGTTCCATGCATAGCCAGTCATGGTGTCTCACATGCAAGCTATCCCGTCTTTCGATGAACTTGCAGATCTGCTTGTTTAATTTCTTCATCCACCATCGCCATAGTAGCAAGTTCAGGAACTGGGGATAGAAAAAGATTTCTGACCAAATGATCCTGGTGCAGGTTATTAAGGACAGGATGATCACAATGTCATTCCTCATATTGTCCAAGAGCAGGTGCCCCGGCGTGGTTCCCAAATCGTTGCCTCCAAAGTGTATGATTAATACCTCCGGAGGGGAAAATCTTGTTAGTTGCTGCCACAGCAGGGATACAAGCTGGTCCAAATGCATGCCCCTCCGACCCAGCCAATTGCACTATCCCGTTTATTGGTGCTACGCCCCAGTTGCCCACCAATGTTTTTTATAGCGTGCTGCTCAACCCAAAGCACAAACAATTGTCCACTGATTCGTATCAATCGATGTTGCTAGTGGGGGCCTGAAAGACAGAAGGTGTTAAAATAAATTGCCGCAAGGGAGGGGGGAAGATCGCGCTCGTGAGATTCCATATCCAAATCATTAACTTGCGCTGAGTCTCGGGGATCCGATTACCTATCTAATTTAGAGCCATCTGCCAATACGCTGTATGGTGGTACCTGACAACCTAGATGCAGCCACACTGGAGGCAACCCAGATTCAGAAAGAGTGAGTTCCGAGCTGTTCTGACCTCAGTCCAGCCACATCCAGGCCACACTTATGGAGAGCATTAAATTGATACTTGATCAGAGGAGGTGAGTTGGCATGCAATAGAAACTGTATCCCCCTGGAGGGCCTGAGCACCCCGTAGCACACCGCATTGGCAACGGGACATGTAACCAGACCCAGTACTTCAGCCAGGGCTCCCTGGCCGAGGTGGTCAGTCTTTGATCTCTGTATCCGGAGAGTCAGTTTTCCATCAGAGATAGAAACATCAGAAGCTCAAAGACCAGAGCGGTTATGTCTACAACTGGCCGCAGCAACTAATTTGCTCACAACATGTGACAAAGAATGCAATACGGCTCAGAACAAGACCACCTCCAAATGGTCCAGTATCACCGAAGGCAAACAGCACCATAAGGCAAGCAAGTGATTGTGCAGAATAGGATGGTGTGCATTAGGGACTTATGGATTGTATTTGGCCCAACCTAGAAGGCCATACCTAACTGCAAAGTTCCTTACTGGGTTGGGCAAAATTTAGGACTTTTCATAAAAGGTATAACCTGCCAGATTGGTTTGGACTGTGCCTCGAGACACACTGCACTGCTTAGCCTGCACAATGTATTCCACCATCCTGTGTGAAAGGCTCAGGTCCTCTGACTAGTCGGAAGCTTCCAGGAAGTCCAGGACTTTAATGTATTCCATCAGGTATGCATGCCATAGATGGTATGATCAACTGGTGTAACAAGTTGAGTGTGTCCTGGCTATAATGCTTCAGAGGTATACAGGAACCAGTGTCCCTTCTATTAGGCATCCGGAGCAAGCCTCCGGAAGTCTTCCCACTTAGAATGAGAAAAACAATCAACAATCTTGTTGTGAAGACCGGGGATGTGCCTCGTCCCTGCCAGCACATTTATCTGCAAACATCTCAAGATCATTAGCCTCAGGAGTTCCGAAACAGGAGTGCATCTCACAAATTGCCAATTGATTATGTGCATTACCACTAGGTTGTCACACCAGAATATCACCTTCTGTTCGCCAGTCACTCATACAAAATATGGAGTGCCATCACTATCGAGAACAGCTCCAGGAAGGTGATGTTTGATGTCATTTCTGAATCTACCCAATTATTTAGCCATGTCTCTGTGCACCACCTGCCTTGTCAGTATAGGCCAAAGCCAATGACCTCTGAGGCATCAGAGAATAGTTCTAGGTCAAAGCTGGATATTGGTGAGGGTAGCCACACCACTGAGCCATGGAAATCAGCCAGGAATTCTTCCCACACCCCAAGATCCTCTCGCACAGCGTGGGTAACTCACAAGTGGTGGTACTTCTTCATGACAGTCTTGGATGCAGTAATCTATTGGCGCAGAAATGCCTGCCCCATTGGAATTACCCAACAAGCCCCTGATTAGGGATTGAACTGCAGATAGTGTTACCTTGTGAGCCAGGTTCTTGCTCTGGATCAGTTCAACCAGCTTCTTAATTTTGTTGGCCGGGAGTCTGGACAACATTTGAATGATGTCGAGCTTGATGCCAAGGAATTTAAGCACCTTGGTTGGCAGTTCCAACTTGTCTGCTGCCAGTGGAGGGCTAAAGTCTCTGGCCATGGCTTGAAAGCCATCAAAGAGATTGCTGTACCCGTCTGAATTGCAGGGGCCCTTGAATAGAAAATCATCCAAGTAGTGAATAGGGATGTGAATCGTTTTAGGACGATTAAAATTATCGTCCGATAATTTTAATATCGTCTTAAACCGTTATGGAACACAATACAATAGAGATTCTAACGATTTATCGTTATAAATCGTTAGAATCGTGAGCCGGCACACTAAAACCCCCTAAAACCCACCCCCGACCCTTTAAATTAAATCCCCCACCCTCCCGAACCCCCCCCAAATGAGTTAAATAACCTGCGGGTCCAGCGGCGGTCCGGAACGGCAGCGGTCCGGAACGGGCTCCTGCTCCTGAATCTTGTTGTCTTCAGCCGGCGCCATTTTCCAAAATGGCGCCGAAAAATGGCGGCGGCCATAGACGAACACGATTGGACGGCAGGAGGTCCTTCCGGACCCCCGCTGGACTTTTGGCAAGTCTCGTGGGGGTCAGGAGGCCCCCCACAAGCTGGCCAAAAGTTCCTGGAGGTCCAGCGGGGGTCAGGGAGCGATTTCCCGCCGCGAATCGTTTTCGTACGGAAAATGGCGCCGGCAGGAGATCGACTGCAGGAGGTCGTTCAGCGAGGCGCCGGAACCCTCGCTGAACGACCTCCTGCAGTCGATCTCCTGCCAGCGCCATTTTCCGTACGGAAAATGGCGCCGGCCATACGCGTATGGCCGGCGCCATTTTTCCGTACGAAAACGATTCGCGGCGGGAAATCGCTCCCTGACCCCCGCTGGACCTCCAGGAACTTTTGGCCAGCTTGTGGGGGGCCTCCTGACCCCCACGAGACTTGCCAAAAGTCCAGCGGGGGTCCGGAAGGACCTCCTGCCGTCCAATCGTGTTCGTCTATGGCCGCCGCCATTTTTCGGCGCCATTTTGGAAAATGGCGCCGGCTGAAGACAACAAGATTCAGGAGCAGGAGCCCGTTCCGGACCGCTGCCGTTCCGGACCGCCGCTGGACCCGCAGGTTATTTAACTCATTTGGGGGGGGTTCGAGAGGGTGGGGGATTTAATTTAAAGGGTCGGGGGTGGGTTTTAGGGGGTTTTAATGTGCCGGTTTTGCGATTTTTAGATTTTTAGATTTTTCACGATTTTTCACGATTTTTCACGATATTTTACCCCCCCAAATGGCAACAATACGATTCCCTCCCCCTCCCAGCCGAAATCGATCGTTAAGACGATCGAGGACACGATTCACATCCCTAGTAGTGAATGATGCTTGTCAAACCGGTGCGCTGGCACATCTCCCAATGCAAGAAGGTACTGAAAGTCTCAAAGTGCACACATGAAACTAAGCACCCCATGAGTATGCACTTATCAAAGTAATAGGTGCCCTCAAAGAAGAACCCCAGCAGAAGGAAGTAATCTGGATGCACCGGTAAAAGCCAAAAGGCAAACTCTATGCCTTCCTTGGCTATTAGAGCCCCCTCCCCACAATCCTTGAGGAGGTTGAATGTGCTGTCAAAGGAGGCATATTGGACCATACAGGTCTCCTGGGGGTAGAAATCATTCACTGCCCGACCAGCTGGGTAAGAAAGGTTATGTTTAAGCCTAAACTTACCTGGCTCTTTTTTGGCACCACCACCAATGGTGTTAAAACCATTCTGTCAAAGGGAGGCAGGGGGAAGGGGCCTACCACCCTCCCAAGACTAATCTCCATCGACAGCTTCTCCCTCACAACCTTGGCCAATCTGGTAGCAGAAGGCACATTTTTATGGCTCGATGGGTTCAGAGGACCCTCATAAGGGATTATGAAGCTGCCATTAAAACCCTCATGTAGAGTAACAGCTGCATGCCTATTGGAGTAAAGACTGAGACCCATCACCAGCTGCCTAACTGGACTCATGACTCTTACATAAAGGCTACTTGCCTCTACCACCGGGAGCTTTCTTTGTGCATTTGTTGATGGGGTGACTCATGGTGCAGGAAGTGCAAATGTGCTTGTACTTACAATCCTATGCCGTACACCACCTTTTATTATATCACTAGCAGGCTTCAGAGGTGGAGTTAGATGCCCGACCCTGACTTGGGAGACCCCTGGGGATGAAAGGAGCAATTGTTAGCTTGAGCCTCCAAGCTCTGTGCTGTCATGTGGGTCATCCACAACTCAATGTCAGGAGTGCCCCAGGACCTGGATGGGGTGTTCACCATCCTCTCTCTGAACTACTTGTCATAGTTTAGCTAAACAAATCCTTTGTATGCAGAGTGAGCACTGACAATGGTATCCAGGTATGACCACATTGCCAAGTGCTGAGGGGTCAGCCTGGCCAACTATCAATGCCAATCATGCAAAGGGCCACACCCAGTTATTAATAGTCCTTGAAATCCACTTGGAACCCGAAGGGGCTTCCTGCCGCCTGCACCCCTTGTGCAACTCTTCCTCCCATCTGCGCACTTCCAACAGGCTAAATACGTTGACATATTGGTGATGGCGTATACAATGCCGGATCGAACGCAGAACACCCTGACAAAACTGCTTCGTAGTGTTGAGGGCCGGTAAGCTGGCACTAGCAGCGGTGGTGTTGCAAGACCCCTCCACCAATAACAACCCCCGTGAACCGGAGGAGGATACTGATGAACTCCTGCTGCCCGAGGAGTCAAAGCGGCGGAAGTGCCTCCTGCTTTTCCTTTTGTGCCTCCACCCCACAACCTTGCTGCCCTCAGCAAGGGGTTGTTCAATGATTACCCCTTCTAACCCCAGCAGTTGATTATTCCCAACCACTGGAATAACAACAATGGACTCACCTTCAGCAGCACAGGGACTGCTGACTGTACTCCCAGAGTCGGAGTGGGATCTACATTAGTGACATTCTGGAGGTCCAGCGAGTCCAAAGGACCAGCATTCTCGCTAGGTACTGAAGCGCTGCTAGAAGCTGGGGCCAAGCATCCCCCAGAGCATGAGGGAACTGCCACAATGGGTTCTTGTGGGGCAGGCAAGTTGCTACTCTGGGCTTGTGGACACATAGCATACCTGGACGCCCATTGCCGCATGCCAAGGGGTGCCCCAGGTTGCCATTATGATTGGGCCCCTTGATAAAGACCAGCAGGGCCCGAGTATGGCCACACAGGCCAGGAAGGAGGTTGGCCTCTGTAGCCAAGCCGGCATCTGCTGAACACCACCCTGTTCCCGTGGGAGTGAAACCGCCTGGATGGCTGGCTGCAAGGTCCCCATGAGGTCCCCACCCAACTGGCTGGAAGGCTGAGGGGGAGGACTGAGGGGTGCAACTACTTCCAGGCAGGGTGACTACCCCTGGGAAGACCTGATCCCACCCCCCTCGCTGCGCTGCCATGCTCTGAATTGCTTCCGTCAGCCGGTGGGTCCCTCAGAGGGAAATGGGACCTTTATCTGGCTCTTCCTTGAGGTGCCTTGTGGCCTCTTGGCCCTGTGCCCCCCCCCGGGGGGGGGGGGGGTTGGATGGCAGTACACCCAGCGATTCCTCCTCGGGTGAGGCTGCACTGTTTAGATCCCCCATGGGGCCGGGTGGCAAGTAGGGGCTCTGGGCTTGCGGCCACACAGCAAGGCTACAAAAAGAGCTTAGAAGTGCCCTCTTTCTCCTTTTTTCTAAAATTCAAATTAGCCAAACAATGCCAATTTTTTTTTTTGATCCAGCCAAATTGTAGCCAGGAATAGAGCCAGGACCTACCAGTTTACAGCAAGGCAGCAGAGTGGGGAGCAGGAGCCAAAAGGGACGGAGCCAGGGCATGCAGCCCAGTTAGCTCCCCATGTTGCTGCCCCTGGCCCCCGGGATGGCCCCCAGGATGGCTCCCAGGCTTCAAACGACCCAATGACCCATTCCCAGACCTCCCCAACTGCCCCCAAGGCTGGAGCCCCTATGGGGGATCTCCCCCATCCTGCCCCCTTGCCCCTCTGGCCTCACTGCCATGGCATCACGGCACTTGGCTGCATATGCCCACTCATGCCTGTGCCATCAGGAGCGAAGCTGGTGCGTTGGCAACATCATCACTCGGCATCAATGCCACTGACGCGCCGCGGATGCTGTCTGTGGTTCCCCCTTTTTGCTCCAGGCTCATTGCCGGGTTATTGGCAGCATCCCTGCATCGGCCTAGCACCGCACACTTGTCCCTTGTTCTTATTATGAGCACTTTTGCGTAAACTGACTTGTAATGGTTCCCTGTGAACGTGCGGAATATACGTTTTAATAAATTCAAATTCAGATCTCAGCCCTGGTTCCTATTGGCCTGCAAGTACAAAGGAACACAACAAAATTGCTGGGTCAAAACAAAACAAACAAAAAAAAAGCAATAAAGAGATACTAAATAAGCATTCCTTTCTAAACAATAAAAGTATTAAAATAATATCATCTGTTATCATGATCAATTTTATGTTTTCTTTCATGAAACAGTGTAAAACTGTAAAAATCTATCTCCACATAGCACCCTGACCTTATTGTATTTTAACAATATCTTGTCTACATCATGCAGATCGAAAGGCAAAAATACACAAAATAACCCTGTTAAAAAGAGGCATAAACCCATCAAACCTTCTTAGTGGAAGCATCCATCTCTCTGGGCACATGATAGGATGGAAAAATGTGCTGGTTCATCAAATCTGTTTCATAAATCCCTTTTAAAGAAAAAAAGCCTGTTAAAAATGGGCAGCAGGATAGCAGAAATCCTCTGTGGTTCTGCTGAATTGTAAAATCCATGACAGATTTCCATGGATGATCTTCAGGTCTACCCAAGATCAAGGAGAGCCATTGATTGCATCAAACATGAAACAGCTGAAATCTACCTGGTTTGAGTTTACATTCAAATTATTTACACATCATTGCTACGCAAGCAAAAAAAAAAAATAAAAAATTAGGTAAACTGAGTTCTTTATTCTGTTTCATGGAAAAGTTGAAGACTAGGTTATCATGTCCGTGAACCTACAATCCATTTTCTAGAGAGTGGTAATGTCCCTCAAGTGCTTCATCAGAAATTGTGAGAATTCATACACAAGTGGCCACCTAGAATACGCCAAATCATACTTTTATTTCTCTGTGAACTTAGAATTAGATAAAACACCTCAGTATATGTTAGATATTAATCATTTACAGAAAATATGAACAGGATCGTTTTTACTTTCAGGATTTGCAGTTTCTATTTTCATGTGAAAAAGTTATGTTAGCTAAATTGGCCTTCAACCAGAATGCCTTTTTCTCATAATGGGATTTTGCACAAAATGAGTTCTTTTGTATGTAACAATGTCAGATTTAAATCAATGCCTATTTAAAAGTTAAATGTAATGAAGGCTTTAACATAAGTGAATATAAATGCAAGTGTTGCTATGGAAACAAAAGTGATATTAATTTTGAAGTACAGTACACTATATCTAGAAAACTTGGAAATATATTTTCAGTGCTTTTCTCATTTAACTTTCTACATGTACTTACATTTGTTTCAAACTAGTTTTGAGTTCAGTCATTCTGCATTATTTAAGACACTGTGTAAATTTTAGTGAATTCATTGGTGCAGAACTGTTGTAAAACAGAATATTTATCTGCTACTCAGTGTGGGTTTTGAAACAATCCAAAAGTTATTCTAGAGAGTCTAAATAAAGATATTTAGATTGTGTACAGCCTATATTTTCTATTATCAGGCTGTTCTACTTCCATCCCCAAAAGATTAGTCACCAACCTAGATATGCGACTTTTATTCACCTTCCTTGAACCTCTATCAAAATATATTTATTGTTGCTCAGAGCATGAGTAAGTCCATCCAATCTCCCTTTTGCCTGCTTGGCTCCCGTTGTTACCTATGGAAGGAAAAACATATTTTAAAATTTTTCCTCCAATGAAAAAATCATGGGAGCAGGTTCATTCCACATTGTTTCCTTTAATTGTATATAAATCCAATAGAATGGAACCAGAAAAAAATCTCAGGAAAGAACCATAGAAAAGTCTCATTTAGAGCTGTTCTCACTGCTTTTTGAGAGTATCACAATGACAGCAGCATGTCGTTTTGCCTTTTGAGAAACAACTTTGCAGTACCAAACCTATTGCAGATGCATCTCAACACTCTATCTATAGATATCCTCCAGTCTCCCTCCCCCCAAATCATATGCTAGAAGAAACATACAATACAATAGCCATTTATCTCTCAGAAATCAAACAGCTTCTAACTGAGCTAAAACTCATAATAAACCCAGACAAAACTGAAGTAATCATCCTAGACAGAAAAGACACCAACTCACCCATACAGCCACTCGAAGTGGAAAACCCAAAAACTTCAATCTCGCCTGTCACACATGCTCAAAACCTAGGAATCACCATAGACATTGGACAATGACATCATTCAAGATCCACATAGCTAACAAGATAAAGGAAGGATACCATAAACTACTTATACTCAGGCATCTTAAACCCTTCTTTTCACAGGATGATTTCAGAACAGTCCTGCAACTACTCATCTTCGCCAACCTCGACTACTGCAATGCCCTACTACTTGGCTTACCAAGCGCAACCATCCGTCCACTCGAAATCCTACAGAACACAGCCGCCAGAATACTAACAGGAGCAAATAAACATGAGCATATCACACTAACTCTTATATCACTACACTGGCTCCCAATAAAATACTGAATTGAATACAAAGTACGAACATTGCTGCACAAAATAATCATGGGACAGCAAAGCAACTGGCTAGGCAAAACCATCGAACTCCATGCTGCCAAACGGAACCTTTGCTCAACGAACAAAGGCCTCCTCAAAATCCCTCATGCCAAAACAACACAACTCAAATCAACTCACGAGAGAACCATATCCATCAGCAGCCCCTCACTGTGGAACACACTCCAAATTGAAATAAGAACTCAACACAATATAAAAACCTACAAAAAAGACCTGAAAACCTGGCTTTTTAAAAAAGCCTACGCAAACTCACACAAGCAACCACCAACCAGACACCTATGCAGCGCACAACCAGACACTTACGCACAACCAGACACCTATGCAGCGCAACATAAAGAATCACCAAGTCAACACTTGAATAACGAAATATCTCCTCCATTCAAAGCATTAAATTAACTTCTCAAAATTAAGTGGACTCCTAACCTAATCGTAACTGTATTCTTGAACATAGAATGACTAGCTACATGTATAACAATTCCTAGCTAGAGACCCTCCTATCTATCTGATTTTTCTTTTCTCTGAGCATGGTGACCCTCCTATCTATCTGATTTTTCTTTTCTCTGAGCATGGTGCACGAACAAAAGTACACGCGCGCGTAAATTTATAAAATCTACCCGTAAGCGGAGTGCCGCAGGGATCAGTGTTGGGACCAGTCCTGTTCAATATCTTTGTGAATGACATTGCAAATGGGATAGAAGGTAAGATTTGTCTTTTTGCAGATGATTAAGATCTGCAATAGAGTGGACACACCAGAAGGAGTGGAGAGAATGAGACAGTATTTAAGGAAGCTGGAAGAGTGGTTGAAGATATGACAGCTGAGATTCAATGCCAAGAAGTGCAGAGTCATGCATATGGGGTATGGAAATCCGAAAGAATTGTATTTGATGGGGATGAAGGGCTGATATGCACGGAGCAGGACAGAGACCTTGGGGTGATAGTGTCTAACGATCTGAAGTCGGCGAAACAATGTGACAAGGCAATACCTAAAGCCAGGAGAATGCTGGCTGCATAGAGAGAGGAATATCTAGTAAGAGAAAGGAAGTGATGATCCCCTTGTACAGGGCCTTGATGAGGCCTCAGCTGGAGTACTATGTTCAGTTCTGGAGACCGTATCTCCAAAGGGACAGAGACAGGATGGAGGCAGTCCAGAGAAGGGTGACCAGAAAGGTGGATGGTCTTCATAAAATGACTTATGAGGAGAGATTGAAGAACCTAAATATGTATACCCTAGAGGAGAGGAGAAGCAGGGGTGATATGATACAGACTTTCAGATACTTGAAAGGTTTTAATGATCCATGGTCAACAACAAACCTTTTCCGTTGGAAAAAAATCAGTAGAACTAGGGGTCACGATTTGAAACTCCAGGGAGGAAGACTCAGAACCAATGTCAGGAAGTATTTCTTCATAGAGAGGGTGGTGGATGCCTGGAATGCCCTTCTGGAAAAAGTGGTGAAGACTAAAACTGTGAAGGATTTCAAAGGAGCATGAGATAAACACTGTGGATCCATAAAGGCTAGAAGATGGGAATGAAGAGAAGAGCCATTGGGGTGGCTTGCTGGAGTGGAGGCTACTATCTGGTAACTACTACCCTTACTCAAAAAAACTCCAACATTGCTCTCTGCTTCAATGGCAAGGGGAATTGTGGAAAAGAGAATTTGCATTCAGACAACAACCAACAAGAACTGAACTACACAGTCTGGGTAAACAAGCGTGGGGGTAGCTTGCTTATTGTGGAAGTTACTACCCTAAACCAATTAAGCATGATACTTCACTTTGAATGCATATACAGCATTGCTCTCTGCTTCAACAGCAGGGAGAAATGTGGAAAAGAGGATTTACATTCAGAGAACATCCAACAAGACATGGATCTGTGCAGTCTGGGTAAACAAGCAACGGTGTAAATTGCTTGATGCAGCGGTTACTACCCATAAGCATTAAGCCTTATGCTCACCTTTGACTCAACTCCAACATTACTCTCTGCATCAATGGCAGGGGGTGGCAGGAAATTTGAATCCATAGTTACCAACAAGGGCCCTGAACTTGGTGGTCAGTGAAACAGATAAGTATGGGAAAATAAGTGTGGGAGCTTGCTGGGCAGACTGGATGGGCCGATTGGTCTTTTTCTGCCGTCATTTCTATGTTTATATATATATATATATATATATATATTTGTTTCATGTTTCTATATTTCTATGATGCACCAGGAAGTGATCTCAGCATCTACTAACAGCTCATGAAGAATCAGATACTAACATATTTGCAGAATCAGATATGTGGAATTACATCAGGTTCCTACATTCTGAATTAGTTAGTGCATAATTTTCCTCACTGTTTCCTGCTTCTCATGGATCTGCTGCTCACCTACCACACACCAATGAAAATATGCCACTATTATCCTGCAGCCCTCTATTAGTTCCTTCAGGACTAGGCTGTTGTATTCCTGGCTCACAGCCACAGAGTCTCCCATACTGCCAAATACAGCATGTGTGCAAAGCTTTGCATCCCATCATATCCCCCATCTTCCACTGTCCTTCTTATGTTACTATCTCCATCTGAAATAATGGTCCCAGGAAACAGTCATGTTTCTTGAGCCTAGTCGCCAACTCTCCATCATTCTCCATATTGCTGCTAAGATATAGCTCTGGTCCATCACCTTGGAATGTGACACAGTTCGCCTGTATCCTGCTGGTGCCTGACCCTGCTATGTCCAGCTGCTACTAGTGTGCCATCAGGGAGAGGTTGTCATGCATAATCCTTTAGCCGATACAGATATCACTGGTGAAATGGATGTTCCAATCTACCTTGTTCATCTACACCTGCATCCATGCATGGCATTGAGCATACAGGGTGATATCGCCTGCCTAAATAATATTGTCCTGGAAGGAATTTTGAAACTGGGGGCTATGATGTGCAGCAGCCACTTAAATTCCACATTTTCATCCACCTGCTGGTGCTTGCCATCCAAGACAATCATTTCCCTGATACCCCAGGTCACCACCTTCATTGTTACCAGCTTCTTATCTCAGGACAGTGATAAGGAATACTACCCCATCTATTCCATGATGACTTGCTGCCACTGATGCATGTGTAGGGGCTGTTGGCCTGAGATCCAACAGAGAAATGACTAAAAAAATTAATAATTACTCATAGTTTCATTTTCACCTAAAAAAAAAAAATAAATTCATGACATGCAGCTGCCAGCTAGGACAGGCTGATTGAAAAAGTTTTTCAATGTGATTGGTCATTGTCCCATCCCTAATTGGCTCTGCACTGTTTGACTTGAAGTGAAAAAGCCTCATTGCTTTGCTTCCCTCATAGACTTTAATAGCTTTAATAGGACCAAACTGAATTAACAAAAGAAGATTTAGGGATTTTTTTGGTTTCTTGTTATTTCACTTTGATTGTAATGAACGGAAGTAAAAATAAACTAATTTTTCATGTTTCCCATTCATATTCAAATTAATGCACATCCATATTACATAGTGAAATTACATTTCCAAACAAAGTTTCTCAGAGGACAATGCTCCCCACCCCCTATCAAGCCAGATTCTATGACATCCTTTCTCTTCCGCCAAACCCAAATTGGACACTACCTAATCCTTTCTTCCAGCTATCGCAAATCAGATTCCCCCAAGCCAGCATAGTGCAATCTTTCTCCTCCTTCTTCCTCCCAAGCCAGCCCCTAGCACACTCTCTCTTACCTCCAAATCAGATCCCACCATATTCTCTCTTCCCCTTTCCCATTTGTCCTTCCTGCACTGTGTTTGCCTTTATCCTAGTCAATCCTGCAATGCAGCACTGGCTCTGCCATAGGCCTCACATTTTCTGAGTGGTGGCAAAGTTAGGCCCAAGTCAAGCCATGGCTACTGTGTTCCCAGTGCTACATCTGGCTTTACCCCAGCCAATCCCATGGTATTGTACAGGGTGCGATGTAGATCTCACCTCTGAGTATTGGTGAGACTTGGGAACAAGTGTGGCACCCCTACAGGTCGGCCACTAGATGCCACTAGGTCCCTTATAGGACTTTAATATCATTAGTCTTCCATTTCTCTTAGCTGCTCCCAACCTGGAGGATCTGGATTAGATGACTCACTCTGTTTAGCCTAGCCATTTTAGAACTCAATGGGATCAGTTTTAGAGAGGATGTTTTTGGTTTTACTCTCTGGTGAGGGCTCCCAGCCTTACTCTGCACCTTCAATTTGAAGTGATACCTCATCAAGTACTCCCTTTGAGAAGGTCCTTCTCACATTAATTAGAGAGAGAGATTTTTAAGCAGGATTCCCTTTTGGGGTGAAAGGGCTCTCATCCAGGAGACTGAAGACCTGTTAGCCCACTCTAAACCCTAGGTGAGGCAAGCACCAGTGACAGATCCTTCTGACAGAGATAGTGATAACTGAAGATGTATCTATCTAGTTTTACATTTTGGAAGTACTTTTTGGACATGAACAGTGTGGGGAGGTTTTTCTGCCCCTCCCCTTCCCACAGGGATGCAGCGCTGTTATAGCCTGATCCAATTTTGACTTTTCTTCCAAGAGAAGTCTCCGATAATAACAATTAAGGATGAAAGAGCAAGACTTGGAGACCCCAATCGGATCTCCACTCATGGGACCAGGATGGGCTGGGTATCAGGAAGGATATGGAGTCAAATAGGACTGTTTTTGCTGTGAATTTGGGGGACCTCTCAAACAGGATTCCTGGTTAGCCACTGGGCAAACTTTGTTAAATTAAAACCACCACGAGAGCTCTACCCAGATGCCTGAAACAAAAGGACACCTACCTATAGAGAAATACACATGTACTAGCAGTCAGATGTAACTTTAACATTATGGACAAATGGACTTTTATTTAATCATTGCCAAATCAGTAAACTTTATTTTAACACTCAAAGCCTGATCCTGTCTGATTTGTTCCAGCATCTCTCCCCTTGGGATGCAGCTACATTCTACATACACTGAAAGCAAGACACCATGGTCTAGGACACAAGTGAGAGTTTCTCCCCCATAAAAAGAATCCACCATAGGATACAGAGTCAAGCACTGGATGAAAATTGCTAGCCGGAGCAGCCCTGAAGAAAACAAATATGTTTGTGTGCCCTTGGGACTTAAACCCCCCTCCCCCCAGTAAGGGTTACACAAGTATAGTCATGGGCACAGTAAATGCCCTAGGTGTCTAGAGCCAGGGAATTCAAACTATTTCAGCCACGTGGTGTGCAATAATAGGAGAGAGGCAGTCAGTACTTCTGTGACAGTATATTGACCATAAGACCCCATCATTGAGTTCTGTCAGGCCTCAGCAGTGCTAGTAACAACATTGGGAGTGATCAGAAGACCAAGCCATGCCATGCACATACTCCTCTCACCAGCCAATTAGCACCTCCAGGAGCAGAGAACCTCATTTTTTTTAATGGGAACATGACAAGTAGAATTTACTTTTTTATATATAGAGATGTAAAGATGGTGAGCTGACTGATGCCATATGTGTTCTCTGTCACTCTTTGGAAGACATCAGTAACCAGCTGGCCCAGCATGACCAGATGTGCACACCGTGCATTTGCATGGGGTGGCACAGCCGGGGGAGCCACAAGCTGGCAGCAACAGGAGAGGCCACAAGGCTGCTGGTGGAGCCTAAACTGCCAGCAGTCGAAGAAGGAGAGAGGCCACTGGCAGAACAGAAGTCAACCCACTGGAGGAATGGGGTCTACTGGTAGCCTCACAGCTCTGCTCTTCATTTCAGCCACCAATGGGAAGGGGTCCATCGGTGGCCTTGCAGCCCTCCTCCTCTCTTGGGTGTCATCATCCTGGTAGTGCCGAACATGGGAACATGACAAGTAGAATTTGCTTTTTTATATATAGAGATGTAAAGATGGTGGGCTGACTGATGCCATATGTGTTCTCTGTCACTCTTTGGAAGACATCAGTAACCAGCTGGCCCAGCATGACCAGATGTGCATACCGTGCATTTGCATGGGGTGGCACAGCCGGGGGAGCAGCAAGCTGGTAGCAACAGGAGAGTTCACAAGGCTGCTGGTGGAGCCTAAACTGCCAGCAGGGATCCCATTCCACCTGGTGGAAGACTTCCAAGTCTTCCACCAGGTGGAATGGGATCCCCTGGCAACTGAGGTATCTTTTCTTGGTTGGGGAGTTTGAGATCCCCTGTCCACCTGGGTTTCCCTAAAGTATGGCGCCTGTGGACATTGGTTCCCCCTGCCCTCCCCTCAGTAAGCTGCTGAGCCGCCAATGGGTTGACTTCTGTTCTGCCAGCGGCCTCTCTCCTTCTTCGACTGCTGGCAGTTTAGGCTCCACCAGCAGCCTTGTGGCCTCTCCTGTTGCTGCCAGCTTGCCGCTCCCCCGGCTGTGCCACCCCATGCAAATACACGGTATGCACATCTGGTCATGCTGGGCCAGCTGGTTACTGATGTCTTCCAAAGAGTGACAGAGAACACATATGGCATCAGTCAGCCCACCATCTTTACATCTCTATATATAAAAAAGCAAATTCTACTTGTCATGTTCCCATGTTCGGCACTACCAGGACGATGACACCCAAGAGAGGAGGAGGGCTGCAAGGCCACCGATGGACCCCTTTCCATTGGTGGCTGAAATGAAGAGCAGAGCTGTGAGGCTACCAGTAGACCCCATTCCACTGGTAGCAGAGAAGAGGAAGAGACCCACGAGTCCACCGGAAGACCCTATCCCACCAACAGCTGAAATGAAGAGGCCCGCAAGGAGGCCCCTCTGTGCCGGCATTCAGTATTCTAACCACATGCAGCTATTCTAATCACATGCAGCTATTCTAATCACATGCAGTATTCTAATCACATGCAGCTAATCACATGCAACTATATGCTGATCTCACAATGCACGAGATCAACATAGAGGACATGCTAGCCCCGCAAAATTTGACTCACACAGGGGCCGGCACACAAAGAGGAGCAGAAGAATGACCTCCCTTGTCTGCTCCCGATGGTATGTGTGAGTGAATGAATGAATGAACTAGTGAATTAGAGCCTGACTGGATGTGTGTGTATGAATGAGAACCTGACTGAGTTTGTGTGTGTGAGTAAATGGGAACCTGCCTGGGTGCATGTGTGAATTTGGAACCTACCTGGATGTGTGTGTGTGTGAATGGGAACCTTCCTGGGTGGCTGTGTGTGTGAGTGAATGGGAACCTGCTTGGGTGAGTGTGTATGTGTGTGCTTGTGCGTGTGTGTGAATAAGAACCTGCCTGGTTGTGAGTGTATGTGATTCGGAACCCTAGAAGGGTTGTGTGTGTGTGTGTGTGATTCACCTCCTTCCATTATTCCTCGACAGTCTCAGGATAACTGAAAATCAAAAGTTCCCAAGTATGCCATGCACGCCATGCACAACTTTACCCTCAGGCGCACACAGCTTCCTCTCCCTCCCTCCTCCCTTCACAGCAAGCAGGAAGGCTGGTGAGCCATGTTAAGCTCATCCCACCACAGCCCAAAGACAACAAGCAGACCATGGGGGCTATAGGTGGAGCTCATCCCAACACAGCCCAAAGAGAACAGGAGGACCATGACAACAAAAGTCCATGTGTATGAGCAAGTGATAGCTTGTATGTATCTGTGAGAGCCTGTGTGTGTGGTATTTGTCCATGTGAGAGCCTGTGTGCTTGTGTATATGTTTATGTACATTTGTGTGCCTATGAGAGCCTCTATGTGTCACATACAGGCTCTCACAGGCATGCACAAACACACATAATGTATTTGTGAGGGAGAGGGAGCCTATGTATGTGAGAGAGTAGTGTGTGAGAGAATGAATGTGTTAATGTGCGTGTGTGATAGAGAGACGGTAACATTTTTGTGGCCCTACCTCCCCAATCCACAACAATCTCAGGGTGACTGGAAATCAAAAGATCACAGGTATGGAAAGCAAGAGATTTTTTAATCCTTATTAGTTTTAATTATTGGGTATAATTTAATGTTTCAACTCTTGAAATATTAAATTTTTAGGGAATAGAACATTCTTTAATTATTGGAAATTTTATTCATCAGATGTTTTGAAATATTTTATTGGTGTTTGGAAAATTTTCAATATTTTATCATTAATTGGTTTGAAATATTCTTTTTCTGTATATGATTTTACTATTATGATTGATGTTTTATATTTCTTGATTTTATTATTTAATGTTTTATGAAGAATGGTAATGTTTCTGTTTTTCCATTGTTACTCTGCATAAAGAGCCTGGCTTGTTGCGGGTTCCAATTCAGTTCTTCTCAGCACATTTCTATTTATACTTTCTGATCTCTTTATTCTGTATTTGGTCAGGGTCTCTCTATGTTCTGCATATGTAACCAAGGCGAGGAATTTTGTTGACATGTAATTGCTGTGTAGGGATCTATAGCCGCCTGGTTCCCTAATAAGAGTTTTATAGGTGTTCTAGGGCCTTATGAAATATATGCAGTCTTACCTTTTCACAGATAAGGTTGTTAGGGTTGTTTTGGTATGGCAGGTTTACTATATTGTAATGGTAATTCTGTTTATTCATGGCTTTCTGAGGGCCAAGCCCACACCCAACATGCATTACAAAAAATCTAATTCCATAGGAGTTCCAAGTGTCTTTTTTGAGGATTTTCTGGTTCGTACCACAGAAGTACATGTAAATATAATATACATGGTGTAAGTGATACTTTTTTCTTCAGAAGACTGTACTTTTCAAAGTTCTTTGTTATGTACAATTTGTTCTAAATGCATAATTTAATTGTGTGTGTCTGTAAAGGGTGTGGGAATATGTGTGTGTGGGGGGGGGGGCAGGGGGGCATGAATGTAAGGCTATAAGGTTTGCCTAGGGTACCTAATACCCTCCCCTATCCATGGGTTTCTGGGCTGGGTGCGGACATATCCATTTTTTAAAATATAGATTGCAGGAGGGAGCTGGGCTTTATTTGACGGGCATGGGACAGGGACAGGGACAGAGACTGAATGAATGGGGGAGTGGGGGACATCACAGGGCAGCAAAAAAGCTAACACAGGCCCTGGTAACTAGATAACACAGAACTGTCATCACTTTCACCATCAACAGACAAGCTGAGTGGGTGGTCTATACAAGAGGCCAGGCATCTACCACCTTATCACACAGCTGAAAAATAAGAGCTCAGGCCAGCCTGAACCAACCAAGGCATTCTCTCTTTCAGCTCTTCCAAAATGGCCCTGGTTCAAAAGATTCCATGATTGGAGGCTTGATGCCCTCTACAATTTACATCAAAGAGTATATACATTGTTATACCTAAAGGATATATTCAGAGCAAGTGGAAAAGAAAGCACAGCCTTCTTCTGCCCTGGGTGCGAAGCTACAGTTCACCGTGAGAAATGAGCACACAGTGTCATTTCTAATAGATTGAGTTATGTGTAAACATGAATGACGAAGATGAATGCAGGAGTAAGTATGTTTGTGTACGTCAATGTGTACTGCTTTCATATGCTTGAGACTGAGAATTACAAAATAAGGCAGGGGTGCAAATAGATTTTAATTCCTATTGATACTGTACTGATGCCCACCTGATCCAAACTGACCTGCCCTGAGCCTGCCCTCTAGGAAGACAGGATGAGACAATTAGCCTTTACCTGTTGTTATTTACCATGTTACAATAACGCAAAACATTTTTTTTTACATAGTCACTGTCATTCAAATTGAATCACTTAGGGATATTGTTATCAGATCTTTATACAATTTGGATAATGTGTTCAAAAAAAGAGAATCTTCATAGTTTCCAACTCACGGCCCTCGAGGACCGGACTTGCCCACCCCTGTCCTAGAGGGAGATTTTAGGCCAGTACTCATTCTGATAGACCTCATCCTGATGAATTCTGGTTCCTGCAGAATGACTTCAAAAGCCACAGTGCATTATGAGGCAAGTTCAAAAATCAGAAACCGGTCTAAACTTCCTGCAGTGATTGGCAGCACCCTATTTCATTTTCTCTTGCAGTTCCAGGTCCTCTACAGGCCAGTGAGCCCTGTCCTATTGACTCCTGTTTCCAGGTTTTTAAAAAATGGCCTTGATGATCCAGGACTGGTTTAGCTGTTCCTTAGAACCTGGAGCCAGGTGCTTACCATAAAAATGATTTGCCTCCTTGCAGTGATTCTGTGCTATTAAAAAAAGCACAAACCTGCTTTTACCACCTTTATATCACCCTATTCTGCAGAGCTGCCAAGTTACCCTGTTCCAGAAGGGAAATTTTAGGCCAGTTCTGGATTTCTGACAACCCCATCCTGATGCATTATGGGACCTGCAATGCTAAATTCAATGGGTAGAATTAGGAACTACAAATACCACCCTATGTAGGGAAGTAAGTGCAAAACCAGGAGTGTCCAAATTGTCTCCCACCTGGAATTGGGTAACTTGGCAGCTATGCATTCTGTTCCTTTATAAGCAAGTGCGACAAATCCTTTTGGGATCATCACGATAAGACCCTAGTCTTGAACTCTGTGAGCTAGAATGGGAAAGGTAGTGGGGGGGGGGGGGTGCTCCATTTCTGTACCGCTTCTCCACTGAGGTTGCCGGAATCGCAAGCCCCCTGCTGCTTATAAAAGCAGGCTGCAGCAGTGTATTGCATGGTGTTTTGGTTAAGAGTTAGAGAGAGTAGGCGTGATTTCCTTGAGTCATTCCCCAGCTAGGGTACTGGATTACACACAGCATGGGCCAATACCTTAGTGGGAAGGGAATCAGTGCATGTCTGGGTTCTGTTTTTGATTAACATTTTTTGATGTTTTTGACTTTTTGGGTTTTCTCCTGTGAGATTCCTGGTACCTCTGGCTGAAGGAATTTGGGGTCTCCACCAGCTAGGGTAGATCAGGAGGTAGGGAAGATTCCACATGGCGACTCACTGCAGGAGGATTCCAGATTTTCTACCTTTTTGTGAAGATTTTTTCTGAGTTCCCAGGAGGAAGTTTTCGGCCACTCTTCCTGTCTGAAGACGGTACACTTGTATAGAGATACTGTGCTCCCTGCTACTGGATTTTTCCTATGAAAAATCCTATTGAGACAACTGAAGAAACAAACTGTGAGTAAGACCTAAATTTCTATTCTGATGACACTCAATCGAGTCCTCACCCTGGGAGAGAGACACTTAAGGTAGACTGTGCAGAGACTGTAATTCTTTTTGCCAATCAGTATTTTTGGGAGGGGGTTTTCTATTCCATCTAAGGATACCCTGCCTGACAGGGAACCTTGGTTGTCTAAACCATAGAGGATGAGAGTTTTCCCTGCTTGATACTGAGAGATGCTTGCACAGATAAATTGGAGAACTATAAATTTCATCTTGTCAAGTCAAGAATTGATATGAACAATGCCAATTTGCTATTTAAGAACTCTGACAGTAAAGATTTAATTTTGGACACACAATCTGACCTCCAGAGTCTTTTGTGGCTCTCACATCCCTTGAATTAAATAGAGACCTCTTACCACCCCCCTAGGGAAAAAAACTGAAAGTCACCCCAGATATCTTGGGCCATGGAGGATTAGCCGTCTTCCCCATTGGAGAAAGCATCCTGTCCTCAGGCCCTCTGCACTCTATCGGGGAAGGAGAAAGTTGGGTCCCTTATGTGTCCCTGCCTTCCTGACCCTAAACTGGAGAGGGAGTTACATTAATAACTCACATAAAACCTGCCATTTATTATTATTAATCATTTAAATAGCACATACCAGATGCATGCAGCACTGTACAGGAACATAATGGAGATTACAATTTATTGAAGACAGACAGACAGGCAAGACGCACAGCAAACTAATAAGAGGCTTTGAGTTAAGAGAGCAAGGTCATGACTGAGGAGGTTTAAAGTAGGAAGGAACTAAACTGGTTGGGTCAAACGTGGGATTAAAGGAGAGAATGCTTTAATAAAGTAAAGTGGTAAAGGATCAACAATTTACCTAATTGATGAATCAGCCAAAAATTAAACCTTTACTCCAGAAGCAATCCATATAAGAAAAACAGAACATGTGGCTCTATCTCAAGTGGCTTTTTCATAAGAAAATACAGCCAATAAGTTTTAGACCAGCGGTTTCCAAACTATGGATCATGGACCACATGCAGCACATGGACAGATTTTAACTGGCCTACTAAGTCTCAATGGAATTCAATTATCTGTGGTCTCTAATAACAGCTTCCATCTCAAGTGCATGGTTTTTCACCCTTCCTTCCCTTCCTCAATCAGTTTCTAATGGTCTGAGCAAGCAATGTCAAGAAGAAGAGATGCTAAAGCCAGAAAGGAGAGGAGGAGTATGGACAATAAGATTTAATAAATTCAAATTCAAATGTACCCTGGTGCTGATCAACATATGCAGCAGGACCTGGGAAGAGGCTGAAACCAGCTCCATGATGCTGAGAGGAGCTGACACCAACGCTGGTATTACCACCACCATTGGTAGCATCACTGACACTACAAGAAGCTACTACTGCTGCCACCCCCACTCCCGCTGAGAGGAGCTGAAACCTCAGAAAGTTGCTGCTCACATAGAATTCACTCACCACCACTGGAAGAGGATTGGGGTTATTGTCTGCAGACCGGGCATCTTGTTTCCCATCCTCACATACTCTATGTCCTCTCCTGGTTTGACCGGACCCCTCCTCCTCCTCTCTCTAACTCCTCCCACCCCAAATGGCCTACTATTCCTTGGCTAATTCCCAGAGTAGATCCCAGCTCTCTGCCTTTGCAGGGCAGTGACCGTGAGGGGGTTCCACTGCTCCCTGGCTGCCACAATAATGTCTTGCTTTCAGACTGATGGTGGAAAGGAGGGTGAGTAAACACTCAGGGGATCTAATATGTTGATTCCTAAAGTCCTGGATTCGGAATCTGGCAGAGTCAGGAGGTCTTCAAAACTGATGTCCTGGGAGACTTACTCTTCCCACCTTTGGGATGATTCCTTTGAGGAAGGTGGTGTGCTCAACTTCATCAGTGGTACTCCCGTTGGTGTGTTATGGTAATGGTAATCTTTATTTAACATACTGATTTTCGGTAAAATTTCACACCGGTGTACAATAGCAAATTAAATGAAACTTAATTATATAAAAAGAAAAAAGTAAAAATTAAAATAAAACAAAACGATTAAAAACTGAATTATTAACATATTTAATTAAACAGACAGAACATTCAGTACAACGAGATGAATAAAAATCTAGAATACATCAGTGACCAGAACTGTAATTTTGGAATACTACCAGAGACTACCCCGAGGAAGTTTATAAATTATTTATGAAAAATCTTTGCAAACATCCAGGATTTAATTAATTTTCTGAATTTTAAAATGTGCTTAATGAATGTAATTCCAAGGGCAGAGAATTCAAAATTTGAGGTATTTAATATTGTAATGTTCATTCTCTGGTCTCCTTAGATCTGATTTCTCGTGGTGAGGGAATGTGCCAAAATCCTTTTTCAGAAGATCTAACCCCTTGAGTTCCTATATGGTAGTAAGAGGTTTACTAAGTGAACTGGCATATTTCTGGACAGGGCCTTGCAAGTAAAGCACAAGATTTTAATAATAGTCTTGCTGCAAACTGCAAGCCAGTGTAGTTCATGTAGAAAGGGGGGCACGTGGTCAAATTTTGAGGCACCAATTACAATTTTGGCTACAATGTTCTCAAGTAGTTACAATCATCTATGGTTAATTTCTATTATGTCAACATAGAGAGAATTACAATAACCAATTTTTTATAATATTATCATATTACCTAAATTTTTCAAGTCATCTTTACTTAATAGGGCAGTAATTTTCTGTAACATTCGAAATTTGTAAAAAAAATAAATCTGGTTAGCAGAGAAACTTGCTTTAACACTGAAAGTGCACTATCTCAATTCATCCTTAATATTTTGATGACAAGAGAGATTGCCGCACTGTGCATGCAAGAAGCCAATATAACATTAGATTTGCATTTCCCAAACCAGATCACTTGAGATTTCAGAGGATTGATTTGCAGTGTATTATCAAATAACAATTTATCAATCCTATCTAAATACTCATTGAACCTATCTATATCTTGTGTGGAATTTGAACTAAAAGTTACTAAAACTTGTATATCATCAGCATATACATAGAACTGAAATCTAGACTTTGGACCAAAACTTGCAGAGGGTCTAAAAACAATTTAAATAACAGAGGAGATAAAATAGAACCCTGAGGTACTCCACAAGTAACACGTTTAAAAGAAGAGGACTCATTTCTCCAATTTACATAAATATAATTATTGGTAAGTGTATCAGGTTTGTTTTCCTTTATGTTTTGAAGCTTGCCAAGCCTGATATCTTGAAATGTTTCCTTTGTTTTCGCTTCTTGATTATGTCTAGTTCCTCCCCCCCCGCTTCTTCCCAAGTTCCACCTTAACAGTGATGGTGGGGTCAAAAGTGAATGGTTTTAGGATTCCAAGCTTCCCTTGTTACTCCTCAGCCTTTTGAATTCTCCTCAGCCTTTTGTTACTCCTCAGCCTTTGATTACTCCTCAGCCTTTTGTTATTCCTCAGCCTTTTGATTACTCCTCAGCCTTTTGATTAGAGTTGCTTGTTCACCCTCTTCCATATTGGTCTTCTTTTCATTCTCTTTGGTTGCATCTCTTTGTTCATTCTGGTGTGCTAGAACATTCTCAGATGAAGCAATGGTGGTGCCTGTAACTGGAGCTCCTGGGTTGCTTGAGGAGGTTATAGCTGGAACTTTCATGATTGGGCCAGGGTGAAAGTGGGGTCCTTCAGCAGACGTTTCTAGTAGTTTTTTCTATTCTTCTTTAGAACATAAGAACATAAGAAATTGCCATGCTGGCTCAGACCAAGGGTCCATCAAGCCAAGCATCCTGTTTCCAACAGAGGCTAAACCAGGCCACAAGAACCTGGCAATTACCCAATCACCAAGAAGATCCCATGCTACTGATGCAATTAATAGCAGTGGCTATTCCCTAAGTAAACTTGATTAATAGCTGTTAATGGACGTCTCCTCCAAGAACTTATCCAAACCTTTTTTTGAACCCAGCTACACTAACTGCACTAACCACATCCTCTGGCAACAAATTCCAGAGCTTTATTGAGTGAAAAAGTATTTTCTCCAATTAGTTTTAAATGTGCTACTTGCTAATTTCATGGAATGCCCCCTAGTCCTTTTATTATCTGAAAGTGTAAATAATCGATTCACATCTACTCGTTCAAGATCTCTCATGATCTTAAAGACCTCTATCATATCCCCCCTCAGCCGACTCTTCTCCAAGCTGAACAGCCCTAATCTCTTCAGCCTTTCCTCATAGGGGAGCTGTTCCATCCCCTTTATCATTTTGGTTGCCCTTCTCAGTACCTTTTCCATCGCAACTGTATCTTTTTTGAGATGCAGCGACCAGAATTGTACACCGTATTCAAGGTGTAGTCTCACCATGGAGCGATACAGATGCATTATGATATTTTCCGTTTTATTAACCATTCCCTTCCTAATAATTCCTAACATTCTGTTTGCTTTTTTGACTGCTGCAGCACACTGAGCCGACGATTTTAAAGTATTATCCACTATGATGTCTAGATCTTTTTCCTGGGTGGTAGTTCCTAATATGGAACCTAACATCGTGTAACTACAGCAAGGGTTATTTTTCCTTATGTGGAACACCTTGCACTTGTCCACATTAAATTTCATGCCCAATCTTCCAGTCTTGCAAGGTCCTCCTGTAATGTATCACAATCCACTTGTGATTTAACTACTCTGGATAATTTTGTATCGTCCGCAAATTTGATAACCTCACTCATCGTATTCCTTTCCAGATGATTTATATATATATACTAGCTATACCCGGCCACACGTTGCCGTGGCTCAGTCTGGTTTAATTTCACAATGTGCAATAGCTCTGCTCTGGCCGTCCCAACTCCCTCCCCCGCTTCCCCGGCAGTGGACGGACTGGCTCGGCAAATCTTTTACCCTTTCCTCCTCCTGTGTGTAACTGTCTGGCAGTCCCTACTCCCTCCCCCTTCCCCAGTGGCGGAGGAATGGGCTGAGCCATTTCTCAGAGCGACGACTCGTCTGCCCTTTTCTCCTCCCCTCTGTGACACCCAGCAGGTAGCGCAGAGCTCTATGGTCCGTACATACGCAGTAGAGCTGCTCTCTACTGCGCATTTGCAGTCCATCAGTCAGAGCCCATTTATATTGTAGATAGCGTGTGTTGCTTTTACGTCCAACAGATGGCGCTGTTTTTCCAAAAAAGCATGTTTTTACCTGTCACAGGTGTGACATCTATATAATATAGTTATATAAAAACATGTGTAAAATCGAATGCAACATTGTGTCAAAATTTCAAAGCAATCGGTGAAGAACATTTGGAGATTTAAGATTTTGAACAAACGAACATTTACCTGTTGTTAAATTGGTAGTATCTTTCACAGCCATAGAATTGGAGCAAACTGAACAATTTTTGCATGGTTGATATGATCCCACAATCTTAACATCTAGACCAGGAGAGCTGGAACTGTCAGATAGTACTAATATATATTTTACGTTTGTAGCTCTTGAAAAAGTGATTTGTGGTGGTGATTGAAAAATGTCATGTATCTGCAGAATATGCCAATTCTTTAAAACAGACTGCTGAATCAGATAGGCTTCTGATGAATAAGGAAGAACACAAGTGTACTACGATGAATCATCTGTAGAGCGCAGAAGAAAAATCCCCTCGTGATGTGAGAATTTAGCACATAAATAAGCCTTGCGAATACATGAGCATGGATAGCCTTGAGCCAAAAAACATTCCATTAGTGATTTGGACTGAATTTCAAAATCTGCCTTAGTAGTGCACAAATGTCTTAGACGGATGAATTGACTGAATGGAAGATTCAATTTAAAAGTCCATGGATGTGCGCTGGCAAAATGTAAGTATATATTAGAACAGACAGGTTTTCTAAAAATAGAAGTGATGAATCCTTCTTTTGTCATTGTAATTCTAATATCCAAAAAGGAAATAGATGTACTTTGGAATTCTGTTGTAAATTTTAACTTCATGTTGCAAATATTGAGCCATTCCACAAAGGCACCAAAACCTTCCTTTGTACCTCTCCATAAAACAAAGACATCATCGATGTAACATTTCCAAATAATCAACTGACTCTGATTTACGCGCGCAGGGCTTTTAAAATCTAGCCCTTAGTATTTAAATACTATTATATTACCATATACTAGGAGATTTGTTGTTACATGATATTCATACCCCTCAGGTTTTAACTTTGTTAACATTGGCAAGCATCTGTACTCAATTAACCATGGATAGTATTATTTTGTTTATCAAGGTTTATAAATTCTTATAAATAAAAGCTTCTTTCAGGACTGAAAAATCATGTACATCTTCAAAAAATCTTCAATGAAAAGTGTGACAATCTGTAAAGATTTTGGTATTCTATCTCACTTAGAAGTGTTTCAGTTCTAAGATAAGTAAGACAGTTTAATAACTTAAGAAACAATTAAAGAACCTTGCGCCATATATAATTCTTAGAACATATTAATTTCTTTCCTACTAAATACTATGGGGCAGATTTTAAAAGGTACGCGAGTGGCCTACATTTGTGTGCGCTACCCGGCACGCACAAATGTATGCCCAATTTTATAACATGCGCAAACAGCCGTGCGCATGTTATAAAATCAGGGGTTGGCGCGCGGAAGGGGGTGCACACTAGTGCACCTTGTTCGCGCCAAGCCCTCGGGGAGACCAGCTGGCTTTCCTCGTTCCCTCCTAGGCTGCTCCAAAATCGATCCCCCGGCCCAGCAGCCGTGGAAAAGACTCTGGCCACATCCCTACCCTGCCCCACCCCGCCCCCACCCCACCCCCGGACCGCCCCCGGACTGCCCATTTTTTCAAGCCCCAGGACTTACATGTGTCCCGGGGCTTTACGTGCACCGCCTTTTGAAAATAGGCCCGGCGTACGTAAACACCCCCCCCCCCCCCCCCATGCGCGTAAATCCTCCTGGATTTCCACGCGTAGGGCTTTGAAAATCTGCCCCATGCTTTTTAATAATACAGTTTCCTTCACATAAATCCCCCTGTGAATATTGTGACTTTTTCCTACAGAATTCTGTAAGAGTAGGAAACTTTCAAGATTTATGGAATGCCTCGTACAGAATGATGAGCTCTCTTGTAAACTGTAGCTCTCCACTAAAGAAGCTGCCATTTTTAGGAAGAAACCACATGGTTTCCCATCTGTTCCCAAAAAATGTGATAATTAGGATCCTATCATGCCAATACAGAAGACCAGAAACATTTGTCGAAATGTGTACTATCTGCTTTCAAGGTCAAATCTTGTGAGCAGAGTTTCAGAAAAGATAATTATGCGAGCAGTTACATAACGCTCTGCACTTGGCAACAATTTTATACTTATTTATTAACTGCCAGGTTTAGATGTAGTATGGCTTTGTTCCTTCATTCTTCAGAGCAAATTGCATATGAGACAGTGATAAAAATGTCAGGGCTATTTTCACTTAAGTTGCTATTTTGTTGATTGATTGATTTGCTTATTTATATGGTGGCCTTAACCTTATGGGAGTGCCACCCTTAGTTTGCACTAGTTTATACTATGCTAATAGACTGTAACCTCTCTGTAATATAAAGGTAGGAGTCACACTCATTCCTCGGGCTAAATCCTGACAAAGTCCTAATTAATCCCATTGTGGATTTTTGGATGGGGGAGAGTAGCCCTCCAACTTCCAAGGCACAGGGTGAAAGTTTTTACAGAGGGTATTATCTCGGGGCCGATGCAATACAGTGCGCTTGAGCACTGTTTAACCCGCTGTCGGATGCTGGTTAATAGGCGTTAATCCACTCCTAATGCAATAGGGGCATTAGCTCCTACTTAACATGCGTCCGACGCGGAGTGAATGAGTTAGCGCTCATCACATGCAAATGCATGTGAATGAGGCTATTACTCATTCATTCCAAATGCAAAAAGATAAATGTGCATCTCAGATGCACATTTATCACTCAGATATTAACTCCTGCCTGGAGCAGGCGTTAATAGCTGAGTGCATTGAAAAGAAGTACAGAAAAGCAGAAAAAAACTGCTTTTCTGTACTTCTTTTTTAAAGTAAAAAAAATTAATAAAATAGCTCGGCAGAGCACCGATAAACCCGACGGCCGTTTTCATTACTGGAAGACAGGCAGATTATGAAAACCGAGGCCAAGTTTACCGGCATCGGTCTTCATAACCAGCAGGCGCGGCGGGTCGCGTTAGCAAGGAGACGCTAAGGTCGCGCAAGCCCCTAATTTTCATATTACATGCGTTAAGAAAGCGGATGCTGAAAAGTCAGCGCCCGCTTTCCTCGAAGATTATTGCATCGGCCCCTCAGTATGCAAGCTGGGTGAATATGAGTGTCAATAAATCAGAGTGGATATACTGGATGGATGCTCCAAATTAAAGGAATTTACTGTGTAAACTGGCACCATACTGTTTCATCCATATTCAGTGTAAAATCCCAAGTCTTGATCTGTGTAAGTGTTCCTCAGAGATGCAGGCTTTAAGATGTCCTCCCTCTCAGGGTATCTTAGAATAAAAGTCTCCCAGAATGGTCCCCCAACTGGTAATCGATTGAAAAGACCACCTGAAGTTACAGATGTTTTCCAAAATCTCCAATTATCCCAGGGGTCTCCAGCTGACATCCTTAACACCTCCCCAGCTCTCTGAGATGTTAATTGGATCTTTCTGGATGAAAATCCCAAAGATCAGCACAGCAGGGACAACTCTTCTTTCTCTACTTCTGGGCAAGAAGGGTGACAGAAACTTCCCCCCACAATTAAAGGACAAATCATTCAAAAATCTACAAAGGCTTCACCAAACATGCAGGGATACTACACTCCAAACAATGGAAGGGAATTAGAAAAATGTTTTTTTTTCTCTTCCTAGTCTTTCCCAGGGCAAGATTGCTTCCCTCCTTGAGCAGAATTAACAGGAACTAGTGACAAATTCAGAATGAAATCCCCAAACTCTTAAAACAAGCCAAAATACTAGCCAGGTTGTGCACCAGGAAAGCGCTATCTATCTCACTTTCTATTTTGTGTTGGTGGAGCCTGAGGCCCATCTAATAGAAAGAGGGAAGCAAGGAGAACAGATCCTTCCTTTCAACTTCCAAAACAAAAAGCCACACTAATCTAAAACGCCACTCGCTCTAGGGCAGGCAGGAGCCCACCACCGCAGCAACCTCTTTGAAATCCTATTTCTTTTACTCAGGCATATGATCTCTAAACTTTCATCCTATGATTATACTTTTAAGATGTTGGGGATATTTTTAAGAGGTGGAACTGTGTGTTTATCTAGTTTTTCTATTTTCTCTGAATAATTATTTCTTTATGTTTCTATGTGTATGTAGATTGTTTTTTTTCAATTGATGACATTGTTTTAAATTAGTTTTGATTGTAATATTTATAAAGATTTGTAAACCACTTTGATTATAGTTTTATAATGGCAACTAATCAAGTAAGTAATAATAATAATAATAATAATAACCTCACAGGGGTACTTTAGCAAAATGGCCCATTTCTCATGGAGATCCCAAGAGGAAAAAGAGGTGGCATTTACTTATTAAAAATAATAGGTGATAGATTGACTCACTTACTATGCCAAGACATTTGAAACAGTAAATCATAGAAAACTGGTAGAAATAATGCATAAAGCTGGTATATCTAAACATGAAATCAGGTTAATCATTAATTTATATTGGAATAACGGTGGAAAACACAAAGAATATGGAAATAAAAGGGGAAGTAAGGCAAGGATTCATTTTCTCCCCATTTGTATTCAATTTGTAACATAGTAAATGATGGCAGATAAAGATCAAAAAGGCCCCTCTAGACTGTTCAGCAGTGTGTTTTTGTGGCATTTTACCATTATCATCCTCCCTATTGGCTCTTGTCCATCACCTGAGTGTGTAGCACAGCCCACCTGTATCCTGCTGCTCCTCCCCCGCTAGAGCTGCTGCCTGCCCTACCTTGCAGAACTGCCACCTGTGTGCCTTCCGGGAAAAATAGGTGTGTGTGTGTGTGTGTGTGTGTGTGCGCATGTGTGTGTGCTGTAGGGATGTGCATCCATAAAACTTTCATTTTGTCATCGTCCCCCCCTTTCTTTTTTTCTTTCATTAGGTTTCTTTCATTTTTTTAATTATTCATTTAGTGTGCCTATTTGATTTAGTTCACATTATTTTTTTATTTAGTGTGCATTATTTGAGTTAGTGCACACTGTTAAAGTTGTATTAGTGTGCACTAAATCTAAATAGTGCACACTAAATAAAACAATTAAAAATAAACAACATTTTGTGAAAAGTTCCCAGACACTGAGACTCCCTTTTCCACTGCAAGAAGAGACTCACAAAGAAATAAAGACTGATGTCACGCTCACTCCACTGATGTTTTCTCTAGCCATTGTATGTTTCAGGCAGACAGATATAATGCCAGTGCCACTGCAGATTTTACATGAAGTCACATCTCTACACACGAATCTCTCTCTCTGCGCTGTCTGCAGTGAGTGTGTAAAGTTAAACTCCACTGCGCACAGCACAAAGATGTCAGACTTTCCCTTCTGCTTATTCAGCGAGTGATAGTAGATACACCACTGTAACAGTGCATCACACTGAAGAGAAAGGGCAGAAGTTTTTAATCACACCAATAGAGAGTTGATGCATTTGTAATAGCTTCTTTCAATATGGTCCACTGTTGTTTCACTTCAGCTATCATCTCCCAGGGTTCTAGTTTCCTCTCAAGGTACTCCCCATTTTACTGATTTTGTATTTTTGAAACTCAAAACTTGTGTAGCCTCTGTACCAAATGACTCCCTTGCAAGCCTTGGAGAGAATTTGGCTAGCTACCCCAGAGTAGCATTTGATGAAGTTCCACATGAGAGACTCATCAGAAAATTATAAAAGTCATGAGTAACTTCAAAAGGGCATGGGATAGATACCATTGCATGCTAAGCAAATACTAGATGTCGGAAATGAATAAAGGGGAGCATTGGGGGTAACCTGTAGAGAGTTGCAGTTGTTATCTTTAACAGAATGCATGGGAGTAACCAGCATGGCAGTTACTACCCTTAACAGAAAGTATGGAGGGAATCTGCAAAAAGAGGCAATTACTACCATTAACAGTAGCACGAGGGTAACCTACATGAAGTGACAATTTCTACCCTTAACAGAAAGCATGGAGCGACTGTTACTACTCTTAACAAAAGATATGGAGGTAAGCTGCACTGAGGGGCATTTACTACCCTTATAACAGGCATGGGAGTAACCTGCACAGAGTGGCAGTCACTATCATTGGCAGCTTGCTGGGCAGACTGGATGAACCATTTCGTCTTCAGCTGCCATCTATACTATGTTACTATATGTTCGATAGGAGGCAATTTCTTATTGTAGTCTGGTAATTGCTTAAAAGATAGAAACTAATTCTAAATGGGCTTTTTTCCCAATGGAGAGAAGTGAATAGTGGAGTGCCTGAGAGATCTGTACAGGGACTTGTGTCATTTAACATATTTGATCTAGGAAAAAAGAGAAATGAGCAAGGCGATCAGACTTGCAGATGACACAAAATTATTTTTTTGCTTCAGTTTTTACTGAGGAGGATGTAAGGCAGATATCCATTCCAGAAGTGATATTTAAAGATGATGATGCAGAGGAAAAGAAACAAATCTCAGTGAACCTGGAAGACGGTAACAGGGAAAACTGACAAACTAAAGAGTAGCAAATCACCTGGACTGGATGGCATAAATCCCAGTATAATGAAAAACAAAAACAGAAAAATGAAATTGCAGACCTGTTATTATTAATAAATAATCTATCTTTTAAATCAGCCTTGGTACCTGAAGATTGGAGGATGGCCATATAATGCCAGTTTTTAAAAAGGGTTCCAGAGGTGATTCATGAAATTACAGACCTGTGAGATTTATGTCAATTCTGAGAAAAATGATTGAAACTATTATAAAGATCAAAATTAGTGAACATATAGATATTCATATTTAATGGAACAAGACCAACATGGGTTTAGCCAAGGAAAATCTGCTACATTTGTTAAAGCATAAATAAACATGGATAAAGGTGAGCTGTAATGCAGATGGAGAAAGTGGATCCTTGTGACTGTCATGTGGTTGACACAGCTAATTACGAACCCGTTAGGCCCACATAGGCAGCTGGCAGAGAAGCCCATAGGAGAGACCAACTGGAGATTCAGCTTTACCAGACAACTCCCCTGCAGGTTGAACCCTTGAGTTCTGGTGGCCGGCAGGACTCAGGTGGGTCCCTGGGGCTATCCAGATTGAATGTCCAATCCAAGCAAGGGTTGTGGCAGGTAGCAGACAGCAGAATGGAATCCAAGCCAGAGATTTGGGCAGACAGCAGACAGGAAAGGTCAGGAGCCAGGCCGAGGTCAGAAACATGAGAATCAATCCAAGATAAACAGGGCAGAGAAGACAGAAAAGACAAACAGGAGAAATGAGACAAGCAAGGTAGGGCACAGGCAGGGACAGGAAACTAGGACGAGGAACAAAGAAATGAGAAGGCAACCAAGGAGATAAGGAAACAAGGCAAGGAACAGACAAGGCACAAGACACAACTACCAACAGGCACTGTGACACAAGAATGCCAGGAAGTCTCGGTTAAGGGTCCTATAAAAGGAAGTCCAGATTTACAGGAAGCTCTATCCTGGGTCCTTGGAACAACATGTTGCTGGAGTTGCTTCAGACAAGTGGTGAGGTGCGTATCATGAGCAAATTGATATAGGGGTAGATTTTATAAAAGTACGCCCGTGCGTACTTATGTTCACGCACCAGGTGCAAACAAAAGTACGCCGGATTTTAATAGATACACGCGTAGCCGTGCGTATCCTTTAAAATCCGGGGTCGGCGCGCGCAAGGCTGCCCAAAATCGGCAGCCTGCGCGCACCGAGATGCGCAGCCTGCCTCCATTCCCTCCACCCCCGCACCTTCCCCTCCCTTCCCCTACCTAACCCACCCCCCCAGCCCTATCTAAACCCCCCTCCACCTTTGTTTTAAAAGTTACGCCTCTCGCACGCTGGCGATTCCCCGGCCCGGGAGCTGTTTTGGAGGCCTCGGCCATGCCCCCAAAATGCCCCTAGGCCGAAACCACGCCCATGGCCCCCACCCCTGTCCCCGAATGACACGCCGGCCGCGACACGCCCCCGACACGCCCCCCAGGAAAGCCTTGGGATTTACTCACATCCCGGGGCTTTGCGCGGGCTGGCAGCCTATGCAAGATAGGCTCGACGCGTGCAGGGGGGGGTTGGGGTAGGTTTTCGGGGGGTAAGCGCATAACCTACGCGCGTACCCCTTTGAAAATCTGCCCCACAGTGTATCTGAACTTGCAGAAACATTTGACAAAGTACCACATGAGGGACTCTTGCAGAAAATAAAAAGTCATGGGATAGGAGGTAATGTTCTATTGTGGATTGAGAAATGATTAACAGATAGAAAACAGAGAGTAGGACTAAATGATCAATTTTCTCATTGGACAAGAATTAGAAAAGGTACGGAGAAGGGTGGACAAAATAATAAAGAGATGGAATGATTCTTTTAAAGAAAAGTTAAAGAGGTTAGGGCTCTTCAGCTTGGAGAAAAGACAACTGAGGGAAGATAAGATAGAGGAATATAAATTAATGGGTGGATTAGAAAAGGTAAATGCAAATTGGTTGTTTATGTTTTCAAAAAGTAGAAAGTCTAGCGGACATACAATATGAAATTACTAGGTGATAGATTTAAGACAAATATTAGAAAATTATTTTTTATTCAATGCATATTAAACTCTGAAATTCATTGTTGGAGAATGTGGTAAAAGCTGTTAGTGTAGCTGAGTTTTAAAAAGATTTAGACACGTTTCTGGAAGAAAAGTCTATAAACCATTATTAAACTGGACCTGAAAAAATTCATTGCTTGTCCCTGGGATAAGCAGCATTGGATCATTTGAAATTAGGAATCCTGCCAGATTTTGTGACCTGGATTGGCCACTGATAGAAACAGGATGGGCTTGATGGACCTTTGGGCTGACCCAGCACTGAAAAACTTATGTTCTTATTATGTCCTTTGTTAAAACATGAGCTGATTGTAAGGAATTGCAAGAGAACCTTATGAGACTGGGGATTAGGGATGTGCAGAGGGATGCCATAACGTTGCATTCGGGATTCGTATTCGTCAGGGGGGGGGGGCAGATACGTTGCATTCGGCAAGAGGGCCCCCCAATACGTTTATATGTTAATTCCTATTCGTTTCCCCGCTAAAATTAAATTAACTACAACTCCCCACCTCCTGACCCCCCCAAGACTTACCAAAACTCCCTGGTGGTCCAGCGGGAGTCCGGGAACCATCCCTGCACTCACACCCTCGGCTGCCGGTTTCAAAATGGCGCCGATAGCCTTTGACCTACTATGTCACAGGGGCTACCGGTGCCGTTGGTCAGCCCCTGTCACATGGCCATCGGCGCCATCTTGTGCTCCTACCATGTGAAAGGGGCTGAGCAATGGCACCGGTAGCCCCTATGACATAGTAAGGGCAAAGGCTATCGGCGCCATTTTGATTACTGGCAGCCGACGGCCGGAGTGCAAGAGGTCACTCCTGGACCCCCGCTGGACTTTTGGCAAGTCTTGTGGGGGTCAGAAGGGTCCCCCAAGACTTGCCAAAAGTCCCTGGTGGTCCAGTGGGGATCCGGGAGTGATCTCCTGCACTCGGGCCGTCAGCTGACAGTAATCAAAATGGCGCCGATAGCCTTTGCCCTTACTATGTCACAGGAGCTACCGGTGTCATTGGTCAGCCCCTGTCACATGGTAGGAGCACAAGATGGCACCGATGGCCATGTGACAGGGGCTGACCAATGGCACCGGTAGCCCCTGTGACATAGTAGGTCAAAGGCTATCGGTGCCAGGTTACCCAGGTTACCAGGTTACCCAGGTAGAGAGTCCATCAAGCTAGATTGCGAGAACATTGCACAAATCTCATCTTTAGGTGAATTTCCTCACTCCGAAGGTCATCAAATCTTCACAAGAGAACACTGTTCTGTTTGTATGTCTCACTTTGAATGTCAAAGTGGCCCCTAATCCCTACACTGATACCTAAACCTCACTCGAGTGTCTAGGTGGGCCTCCCATAGAGATATAAATACCTATCTAGTGTGAGGGCATTATGGCTAGGTGCTCTCTCTCTCTCTCATATCACACCAAATGTTATGGTGCTTTCACATGCAAAAACACCATATAGCACTTTGATAAATGACCCCCTATGTTTGTTAGGTTTAATGTGTATTATTTCATTTTCGCATAGTAATAATTGTCTTGCCAAAATGATAAAAATACAATTTAAGAAAAAAGTACTGGGATATCCACAAGTGTTCAAGTGTCCAGACATCGTTTAAGCCTCATATCCAATCAATTGAAAGCCTGCTTAATAGGAATGCCTTTAGCAGAGGTATAAAGGCCTTACGGCATTCAATCAGAATCAGACATAAAGCAGCAGGAAGGGAGAAAGCAAAACTGGGAATATAATAATACCTCTGTTTCGATCCATGGTGTGGCCACACCTTAAGTACTGTGTGCCATTCTGATCAAAAAAGGAACTAGAAAAAGTACAGAAAAGGGGAACAAAAATGATAAAGAGAATGGTTCAGCTCCCTTATGATGAAAGGCTAAACAAACTAAGGCCCTTCACCTTGGAGAAGAGATGACTTAAAGGGGAAATGGAAGAGGTTTATAGAATTAGAACACTAACAAATAGTACAAGGACTCGGGACATCCCCGAAACTAACAAGGAGCAGATTTTAAAGACATTTAAGAAAGTATTTTTTTTCAGTTTACATACAATTAAGCAATGAAACTTGTTGCCAGAATATGTGGTTAAGGTAAGTGGTATAAAAGAAGTTTAAAAAAGAATTGGACTAGTTTCTGGAGGTTAGGTCCATAAATAATTATAAGCCAGATGGATTTTTGGTTTTCTACCTCTTAATTGTTGAGAAGAGGAACAGATTTTCATATTGGGATTAGTAGGGTACTTCTAGGTAACTTAGATTGGACATCGTTGGAGACAGGATTCTGGGGTCGATGGTCTGCCTCAGAATGACATTTTGCATGGTTTTATATACATATTTACACCTGCTATTGTGTGCGCAAAGTTTTCTAGGGAAGTAATATATGCATGCTTTTGAAAATGCAAAAGCTTGACCATAAATGAAAACACCTTCCCAACGCTGGCTCTGGGAACACTACTGCTCACTAGCGACGTAAGTACGAGCATATCCGGCATGCAGGTATTCTTTTACCGGCGTATCAGGTGGGCAATTTTGTAAAAGCTAGGGCTGCTCACTGAACATTTTTTTTTCATTTTGTTTTGGTTTTTGTTTCTTTTTTTTGCTTTTTTTTGTTTTGTTTCATCTATTTAAAAGAAAACAAATGAAATAAAAAAAAAAACAGAAAAACAAACAAAAAAAAAAAAGTAGGCCTGCTGCTCTTCTCTTCTGTCACTGTCACTGCCACTACCACTACCAAAGTCCCCCATTGTGCCTTCTGCAGGTCTAAGGATAGAAGCGATCCCCAATGGTTCCTGTCCTGCCAGGTACCCATCTCAAAACGTCACCAGCCAGCCCTGAGGCCAGCGGCACAAACTCTGGGCAACAACACATCGGTTTCTCACCCCCCCCCCCCTAACATGTATGGTTTCCTTACACCCCAAATGCATGACTGTGCATGTTTTTGCATTGAATCTTCACTGCCATGCATGAGTTTGAAGATTCTCCACTCTGTCCTTGTTCTCTGTCCTATGAAAAATCCCGATTCTGTCAAATGGAGGTCCGTCATCTGATGATGTTAGAATGGTGCTTAACATGACTGATATGGCTGCTGGGGAGGATACCCTACCACCCCCCTCTCTTCTATTATCTCTTGAGGCTGAAAAAAAACCTTTGATAAAGTGAAGTGGCAATATCTATTGAAAGTGCTTATGAGAAAGAATTTCAGCCAGAGCTTTAGAAGTTGGATTTAAGAACTATTCAGGTCCCCCCCCCTGTGCAAAGTCCAAGTTAATGACATACTTTATGGGTCCCTTCCCCTGGGTAGGTCTTTTGTCCTCCCTCCTGTTTACACTTTCTATTCAGCCTTTTGCCCATTTAATTAGGGCCTACCCTGATATTTCACAGATTGAGATAGAATGCATAAATTGCTCTACAGAAAGACAAGGCTCTGCTCTTTTGCTACAAAGCCCACTATTTCCTTATCAAATCTACTAAAGTTATGTGGAGAATTTGTCAGTTACTCGGGCTACAAAATTAGAGGCACAAAATCTATTGCACTCCTCCTATATCTCTTTTGCAGACTAAAGACCAGTTTCCAGTTTCAATGGGTTTCTGGTTTCCTTTCCTACTTAAGCATCACATTTTCCCACACACTGGCTAAGAAGTATCTCTATAACTTCCGCAGAACCGTAAGACAGCTCCAAGCTGATTTGGCGTCTACTCTCATGCTCCTGGGTGGGGTGGATTAATGCTATTACGATAAATGCCATGCCCAGAATTCTTTTCTAATTGTATTTATTAGCATGCCTTATCCCTTATGATTTCTTTGCTGAAGTCAGCAAAACTTGCTGTTCTTGAAACAGTTAAAAGGGGAGCTGACCCTGCTGCACTTCAAGAACTGCTATTGCTACTTCTTCAACTGTTTATCATTTCTAAAGTGCTAGCAAAGATGTACAGATGTACTGAACATAAGAGACAATCTCTGCCCCATGGGGCTTTCAACCTCATCAAGACAAACACAGGACAAACAAGAGCCTATGGGAAGTGTATTTATTGCACGGAAGTGCTCAGAATTTAAAAGCAACTTCAAAAAGATGAGTTTTTAAACTGGACTTGAATACAGCCAGAGAGGGAGTATGACACTGATTCAGGAAGTCTATTCCAGACATAAGGCACAGGAAGATGGAAAGCATAGAGTTAGGAGCTGGTGGTAGAGGAGAAGGAAATACAGTAGATAAGATTGACTTGTTCAATGGCTGGAATTCATGAGGAAGGGTGTAAGGAGAAAGAAGAGGTGCTGCAGAATGAAAACATTCATAGGCAGGTAAGAGACGCTTGAACTGTGTGCAGAAGTAGGCAGGAGTATAGCGACTTGAGAAGAGGAGTTCCATGGTTGTAGCGATGTTGAAGACAGATAAGTCATGCAGCTGAATTTCGAATAGATTGCAACTGAGAAAAGAGGAAATCCTGTGAAGAGCAAATTGCAGTAGTCTAAATGGGAGGTGATGAGAAAGGAGATGAACCCTCTGGTAGCATGGTTAGAAAGAAAAAATGGATTTTAGCGATATTATAGAAGCTTCAAAATGCTTATCAGTGTTTTGGATATGCATAGAGAAGGTGAAAGAGGCATCAAAGATAACCCAAAGATTACAGGCTGAGGGAATTGGGAGGATCTGAGCACCAGCCACAGAGACAGAAAAAGAGGGACAAAGGGAAGAGGGTTTTGAGGCTGGGAGCTGGGGGCTGGGGGCAGGGGGCAGGGGAAACAAGAAGTTCCATTTCATCCAGGTTAAGTTTAAGGTTGTGGTGTGATATCTAGGTGGCAACGTCAGAGAAGCAGGTTGAAATTTGGGATTCAATTCATGGTGAAATTTCTGATGTAGAGAAGTAGATCTGGAAATTATCAGCATAAAAGTAGAACTGAAAGCCATGTGAGGAGGTCAGAGCACCAAGGGAAGAAGTTTTGTGCTAAAGAGAAGAGGGACCAGGACAGAGCCATGAGGCACATCGATTGATAGTGGAATAATGGAAAAGGGAGAACCACCAGAGGATACAGTAAAAGTACGACGGGAGAGGTAGAAATAAAACCCAAGATAAAACAGAGACCCAAAATCCAAACAAGCAGTGTGTGTCAAGGAGTAGAACGTGATCAATGGTGTCAAAAGCAAAAGACAGGTCAAGGAGGATAAGGATTGTGTAAAGGCCTTGGCCTTGAGCATGAAGACAGCACACTCACTGGAGACTTTTGTTAGAGCAGTTTCTGTGGAATGTAGAGGGTGAAACCCAGACTAGAGCAGATCAAGAATGATTTGAGATGAATGAAAGTAAAGACAGTGGCGGGGAACCACATGCTCAAGCAGTTTGCATGTGAAAGGAAAGAGGAAGATGTGAACATAGTTAATAGGGCAGATTGTGTCCAGTTAAGGTTTGATCAGGAGCAGCTTGATCTCAGAATATTTGGAAGAAGAGGGAACAGCTGTTTTGAAAGTCGGCCGAACGGGAACACAGCCAGACCCCTCCACCTACCGGCTCGGCCGACTCCGCCTCCTCGGACCCAGGGACCTCATTTCAGCCGGTGGTGGTAGCCGGCGAGCCGCGTCACAGCCCTCCCTCCAGTCTGCCATGCCTTCCTCCTGACTCCCAGCTTCCCAGGCAGGCGCGTGTGTACCACCTGACTCATTTTCAAGGGTCACCGCAAGAGGGGCCCGGACTCCTCCTCCCAAACCTGCAGTTTTTAATGCAGGGCCTGCTTCTCAGGCCTTGCCTTGGCTACTCCTGGCTTCAGTTCCTGTTTGGTTCTGCTGTCATAACTTGTTCCTGTCTTCTGCTTCTCCGTGCCAAGACCCTGCCTGCCTGACTATGAGATACACTGCCTGCCAAGACCCTTGCCTGCTTGACTACTAAATACGCTGCCTGCCAAGACCCTTGCCTGCATGACTACGAGATTCGCTGCTTGCCAAGACCCCGGCCAGCTTCGCTACAAGGTACGCCCTCTGCCTACATCCTTGCCTGCAGACTCTAGTTCACCTCCAGCCTGAGACCCCACATAAGTCCAGCTGGCCCCGGTACCCAAAGGCTCAACCTGTGGGGAACGAGGGCTGGTAGTGTTGAAGGTCCCAAGAGGTCTCGGGTCTCCTATAGCCTTGCCTGCCATCAGAAGGGCCCTCTGGGGCTCCTCCCCATTGGTTCCCTACTCCACCGGCCCAAGGATCCACTCTCATAATAACAATCACAGTGGCACGTGATCAACTGAGGATGTAACAAATGGGAGAGGATGAGAGATAGAAGTACGGAGCCACGAGGGAATGAGGTCAGAGGAACAGGTAGTGAGTTTGACAGAGGAGAGATGATGGACTGTTTCCTCCTCCATGATTACAGAAAAGAAAGAAACTGTGGTTATTTTTAACAGCCCAGTTTAGGTAGTATCTAGGTGTTGTGAGTCAGATCTTTAAAAGCACTGTGGTGTCCTAGAGGTTTTGCACTTATGCAGACTGAGTCTTTCTCCAGGAAATAATAAATTTAAATCCCATAGTGAAATATACACACCACATTTTGCCAAATGTTGTGTACAAGCTCACTTTAGTCTCTGAGACTGCAGTCCACTCATAAGAAATTATCTACATATTTGGTCTGAAGTAGACATTTTGAATGCTAAAATACTGACAGTGACTCTTCGCTGGCGCACATCATACAGCATTTTTACAGCATTCTCTCATTTGTGTTATAATATCAGTTCAGTGTGCTTTTTCAATGCTTTATGTTGGGCCATGATTCACTTTCCGCATTTTGATGTGAATCTTACATGCAAAAAATACTATATAAAACATAAGGGCTTTTGGACAATCCCTCTGTCCATATGGCATGCCTAGCTGAGACACGGGAGTGAGCGTTCTCTGTCACAGCTCCCATCCTGTGGAACTACCTGCCTGAAAGTCTTTGGTTGATAACATGCACAAAAATCTTTAAGGCCTTTGTTTCAACTGGACTGGCTTTTGCATAGGGCAGTCAGTTTTGAAATTCTGTTTTTAATGAATATTTCAGCAGTTTGTTTTTGTTTTATGTTTTGATGTTAAATTTTATTATGTATGTGGTATCTTGAGGTAAATTGTGGTCTTGTTATAGTCAATTGTCAAACTGTGCAACCCGCACCGTATCAAAGAGCAGTTATTATTCTAATTATTATTTATTTATTTATTTAGCAGGAGACTGGTGCGGAGTCAGCTATAGCGGACTTACAACTCTTTGATCAGTGCGGGTTGCATAGTTGGTTTTTTTTTACTATTGAGCATGTCTTTACAAGCCCACAATTTATTCTGGAAATTTCTATTTATTTATTTATAAAAATGTGTTACTTGTTTTCCAATCTTTACAATAAAAAATTTCCAAAATGATATACATAAATAAAATCAAGTAAAACAATAAAAACAGTAAAATAAAATAAACATAGCATAAAATATTCCAATACACTTAACATGTTACATTGCGCCACCAGCCTCATATTGCCACCCACCTACTCCAGTCCATATACCACAGGAAATACAATATACCACCATCCTCAAAATCCCACCAACCTAGTCCCTTCCACATATCACAGGTTTGGATATATAGTATTTATATGCCTTTCCCATTCATTTGTGTCTATTTACTTCACAGGAGTGAGGCGTTTTTCCTTGATTAGTTGTTGCTTGATTAGTTGCTAAAGATTGTATACAAACATTTCATACCTCTGATAACATCTCTGATAATGCCTATCTGCCACAATCAATTGTTTCATTCAGGATTTTGAGAGTGTTGCTCATTTTGCCTTCTTAACAGTGAAAAAATGATGGACTCTGCAGAGCTGCATATACACTTAAATATCAGCTGTGTTCTTGTTCTCTCTTTTTTATTCAATTAAAGCACTTCTTTCAGATTTATAAAAACATGTTGTTAGACTACTGAGTAGTTTAGAGCAGTGGTTCTCAACCAGGGTGTCATGACACACCAGTGTATAGCCAAGCACCGGCAGGTGTGTCACACATTTCCTGGTCTCCTGCTGCTCTTCCCTCCCTCTCCGCCACCACAGCAAGATGAATACAATTCTCCAATGAACACTGCTGCCATTCCTGCCCAGGCTATCAACACATTCAAGCCCGGAGGGGAACAGCAGCACTATTCGTGGAAGTTGGCAACAGCCACCTGGCCTTTTCTTCTTCCCAACACTGCAGCCTGGAAGAGGAAGTGATGTTTAGTGGGTGTTCTGGAAGAAGAAAGGTCCATGCTGCTGCTGCTGCTGCTGCTGCCACTGCAGAGATAAAGTGTCCCTCCACGTGAGCACTTCCATCTCCTTTCTGAGGCAGTCCTTCACTAGCACAGACTCGGGGCAGCTAATTGCTAGATTTCCATGACAGCTGCACAGCAGGAAGTCCCCGCAGCTGCATTCTCAGTTGACTGCCCCTCTGCTCTGCACTACAATGATTGCAGCACAGGAAAACAGCTGAGTGCTGCCTTCTTACCACTGCAGAGCCGGGGGGGGGGGGGGGGGGGGGTCACTCCTGCTGCAGTTTCCAGCCTGTCATGACTCCGCTTTAATAGCAGCACACCAGCTGCCCTTCTCAGTTGCCCAGTGCAGATCCAAGATACCTTGTGCTGTAACTGCTATATGTGCTGGGGATGGGGATGGGGGTGAGTGAGTGAGTCAGAGAGAGCCAGCATGTGTGTAAGCGTATGCATGTGTGTGATTGAGACTGTGTGTGTAAGTAAGAGAGAGAAAGCATGTTTGAGAAAGAGAGACTGGTCAGGGAGATGACTGGTCAATGTGAGAGCAAGAGACTGGTCAGGGAGGTGGCTGGTGTATGTGAGAGAGAGAGATTGGTCAGGCAGATGACTAGTGTGTGGGTGTGTGAGAGAGAGATTTTCATGGAGGTGACTGGGGTATATGTGTGTGTGTATGAAAGAGAGTGTTCAGGGAGGTGACTAGTGTGTGGGTGTTTGTGAGAAAGAGATTGGTCAGGGAGGTGACTGGTGTGTGTATGTGTGTGAGAGAAAGAGAGATTGTCAGGGAAGTGTTTGGTATGTGTGTGAGAGAGAGAGACTGGTCAGGGAGATGACTGGTATGTGAGAATACCAGAGTGTGTATGTGTGTATGTGAGGGACAGACTAGTCAAGGGCCCTAAGGAAGAGAGCTTCAACAGCCATTGCTTCTTCTGGTGTATCCTATTGGCCAACAAGGGAAAGGAGTAGGAGAGTTGCTGGAGAGGGTAAGTAAAGGTAGCTTTTTAAATTTATCTTTCTTGATTGACTGCCATTTTAATTATTGGGTATTATTTGATGTGTCTGCTGTTGAAATGTTTTATTGGTGTTTGGAGAAATTTTAATAATTTTGTAAGTTTTTAATGATTGGATGTTATTCTATGTATCAGTGTTATATTCTGTATGTCTTGAACTATAGTGGGCCCTTGGGTCGTGACGAGTGTATGCTCCACCCACAGGGAGGAGCCCTGTGGGCTTTCGCCACAACAGGTAAAATCTCAGCAGTGAAAGATAACAGAGAGTATAACTTTTAAGATACAGCCAATGATGAGTCTTGTAAGAAGCCAGTGCAGCAAGTATGACCCATAGTCTGGTCTGTAGGATGGAATCCATGGAACGGAGTAGACCAGTGTTTACCTTCTCTAGGAGTAGCTTGTGTAGGTAGTTCTAGAGGTGCTCCATGGAGCGGGATGGCTGGACGATGGAGAACCAGAAGCACAAGACAAGCAGTTCCGGTGGAAGCCCACAAGCAGGATGACCCGGGGAAACATGCCACAAAGGTAGAGATTGGGTGCTGTACTCACACTGACTCAGAATGTAGATAGCAGATAGGCATCAAGGAGAACCAAGGCTGGAACAGCAAAGGTCTTCCAATACGATGCAGGAACTCACTGGTAGAAAGTGAGGCAGTGGAATGGTCCTCCGAGGAGCGGATAGCCTAGAGTGCAGAGAGGGCCCCCGAGGAGTGGGTACCTGAGTCACTCTGATGGACAGCAAAGCGAAGTCCCAGAATGGAGGAAATTGCAGGACGGTATCCTTGATAACTCGACTAGCAAGGAAGTCATCTGAGTTTATATATGGTTGTGCGGATGACATCATGCAGTGGGAATGCCCCTGAGGTTCCTGCCATGACGTCCTTAAAAATGGGGCAGGCACGCGCGCGTGTGCCTAGGGAACCCCGGATGTAAGATGGCTGCCGGGAGTGCCCACGCCATGAGGGTCGTCGTGGGAATGCAGAGGCCGCCTTGTTTCCCAGACTCAGAGCTGCAAAGAAAAAAGAGGTAAGCAGGAGAGGTCGCAGCCACCTGCGACCGACAGGCGCATCAATCAGTTGTTTAGAAACATTTATTTTATTTATTATTCTAGTTTTAGAATTATTATTTTATATTTCTTGAGAAATGTATAAATAGAAATATGTACACAAAAACTGAACTGGAAAAAGCAAAAAGCCAGACTGAGTGCATGCATTACAACAATTGATCTATAGCAGCTTGGCTTGTTCTGTTTTCCTAATAGGTGGTGTATTGGTGTTTAGGGCTTGGTTAAATATTTGTAGCATTGCCTTTTTGATAGGTAGGGTTGTTACAGTTTGAGTGCATTCTATAAAGCAGGTGTAACTTTTTGCACATTAGTTTGTGCACATTATTGCAGATCCTGGGAGTCTGTTAGGTGTTATTTTTCTGTTTCCATTTCTCCAGTTTTGCACTGCATGCAGATTGGCTTTTTTGGATCTCCATTCCAGTTTCTGTCTCCATATTTGTAATTTATGTTTTTTCTGTACTTACTGAAAGTCAGTTCTATGTGTGTGACTGAGCTGAGGTATTTTACTAGCATGTAGGCATTTGTATCAATCTTATTTGTTGTGTTTTCTCAATAGGGCATCCATTAGTGGTAAATTACCGTCTTTTCATAAGGAGGGCTATTGCGCCTAGTAGGAGAGAGAGTTTATGTTGCTGTTACTGAGATGACACCAGAAATATATTTTTTGTATGGTAAATTGAACAGGGAATGTTCTAGTTCTGCTTTGCACCTATTTTTGGGGGATAGGGGTGGTTCCTGTAGATGCAGAGTATATATTTTCATGTAGCCTCATGGCGATCATGTGTTCAGTCTGTCACACATGAGAGAACCATCTGTCAGGTGTGTCCTGATAGAAAAATGTTTGAGAACCACTGGTCTAGAGGCAGCATACAAATGTGGTAGGAGTGTGTAGGGTCTAATCTCAGTACTGTATTATTAGATCTGAATGAGCAGATATGGTCATAATAAGTTTGGAAACCAATATAAATGGGAGATTAAGTTTGGCACACAAAGGCCTTTAATTTGGGACAGTGAGAATTTATAATATAGGGATGTGAATCGTGTCCTCGATCGTCTTAACGATCGATTTCGGCTGGGAGGGGGAGGGAATCGTATTGTTGCCGTTTGGGGGGGTAAAATATCGTGAAAAATCGTTAAAAATCGTTAAAAATCAAAAAATCGAAAAACCGGCACATTAAAACCCCCTAAAACCCACCCCCGACCCTTTAAATTAAATCTCCCACCCCCAAATAACTTAAATAACCTGCGGGTCCAGCGGCGGTCCGGAACGGCAGCGGTCCGGAACGGGCTCCTGCTCCAGCATTTTGTCGTCTTCGGCCGGCGCCATTTTCCAAAATGGCGCCGAAAAATGGCGGCGGCCATAGACGAAAAAGATTGGACGGCAGGAGGTCCTTCCGGACCCCCGCTGGACTTTTGGCAAGTCTCGTGGGGGTCCTGCCGGCGCCATTTTCCGTACGGAAAATGGCGCCGGCAGGAGATCGACTGCAGGAGGTCGTTCAGCGAGGCGCCGGAACCCTCGCTGAACGACCTCCTGCAGTCGATCTCCTGCCGGCGCCATTTTCCGTACGGAAAATGGCGCCGGCCATACGCGTATGGCCGGCGCCATTTTCCGTACGAAAACGATTCGCGGCGGGAAATCGCTCCCTGACCCCCGCTGGACCTCCAGGAACTTTTGGCCAGCTTGTGGGGGGCCTCCTGACCCCCACGAGACTTGCCAAAAGTCCAGCGGGGGTCCGGAAGGACCTCCTGCCGTCCAATCTTTTTCGTCTATGGCCGCCGCCATTTTTCGGCGCCATTTTGGAAAATGGCGCCGGCCGAAGACGACAAGATGCAGGAGCAGGAGCCCGTTCCGGACCGCTGCTGTTCCGGACCGCCGCTGGACCCGCAGGTTATTTAAGTTATTTGGGGGGGGTTCGGGAGGGTGGGGGATTTAATTTAAAGGGTCGGGGGTGGGTTTTAGGGGGTTTTAGTGTGCCGGCTCACGATTCTAACGATTTATAACGATAAATCGTTAGAATCTGTATTGTATTGTGTTCCATAACGGTTTAAGACGATATTAAAATTATCGGACGATAATTTTAATCGTCCTAAAACGATTCACATCCCTATTATAATATCCACCTATGCTACAAATCTAAAGACCCAGTGTAAGATATTGTTCCAGTGTTACCTTATCACTGTCCAACATAACTAAATATAGCCAAACACCCAGATACATGCTGGTGGGGATGCTTATCAAAGGTCTAATGTAAGCATATTTGGTTGAACTACTTCCATGTACACTATATAGAGTGGTTTTGGCCTGAAATATTTGAGGTTATCAATTAGATCAGTGGCTCACCTTCCAATAAACTATATTCTTGCTTTGTGAGAGATTTTACTAGGAACTGGTCCCCTTTTTAGAGATGTACATGGAAAGGTTTTGTATTTTGTTGTGCTTGTCATTGAGTGACATTTTGTTCGTTTCGTTTTTCAAGCTATATTGTTTTGTTTTCTTTTGACATTTATGTTCTTTCTATTAAATTCCATGGGGGGAGCAATGCATCCTATTTTTGAATTTTATTTATTTATTTAACATTTTTATATACTGAACATTTGTATTCACTTCACGTCGGTTTACAGTATATGAAACTTGCAGGCAGGCATCAGCAAGTGCACCCTACAGAACCAAGACAGAGGCAAAGCAGCACGAAGAGTAGTATGAACTTCCCAAAACACTAAAAGAGGGACAAGGCAGTTCAATCAGTGGCACAAAGAACGGAAAGCAACTAGAGAGGGGCAAAAGCAGCACTAATATTTCCTAAGATTACCCCTGATGAGGTGGATCGGGAGTAATCTTAGCAAATATTTCTTTACAGAGAGGGTAGTGGATGCATGGAACAGCCTCCAAGTGGAGGTAGTGGAGACAAAAATAATATCTGAAATCAAGAAAGTATCGGATAAATACATGGGATCTCTGAGGAAGTGATGGGAAATGTAAGGGCAAGATAACTTGGACGGTTGTGGGCAAACTAGATGTGCTCTATGGTCTTTTTCTGCTGTCATGTATCTATGTCCTATCTATCAGGCCGATACAGTACAGTGCGCTCCACGTTTGGATGCTCGTTTTCGAAGAACTAGTTTTACCCCTTATTCACAGGCCGATGCAGTACAGTGCGTTCCACGTTTGGACGCGTGTTTTCGACACGCTAGCTTTACCCCTTATTCAGTAAGGGGTTATAGCGTGTCGAAAACGCGCGGTCAACCCCTCCGAAACTAATAGTGCCCGAAACAGGCAAATGCATGTTGATGGCCCTATTTGTTATTCCCGCATGATTCAGTAAGTAAACTGTGCTTCCAAGCCGTACATTTTACTTTCAGAAATTAGCGCCTACCCAAAGGTAGGCGTTAATTTCTGCCAGCACCGGGAAAGTGTACAGAAAAGCAGTAAAAACTGCTTTTCTGTACACCCTCTGACTTAATATCATGGTGATATTAAGTCAGAGGTCCCAAAAGTAAAAAATAACTTAAAATTAAAAAAAAAATTTTTAAATCAGCCCGCGGCTCGTGGGTTGAAAACCGGATGCTCAATTTTGCTGGCGTCCGGTTTCCGAAACCATGGCTGTCAGCGGGTTTGAGAACCGACGCCGTCAAAATTGAGCGTCGGCTGTCAAACTCGCTAACAGCCGCCGCTCCTGTCAAAAAAGATGCGCTAGAGACGTGCTACATTTAGCCTGATTACTTATCTAAATGGCTATGTCTGAATGTAACTGGTTAGGTTTTAAAGTTATCTTGTCACACATGGAAGGATAATTTGCCAATTAGCTGGATATATTCAAAAGATACCTGGTCAAGTGGCATTAAAATGAAAGGAAAAAAATCTCTGTGGCTCTCAGGCCAGGTCGTCTGGCCTCCCCTACCCCAGAAACACTTAAAGACAAGTGCGGGTCTAGCGCCCAATACCCCCTTCCCCTTCCAGCAACCCATCACATAAAAAATTAATAGAGGTTTAATCAATGAACAGGAAAAAAAGGTGGATAAACATGAGAAAGATATAACAACTACGATGAATAAGATCCAGTTAATCCAAAACTCCGAGAATGTTTTCATAAAGGATAGTCTTATGATGCATAAGGAGGTTGAAATTGTAGAAAATTCATTAAGATCTAAGAACATGAGAATTTTAAATTTTCCGATTTCTCGCCTCCTATCTCCTTGGGAGATGTTAAAGAAATTTTTGAAAGAGATATTATTGTATCAAGATGAGGAAATTCCTAAAATTTCAAAAATATATTATTTGGAAAAAAAACCCAGTTAGTAATACTGGTTTTCAGAAGGAAAACGGAGATGTTCCATCTTCTCCGGGAGTCTCGACTTTTTTAGAGATGTCGATTGATATTATAAATAAAAGGGCTACCCTTTTTATATCATTCGTAGCGGAGCAAGATAAGGAGAATTTATTCAAAAAGTTCTTTAGATCTAAGAATTTCCTATTTTGTGGGCATAAGCTGCAGATGTTTCCTGACGTGGCTAGGGCCACACAACTTAGAAGAAAATATTTTTTGTCATTGAAAGCGCGTGTACTCGCAATTGGTGCGACTTTTTTCTTAAAATTTCCTTGTTTATGCTGTATTAATTATAGAGGGAAGAGATTTGGATTTCTGGACCCTACACACCTAGAAACCTTTTTGGTTGATAAAAGTCAAGTTGAAATATCAAGTAAGCATGCCCAGTAAAAATGATATACCTCCCTTCTCTTTATACATGGTTTTCTTGATTTGAAAAAATAGGATATAAGATTTGCCTTTTTGTCAAAATTGATGAATATTTGGTAGTGTTTACTTAAGTCTCCCCCTATTATGGAATATGTAACAACAGCAATAATGGTATTGTTTTAATTTCTATATTGTTTACAGAGTTGTGTAACATATTTTCCTGTTTTTTCATGATATAAGCTACTTGTGAAAAATTTAATAAAGATTAAATTAAAAAAAAAAATTACAGGCTGCCCACTCTTGCCTATTTTTTTTTCATAAATCATGATCACTCCTACCACGCTTCCCATACAGTCTAACTTCAGATTGTCAGCCAGAGTGACTCACTGCTCTCTTGATTAACAAATGTTGGTACCTAATCAAACCAAATCACACTACCTCAATGCCTTTCCAAGGTGAGTAACTGAACTGAACTTTTCAACTTTTTTACTTAGGTATACACTGCTCCTAGCTTATTTCTAGCTTCTGGCTACTTTTTTTTTTTTTTTTTTTTAAATATACAAATACTCTTACTACTGCGTATTAGCTGCCTTACTGACTGACTATTTAAAAATACAGTCTAATTTCAGTTTATTCCTTGCCTTACTGACTACTAAGAGCACAAAAGCACAAACACACTAAATAATATTCCCAAACAGTTAACTTCATCCCAATACTTTTAAAAAAGAAAATTTCCCAAGCAACAAACTTACTGATTCCATTCAGCCACCAGCAAGGCAATCCTCTCCTTTCAGTACTCCCACTGCATTAGGACATGTATCACAGGGAAAACAACATGCCTAATATACAGGGTCATTTATCAAAATGCATTAGGGCATTATCACTCATGTTAGGGCCCTAACGCCCTCAATAATGCCGTAACGCACACATTAACCGCATCACGAAATACATATGTAAATTTAAAAATTGTATTGAAGTGGGAGGAGTTTGGGCAGAGTAAATGGAAATGAGAGGTGGTTAACATGGCATGCGATAAAGTAAATCAGAAGCTGATAGACATGTGAATCGTGTCCTCGATCGTCTTAACGATCGATTTCGGCTGGGAGGGGGAGGGAATCGTATTGTTGCCGTTTGGGTGTGTAAACTATTGTGAAAAATCGTTAAAATCGTGAGCCGGCACACTAAACCCCCTAAAACCCACCCCGACCCTTTAAATTAAATCCCCCACCCTCCCGAACCCCCACCCCCCCAAATGCTTTAAATTACCTGAGGATCCGGCGGTGGTCCAGAACGGCGGCGGTCCGTAACGGCCCCCTCAATAGAATCGTGTTGTCTTCAGCCGGCGCCATTTTTCAAAATGGCCGCCGCAAAATGGCGGCGGCCATAGACAAAAACGATTCGACGGAGGAGGTCGTTCCGGACCCCCGCTGGACTTTTGGCAAGTCTTGTGGGGGTCAGGAGGCCCCCCCAAGCTGGCCAAAAGTTTCCTGGGAGTCCAGCGGGGTTCCGGGAGCGATTTCTCGCCGCGAATCGTTTTCGTACGGAAAATGGCGCCGGCAGGAGATCGACTGCAGGAGGTCGTTCAGCGGGGGTTCCGGACCGCCGCTGAACGAAAAATGGCGCCGGTCATAGGCGTATGGCCGGCGCCATTTTCCGTACGAAAACGATTCGCGGCGAGAAATCGCTCCCGGAACCCCGCTGGACTCCCAGGAAACTTTTGGCCAGCTTGGGGGGGCCTCCTGACCCCCACAAGACTTGCCAACAGTCCAGCGGGGGTCCGGAACGACCTCCTCCGTCGAATCGTTTTTGTCTATGGCCGCCGCCATTTTGCGGCGGCCATTTTGAAAAATGGCGCCGGCTGAAGACAACACGATTCTATTGAGGGGGCCGTTCCGGACCACCGCCGTTCTGGACCACCGCCGGATCCCCAGGTAATTTAAAGCATTAGGGGGGGGGTTCGGGAGGGTGGGGGATTTAATTTAAAGGGTCGGGGTGGGTTTTAGGCGGTTTTAGTGTGCCGGTTTTCCTGCCCTCCCCCTTCCCCCGATTTACAATTTTTTAACGATAAATCGGGGGAATTGGTATTGTATCGTGGCCCTAACGATTTTTTGACGATTTAAAATATATCGGACGATATTTTAAATCGTCAAAAAACGATTCACATCCCTAGAAGCTGATGGAGTGATGAAAGTTAAAAGAAGAGTAGATCTGTACCATGTTCTCTCTACCTAGCTTGATGCACTCTCTACCTAGCTGCAATCAAGCTAGGTAGAGAGTAAATGGTAGAAATCTACTCTTCTTTTACCTTTCATCATTCCAAATCATTAAATCTTCACTGATGGCAACTGTGCTGTTTATACATAAGACTGTGCATGTAAAACTGCCCCCCAAAACCCACCTCACAACCCAAACCTCACCCCGAGTTTTAATGACCCCTCTTACAGTGGTCTAAATAGTTAACTTTTTAATGATTCTCTCCCTCTCTCCAGCAGCAGCCCAAACCACCATTTCCGCTAAAAAACCTTTGCAGCTGCAGTAGATTACTCAGTGTGCGATGTGAAAATAGCATGCTGGGTGATAAATGCATCACGCAATAGAGATGTGAATCGTGTCCTCGATCGTCTTAACGATCGATTTCGGCTGGGAGGGGGAGGGAATCGTATTGTTGCCGTTTGGGTGTGTAAAGTATCGTGAAAATCGTTAAAATCGTGAGCCGGCACACTAAAACCCCCTAAAACCCACCCCGACCCTTTAAATTAAATCCCCCACCCTCCCGAACCCCCCCCCCCCAAATGCTTTAAATTACCTGCGGATCCAGCGGCGGTCCGGAACGGCGGCGGTCCGAAACGGCCTCCTGCAATTGAATCGTGTTGTCTTCAGCCGGCGCCATTTTCCAAAATGGCGGTGCAAAATGGCGGCGGCCATAGACCAAAATGATTCGACGCAGGAGGTCATTCCGGACCCCCGCTGGACTTTTGGCAAGTCTTGTGGGGGTCAGGAGGCCCCCTCAAGCTGGCCAAAAGTTCCTGGGGGTCCAGGAACTTTTGGAACGACCTCCTGCAGTCGCTGAACGACTGCAGGAGGTCGTTCAGCGAGGGTTCCGGACCCCCGCTGAACGACCTCCTGCAGTCGATCTCCTGCCGGCGCCATTTTCCGTACGGAAAACGATTCGCGGCAGGAGATCGCTCCCGGACCCCCGCTGGACCCCCAGGAACTTTTGGCCAGCTTGGGGGGGCCTCCTGACCCCCACAAGACTTGCCAAAAGTCCAGCGGGGGTCCGGAACGACCTCCTGCGTCGAATCGTTTTGGTCTATGGCCGCCGCCATTTTGCGGTGGCCATTTTGCAAAATGGCGCCGGCTGAAGACTACACGATTTAGTGTGCCGGTTTTCCTGCTCTCCCCCTTCCCCCGATTTAGCTACGGACCGCCGCTACGGAGGTAATTTAAGGCTACGGAGTAATTTAAGCTACGGACCACCGCTACGGACCCCCAGGTCATTTAAGGCATTTGGGGGGGGTTCGGGAGGGTGGGGGATTTAATTTAAAGGGTCGGGGTGGGTTTTAGGGGGTTTTAGTGTGCCGTGTTTTAGTGTGCCGCTGGACCCCCAGGTAATTTAAGGCATTTGGGGGGGGGGGTTCGGGAGGGTGGGGGATTTAATTTAAAGGGTCGGGGGTGGGTTTTAGGGTGTTTTAGTGTGCCGGTTTTCCTGCCCTCCCCCTTCCCCCGATTTACGATTTTTTGACGATAAATCGGGGGAATTGGTATTGTATCGTGGCCCTAACGATTTTTGACGATTTAAAATATATCGGACGATATTTTAAATCATCAAAAAACGATTCACATCCCTATCACGCAATGTAAAAATAACATGCAGTGTGATAAATGTATCATGTGTTGTGGTATCAGGAAAATTAACCTAACCATGCCCTTATTTGTTTTATATCGCGGGTGCTATTTTTGCTATACTTATAGCGAAATGATGATTCTAGGTCGTAGTTTGATAAATAACTTCCTAAAGACCTAATTGATTAAGGTCCCTCAAGGGAACCCTAAAGTTTTCCAACCATGTATGGCCAGATAACTTACCTGGATATATTCAAAAGATATCTGGTTAAGTGGCAGTGAACTGAAGGGGGAAAAATACCCTCTGGGGTCCTCAGATTTGAACCTCCAGCCCCCTTTGCCTGTTTTGTTTTTTTCATAAATCACAATCGTTCCTGCCCTCTCCTCACCTTCCACTTACCTGCAACCTCTTTTTCAATATTACCCCAACAGGGTTGCCATCCCCAGCCCCCTCCCCAAGAGGCCCTTTAAAAATCGGGTTCCTTATAAATTAGCCTGGCTGTAAGCGTATGTGCAATGAATTTTAAGTGGGTGTGTGCTTGTGCATGCAAATCCTGTTTCTAATGCATAAGTGGGGGATCTTAAAAGGGACGTGAGCCGACGCGTTAGCCAGTTTTACCAGTTTGCCCTCCAAACCCCGCCCCCCCCAGGTTTGATAGCCTGTACACCCTCCTGTTACCTCAGACCCTTTAAATCCCTCCAAAATAGTAGGCTATTTTTTTTCAGAGTTACATGCCATCCATAGCAGAAATAAAGTTATGTGACGGAGGCCTCAGTACACATCAGATTTCCTAAGTACTATTTACAAATAAACTTCTGCTTCAAGTCCCAAAATGCTCATATATTGCCTATGCCCCGCCCAGACCCTGCCCATTTTTTGAGAGGTTCCTAGATGTGCACACAGAGGCATTTACATGTGTATCTGGGCTGCTTTTAAAACACGCTCTGCATGCACAAGCCCAACATATTCGCACATCCCTAATTTTGGCATGTCAAGGCTTTTAAAATTCACCTTATATTTTTTCAAATAAACTTTTGACGGTAACTTTTAATTTTGACGGGTTCACATGTGCATGTGTTTGCTTGCTCATGCTCATGGGCGCAGCTATCTTATAACATGCACGCATATATGCATGCATGACATAAAATAGGCTGAGCGCATACACATGTGCAAGCAATTTTAAGTGGACGACGTGTGCCTGTGTGCACAAATGCCATTTCTACCTTGTAAGTGGGGAGATTTTAAAAGCCACGCGTTACGACACAATTGGCCATTTTCTCAGTTTGTTCCCATTTTGCCTAGGTAAGGGATAGGACTTCCTAACACCCCCCCCCCCCCCCCCTAGTTAAATAGCCTCCCTTCTCCCCGGTTAACCCCAACCCTTAAATGCCCTTTGAGTTATGTGCCATCCATAACAGAAGCAAAGTTCCGTGGCAGGGGATCCCAGTATGCACTTGGGCACGTATGTATTTAAGCACAGGTTGCAATGTGAAATTCAGGAATACCCATGCCTCACCCAGACCACACCCATACCACACTTCTTTTTGGAAAAATATTTTTGTGCGCATACTGGGAGATACGCATGTATCCGGAGGGCTTTTAAAATCTGCTCAGCCAATCTCCTGGTTTTGGCATGCATTGAGATTTTAAAATTCACCTTCATGAGTGTAAGTCCTAACCCCTCCCAGACTCCACCCCCTGGAATGTCTTTTCCCTATGTATGTGCCTGCTGTAATTTTCTATGCTTATTGGTTACACCATTTTCTTAGCACTATGGTAAAAGTAATACTTTATCCGAAATGCCTTTGAAAATTAATCTCATAAAGAGGAGACTTGGATTTTCCTCCTGTTGTGGACTGGATAAAGCAGAAAAATTACTTTTTTCTTTATCAGTTGTATAATTGATCCCATTGGGACTCAAGTGTATTATCTTTTATTTTATGTAAAATTATAATTACGCAAATAGAAAAAAGTAATGTAGGTTAGAACAACTGCATAGAGGTTTGAATAGGAAGTAAAATCTAATGTTGCGTAGTATATAGACTCCCTAAATTAGAGAAAAACGAATATTACATGTTTGAGGCCTAAAGATGACAAGTTCATAATTAACATGAAAAAGTGAACCAGATCCTTAATAATGGCATCTTATTCAAAAAGTAAGTTCTTATGGATTCAAATGGTTACTCTTTGCTATTTTCTTGAATATGATGAAAAGTCGCCCTGCCCCAACCATTGTCTTCTAAACTTATATTTTGTGTCTTCTCAGTGTGTTTCTTGAAAAACAAAATCCATCTGAGTCTTTAACTTTTTGAAAATCATGAGGATGTTTTTTTCATTTTATTACTAAATGTACTCTAACATTCATGGACTATGTGCTTGAATAAGCCATATTCTGGATGGAAAGTCTTATCATTACAGTTCTACAGCATGATTCAGCCAATAGAGGCTCCAATGTAATACACTTAGCTGTGTATTTGGTGTGTGCAGCCCCCAAAATTTTGTTTTGGGATTTTAAAAAAAATGTTAGTGAGGGTTTATGTTTGGGATTTGGTTTGTTAAACGTTTATTTCAGTTTGGCTTGTTTTCAATCTGAAATAAATATTAAAAAAACAAATAAGAAAATGAAATGGGGTCTCCTTGGGTGTCTAGAAAACATCCTCACCAAAAACAAATGCCAGAGCCAGGTACTGTTCCGGGCTCCAATGATCCCTTCCATGGGGGTCCTGTTAGTGAAAGGAGCAGGAGAGATGCCCACTCACCTTCTGAACATAAGAACATAAGAAATTGCTATGCTGGGTCAGACCAAGGGTCCATCAAGCCCAGCATCTTGTTTCCAACAGAGGCCAAACCAGGCCACAAGAACCTGGCAATTACCCAAACACCAAGAAGATCCCATGCTACTGATGCAATTAATAGCAGTGGCTATTCCCTAAGTAAACTTGATTAATAGCAGGTAATGGAGTTCTCCTCCAAGAACTTATCCAAACCTTATCCAAAAATATCCAAACCATGAACATTACTTCAAAATAGCTCCGGCTGGCCCTAACACTGGTACTATTGTGATGTCAAAATAGTGCTGGTCTCAGAATTGGTGAGGGCCATTTTGTTGTACAATTGTATGGATTTTACATCAATCTGGCGCAGATGTGCGAGCCAGCCTTCACCATTTTTAATGGGATGTCTGAGGGACAAAAAGCAAGTGGACTTCATCCTGCCCCTTTCACTAATAGGAGCCCTTTTTCAAGAGAGAAGTGAAGGTTGGAGGGGCCAAGATCTGAGCAACATTTTTTTTTTGGGGGGGGAGGCCTGAGAGGCCCAGTGAGGTCCTGGGTCCCAGCAGATTTATTGTGGAGGCTCAAACAGGTGGTAGGGAGGGTCCACTTATTTTGCAAAATGAAACTTGTTGGTTTTTCTTTATGTTTTGAAAATGTAATTAATTGAAATTAGAAATGTCATTGAAATATTCTATTTCATTTCAAAAGAATGTCCATCCCTACTAATGTAATGGTAACATAGTAAATGATGGCAGAAAAAGACCCAAGTGGGCCATCCAGTCAGCCCAGGAAGTTTTTTCTATGGTGGTAACTGCTGCTCCATGCAAGTTAACCCTCCCCCCCCCCCTACACACATGCACACATGCATTCTGTTAAGTGTAGTAACTGCTACTCCTTGCAGGCTACCCCATTTAACATGGGTAATCACTTTTCCTCATTTCCATCCTTTAATCATTTGGGATCTGTGTTTATCCCACCTCCTTTTGAATTCCATTACCATTTTTGTCTTCACTACCTCTTCTGGGAGAGCATTCCATGCATTCAGCATTCTTTCTGTGAGGAAATACTTCCTGCTGTTGTTCCTGAGTCTAACCTCTTGGAGTTTCATATTATGACCCCTACTTCTACAACTTTCTTTCCACTGGAAAAGCCTCGATTCTCATGCATCATAAATATACTTCAGGTATTTAAAAATCTGTATCATATCTCCCCTGTCCCTCCTCTCCTCCAGGTATAATATTTAGGTCTTTCAGTTTCATCCCATAAATCTTCCAGTGCAGATTCCATTCTGCCTTTTCCTGGAGTACTTCCATCCTGTCTCTATACTTTTGAGATACAGTCTCCAGAACTGAACAAAGTGCTCCAGGTGAGGCTTCACCAAGGACCTGTACAGGGGCATTATCACCTTTTTCCTGCTTCTCTATATGCATCCCAGCATCTCTGTAGCTTAGCCACCACCTTGTCACATTGCTTTGCTGCCTTTAGATCATCAGACACAATCACCCCACTCCATGCACATCAATCTTTCACCACCACCACCCAGCCTTTTATATAGAGTTCCATTGGATTTCTCACCCCAGATGCATTACTGCACTTTTTGGCATTGAATCCCAGCTGCCGAACCTTTGATCACTGCTCTAGCTTTCTTAGGTTACTTTTGATTCTCTCTACTTCTTTAAGGGTGTCCACTCTGATGCAGATCTTAGTGTCACCCATAAAAAGAGAGACTTTTCCTTCTCACCTTTCCTCTATGTTGCTCATAAAAATCTTGAACAAAACCAGCCTCAAAACCAATCTTTGAGTTATTCCACTTATCACTCTTCTTTCTTCAGAGTAGGTTCCATTTACTACCACTCACTGTCATCTGTCAGTTAACAAATTTGTAACCCATTCTGCCACTTTGGGACCCACTCCCCAGCTTTTCATTTTGTTCATGAGCCTCCTATGCAGGGCAGTATCAAAAGCTTTGTTGAAATCCAGATAAATTACATTGAGTGCTTGTCCTTGATATAATTCTCAGCCAATCAAAAAAGTCAATCAGATTCATTTGGCATGACCTTTGTCTGGTAAAACCATGTTGCCTATGATCCTGCAACCCATTGGATTACAGAGAGTTAACTATCATTTCCTTCAGCAGCATTTTCATTAATTTTCCCACCATTGAAGCTAACTGGTCTGTAGGTTCTAATCTTATCTCTGCTCCCACTTTTGTGAAGTGAGACCAGTACTACCCATCTCTAATCTTATGGTATCATGCCCATTTCCAAAGATCTATTAAATATATCTTTGAGCTGACCTGCTAGCACATCTCTGAGCCCCTTTAGTATCCTGAGATGTATCGCATAAGGCCCTATGGCCTTGTTCACTTTCAGTTTTGCTAATTCTAAACACTCTTTTCTGTAATGGTATCTACCCTACTGTGATCTGCATTCTTGCCATCTAGCAATGGTCTTCCTCCAGAGTCTTATTTAGTGAACACCAAACTGAAGTATTTAATTAATATTTCTTTTTTTTACTCATCTTTCTTCTCATAATACATCTCTGGCCTTTCTCCTTTCCCTGACATATCTGAAAAATGTTTTAACACCGTGCTTTACCTCATTGGTGATCCTTTCTTCCACTCGAGCTTTTATCCTGATTTCTATCCTTGTCTCTTTCAGTTTCACCAGAAATCCTTCCCTTTGTATTTTTTGAATGCTGTCTTTTTTGCTTATTTTTTTCAGCCACCTCTTTGGAGAACCATATTGGTTTCCTTTTCCTCTTTAATTTTTTTTTTCACTTAAAGATTTGTTGCATTAATATAGCTGTTTTTAATTTGACCCAATGTTGTTCCACATCACCCAGTTTCATCCAGTCTTCTAGCTCTTCCTTAAGATACCGCCCCGTTTTAACAAAGAATGTATTTTTGAAATCCAGGAATTTGATCTTTGTGTGAGTATCAAACCATACCGTCTGATGATAACCAGTGCTCAGGTAGGCACTTACTCAAACATACTATCTCCATTTGTAAGCACCAGGTTGAGTGTCACTCCCCCCCCCCCCCCCCCCCCATGGATTCACCATTTGTCTAAGCAGAACACTTTGAAGGACATCTACAATCTCTCTATTTCTTACAGATTGTGCAACATATATGAATCTATGGCTGAGCACACATTTTTCTATGTACACCTTTACTCCTGATTTGACAAGGAGTTAAGAACACAAAAAATATGCACACAAACTTGAGTAAAAATGTGTGTAGAATTAGCACTCCTCCATGTTAATCCCATGTTAATCAAGACAATAATTATTCTTTAGGGGTGTGCATTCGTTTTCGCCGTATTGGCAATCCGCAACGTATCTTGTCATATCCGTTAAATACGTGGGGAGGTGAAACGCATCGCGACTCCCCACGTATTTAACTTATTATCCATTTAATTTGGTGCGCCCCGCGGCGCGCGCTTTTCTTTGCCCCCATTAGCTATTAGCTACCTATGATTTTCACAAAATGGCAGCGCCCATGCCCTACATTCCGGTATCCATGCCGACCTGTCTGACCCTTTCCTGTGAGTCACAGTGACTCACAGGAAAGGGTCGGTCAGGTCGGCATGGATACCGGAATGTACCATATCTGCGCTGAAATTTTGTGACATGGACTGAATGCAGCCAATCGAACTGTCATTCTGTGCTCTCTGTCGATTTTACTGATGAGCCAGCACTATATAAACATCAGCACGAGGAGCCACGCATTTTATTTCCAGCGATGCTGTGGAGAGGTGGGCTGGGTGTAAGAGGAGGCTGCACTGAGAGATAGGCTAGTTAAGGAAAGAAAAAGCTAATTATTCTTTAGTTTGCTGCAGTGCCAGGGCCAGCTAGTCCTGTTTCTTTCAAGCTGTTTATTTAGGTGATCTCACTGAGAAGAGAAGCTGTGCCAGGGAGAGAAGCAGCCAGCTACTCACCATTAGGGTGTTGTGGCTGGCTGGGAGAGATATATTATTTAAAAAAAAAAATTCCAGCTTTTTTAAACTGATTTTTTTTTTAATTCAAGTCACTTAGTCTCTCTGTGCACTGCGCTTCAGTGGGTAGTGGTTAGTTTAACAGACTGAACCTAACTATTGGGTGGGTCTGTGCAGTCAAGTGTCCAGGGAGTCTGCCTCTTTTGTGCTTACAAGCAAGCAGCTTCTGTGTGCACGCCACACACATTAGTGCACAGCCAGGCACCGTGACAGTGGGCAGTGGGTATTTTTAACAGACTGAACCTAACTATTGGGTGGGTCTGTGCAGTCAAGTGCCCAGGGAGTCTGCCTCTTTTGTGCTTACAAGCAAGCAGCTTCTGTGTGCATGCCACACACATTAGTGCACAGCCAGGCACCGTGACAGTGGGCAGTGGGTATTTTTAACAGACTGAACCCAACTATAGGGTGGGTCTGTGCAGTCAAGTGCCCAGGGATTCTGCCTGTTTTGTGCTTACAAGCAAGCAGCTTCTGTGTGCACGCCACACACATATTAGTGCACAGCCAGGCACAGTGACAGTGGGCAGTGGGTATTTTTAACAGACTGAATCCAACTATTGGGTGTGTCTGTGCAGTCAAGTGCCCCGGGAGTCTGCCTCCTTTGTGCTTACAAGCAAGCAGCTTCTGTGTGCACGCCACACACATTAGTGCACAGCCAGGCACCGTGACAGTGAGCAGTGGGTATTTTTAACAGACTGAACCCAACTATTGGGTGGGTCTGTGCAGTCAAGTGCCCCGGGAGTCTGCCTCTTTTGTGCTTACAAGCAAGCAGCTTCTGTGTGCACACCACACACATTAGTGCACAGCCAGGCACCGTGACAGTGGGCAGTGGTAGGCACTAAGTGACATTAAATCCATAATGTTAGGGAAAGATAGATGTAGTCGAGTGATTGGGACTAGCAGAGGAGGCAACTCAAAAGACACTAGTGCAACACCACCAGTACAGTTAAAAAGGCACCTGTCGCAATCTAAAGTCTTTGTAGGGGCTGGCAGTTCCATCCCGAAAACAATGAAATCTGACCATGATGCATCGCCATCGTCACCACATGTTTCTGGCCCTGTAGTTTTGGAGGTGAGGGAAGGGGAGACAGAGTCATGCCAGACAAAATGTAGACTTCCAAAAGCAGCAGGGGGACAGAATTCTCGACTAACACTTAGCGTTGACAATGTAGCACAGTCACTGTTTGCTTCAGATTCAGATGAAGAATCTTCTTGTGTGGGATTCTCATCAGAAAAGGAAGAAGTAATAGGTGAAGAATCTTCGGTAGGATCAGTTAGTCCTGTCTTAGCCTCCACTTCAGTGCAACAGGGGTGAGATGAAAGTGCTGAGGAGGAGGAGGAGGAAGAGCAGTCAGCACGGGCACAGAGGGTGACTGAACCCCCCCCCCCCCCCCCCCCCTGGCATTGCTTCTCAGGGTGCACCCACTACCTCAGCTCCAGTGCCAGCATCCACCCCCAGGGCTTTAGAGAGGGGAGGATCATGAAAGACATCTGCGATCTGGAGTCACTTTAAAGTGACAGAAGACCCGTGTTATGCTCGGTGTAATTACTGTGCCAGGGCTATTAGCAGAGGCAAGCAAATGGGACATCTATCTAATTTTGGCATGAACCATCATATGAAGAGGCAATACCCAACAAGATTACTGCCATCTGGGGATGGTGGCAGTACCAGTCATGGGACCCCTTCCAAGCAGTGTGCAGTGGTAGGAAAGCAGCAGAGTCAGCCCACACCCTCATCCCCTTCTAGAAGTCAGGTGGCAGGCCAGCAACCCCCTGACATGTGGCAGAAGTGACAATCTACCATGGAGGAAATGGGGTGGAGTGCGGTAACACTATCCAGGGGTAGGAGGCAGGCAGCCTCAAAGGTTGTAACCAGGACCATTGGGGAAATGATTGCTCTTGATGACCAGCCCTTGCAGTTAGTGGCGAATGTGGGTTTCAAGCGTTTTCTGAAGGTCGTACTTCCAAATTACAAGGTCCCCTCCAGAACCACATTTAGTAGAAAGGTCATCCCCAGCCTGTACAAGCAGTGTCGCAGTTGCATGTAAGCGCTGCTAGCTAAGGCAGAGGGAAGAGTGCATTTTACCTGCGATATCTGGACCACCATGAATGCTGCACACTCTTACCTCTCTCTGACAGCACACTGGTGGGACATGGCTGAGGCAGGGGCAGCCAGCACCTCTATTACTGAAGAAGTATCAGGGTGGAGGTGGGCTTTACTGCACACCCACCTAACGGACCAGGCCCATACCACAGCCAATATTCTAGCATGCATCAGACAGATGCTGGAGGGCTGGCAACTATACCAGCGAGACAGGAAAACTCAGGCAGGGTTCTTTGTCACAGACAATGGTGCAAACATGGTTAAGGCAATAAATGACAGGTGCTTTAAGAACATCCAATGTTTTGCACACACTCTGCACTTGGTAGTGAAGTCAGATCTGGGGTTGGATTCCAATGACAAAGAGAATGAATACCTGCATAGGTTAATACACAAGTGCAGGAACATAGCAGCGCACTTCCACAGAAGTGTGAAGGCGGGGCAGCTTCTCCAACAAAAGCAGACTGATTTGCAGATGCCTCACAAGCGTCTCATTCAAGACATTGCCACCCGGTGGAATTCCACCTTTATGATGCTGGAGAGCTTAGTGGAGCTGCAGACACCCCTTCATGAACTTTCTGGTACAATGAACATAGGTGTGAAGAATCCCCTAGGGCATCATGATTGGTAAGTCATGAGTCAGCTGGTAAAAATACTGCAGCCCTTCAAGGATGTCACGGAGGAGCTGAGTTCCAGAAGTGCCACTTTGGCTGACATCATCCCTATAGTTAATCTCCTGGATGAACGTTTGGAGGCCTTTAAACAGGAAGAGGGAATGACAGTTGAGGTGCTGCATTGTCTGGATGTTTTGCAGCAGCAGGTGAAAGAGAGATTAAGGCCTTTAACAGAACAAAACACATACATGCTCTCCACAGTCTGTGATCCCCGTGTGAAAGGGAAAATCGCCCTACAGTATGATTGTCTCATATTGGTGAAGGACCTGCTGTTAGCTAAAGTCCGTGAACAGGAGCGCCATAGGCAGAGACAGATTAGGCTTCAAGCAGAGGTGGAAACAGCGGGCACTTCAGAGAGTTGTGCTGCTAGCCCAAGCAGGAGCAGCACTGTTTCAGCGACAGATAGTACCTCCTCCTCCACGTCAGAATGCCCAAGGCACGTTGCCCATAAAGATTCATCTTTTGTGCAATGGGCGAGAGAGAAAGCAGCTGGCATGAGTGACTCTCAGCCCGCCCAAGCAAAGGAGACACCAGCACAGCTGTCAGTGACACGGTATCTCTCAGAGCCGATAGAGAACATGCAGACAGATCCGCTGGCATATTGGGCACACAAGTCCACTGTCTGTCCACACCTAGCCAAAGTGGCTCAGCGATATCTGTCATGTCCACCAACCAGTGTGCCCAGTGAACATGTCTTTTCAATGACAGGGGATATCATGAGCCCTCACCGCTCAAGGCTGGCACCAGAGTTGATGGAAATGCTAGTGTTTTTGAAAGTAAACCTGCCTTTGCTTGGGTTTCCAAATTTTCCCTGTCAATGGCAAGTGGAATAAAAGCAATTGAAAGCCTTGCAGCAGCTCCAACTGCCTTCTATGCTCCAGATAATATAAGCACTGCAGCACATGTACCTGACCTCAAACGCTGTGCCTGACTGTCAACTGTCCAGGCCTTATGTTCCTACAAGGGTTTGACTTGCATTGTAAGCCCTCTGGGGATAGGGAAATACCAACAGTACCTGAGTGTAATCGACTATGAAGTGCTGGAAATGTTTGAAAATAGCAAGATAAATAAATAAAGAAGAAAAACCTGCTGTGCCTGTCCATCCAGGCCTTATGTTCCTACAAGTGTTTGACCTCGACTGCTTTGCCTGTTCGTCCAGTCCTTATGTTCCTACAAGGGTTTGACCTCGATTGCTCTGCCTGTCCATCCAGGCCTTATGTCCCTACAAGGGATTAACCTTGATTGATGTGGCTGTCTGTCCAGGCCTTATTTCCCTAGCTGGGATTGAGCTCTGTCCTCGACAGCTCTGCCTGTCCGTCCAGGCCTTATGTCCCTAGCTGGGATTGACCTCTGTCCTCGATTGCTGTGCCTGTCTGTCCAGGCCTTATGTCCCTAGGTGGGATTGACCTCTGTCCTCGAATGCTTTGCCTGTTCAGCCAGGCCTTATGTCCCTACAAGGGTTTAACCTCGATTGCTCTGCCTGTCCGTCCAGGCCTTATGTCCCTAGCTGGGATTGACCTCTGTTCTCGACTGCTCTGCCTGTCCATCCAGGCCTTATGTCCCTAGGTGGGATTGACCTCTGTCCTCGAATGCTTTGCCTGTTCGTCCAGGCCTTATGTCCCTACAAGGATTTAACCTCGATTGCTCTGCCTGTCCATCCAGGCCTTATGTCCCTAGCTGGGATTGACCTCTGTCCTCGACTGCTCTGCCTGTCCATCCAGGCCTTATGTCCCTAGGTGGGATTGACCTCTGTCCTTGAATGCTTTGTCTGTTCATCCAGGCCATATGTTCCTACAAGAGTTTGACCTCGATTGCTCTGCCTGTCCGTCCAGGCCTTATGTCCCTAGGTGGGATTGACCTCTGTTCTCGAATGCTTTGCCTGTTCGTCCAGGCCTTATGTCCCTACAAAGGTTTAACCTCGATTGCTCTGCCTGTCTGCCCAGGCCGTATGTCCCTAGCTGGGATTGACATCTGTCCTCGACTGCTGTTGACCCATGTTGAACTGCTATTCACATGGCACCCTGCTCCATGTCGCCACACCTTGAAGGCTCGTGCTGCACTCTAGGTGCCAACCCATTCCAAGAAAGACCTTTCCTGCTCTTAGGAAAGAGAAGTCTCCCCGGTGTTGCAGCCTATCTCTTAGGACCTGTTGACCCATGTTTAACCACTGTTCACATAGCACCCTCATCCGCCTCAGCCTTGAAAACTCTCATTTGTATATTCAGGTTTCATATCACGAAAATGCCAGGAAGAGTGCAGATCATAGCACATATCAAATCTTGATTCTTCTAAAGTATAATTCATGTACTATCTTCTATCTGTGTTGCAAGGTGCCAAGCTCACTTTATTAGTACTTCTTCTTAGCTTCGGAATAGTAAAGTTCTTCTACTCGCTTCTTATTACACCAGAGTCAGAGTTAGGAGCTTCATTCTATAAGCATTTTTCCGTGTTCACTCTCTGTGCAAAAAAGTTGTATTGAATAAGGCTCATGGAGTTTAGATAAAGAACACACAGTCCCAATAATAACTTTTGTAAGCAGCACTTGATGGCATTTTAAAATTGATCTTTGTTAGTAATTTAAGCATAAAACACTCAGGTCCAAATTTCAGTTTGGAGAAACGTAGGGAAGATATATGCAAAACAGCCCACTGGCACAATTTTAAAACAGATTCTAAAAGTTGTCCCAGTGGAATATAATTATTAAATAGATATATTTTGATTGGATTGCACCTTTTCTGGGGGTTGCATGGTATTTTGGAAGCTCTCAGTGTACCAATTTTAAAATAGAACATCTTTTACTAAGGGATTTAATTTCCTGCAGTTTCTATGAGGGGAAAAATATTCTGCTGTAAAACCTTGTGCATGCAGAATCTTCTGTAAAAAGTGCTATGGAGATTTTGCCCGTTTCTTCAATTTTGAACCTTCAGACAAATGTCCCACAGTGATTTATTGCAGAAGATTTTGCTTTGTATCCTTTGTTTTCGTATTTTGCCTTTTCTTTTACCCCAAAATTAAATCTGACCCTAAAGGGTCATAAAGCAGCCAAAAGGCACAATAGATCTACCATTGATATTTTGGTATATTTAGAAATAAATATTTTCAGGGAATGTAAGATCTTAAAAAATAAATAATATTGTTATTTTGTTTCATGCAATGCAAAGGTTTAATGCACAAAATAAATACAACCAGTTGCTTAAAAGAGATCTAATACAGTATTGCTATTGCCCTTGCCCTTGTGCTTAGGTGTCAGTTTTAGTTCAATTATTGTCCTTGAGGGATAGAGCCCCACAGAGCAACCATTATACCAGATGTAAAACAGCATTCTTGCTATGCTATGCTAGCTTAACTAATGGATTCACATTATGTGATGACTTCTATTTACTCTCATAGCCTTTGATCACTTCCTCATGAAATAGCCAAATCCCTATACAGCTGTCAGCACAGCAGTTCAATTTTCCACCCGCAATGATCTCAGAAACCAAAGGAACTATCTTAATCGATAATGAACCCAAGCTAGGGGGACAAAATATGCTCTTAATGGTTGGTGTAACATGAATGTTTTGTGCTATTCAATGCTATTCACAGCAAAGGCAGCCCAAAAACCACCCACATAGAGGAATCATAATATACAAAACATGGGCCACAAATGGAAGACTTGATGATAAAACAATGATGGTTTCAGAACTTTCTGCCTAAAAAAATGGTGAAAGAATGGTGATCCTGTACATAGTTACCAAGTAAAAAAAAAAAAGCACAATGATTTTTAGTGACTTTAAATCAATCATTTACCATAATAATCCATAATCCAATGTTGTTTCCTTAAAAATTAATAAAGGAACATGAAGAGACTTTCAGGTGTTGTTTACTGAAAAGGACAAAACAAAGTTGTCAGATCCCATAAATCACACCCAATATTGGCGGTGTTTCGGCATAACTTGCCTGTATCATTGTTTCCTTTCAAACTGAGAGCATAGGTAAAAGCAAAAGATTAAAAAAGCTCATATAATTATTTTTCTTCCAAAACATTCAAAAAAATAACATCATCAAACTGGACTGCACATCTCATGAGTGGCTTAAAGAAATGGCTGCATTTTATGCCTACTAATATATAGATAGTAAATTGGCTTATCAAAAAAATATCAACCAATGAAAGGGTGACACAGCAATATCAAACAAGGATTCATTGGTCCACTGCTGTCAGGAAAACAATGCCATTGTCTTTATTTAAACATAGAGGGATTAAGTCTTTAAGTGAAAAACCTTCCATTGTTCACATTTTAACAATTTTGGATCATGGTTCCCACTAAGAATATAAAGTATAGGTACATCCAATACAAAAAATTTCAAACTCATTTGGTCATGTTTTGTAATTTGCCAGTGAGATACAAGAAAAGCCTCAATGCACTCTTGTTGAATACAACTTACATGTTCAATAATACAAGTCCACAGCTTCCATTTGGTTTTACCCCACAAATAAAAGTAGGCAAGTATACCAAATCAGGTAAATTATCTCAGATGTATTGTAAGAGTGTTATGAGTTAGACTGCGGAGTTAGCAAGCTGTTAGGAACGAGCTCCTCTGGAAGGAAGAGCTAGCTGTCTGTAGTAGATCTGATGCCGGATGGGCGGAGACATCAGATAGGAATTGGCAATCTGTTGTGGAACTGCTAGGGCGTTAGCAATCTCTTACACCACGACTCCAGAGAGGGGAGGAGTTAGTAATCTTGTTATGTGCGAGCTCCCCTGAAGGGAGGAGCTAGCACTCTGTATGGTTAAACTCCTATGAAAGGGAGGAGTTAGCAATCTTGTAGGAAAGCTCTGTGTTAGAGCTAGGAGTAGCACTCTGTTGTATACTAGCTCCAGAAGGAAATGGAGTTAGCAAGCTGTTATGAATCTGTTGCTGAAGACTCCTGGTAGGAAAGGAGTAGCCATCTGTTACCAGTGGAGTGCTTGGAGAGGACACTCAGCTGTAGAGGAATGTAGATAGGTGAATCCTTGGGCTGATGGCAGATGACTGCGCCCCCAGGAGGATATCCTGAGAGGGACCACCGGCTAGGCTTGAGTATGGAGACAGACACAGAATTATTTTATTAGACAGGTAAAATAACCACCAGAGGTGGCAGTAGTGAGCTGCTACGCCCGGCAAGGCTGAAGTCCCTCAGGTATTGGAACCACAATCCCAGGATAGCTGAGCTGTAGAGAAACTATAGATAGTGAGTAGACAGGTATACTGTGTTCATAGCCAGAACTGGATGACAGATCTCACATAAGGTCTTTAGAAGGCTCAGTAGCTGGAAAGGGTTAGGCTCTCAAGGAGCGAGTACCTGGTTCCAGGGAAAGCTATGAGAGAGCGATGGTAACTCACAATTGTCTGTATCTGTGATAGCTTCCAGGCAGTAGAGAATCTTCAGAGTGTTCAGGAACATGGGCCCTCAAGGAGTGAATACCGGTTCCTATCGGCAAACTGAAACAAAGATAACTCACAATTGTCTGTATCGGCTATAGCTTCTAGGCAGTAGAGAATCTTCAGAGTGTTTAGGAACATGGGGCCTCGAGGAGCGAGTACCGGTTCCTATCGGCAATCTGAAATAGAGAAAAGAGAGCGTGGCCCACGAGGAGCGGGTACCCCTGGTAGCTTAGGTAACGAAACCCTTTGCTAACTTGATCCGTTAGCAATTTCTGAGACTTTTTATATTGGAAGTGGATGATGTCAGTTCAGGGAGACGCCCCGAGGTTCGCACCCTTGCTGGTACATCATTCGGAGCGCACACGCACGCGTACTGTACGTCATCAGGAACATGGCAGATCCACAGCGTCGTGCCACTCCGGAGACGCCAGAGGAAGATGGCAAGAAGACGCCACGGCAGCAAACTGTCCATCAGGCTCAGAGGGAGTTGCCACAGTGATAAGGAGGGCGGAGTGAGGGCGTCGAGCAGCGATGGACGCAACAAAAAGGTAGAAATTGTTAATCGAATAAGTGGGTAACCAGGTACTACCAAAGAATATGATGCACATGGAGAAGTTATCACAAGGGTGATATTCCGTTTACAGACCAACTGTTTGAATCATGTGAGCAAGAGGCCTTGAAAGAAGGATGAGGAGATTAGAAGCACCAGGACCCATAGTGTTGTTCTCCTGAGACTGCCGCTACCAGTCAAGCTGCAGGATGGGGGGAGGGTTTGGAATGTGAAGGCGGGAAGGGGGATTTGAAATAATGGGGGAGGGGTTTGAAAGGTAAGGAAGAATAGAAGAAACATGGAAGATGAGAGGGTTGAAAGATGAGGGAGGATGGAAGAAACAGGGAGTTGGAAGGTGGAAGGAAGGCAAAACAATTACCGGCATGGATAAAAGGTGAGGTGAAAGAGGATATTTTAGCTAAAAAAACATTCTTCAAAAATTGGAAGAAGGATCCATATGAAGAAAATAGGAAAAAGCCTAAGCATTGTCAAGTTAAATGTAAAACATTGATAAGACAGGCAAAGAGAAAATTTGAAATGAAATTAGCCGTAGAGGCAAAAACTCATAATAAAAACTTTAAAAAATATATCCAAATCAAGAAACCTGTGAAGGAGTCAGTTGGACCGTTAGATGACCGAGGGGTTAAAGGGGCTCTTAGGGAAGATAAGGCCATTGCAGAAAGACTAAATTAATTCTTTGCTTCTGTGTTTACTAAAGGATGTTGGGGAGATAAGATACCAGTTCCGGAGATGGTTTTCAAGGGTGATGAGTCAGATGAACTGAACCAAATCACTATGAACCTGAAAGATATAGTAGGCCAAATTGACAAACTAAAGAGAAGCAAATCACCTGGACCAAATGGTATGTACCCCAGGGTTCTGAAGGAACTCAAAAATGAAATTTAGCATCTATTAGTTACAATTTGTAACCTATCATTAAAATCCTCCAATGTACCTGAAGACTGCAGGGTGGCCAGTGTAACCCCAATATTTAAAAAGGGCTCCAGGGGCAATCCAGGAAAATATAGACCAGTGAGCCTGACTTCAGTGCTGGGAAAAATAGTGGAAACTATTCTAAAGATCAAAATCACAGAGCATATAGAAAGACATGGTTTAATGGAAGACAGTCAACATAGATTTACCCATGTTGCTTCAATTTTTTGAAGAGGTTAATAAACATGTGGATAAAGGTGAACCAGTAGATGTAGTGCATTTGGATTTTCAGAAGGTATTTGACAAAGTCCCTCATGAGAGGCTTATAAGAAAACTAAAAAGTCATGGGATAGGAGGTGATGTCCTTTCGTGGATTACAAACTGGTTAAAAAACAGGAAACAGAGTAGGATTAAATGGTCAATTTTCTCAGTGGAAAAGGATAAACAGTGGAGTGCCTCAGGGATCTATACTTGGGCCAGTGCTTTTCAATATATTTATAAATGATCTGGAAAGGAATACGATGAGTGAGGTTATCAAATTTGCAGATGATACAACATTATTCAGAGTAGTTAAATCACAAGCAGATTGTGACAGATTACAGGAGGACCTTGCAAGACTGGAAGATTGGGCATCCAAATGGCAGATTAAATTTAATGTGGACAAGTGCAAGGTGTTGCATATAGGGAAAAATAACCCTTGCTGTAGTTACAAGATGTTAGGTTCCATATTAGGGGCTACCATCCAGGAAAAATATCTAGGCATCATAGTGAATAATACATTGAAATAGCTCAGTGTGCTGCAGCAGTCAAAAAACAAACAGAATGTTGTGAATTATTAGGAAGGGAATGGTTAATAGAGATGTGAATCGTGTCCTCGATCGTCTTAACGATCGATTTCGGCTGGGAGGGGGAGGGAATCGTATTGTTGCCGTTTGGGGGGGGTAAAATATCATGATAAATTGTTAAAATCGTTAAAACCCACTAAAATCGTTAAAACCCGCTAAAACCCACCCCCGACCCTTTAAATTAAATCCCCCACCCAAATAAATTAAATTACCTGGTGGTCCAGCGGCGGTCCAGAACGGCAGCGGTCTGGAACGGGCTCCTGCTATTGAATCTTGTTGTCTTCAGCCGGCGCCATTTTCCAAAATGGCGCCGAAAAATGGCGGCGGCCATAGACCAACAGGATTCGACGGCAGGAGGTCCTTCCGGACCCCCGCTGGACTTTTGGCAAGTCTTGTGGGGGTCAGGAGGCCCCCCCCAAGCTGGCCAAAAGTTCCTGGAGGTCCAGCGGGGGTCAGGGAGCGATTTCCCGCCGCGAATCGTTTTCCGTACGGAAAATGGCGCCGGCAGGAGATCGACTGCAGGAGGTCGTTCAGCGAGGGTTCCGGCGCCTCGCTGAACGACCTCCTGCAGTCGATCTCCTGCCGGCGCCATTTTCCTGGAGGTCCAGCGGGGGTCAGGGAGCGATTTCCCACCGCGAATCGTTTTCCGTACGGAAAATGGCGCCGGCAGGAGATCGACTGCAGGAGGTCGTTCAGCTAGGGTTCTGGCGCCTCGCTGAACGACCTCCTGCAGTCGATCTCCTGCCGGCGCCATTTTCCGTACGGAAAACGATTCGCGGCGGGAGGGTGGGGGATTTAATTTAAAGGGTCGGGGGTGGGTTTTAGCGGGTTTTAGTGTGCCGGCTCACGATTCTAACGATTTATAACGATAAATCGTTAGAATCTCTATTGTATTGTGTTTCATAACGGTTTAAGACGATATTAAAATTATCGGACGATAATTTTAATCGTCGTAAAACGATTCACATCCCTAATGGTTAATAAAACGGAAAATGTCATAATGCCTCTGTATCACTCCATGATGAGACCGCACCTTGAGTAATGTGTACAGTTCTGGTCACCGCATCTCAAAAAATATGTAGTTGCACTGGAGAAGGTACAGAGAAGGGTGACCAAAATGATAAAGGGGATGGAACAGCTCCCCTATGAGGAAAGGCTGAAGAGATTAGGGCTGTTCAGCTTGGAGAAGAGATGGCTGAGGGGGGATATCATAGAGGTCTTTAAAATTATGAGAGGTCTTGAATGAGTACTTATGAATTGGTTATTTACACTTTCGGATAATGGAAGGACTAGGGGGCACTCCATGAAGTTAGCAAGTAGCACATTTAAAACTAATCGGAGGAAATTCTTTTTCACTCAATGCACAATTGAGGTCTGGAATTTGTTGCCAGAGGATGTGGTTAGTGCAGTTAGTATAGCTGGGTTTAAAAAAAGGTTTGGACAAGTTTTTGGAGGAGAAGTCTATTAACTGCTATTAATGAAGTTGACTTAGGGAATGGCCTTTGCTATTAATGGCATCAGTAGCATGGGATCTTCTTAGTGTTTGGGTACTTGCCAGGTTCTTGTAGCCTGGTTTGGCCTCTGTTAGAAACAGGATGATGGACCCTTGGTCTGACCCAGCATGGCAATTTCTTATGTTCTTAAATGGATGAGGAGGATGGCAGTTGAAGGATTGGAGGAAGAGAGAGGATGGATGCCAGGTGAGATGATTGGAGGGAGGTGGATGGTGGTACAAGTGAGGATAGCATTTTTTATGGGTGGGGGGAGGGTCTACAAATTTCAATTTTTGCACCGGGTGCTGGTGAGCCTACAGCTGGCCCTGAAACACCTTTCTTTTGTATAGAGTAAACAAAAGAACTTGGCATGAGATGGTTCCCATTATGTTCTTTGTAAATAAAACAGTAGGTGAATGGCCATTTATTGGCATTAGTGAAGTTGGAAAGAAGTTTGACAATGAAAAGTAAAGGTGGATCTATATCCTGCTTGCACCAAATATCTTTATTCAGGCCTATTATATTTTGAGCAGACTTGGGCTAGCCAGAACACAGACTCAGGCTGGACTCTGGCTGCTTTCTCATAAACTCTTTTATTAATAACAAGAAAACAAAACAGAAACAGCTCTGCTTACCTTCTCATTTCACAAAATAAAGACAGCAATTTAACTCACAGTTCAACAGTATTAACCTTTCCTATGCTTCCTTCTCTTCATTTGGGCCCCATGTTCTCCCTGGGCCTAGCTTCTTATTCCCTTCTAAGTAGAACACCCTCAGAGTGGAACTCTGTAGCTTAAGGTGAACCAGGCTAAATGCCTGGTCTCAGGCTCTTATGAAGGGTCTAACATACAAGCTTTAACATTCCCTCCTCCTCAGTTTGACCTTATCAGGTCAAATGTCTGCCACTACCCAGGTTAACTCCTGGGAAAATAAAGTATCTTTCCTTTATTATTTTCCTGTCCTAATCTGGGACTGATCATTTCTTTTCGCTAGGGAGGGTAGGATCAGTATGGGTCCATTAAGCCACAGGGTACCTTCCCCTCCCCTTTCTGTATTCACCTCTGTTCTTTACCATAAGGGCAACATTCCTCTTTATGCCCCTGCACAGCACAAAGTGAGAAAGAGGGAAAAACATTGATAATCTTGTTCATGCAGGTACTTCAGGTACCACCAATCTGGTGGTCGTTCCCCTTTTGAAAGTTTTCATTTGCTAGTGGGTACTTTAATCTTTAGTGCTGGTTATGTCACCAGGCTTACCTCCATCAATTCTCTCCTCTTATAGAGACAGTATTTATACAAATGGCCTCTCTTCCCACAGTTAAAACAAGCTGGTAGGCCTGAAGTCAGTGACTGGAGTATGGAACCAGAGCTAACCTGGTCCAAGGGTTGTTGTTGAGGTCTTGTACTCTCATTGACATGCCAGGGACCCTGTGTGGTTGCCATTCTAGCTTCTCTATTAGTTCAGTCATTAACTGAGCCTGATAGAAGGCATCCACCATGTCCAATGCTTTTGCCAGGGTATACCCTGGGTGTTGGCACCCCCAAATTCTACATGGGCCTGCCGATCTATCCTGGAAGTGCTCCAGGAGAACCTGGTTGGCTCCTTCAAGACTTATTTTGCCTCTGGCTATAGTCAATTCCACTGACATCTTTTAGCCAATTAAAAATGCCTTGAAGACTTTCCCCGTGCTCTAGGGTGCCATGCTGCAACTGTTGCTGGTATGTTTCTGAAGTGTAACCCACTCTTTCAAGGATGGCGTTTTAGAGTTCTGAATAGCTAGCTCTCTCATTTGGTTTGGCAGCTTGAAAGGGAAAAAAAGAATATGCCTGTTCAGCTCTGACTTACCATATAAATCTCTCTCTCCAGGCAGATCTATTTATTTATTTATTTAATTCTTTTCTATACCGACGTTCATGACACATGTTATATCACATCGGTTCACATCGAACAAGGGTAAATTAACATTAGCTTAATCGTAGCTATGAGGCTACTGAGAGTTAAGAGAAGAGGTGAGTTACAATGAATGAAGGTTACTGGAACTTGGAGGGTGGAAGAGAGTAAGGAGAGAAGGAACAATAAAGTAGTAGTATATATGAATGATGTTTGTTATAGCAATGATACATACATATAAAATATATAAATAAAAATACTGAATGAAGCATCACAGATTATAAGGTTAAGGATAGGCTTGTTTGAACAGCCAGGTCTCAAGTTTTTTCTTAAAGGTCAGCGGGCAGTGTTCCTGGTGTAGGTCTGGAGGCATGGCGTTCCATAGAGATGGCCCAGCTGCGGAGAAGGCACATTCCCTAGTGGAGGTGTGATGGGTGGATTTATCCTCATTAGGCTATTGAAAAATTTTCCTGTGGCCACACCTGCAGCCAGACCCCAGGACATAATAAAAAAAAGTATCCTTCCTTTCCTTCCTTTGTGGCATGGTTCTCTGCCTGTGCAAGACTTAGTGAAGAAATCCCCAAACTGACACCATATGTGACACCGTGAGCAGTCTTGGGCTAGCCAGATAACAGTTTCAGAGTGGACTCTGGATGGTCTCTCATAAACTTCTTTAATAATAACAAGAAAACAAAACAAGCAGTTCTGCTTACAGTTCACTAAATAAACATAGCAATTTAACTCTCAGCTCAGCTGTATTAACCTTCCGTAGGCTTCCTTTACTTCCCTGGTGTCCCATGTTCTCCATGGGCCTATCTTCTTGTTTCTCTTCTAAGGAGAATGCTCTCAAAGTGGAACTCCCTTCCTGTCTGTGGCTTAAGGTGGACCACACTAAATGCCTGGTCCCAGGCTTTAAATGAGAGTCTAATATACATGCCTTCATAAGACCCTTGTAAATAACTTTTGGGAATAAAGCATAGGGATGTATTTTCAAAAGGGGAAGAAAGTTAAGAGGTAGATTTATAGGCATTGCTCATGCAAAAATGCCCACATATGTGCACATGTAGCCATGCTCAAATAACACAAATTTTAAAAAGCCATGAAGTATGTGCACCAAAACTAAGCGGTAGAAAATGGGCAGGGAAATGGTGACTCATGGGCATTCTAGGGAGGGGTCAACACTTATATGCATAACTCTATATTTTAAAACCAGAGACCATGGCGCATGTCAGCTTGTTAGCTGTGTAACTTTACTGCAACTTTACTGTGGAGCAAGTCTATAGATCTCTAGTTTGAGGGCTTACAGGACAAGTTGAGGGTCTAAGTAACCTGGGGAGCATACAGGATGAAGAACCAGAGAGGTCTTGAAGACTACAATATTAACTGGGCAAACTGGTGGACTAATTGGAAAACTGGGAGGACCCTCTCACAAGCATGTTTTAAAATCCACTTACATACGCATCTTACATAAAAGCCAGCAAAGTCCTATGGAAGATACGCAAAGTATGTTTGCTCGAGCTATCTATTAAAATTAGGTGCATTTTTACATGCAGGTGGTGAATTTTAAAACTTATGTATGCAGTGCATTCATGATTTAAAATTGTAGTGTATCTCCACTTGCGCACGCCTACATGCATGTATGTGCTCGCGCACACACATTTTAGAATTTGCCTGTTTTTACCATTGATTTTCAGCACCAACAACTAATTTGGCCATACAAATCTAGATGCTGTAATAGCAACCCTAAATCTGTCCGACAACCTTCCTAACATTAAAAAAAAACCAAATTGTATCTGGTGACTCAATGTCTTCCCCTTTTGTCCCTCTCTACCACCAGCCTTTAAAAATAAAATGTGTCCAGCATGCTGATCTCCCCTTTGCAGTCCCTCTTCATGCATTTAAAAAACAAAATGTGCTCAGTGCCTTTACTTTGCCCCCTATAAATATCTTCCATGCTTTTAAAAAAATGGTCAGCACCCTGAACACCCCATTCCAATCCCCTTCCTTGCTTTTAAAAAAAATGCCCAGGGCACAGAATCCTCCCTCTCACCACCACCTCAATCCCTCTTCTGCTTTTGAGATAAACTGCCAAGGGAGTCCAATTTCCCTTCCTTTCCCCTCTCAACACCCATCTCTACCCTCCAGAACCCCCAAAAGGTTTTCCCCAAGACAAGCCCGGAGGAGAACATTGGCTTACCTTTTCCAGTCTTGGCATCAGTGTTGCTCTGGCAACGATGCTACGAGCAGGCAAGTTTTTCTTGAGTCACATGAAGACTTTTATACAGCAACGTGCTTACTCAACAAATTAATACATTTTCATTTCAAATTGTATCCTATCTCAAGTGAGAAAAATGACAGGAGAAAAAGGTATGTGACATTATGCTAACAAACTTAACATTTACATATTTATTGTATTTTATTTTACGTTTTTCATTAAAAAAATAAATAAAAGCAGCTTTATGAAAGCCACAAAGAAGGCACTAAATAGGTGTCATGCACATATTCTGATCCATAACGTAAGTATCACTGACACTAATTCTTCTATTTTCCTGGTTTGCAGCTGTTGGAATCATTTTTGTAAAATAATCTGATACACTATTCTGCAAAATTATGCTTACTTTATATATTTATTTTGGAGAATCTATGAACTCACAAAACCTAGTCATCTGGGGCCAAGAAAGTATAAAATCAAATTTTTGAGACAGTGTTGCATTTATGTTTTGAGGAAATAATAAAAATGAGACTGACAAGAGAGAGATCAGCAAACTGGTGATTTCAAGTACATGCACAAGTATTTTCAAAATGGTATACACGCAAACTTTATAAAACACCTGCCTTTATGTTTAATTCTGATTGTGAAGCTTGTAATATGTAAGAGCATAAGAACATGCCATACTGGGTCAGACCAAGGGTCCATCAAGCCCAGCATCCTGTTTCCAACAGTGGCCAATCCAGGCCATAAGAACCTGGCAAGTACCCAAAAACTAAGTCTATTTCATGTTACCGTTGCTAGTAATAGCAGTGGCTATTTTCTAAGTCAACTTAATTAATAGCAGGCAATGGACTTCTCCTCCAAGAACTTATCCAATCCTTTTTTAAACACAGCTATACTAACTGCACTAACCACATCCTCTGGCAACAAATTCCAGAGTTTAATTGTGCGCTGAGTAAAACAGAACTTTCTCCGATTAGTTTTAAATTTGCCACATGCTAACTTCATGGAGTGCCCCCTAGTCTTTCTAATATCTGAAAGAGTAAATAACCGATTCACATCTACCCGTTCTAGACCTCTCATGATTTTAAAAACCTCTATCATATCCCCCCTCAGCCGTCTCTTCTCCAAGCTGAAAAGTCCTAACCTCTTTAGTCTTTCCTCATAGGGGAGCTGTTCCATTACCCTTATCATTTTGGTAGCCCTTCTCTGTACCTTCTCCATTGCAATTATATCTTTTTTGAGATGCGGCGACCAGAATTGTACACAGTATTCAAGCTGCGGTCTCACCATGGTGCGATACAGAGGCATTATGACATTTTCCGTTTCATTCATCATTCCCTTTCTAATAATTCCCAACATTCTGTTTGCTTTTTTGACTGCCGCAGCACACTGAACCGACGATTTCAATGTGTTATCCTCTATGACGTCTAGATCTCTTTCCTGGGTGGTAGCACCTAATATAGAACCTAACATTGTGTAACCATGGCATGGGTTATTTTTCCCTATATGCATCACCTTGCGCTTATCCACATTAAATTTCATCTGCCATTTTGATGCCCAATTTTCCAGTCTCACAAGGTCTTCCTGCAATTTATCACAATCTGCTTGTGATTTAACTACTCTGAACAATTTTGTATCATCTGCAAATTTGATTATCTCACTCGTCATATTCCTTTCCAGATCATTTATAAATATATTGAAAAGTAAGGGTCCCAATACAGATCCCTGAGGCACTCCACTGCCTACTCCCTTCCACTGAGAAAATTGTCCATTTAATCCTACTCTCTGTATCCTGTCTTTTAGCCAGTTTGCAATCCACGAAAGGACATTGCCACCTATCCCATGACTTTTTATTTTTCCTAGAAGCCTCTCATGAGGAACTTTGTCAAACGCCTTCTGAAAATCCAAGTATACTACATCTACCGGTTCACCTTTATCCACATGTTTATTAACTCCTTCAAAAAAGTGAAGCAGATTTGTGAGGCAAGACTTGCCTTGAGTAAAGCCATGCTGACTTTGTTCTATTAAACCATGTCTTTCTATATGTTCTGTGATTTTGATGTTTACAACACTTTCCACTATTTTTCCTGGCACTGAAGTCAGGCTAACCAGTCTGTAGTTTCCCGGATCGCCCCTGGAGCCCTTTTTAAATATTGGGGTTACATTAACTATTTTAATGATAGGTTACAAATTTTTACTAATAGGTCTGAAATTTCATTTTTTAGTTCCTTCAGAACTCTGGGGTATATACCATCTGGTCAGGTGATTTACTACTCTTCAGTTTGTCAATCAGGTCTACCACATCTTCTAGGTTCACCGTGATTTGATTCAGTCCATCTGAATCATTACCCATGAAAACCTTCTCCAGTACGGGTACCTCCCCAACATCCTCTTCAGTAAACCCCGAAGCAAAGAAATTGTTTAATGTTTCAGCGATGGCCTTATCTTCTCTAAGTGTCCCTTTAACCCCTCGATCATCTAATGGGCCAACTGACTCCCTCACAGGCTTTCTGCTTTGGATATATTTTTAAAAAGTTTTTTACTGTGAGTTTTTGCCTCTACAGCCAACTTCTTTTTAAATTCTCTCTTAGCCTGTCTTATCAATGTCTTACATTTAACTTGCCAATGTCAAAGAAAACATTTAACTTGCCAATGTCAGAGAAAACATAATTTTATAACCTAAAAACCTAAAATCCTTTTTACAAAATACAACTTTTGAATCCAGGTCCTATCTGGTTGTAAAATAAAGTTTACTAATAAGGTTGTAATTCGAATTACATTATCATGTTCTTGAATGTAAGTCAATCTCCTGAGCTATATCTGAAGCTCATTCCAATGTAGAAAGATATCATCTTTAATTATAGCAGCAAGCTGTTCCGTAATTTGAATATGTTGATTAACCTTAATTTCTTTATTGTTAACAATAATAGGTACATCTTGAACCCTGGCAGATACTGTTAACTCCAATTTGGAAACAGTCTTCTAAATTTCAACAGAGTGATTTTCTCATAGATTTCCAGAATGTTTTCCAAGAACTCCTCCAAAAGAAGTAGAACAAGTCCTACCATGGGGAGAAGACCCCCAGATGCACAAAATAATAGAGACCACTGGACTGTATCCTTAGGAAACCTCTAGCATGGGAAACAGTGTCTTACACAGGCAGCTGGAATCCATCTTGAGCCTACCCCATTGCAGAGAGTTCCTCTATCTGGGCAGGATCTACTTCCAGAGTCAGCTCCATTGGAAGGGCTGGTGCTTCCATTAGGAAAACTAAATGCTTGCCTAGAGCATCAAAATTTGGGGAGCAGCAAAACCTACCAGCAAGGGGATCAGAAGGGAACTTTGCCAGAGCCAGTACCACCAAGGAAGGGAGTTCTAGTTGGAGCCAATACTGACAGTAGGAGGGAGTGCTGTGCTACAGCTACCGCCAAAAGGGAACTGAGGGGCGGGGGGGAGGGGGGGACATAACCGAAGATTTATCTAGAGTACCAATTACTCTTGCATGGGCCATGTCCATTGGCAATACAGTTTTAGACACCTTACTATTATGACCTGTTTCAACCATCAGTTAGGATCTGGAGCCCCAGTTGACAGATTATCCTGGTCCTCTACAGTGGATGGTATTGGCAGAGAAAAAATCCATCAAACTGAGAGAGGCATCTAATACTGAAGATATTGACTTGAAGCCCGCAGAAAACCAAGCCATTCCAGAAATTCTTACCTTAGCTATGACAAACCAATTACCAACAAAGGAAATCACTGTAATATATGTTAAAGTTTTGCAACATGAGTACATTACTTAAGGGGGTCATTTATCAAAGTGCTATATGGCGTTTTTGCATACAAAAGCACCATAACATTTGGTGCGATACAAATGAGAGGATATTGGGGCAGGAATTTTGGCCAAGTGGGCTGAGCTCACATTTCACACAAAAGAGAAAGAGAGAGAGAACCTAGCCATAATGCCTACATGCTAGATAGGTATTTATATCTCTATGGGAGGCCCACCTAGTAACTCAAGGTGAGGTTTAGGTATTAGTGTAGGGGTTAGGGGCCTCTTTGACATTCAAAATGAGACGTACAAACAGAACAGTGCTCTCTTGTGAAGATTTGATGGCCTTCGGAGTCAGGAAACTCACCCAAAAATTAGATTTGTGCAATGTTCTCTCAACCTAGCTTGATGGACTCTCTACCTGGGAAACATCAATCTAGGTTGAGGGAACACAAATCTCATCTTTCTCTCTCGACAGGGAAATATACAGCTAGAGAATTTTAGATTAGAGTTGCCAACTGTTTCCAAATTTTCTCCAGTTAACCTAACCAGCTAATTCTAGCCGCGCCAAAAGGCTGGTCTAAAGTTAGCCAGATACACCTATCTGGCTAACTTTAAGATATTTGGGAATATTCAGCAGTATTACCATGCCACTGAATATCCTGGTTAAGCTAACTAGCCACTCAGTGGCTGAATATGGATCCCTGTGTTTTTGAGGGTATAGGCTGCCTGCATGGGCAGTGGGCGGATGGAGACAGGGAGTCTCATGGTGACTCCCTCAGGCTATGATTTATGGAAATAGTGTGTGCTGTTTGCAAGCTGTGCATGTACACACTTTTGAAATAGTGCACACTTTTTTCATAAACCAAAAAATGAAAAACAAAACAAAACCTGATACAGGAGAAACTCGAAATGGCACACTCATGAAACAAAATGCTAGATGAAGCAAAACATTTTTTGTGCACATCTCTAATAAATAAATACAATTATAATTCAAAAACATACATCATATAACATTAAATTAAACAACACAATGAAAATAAAATGAGATTTAATGGTAACATACTAAGGGTAACATATATATTTTCCCACTCCCATTATGGCCTTTTCGCATGCGTTAAGTCATATCTTACAATTTAACACCGAAAATAACTACAACTTTTTCATTGGCGTTAAGCTGTGCGATATGCCCATAACGTATATTTTTTCTCTTTCTCACCTCGAGTTACTAGGAGGGGCTCCTATATAGATATAAATAGCTAACTACTAGAAGGGCCTTATAGCTAGTCTGTCTCTCTCTCTCTCTCTCTCTCTCTCTCTCTCTCTCTCTCTCTCTCTCTCTCTCTCTCTCTCAGAACTGCAATAATTGTGGTATTACTGCAAAGTGTGAAAAAGTTATCACACTCTGTGGTAATACCTATGGAAAGCACTTGATAGTGCACATTGTGATAAATAGGCTATTATCATAAAATATGCCCCTCTTTGTTTCACATGTGATAGTTGGATGAATCTAGCCCTCAGATGTTATTTTAGGAAATTTCAACCTTCATATTGATGCTCCTAATTTGTCTCATGCTGTTATTACTCTTAGATAAATTATCAGCATGTGAGTGGAAACAGATCGACTCTGTTGCCATCCACAAAGCTGGACATTTGCTCGATTTAGTATTTGTAAATAATTCTGCATTTTCCAGTTGTAATGCAGATGTCACTACATGAGAAGTTCCATGGAGCAACCATCTCCTAATCTCTTATTTATTTATTTATTTGTTTGCCGTTTCTCTGAATAAAATCGTGGTGGTATCACTATTTATTTATTTTATTTATTTATTTATTTGCTTTTTTTTTTTTTTTTTTATATATATACCAAAATTCAATCTAACATATCACATCACTGCTGCTCAAAAAGCATATATTTATTTCAAATTATCAATGTCTTTTTATAATCCAAGAGAACGTTTTCACTCTATCAAGCAGATTATCACTCTAATACTCCCCCTTCAGCTCCTGGACAGAGTCTAGCAGACAATTTTGCAATTTACTTTAATGAAAAAATGATTACTATCAGGCAAATGTTTCAAAGTTCTGTGAATACTGTAATCGATGATGTATTATCGGTGGGAATGACAAGGGAATGTTTTGAAACCATGTCAGAGACTGATATTATGTCCATCATTAACAGGTTCTCTTCCTGCATTCAGTGATGTATTTAGTACATCCAATCTTGAAAAAGGTTTCTGCTGACCTGACATTACTTTTGAATTATTGTCCCATTTCGTCCCTATCATATTTGGCTAAAATAGTAGAAAATGCAGTACTCCAATAACTTATCACTTTTCCCGATTCCAACCCCTCTCTGGATCAGTACTAAACATAGAAACATAGAAACATAGAAATGACAGCAGAAGAAGACCAAACGGCCCATCCAGTCTGCCCAGCAAGCTTCACACATTTTTTTTCTCATACTTATCTGTTTCTCTTAGCTCTTTGGTTCTATTTCCCTTCCACCCCCACCATTAATGTAGAGAGCAGTGATGGAGCTGCATCCAAGTGAAATATCAAGCTTGATTAGTTAGGGGTAGTAGGGGTAGTAACCGCCGCAACAAGCAAGCCACACCCATGCTTATTTGTTTTATCCAGACTATGTTATTCAGCCCTTATTGGTTGTTTTTCTTCTCCCCTGCTGTTGAAGCAGAGAGCTATGCTGGATATGTGTGAAGTATCAGTTTTTCTTCTCCCCTGCCATTGAAGCAGAGAGCTATGCTGGATATGCATAGTCCTTCACAGAACTGTGAAGGACTTCAAAGGGGCGTGGGATAAACACTGTGGATCCATAAAGTCGAGAGGCCGTCAATGAAGAGTGGGTGGCTCGCCAGAATGACGGCTACTGCCTGGAGATAATACCCTTATTCAATGGGTTCCGGCAATTTCACAATACTGAAATGCTCCATCTTGCTAGTTTTGACACCATTCGATGGGGTTTGATTGTGGAATAAATTTTGTACTCATTCTCCTAGATATTTCATTTGCTTTTGACACCATTGATCATTGTATCCTTTTCTCCAGGATGCACTCTCTCAATATTGCTGGTTCTGTGACTTCATGGTTTACTTCAAACTTAACATGTCATTCTCAACAAGTAAAAATTTGGTTGGAAAGTTCAGTTTGAGTCCCTCTGATCTCTGGTATATCCCAAGCTTGGCATTATCTGCAGCCCTTTTCAACATCTATCTGACTCCTTTATGTTGGTTACTTGGCCAGCCTTGGATTACATTATAAATTGTATGCAGATGATATAGAATTTTTTTCCCCCCTCAAGGATACCTGGAATTTCACAGAGCAACTGATCTCACCGTGTCTTACAACCATTCATGATTGGCTTTTTCAAAACAAACTTGCCTTAAACATCATGAAAACCAAAATTATAATCCACTTATGTGCCTGAAAAAATTGTCTTCCAAAATCAAAATACACCCATATCCAAAACAGTTCATAATCTCAGCATTCTCATTGATCCATCTCTCTCTTTGCATGCTCACATCAAGGCCCTCACACAAACTTTTTTTTTTCAAACTGCGACTCTTACACCATCTAAAACGACTTCTGAATCCTCCTAATTTTCAAACTGTTCTTCAATCCTTCATTTATCTGGTTTGGATTATTGCAATGCACTTTCAACCAGTTTGCCTGCTTATTAGAGATGTGAATCGGAACCGGAATCTGATCGGTTCCGGTTCCGATTCAAATCTTAAAATTGTTATCGTCCGGCTCGATTTTTTTTTTTTTTATTGGCTGTGCCTGATCCGATACCAAAAAAACCCTCCCCCACCCTCCCGAACCCCCAAAAAACATTTTCAAATGACCTGGTGGTCCAGTGGGGGCACGGGGAGCGATCACCCGCTCTCGGGCTATCGGCTGCGTTAATAAAAATGGCGCCGATGGCCCTTTGCCCTTACCATGTGACAGGAAATCCATGCCATTGGCCGGCCCCTGTCACATGGTAGAGCACTGGATGGCCCACGCCCCCACTGGACCACAGGTAATTTTAAAAGGTTTTGAGGGGGTCGGGAAGGTGGGGGGAGGCTAAGGGGTAAGTTTTAAAGGATCGGGTGGGTTTTTTTTTTATCGGGCCATCGGTGCCATTTTTATTAGTGGCAGCCAAAATGGCGCCAATGGCCCGAGAGCAGGAGATCGCACCGGGACCCCCCCTCGCTGGACCACCAGGTCATTTAAAACATTTTGGGGGGGTTCGGGAGGGTAAGGGATTCATTTTAAAGGGTCGGGGTGGGTTTAGGGGTTGTTTTGGTGTGCTGGTTTTCCCGCCCTCCCCACAAATAACTCCCGTACCTGATTAACGATTTTTCACGATAAATCGGGGGAATTTGTATTGTATCGCGCACTCTAACGATTTTTCACGATTTAAAAAATATCGGAGGAGTTTTTAAATCGTCAAAAAACAATTCACATCCCTACTGCTTATTCAATTACAGATTATCCAAAATTCTACTGCCAGGGCTAGTAACAAGAATACGCATACGGGAACACATCACCCCAGTTTTGCGAAAGTTACATTGGCTCCCAATTTTATTTTGGATACAATATAAGCTTGCAGTTACTATTCGTACTCTCATTCATAATATTCCTTCATGTGGATTGCAGCAACACTAAAAATTCATACTCTATCCAGAACTTTTCGTTCCTCCAGTCAGTGCCTTCTAGATACTCTCTCTCCTCAGACAATCCATCTTGAAGAGATTAGGGAATGTGCTTTCTCCATTGCCTGTGCAGGTTACTCTATAGCTTCTTTCAAATACAATGAATCCTTCACTGCTGTTTTTGGCTGAACTGTTGCCCTGTGCAGGTTACTGTAGTGCTTCTTTTAATATATTCTTGTCAGTTGTGATCCTCTAAGATTATCCCATAACTTTTTACATTTGATGATTGGCTTTGTCTCCACCTCCTGTAGGAGGGCATAGCAGGCATGCACCACTCCTGATGTTTCTGAGTCCATCCCTTTGGAGCTCCAAACATGACCACTACTTTTACAGGTTTCTTTCCATTGGAAAAGGTTTGCTTCTGGAGCATTGTTAATAACTTTAAGATATTTACATGTCTCTATCATATCTCTCCTTTCTTTTAGGGTATGCATATTTAGGACCTTCAGTTTCATCTCAAACAGCTTTTGGTGTAAACCCTGCATCATTTTTATTGCTTTCCTCTGGACTGCCTCTAGTCTATCTCTATGCTTTCTGAGATACAGCCACCAAAATTGAACATAATATTCTAGATGAGATCTCACCAATGACCTCTACAGAGAGATTATCACTTCCATTTTTCTTCAGTTCTACTTCTCCCTATGAACCCCAACATCCCTCTTGTTCTGGATACCATATTGTCATGCTATTTTGTTACCTTGAGATCATCAGATACTATCATCCTGAGGTCCTTCTCCTCCTTAGAGTACATCAGCATCTCATACTCACTGCATGCAACTTCTTTGGATTTCTGCACTAGTCTATATGCAGCATGACTTTGCAATTAATTGCACTGAATTTTATTTGTGAAACCTTTGACCACTCCTCAATGTTTTTTTTTATCATCTTCCTGCACACAGTGCCCTAACCCTGACACCAGGGGTGTTGTGATCTTCCTGCACACAGTGCCCTATCCCTATTAATACCAGGAGCGTCTGTCTTCAGATGTCTTCGTGTTCCCGGTGCCTGATGTTCTGGTCTTCTGTTGTCTCGATGTTCCTGATGTCCTTGCCTTCGTCTCTGCCTCCATGCCTTGGTTCCCAGATGTCTACCTTCCTGGCATACCGCTGTCGTGGTCCGTGACCAGTCCAACGGGTGGGCTGTGTAGGGCGCCTCACAGTACAAGGCTATCCTCATCTCCGCAGCGCAACCCTCTGGAAGACTTCCTGCTTCAGTCCGTTGTTTTTAATCCTTGAGAATCGAATCCTGCTTCAGTCTTGTCCCGGTCTTCAGAGCCTCTTGCAACCTGTGTCCGTCCATGTCAAGTTTCTGTTTGATCCTGCTCTGAGTACGGTGTGGTCCGCGACCAGTCCCGCGGGGGGCAGTGTAGGGCATGCTCCAGTGCAGGCCTCTTCAGTTCCTTCGTCATGTTCCGGTATCAGCTTTCACTATCCCTCCTGGAGTCTGCTTTGAGCCCAGCATGTTCCACGACCAGTCCCATGGGTGGACTGTGTAGGGCACGCTGCGTCGCAGTCTCGACCCAGCTCTTGATCCTCGCTTCCGCCCTCATCTACAGTCTCCTCGCTTCAGTCCTCGTCTACAGTGTCCTCGCTTCAGTCCTCATCCAAAGTCTTCTGTGTTCTAAGGACTCCATCTGCCCTCATCCTCTGTCCGGCCTGCCGCCTCTTGCCATACCCAGCGGCAGGTCCGAAAGGGCTTGGAACGGTCGGAGGACTGTTCATCAATCAACATTGTGTTGTTGGTCATCCTGGGGCATGCAGGTCTGGTTGAGGGTCAGACCTTGTCTCCTTATCTTCGCTTCAGCCTTGTCCTGTTCCACGTTACCCGTGCTTGCACCAGATCACCTCCCGCGGTGTGTCTTGGGGCTCCTCCCTGACTCATGCTGTGGCGCAAGGGCTGACAACACCCGCTTTAGAGACAACTGTGCCTCCGAGCTCATGACAGTAGCCGAGGGCCTCCAAACCCTCGGTTCGTAACAGCCGCCGGAGGCCACGCTTGTAACAGAATCCGAAGGCCTCCAAGCCCTCGGATCATAACAATAGGCCTCTGCAAAAAGTCCACCACACAAACCAGACCCCCAGTCACACCAGTCCACGGGAAGCAGAAACCCATCTTGGAAGGGGCCAAATCCCAAACACCTCCCCAAAAAACAAAGGACATCTCCCCTTCAAAGTGGAGAAGCATAGCCTCTCCCACAGCCCCCCTGCCAACAAGCTCCACAGCGTAATGACCATTGTTGCCAGGGTGGAGGGTGGACCCCTGCCCAATGATACCTGAGGTTCCAGCTGTGTGGCTCAAGCCTCATGAAGATTTTTCTTTTTATCCGGTGGAGTTCGGACCCCCAAAGCCAAGACAACCCAGGCATCATGCAAGCTGCTGCACATGAGCTCTGCTCCCCCTTTCAATGGTTGCGAGCCAACCCTATGTCATCCTACCGCTGAACACCGGTCCAGTCCCCTGATCCTAACACGCTGCGTCCCCACATGAGCCGTGTTTGTCGGGCTCCGCACTGCCAACTTGCCCGCCTTGTCTGGGGCTGTCCTCCGGTGCCAACGCTGGCCGGGAGCTAAGAGGCCAGATGCACCTCAGTCACAGCCCTTTAAACAGACCGCAACATCATCAACCCGAGACAGCTCCTCCCCTCTCCCCCTGTCCAGCCACGTCACTGCCAAGCCGGACTGAGGAAGGAGGGGAGGAAGGGAAGTAATATTTGAATGTGACAAAACATTTGATTTTAAAAGATATTAGTAGATATATGAACATTTTTAAAAGTTAGCAATTTAAAAAGTCAGTTAAGTGTTTTTTGACAAGTGATATTTAAATTATAAACTTCTCCCTTGGATTTTTGCATCCTAAATTAATTACTCTGCATTTTGTAGCATTAAATCTTAGTTTCCATACCCTAAACCAGTGGTTCTCAACCTTTTTTCTGTCGGGACACACCTGACAGATGGTTCTCACATGCGTGACACACTGAACTCATGATCATCATGGGGCTAAATGTAAACATATACTCTGTATCTACAGAATCCACCCTGACCCCCCAACAATGGCTACAGAACAGAACTAGGACATTCCCCGTTCAATTTACCATACAAAAAATATATTTCTGGTGTCATCTCAGTAACAGCAACATAAACACTCTCTCCTGCCAGGTGCATAGCCCTCCTTATGAAAAAACAGTAATTTACCACCAATGCATGTTCTATTGAAAAAACACAACAAATAATATTGATACAAATGCCTACATGCTAGTAAAATACTTCACCTCGGTCACACACATAGAATCGACCTTCACCAAGTACAGAAAGACTACAAATTACTAATATGGAAACAGAAGTAGAAGAGGACCGGAAGGCTCATCTGCATACTGCTCCCAGCATTCCCGGGGAGAGGAGTCCAGAGGTCACCGCGAGCGATCCAGGGATTGACCGCCCCGGCTTCCAGAGGCCCTGCACCCTTTGCAGTAGAAGAGGATCAGAAGGCTCATCTGCATACTGCTCCCAACATCCCCCCAGGAAAGGAGTCCAGAGGTCACCACGAGCGATCCAGGGATTGACTTCCACAGCCCCGGCTTCCAGAGGCCCTGAACCCCTTGCAGTAAAAGAGGACCGGAAAGCTCATCTGCATATTGCTCCCAGCATCCCACGGGAAAGGAGTCCAGAGGTCACTGCGAGTGATCCAGGGATTGACTTCCACAGCCCCGGCTTCCAGAGGCCCCACATCCTTAAGCAATCCAGGGATTGACTTCCACAGCCCCGGCTTCCAGAGGCCCCACATCCTTAAGCAATCCAGGGATTGACTTCCACAGTCCCGGCTTCCAGAGGCCCCGCACCCTTTGCAGTAGAAGAGGACTGGAAGGCTCATCTGCATATTGCTCCCAACATCCCCCAGGAGAGGAGTCCAGAGGTCACCGCGAGCAATCCAGGGATTGATTTCCATAGCCCCGGCTTCCAGAGGCCCCACACCCTTTGCAGTAGAAGAGGACCGGAAGTGCGCGCCATTCAGACCCTTCATTAATTTGAGTGAAGGTCAATTTAATGGTAGTTAAAAAGGATTGGTAAGTATAGCTTTGGGAAATCTTTGTACTTATAAAAGTTTGGAGAAAGGTGATATAGTGGGATATATTATTTAGAGTTTGTGTGTGTCTGAGGTAAAAAGCATGCCAGTGATAGTTAATTCTAGTGTCTATCTTTCCCACCCACTCAACCCTTGATTTTTAGGCAAGAGACACTTTCTCATTAAAAATCAATCGAGTTCATATCTAAATCATAATATTGTACCAGTCCTTATTGAAAGTTTAATCATCCCCTTATAGGACACTAGCTGATTAATTGGTAAATTCACCTGTAAATTTAAAGTACTCTAATTCCACCTCCCTTAGTATCCTAAACTTAACTAGGAACTCAGTAAGATGAATGCAGCAGTACAGCAGCAAGAGGGGGGCTTTCCAGTCTTTTGAATTGAGTGTCACATGTATGATTTTTAACCCGCTGGTGAGAGATTGTATGTGTGCACTCGGTGCAAAGAGCTCCTGACTCTCAGGGAACGAGTTCAATCTCTGGAGGCTAGAGTAGCAGACTTGGAGGAGCTAAGGCAGACAGAGAGGTACATTGATGAGACCTTTAGGGACATAGTAGCCAAGTTCCAAATCCAGTCTGGCAGCCCCAGTGCTGCCTTGGATCAGAAAGGTCTCCCAGTAGGAGAACATCACCCTGGTGTAGCAGGAAGTGATCCTGTAGCAAGGACCTGCTCTCCAGGTGATGCATTGTCCTTTTTCACTGAGGACAAGTCTCCCAGGGCTACTGCCCAGGAGGGAAGGGTTAGGCTGGCCATCATAGTCGGTGATTCAATTATTAGAAATGTAGATAGCAGGGTTGCTGATGGACAGGAGGACTGCCTGTTAATTTGCCTGACTGGTGCGAAGGTGGCAGACCTCACACATCATCTAGATAGGATTATAGACAGGGATGGGGAGGAGGTGGCTGTCATGGTACATGTGGGCAGCAATGACATAGGAAAATATGGGAGAGAGGTTCTGGAAGCCAAATTTAGGATTTTAGGTAGAAAGCTGAAATCCAGAACCTCCAGGGTGGCATTCTCTGAAATGTTTCCTGTTCCACGTGCAGGTCCCCAGAGGCAGGCAGAGCTCCATAGTTTCAATGTGTGAATGAGACGATGGTGCAGGGAAGAGGGATCAGTTTTGTAAGGAACTGGGAAACCTTTGGGGAAGGGAGAGACTTTTCTGAAAGGATGGGTTCCACCTTAACCAGAGTGGAACCAAGCTGCTGGCACTAACTTTTAAAAAGGAGATCTAGCAGCTTTTAAACTAGAACAAGAGGGAAAGCTGACAGTCACTCAGCAGTGCATGGTTCAGAGAAATGAATCCTTGAAGGATACTAAAGAAACAGGAGAGTTTGGCCATCCCAACAGAGAGGTTCCAATAAAAGCAAACGTAGTCCATGAGCCTATATGTAAAAAATCACTTGAGCTAAAGATTTCCAAATTATTTCTAAGAACTGAAAAGCAGGTTGTTAATACAAACAAAAAACACACTTTGAAATGTCTGTATGCCAATGCCAGAAGAAGTAAGATGGGAGAGTTAGAGTGTATAGCAGTAAATGATGAGATTGACACAATTGGCATCACAGAGGCTTGGTGGAAGGAGGATAACCAATGGGACAGAGCTATATCAGGGTACAAATTATATCGCAACGATAGGGAGGATCAACTTGGTGGTGGTGTGGCACTTTATGTCTGGGAGGGTATAGAGTCCAACAGGATAAAGATCATACAAGAGACTAAATGCTCAGTAGAATCTATATGGTTAGAAATCCCATGTGTGTTGGGTAAGAGTATAGTGATAGGAGTATACTACCATCCACCTGGACAAAATGGTCACACAGATGATGAAATGCTAAGAGAAAACAGGGAAGCTAACCAATTTGGCAGTACAATAATAATGGGAGATTTTAATTACCAAAAGTACATGCTAGAGCAAACTGCACTTTGAGGCAATATCACATAGTACAAGAAGTGCAGGTAAACTGACAATCCTGACAAAGGACTCAAAGCGGACTTCCAAAAGTGAAATGGGTTTTTATTAATTCATTAGGCAGCTCCACTGATTTAAATCGCAAGTAGCTTTACGGCGTCCCCCGACACGGTCCCATGTTTCGCCTAGGGCTGCATCGGGAGGGCTCGCCAGCAGGAATTCACATATGAAATACTGAAATTAAATCAATCACAAGTCAGGATGCTATATAGGACTTACAACCGAAAAAGAAATACAAACAGGTTTAAACACCACTCTTACCTGACAGCTGATGTGCTTGGTTTTGACAGGGAGCGCGCTTACTCTGAACGCTGTCAGGTATTTAAAGAATGGCAATGGCGCCAAGGCTACAGGTGAACCAATGACGTGGGTCTGATAGCCACGTTCATTGGTTCCCATTCCTGTAGCTCGCCATAGCAGCATTGTGTGCGACCAAGCTTAACTGTGAGAGATCTAAGTAAATAGGAACCATTCTATCTCCCGATTAAGTCCCTTCGGAGTGACTGAGTCTAAAGTGAAAATCCACCTCTGTTCAATGCGGCCGAGCTGTTCAGCATAACAGCCACCGCGAGCAGGTCGTGGAAACACCTCAATGACACTGAATTTAAGGTCTGAGAGATTGTGACATTTTTTTACCCAATGGTCTACCAATGGTTCATTTTCTCTGGAGTGCCTGATGTTCGAGCAATGCTCTATAATACGTGTTTTGACCATTCTTGTGGTTTTTCCAACATATACTAATGGGCACGGGCAGGTGATCACATAAATGACCCCAGAGGTGGTACAGTCTGAGTATGAATGAAGATAAAAAACTCTTTTGGAGACCGGGTGGGTAAAAGAAGTGGCGGATGCTGTATAGGAGCACACCGTGCAATGGCCACAGGGATGGTGTCCCAGTATGTTAGATGGATTCTGTCGCTGTACAAGATCCGCGTGGACAAGTTTGTCTCGCAGATTCTTGCCTCTACGATATGTAAACCGTAGGGGACCAGGAAACACCATCTCCATGGTGACCATCTCCATGGTGACAGCGTTCAGAGTAAGCGCGCTCCCTGTCAAAACCAAGCACATCAGCTGTCAGGTAAGAGTGGTGTTTAAACCTGTTTGTATTTCTTTTTCGGTTGTAAGTCCTATATAGCATCCTGACTTGTGATTGATTTAATTTCAGTATTTCATATGTGAATTCCTGCTGGCGAGCCCTCCCGATGCAGCCCTAGGCGAAACACGGGACCGTGTCGGGGGACGCCGTAAAGCTACTTGCGATTTAAATCAGTGGAGCTGCCTAATGAATTAATAAAAACCCATTTCACTTTTGGAAGTCCGCTTTGAGTCCTTTGTCAGGATTGTCAGTTTACCTGCACTTCTTGTACTATGTGAGATTTTAATTACCCCAATATTGACTGGGTAAATGTAACATCAGGACTTGCTAGAGACATAAAGTTCCTGGATGTAGTAAATGACTGCTTCATGGAGCAATTGGTTGAGGAACCAACAAGAGAGGGAGCTATTTTAGATTTAATTCTTAGTGGAATGCAGGATTTGGTGATAGAGGTAACGGTGGTGGGGCCACTTGGCAATAGTGATCATAACATGATCAAATTTAACTAATACATGAAAGGGGGACAATAAGTAAATCTATAGCTCTAAAACTAAATTTTCAAAAGGGAAACTTTGATAAAATAAGGAAAATAGTTAGAAAAAAACTGAATGGTGCAGCTGCAAAGGTTAAAAGTATTGAACAGGCATGGACATTGTTTAAAAATGCAATCCTAGATGTGCAGACCAGGTGTATTCCACACATTAAGAAAGGTGGAAGGAAGGCAAAACGATTACCAGCATGGTTAAAAGGTGAGGTGAAAGAAGCTATTTTAGCCAAAAAAAAATCCTTCAAAAAGTGGAAAAGGGATCCATCTGAAGAAAATAGGATAAAGCATAAGTATTGTCAAGTTAAGTGTAAAACATTGATAAGACAGGCGAAGAGAGAATTTGAACTGAAGTTGGCCATAGAGGCAAAAACTCATAATAAAACCTTTTTAAATATATCCGAAGCAAGAAACCTGTGAAGGAGTCGGTTGGACCATTAGATGACGGAGGGGTTAAAGGAGCTCTTAGGGAAGATAAGGCAATTGCAGAAAGGCTAAATGAATTCTTTGTTTCTGTGTTTACTAATGAGGATGCTGGGGAGATACCAGTTCCAGAGATGGTTTTCAAGGGTGATGAGTCAGATGAACTGAACCAAATCACTGTAAACCTGGAAGATGTAGTAGGCCAGATTGACAAACTAAAGAGAAGCAAATCACCTGGACCAGATGGTATGCATCCTAGGGTACTGAAGGAACTACAAAATGAAATTTCTGATCTATTAGTTAAAATTTGTAACCTATCATTAAAATCATCCATTGTACCTGAAGACTGGAGGGTGGCCAATGTAACCCCAATATTTAAAAAAGGCTCTGGAGAGATTCGGGTAACTATAGACCAGTGAGCCTTGTTGGTGTTTGAGGTATTGTGGGTTGATCCTTGGGCCGGTGGCAGATGACCATGCCCCCGGGGGAAGATCCCGAGAGGGACCACCGGTCAGGCTCAGAGTATGGAGACAGACACACACTAGTTCTTTTATTAAACAGTATATTGAACCACCAGAGGTGGCAGTAGTGAGCTGGAAGTGCCCGGCAGGGCTGTAGTCCCTCAGGTACTGGAACAGCGATCCTGGATAACTGAGCTGTAAAACTGAATATAGTGAGTAGGCAGAGTATGCAGAGTTCAGGAACAGAATATAGAAACATAGAAACATAGAAATGACGGCAGAAGAAGACCAATCGGCCCATCCAGTCTGCCCAGCAAGCTTCACACTTCTTTCCTTTCATACTTATCTGTTTCTCTTGGCTCTTAGCAACCCTTGGTTCTATTTCCCTTTCACCCCCACCATTAATGCAGAGAGCAGTGATGGAGCTGCATCCAAGTGAAATATCAAGCTTGATTAGTTAGGGGTAGTAACCGCCGCAACAAGCAAGCTACACCCATACTTATTTGTTTACCCAGTCTATGTTATTCAGCCCTTATTGGTTGTTTTTCTTCTCCCCTGCTGTTGAAGCAGAGAGCTATGCTGGATATGTGTGAAGTATTAGTTTTTCTTCTCCCCTGCCGTTGAAGCAGAGAGCTATGCTGGATATGCATGAAGTATCAGTTTGTTTTTCTTCTCCCCTGCCGTTGAAGCAGAGAGCTATGCTGGATATGCGTGAAGTATCAGTTTTTTTTCTCCCTTGCTGTAGAAGCAGAGAGCTATGCTGGATAAGCGTGAACTATTAGTTTTACTTCTCCCCTGCCGTTGAAGCAGAGAGCTATGCTGGATATGCGTGAAGTATCAGTTTTTTTTCTCCCTTGCTGTAGAAGCAGAGAGCTATGCTGGATAAGCATGAACTATTAGTTTTACTTCTCCCTTGCCGTTGAAGCAGAGAGCTATGCTGGATATGCATTGAAAGCCACATTAACTATCAACAAATATTGAATAAGCCTAATAATTGGTAATACCTATAGCCTATGAACTCTCCGTTAATTTTACATACTCTTACCCACCCCTGGTTTTTTTTATTTTTTTTTAATTTGGAGATGGCAGCCTTCCATCCTTCCGCTCCGTGAAGGTGGAACACCAACCACTGGCCACTGGCATCCCGCTCTGTGAATGCCTCTGTGGCTACTGCCACTTCTTGCAGTGTTTTGCTGCCTCCTCTTTATACACGTCCTCTAGACCTGATGGATCCACAATGTTTGATATTGTGTGAGTGTACCATCAAGACATTGTGTGAGTGTACCATCAAGAACCATGATGGTACACTCACACAATAGTCTCTAAAAGTAGTCCAGGTGTTGGAATGAGTTAGGCCCTCGAGGAGCGAGTACCTGGTTCCAGGGAAAGCTCTGAGAGAAAGAGAGGAACTGACTGGTGTAGTAGGCAGTGATGATTTCCAGGCAGAATAAGTATTCAGCAACCAGTCCGGGAACATAGGCCCTCGAGGAGCAAGTGCCAGTTCCTGACTGTGACCTGAAAAACAAAGAGTGAGCGAAGTAAGTTTCTCCAAGGCGTCTTGCTGCTCCACAATGCGCTGGGCCAGGTCCAGTATGGCCTGCAAAGCACTGAGTTGTGCCGAATCCATGGAGTTAGCAATCTGTTTGTGTTTGAGATAGTTGTGGGTGGATCCTTGGGCCGGTGGCAGATGACCATGCCCCCGGGGGAAGATCCCGAGAGGGACCACCGGTCAGACTCAGAGTATGGAGACAGGCACACACTAGTTCTTTTATTAAACAGTATATTGAACCACCAGAGGTGGCAGTAGTGAGCTGGAAGTGCCCGGCAGGGCTGCAGTCCTTCAGGTACTGGAACAGTGATCCTGGATAACTGAGCTGTAAAGAAACTGAATATAGTGAGTAGGCAGAGTATGCAGAGTTCAGGAAGAGAACCTTGATGGTAACACTCACACAATAGTCTCTAGAAGTAGTCCAGGTGTTGGAATGAGTTAGGCCCTCGAGGAGCAAGTACCTGGTTTCAGGGAAAGCTCTGAGAGAGAGAGAGGAATTCACTGGTGTAGTAGGCAGTGATGACTTCCAGGCAGAATAAGTATTCAGCAACCAGTCCGGGAACATGGGCCCTCGAGGAGCAAGTGCCGGTTCCTGACTGTGACCTGAAAAACAAAGAGAAAGCGAGCCCCCTGAGGAGCGGGTACCCCTGGTAAGTCCATGGAGGCAGAGCAGCTTAGGTAGTGTAACCCTTGCTAACTCAATTAGTTAGCGATTTCTAAGACCTTATATATCCGGTACTGCTGACGTCATCTCAGGGGGACGCCCATGAGGTTCGCACCATTGCTGGTATATCAGTAGGGGCCGCGCCGCATGCACGCCCTAGGCCCTTGTGAAACATGGTGGATTGCAGCGTTGAGCTGCTCCAGAGACCCCAGAGGAAGACGGCAGTATGACACCGTGGCAGCCAACCTTCCACTTGAGCAAGAGGGAGTCGCCAAGGAGGTGAGGAGGGCAGAGTGGAGACGTCGAGCAGCGACAGTCGCAACAAGCCTGACTTCAGTGCCGGGAAAATTAGTGGAAACTATTTTTAAAATCAAAATCGTAGAGCATATAGAAAGACATGGTTTAATGGAACACAGTCAACATGGATTTACTCATGGGATGTCTTGCCTAACAAATCTACTTCATTTTTTTGAAGGGGTTAATAAACATGTGGATAAAGTTGAACCAGTAGATGTAGTGTATTTGGATTTTCAGAAGGAGTTTGACAAAGTCCCTTATGAGTGGCTTCTAAGAAAACTAAAAAGTCATGGAATAGTAGATGTCCTTTTGTGGATTACAAACTGGTTAAAATACAGGAAACAGAGAGTAGGATTAAATGGTCAATTTTCTCAGTGGAAAAGGGTAAACAGTGGAGTGCCTCAGGGATCTGTACTTGGACTGGTGCTTTTCAATATATTTATTAATGATCTGGAAAGAAATATGATGAGTGAGGTTATCAAATTAGCGGATGATATAAAATTATTCAGAGTAGTTAAATCACAAGAGGATTGTGATACATTACAGGAGGACCTTGCAAGACTGGAAAATTGAGCATCCAAATGGCAGATGAAATGTAATGTGGATAAGTGCAAGGTGTTGCATATAGGGAAAAATAAACCTTGCTGTAGTTACATGATGTTAGGTTCCATGTTAGGAGCTACCTCCCAGGAAAAAGATTTATTTATTTAGTTGCGATGAAGAAAGTACAGAGAAGGGCAACCAAAATGATAAAGGGAATGGAACAGCTCCTCTATGAGGAAAGGCTGAAGAAGTTGGGCTGTTCAGCTTGGAGAAGAGACAGCTGAGAGGGGATATGATAGAGGTCTTTAAGATCATGAGATGTCTTGAATAAGTAGATGTGAATCAGTTATTTACACTTTCAGATAATAGAAGGACCAGGAGGCATTCCATGAAATTAGCAAGTAGCACATTTAAGACTAATCGGAGAAAATTATTTTTCACTCAACGCACAATTAAGCTCTGGAATTTGTTGCCAGAGGACGTGGTTAGTGCAGTTAGTGTAACTGGGTTCAAAAAAGGTTTGGATAAGTTCTTGCAGGAGAAGTCCATTAAGTGCTATTAATCAAGTTTACTTAGCTAATAGCCACTGCTATTTATTGCATTAGTAGCATGGGATCTTCTTAGTGTTTGGGTAATTGCCAGGTTCTTGTGACCTGGTTTGGCCTCTGTTGGAAACAGGATGCTGGTCTTGATGGACCATCAGTCTGACCCAGCATGGCAATTTCTTATGTTCTTAATGGAAACCCAAAAAGGCCACTCTGAATTCTTTACAAAACAGAAATATAGCACCTAACAGACTTCCAGGATCTGCAACAATGTACACAAACAAATGTGCACATAGTTACACCTGCATTATGGAACTCAAACAGTAATAACCCTACCTATGAAAAGGCAGCAGTACAAAAATTACACTATGCCCTAAACACCAATACACCTCCTATTAGGAAAGCAGAACAAGTCAAGCTGCTATAGATCCCTACCAAGAAACTACAAGCTTGGGTCACACACACAGAACACAGACAGACCCTCACCAAATACAGAATAAAGTGACCATAAATCTAATGTTTTTGTTTTTGCATTGTTGCACTACATAAAGAGATTGGCTTCTTGTTGTTTCCAGTTCAGTTTTTGTCTCCACATTTCTATTTATACATTCCTCGAGAAATATAAAATAATTCTAAAACTAGAATATAATAAATGTTTCAAAACAACTGATAAATGGAATAACATCCAATCATTAAACATTTTCAAAATTATTAAAAATTCTCCAAACACCAATAAAATATTTCTAAAAGCAGACATATCACATAATACCCAATAATTAAAATGGCAGTCAGTCAAGAAAGATAAACTTAAAAAGCCACCTTTACTTACCTTCTCCAGTAACTCTCCTACTCCTTTCCCTTGTAGGCCAATAGCACATACCAGTAGCAGCAAGGGCTGCTGAAGCTCTGTCCTCACGCTCTTCTTCCTTAGGACCCATGACTAGACTATTTCACACACACACACACACACACACACACTTTCTCTCTCTCACACACCAGTCATCTCCCTGACCAATCTCTCTCTCTCTCTCACACAAACACACCAGTGCCCTTCTTGACCAATCTCTCTTTCTCACACACACCAGTCACCTCTCTGATCAATCTCTCTTTCTCTCACACACACCAGTCACCTCCCTGATCAATCTCTGTCTCACACACAAACATCACCTCCCTGATCAATCTCTGTCTCACACACAAACATCACCTCCCTGACCAATCTATTTCTCTCTCACACACGTCACCTCCCTGACCAATGTCTCTTTCTCTCACACACACATACCAAACATCTCCTTGACCAATATATTTCTCTCCCTCAATCACACACACTAGTCACCTCCCTGACTAATGACTTTCTCTCTCATCTCTCTCTCACATACGCGCGCGCACACACACACACACACACACATCACCTCCCTGACCAATGTCTTTCTCTCACACACATACATGCCAGTCACCTCCCTGACAATGTCTCTTTCTCTCACACACACAGTCACCTCCCTGACCAATGTCTCTTTCTCTCACACACACACAGTCACCTCCCTGACCAATCTATCTCTCTCTCTCCCTCTCTCTCTCTCTCACACACACACACACACACCACTCACCTTCCTGAAAAATCTCTCTTTCTCTCTCACACCAGTCATGTCCCTAACCAACCTCTTTCTCTCACACACACCAGTGACTTTCCTGAGCAGTATCTTGCTCTCACACATTCTCTTACATACACACATTCTCTCATACACTTACACACATGCTGGCTCACTCTCTCTGTCTCACTCACTCACTCACCCCCCACCCCCAGCACACATGGCAGCCAGTATGCTGCTATTAAAAGCAGAATCCTGACAGGCTAGAAACTGCAGCAGGAATGACCTCCCTGCCCCACAGTGGTAAGAAGGCAGCACTCAGCTGATTGCTTGTGCTGCTATCATGGCACAGAGCAGTCAGCCTAGAATGTAATTTTATGTTTTTTCTTCTCCCCATCCCAGCCTTTTATTTTTTTTTTTTTTGCAGTTTGATTTCTTGCTGGTGTCATGCTGGCAAGAGAAGGGGAGGTCAGAGCCAAGGAGGGGGGCAGCGGCACCATACTCCTGCAGCCTCTGGCAAAGTGGCCAGCCAGCACTGATTTTCAGCTCCGGGTCCGGGCAGCTGATGGATGACTTTCCCCAATAGCCATGCGGCAGGAAATCCCGGCGGCCATATTCTCAGCTGACTGCTCTGTGCCACGATGATCATAGCACAGGCAAACTGCTGAGTGTAGAGGGGCTGGGGAGAGCCTTGGGATGTGATTGCTGCTGCATGGCCTTTTCTTCTTCCTGCATGCCCGGTAAACATCACTTCTTCTTCCGGGCCACAGGGGTGGGAAAAAGAAAAGGTCATGTTCCTGTTGCCGGCTTTCACCAACACTGCTGCCGTTCTCCCTCGGGGCTTGAATGTGCTGATAGCCAGGGCAGGAACAGCAGCAGTGTTTGTCTTGCTGAGGTGAAAGAGGGGGAGAGGAGCGAGTGTGCGACACACTAGTGTGCAGCGACACACCGGTTGAGAACCACTGCTTTAGGGAATAGCTACTGCTTATTACTGGCATTAGTAGCATGAGATCTATTTAATATTTGGGTACTTGCCAGGTACTTGTAACCTGCATTGGCCAGTATTGGAAATAGGAAACTGGGCTTGATGGACCTTTGGTCTGACCCAGTATGGCAGCTTCATTTGGATGCTTTTTCTATTTTTTTGAAATATGCTTTTTCAGCTAGAATAGCCTTTCTCACCTCTTTAGTTTAACCATGCCGGCAGTCAGCCTTCCATCTACCTTTTTTAATGTGTGGAATACATCTGATCTGAGCATCCAAGATAGTATTTTTAAACAACATCCATGCCTAATATAAACTCTTACATGGTAGATTTTAAAGGAAAATGTAAATATAACATACTATAGCAACCATTATTCAAAGCTTTTGAAAATGGCTACATTATATGCTATTGAGTTGCTAATAGTGCCCTTAACGTGGGTAAATGAGCTTTTGAAAATTGCTATGACAGCATATTACATTTACATTTACATCTTTCTTCTAAAATTACCATGTTAATCTTTGAAGTTGCTCCTTTCAATTTTTTCCTAACCATTTTCCTCATTTCATCATATTCTCCTTTTTGAAAGTTAAATGCTAGCAAAGTAGATTTCCTTAATGTCCTCCCTCCAGTTAACAAGTGAAATTTGATCATATTATTATCACTGTTGCCACGTGGTCTCCACACCATTACCACTCACACCAAATCATGTGTTCCACTAAGGAATTATTTATCATTTATTTATTTATGAATATTTGATATTCTGCTTATTCCCAAAGTTGGTCTTATGGTATATTACAATAAATTTAAATAAACAGAGGTAATATTAAGCTTAAAGTAAAATCAGAATTTGCAATTAATGAAACATTAGGATCCAGTATATCAGGGATGGCCAACTCTGGTCTTCAAGGACTAAAACAATGCCCCCTCTTGTCAGTTCCTGTACCAGCTGCTCCAGGAAGCAGTCATTTATTTGATCTAGAAATCGCTCCCGGACCCCCGCTGGACCCCCAGGGACTTTTGGCCAGCTTGGGGGGGCCTCCTGACCCCCACAAGACTTGCCAAAAGTCCAGCGGGGGTCCGGAACGACCTCCTGCAGTCGAATCGTGTTGGTCTATGGCCGCCGCCATTTTGCGCCGCCATTTTGCAAAATGGCGGCGCAGAATGGCGCCGGCTGAAGACTACACGATTCAATTGCAGGAGACCGTTCCGGACCGCCGCTGGACCCCCAGGTAATTTAAGGCATTTGGGGGGGGGGGGGTTCGGGAGGGTGGGGGATTTAATTTAAAGGGTCGGGGGTGGGTTTTAGGGTGTTTTAGTGTGCCGGTTTTCCTGCCCTCCCCCTTCCCCCGATTTAGCTATGGACCGCCGCTGGACCCCCAGGTAATTTAAGGCATTTGGGGGGGTTCGGGAGGGTGGGGGATTTAATTTAAAGGGTCGGGGGTGGGTTTTAGGGGGTTTTAGTGTGCCGGTTCACGATTTTAACGATTTTCACGATACTCTAAACACCCAAACGGCGACGATACGATTCCCTCCCCCTCCCAGCCGAAATCGATCGTTAAGACGATCGAGGACACGATTCACATCTCTAGAAGGCAGTGCAGCTCAGCACGCACAAGGTGCACAATTGTGCACCCCCTTGCGCACCGACCCCCCCTTACCATGTGAGTCAGCTCCAAATAGAGCAGAAGTGATCTCTAAGATAAAGTCAGAGGAGTGGGAGAGAGGAGCACAGGATTTTAAAGGAAAGGGGGTTAGAGCTCTGGACCCATCATTTTTACTTCTTATTTTTTTGTTGTTGTTGTTGTTTCTTTCATTTTAAATAAACCAATCTTAAAAAATGAAACAAAAAAATAAAAATGAAATGAAACAAAACAAATATGCAGTACACATTCTTAGTTCTTACTAAAAAAAAAAAAGGGGGGGAGGAGGGGGGGGGGTCTCTTGCATGACTGCCCTGTATGCATACAATATTCTATTTTGTTGATGTTGCCATTTTATTTTTATTTCAGTTTTTTAATGGCACTCTAACCAGGGCATCTTATAGGAAGGGAATATAGGAAAGTAACTGATGATTAGAATTTCAGGAAGTATTTATAGCTGAGAAAGGCAAGAGGGAAACGATCATTTTTTTTGGTTTGTACTGGATGAGGCATATTGGTTGTCAATGAAGGGAGCTTTTTCCAAAGAGTCAGATTCAGAATTGAAAGAACACAGAAATGTGAAGAAGCTTGCTTAGTGCAAGGATCACCAGACAAGGTACATGATTAGGAAGATAAGAAGTAAGAAGTCTGCCAACAGGAAAAAAAAAAAAAGAAGAGAAAAAAAAGTTAGTTGATAGGAAGCCAGTAAAAGACAAGGAACTTCTACAGAGCAAAGAAATAAAAGAAATTTGAAGAATGGTGAGAGAAGAATGAGGTAGAAATAGGGGAATGTAGGAAGGTGAGGAGAAAGAAAGGATATACAGAAATGAACAATGTTCCAAAAAGAACATTTACCAATGAAGGAGAGTGAGGGAGGGAAATAGCAATTAATAAGGACAGTGAAGAAGTGGTTGGATAAATAGGAGGAAAACCAGGAAAGGATGGAGCCACAGAAATCTAGTGAGGTGATAGTAGATATGAGAATACAGTTATCCACTCTTCTCAAAGCAATTAATAGATCGAGGAGGGCAAGGATTGAGGACAGGTGGAAAGCAGTGGAAAGTGAAGGTGATTGAAGAGGTGTAAGACAGCATTCATGAAAAGAAGGAAGTCCAGAGTTTACCAGTGCACTGCTTTCTCCAGATCTTTAGAGAGAAACTGGAAGAAGGGTGATAGGTCTTTAGCTGACAAGAGCTGAGATCAAAGGAGGACTTCTTTAAGCTGGGGGGAAACCACTGCTCTTTTGAAAAACTGGGGAGACAAAATTGAAAACTTATTTTATTTATGTATTTATTTGCTGATTTTGTATACCGTCATTCGGTGGAACCATCGCAACGGTTTACAACATGATAAAAGAGATAATCAATATATAAGAACATAAATACAATGGGGTAGGTTTTCAAAGGGTTACACGCGTAGGTTACGAGCGTAACCCCTGAAAACCTACCCCAAACATAGGCTCAGAGGCTCAGAGGCTCAGAGGCACGCGCAAGCCCCGGGACGAGCGTAAGTCCCGGGACTTTCCTGGGGGGAGCGTGTCGGGGGCATGTCGGGGGGCATGTTGCAGTGGTGCATCACCCGGGAGCGGGGACGTGGGCGTGGTTCCGGCCCGGGGGCATTCCGGGGGGCAAGGCTGTGGCCTCCAGACCAGCCCCTGGACTGGAACATGGCACACCGGCAGCCGGCCCGCGCGTGCGTGTTATGCCTGCCTCGAGTAGGCGTAACTTCCGGAATAAAGGTAGGGGGGGTTGTTTAGATAGGGCTGGGGGGGTGGGTTAGGTAGGGGAAGGGAGGGGAATTTGGGGGGAGGTGGAGGGAACGGAGGCCGGCTGCGCAGCTCGGCGCGCACAGGCTGCTGATTTTGCTCAGCTTTGCATGTGCCGATCCCGGATTTTAACGTGCGTATCTATTAAAATCCTGCATACTCTTGTTTGCGCCTGGTGCGCAAACAAAAGTACGCATGTGAGTAATTTTGTAAAATATACCCCTATGCTTAATAAATAAAAAATAATAAAAATAGAAAACACGATTATTAATGCAAGTCAATAAAAACTAATTAAAATAATAAAAGATAATAAAAGGATAATGATTATTAGCGACATTTCATGAAAAGATAAAATAGGGTGAAATGAAAATGAGAGAGTAGGTAGATTATTTGGGGTCTTGCTATGCCTTTATAAATAGCCAGGTCTTAACATTTTTTTAAATATCTTTAAACTCGGTTGTAGCCGTATTTCCGCTGGATGTGAGTTCCATATCTTTGGGGTTGCTAATTAAATCAAACATTCTCTTACTTGGGATAACTCTGCAGAACATACAGATGGGATAGTTAGTAATAGAGATGTGAATCGTGTCCTCGATCGTCTTAACGATCGATTTCGGCTGGGAGGGGGAGGGAATCGTATTGTTGCCATTTGGGTGTTTAAAGTATCGTGAAAATCGTTAAAATCGTGAGCCGGCACACTAAAACACCCTAAAACCCACCCCCGACCCTTTAAATTAAATCCCCCACCCACCTGAACCCCCCCAAAATGCCTTAAATTACCTGGGGGTCCAGCGGGGGTCCGGAACGGCCTCCTGAAATAGAATCGTGTTGTCTTCAGCCGGCGCCATTTTGCGCCGGCCATAGACCAACACGATTCGACTGCAGGAGGTCGTTCTGGACCCCCGTTGGACTTTTGGCAAGTCTTGAGGGGGTCAGGAGGCCCCCCCAAGCTGGCCAAAAGTCCCTGGGGGTCCAGCGGGGGTCCGGGAGTGATCTCTTGCCGCGAATCGTTTTTCCGTACGGAAAATGGCGCCGGCCATACGCGCCGCTCCCGGACCCCCGCTGGACCCCCAGGGACTTTTGGCCAGCTTGGGGGGCCTCCTGACCCCCACAAGACTTGCCAAAAGTCCAGCGGGGGTCCGGAACAACCTCCTGCAGTCGAATCGTGTTGGTCTATGGCCGGCGCCATTTTGCGCCGCCATTTTGCAAAATGGCGGCGCAAAATGGCGCCAGCTGAAGACAACACGATTCGATTTCAGGAGGCCGTTCTGGACCCCCGCTGGACCCCCAGGTAATTTAAGGCATTTTGGGGGGGTTCGGGAGGGTGGGGGATTTAATTTAAAGGGTTGGGGGTGGGTTTTAGGGTGTTTTAGTGTGCCGGTTTTCGCGCCCTCCCCCTTCCCCCGATTTACGATTTTTTGATGATAAATTGGGGGAATTGTTATTGTATCGTGGCCCTAACGATTTTTGATGATTTAAAATATATCGGACGATATTTTAAATCGTCAAAAAACGATTCACATCCCTTAGTAAACCTTTGTTTGCCGATTGTAGGTTTCGTTGGGGTGTATAGATTTTGATATAAAAACTCAGCCAGTTTACAAGCAATCACCTCCTAATTTATTTTTCATTTCAACAAACAATTAATCCCTATTCTTAGGAACTCACAAATAGGAATTATAAAATCCATGCCTGAGGCTGGCAACCACAAACATAAAATAATGAATTTCAAGTAATGTTCCCTATAATTTTTGACAGACTATGAGACTAACTCTAAAAACTTCACACTGACATATAAGTGCGTATCAGATACACACATATCAGATATACAAGTATCATAAAAATGCATATTTCTACCCCACAACATATGTGTGCATGAATGCTTAGGTGCAGATACATACAAAACACTAAAAGAAAGTATTTCAATGCATTGAGCACTTGTACTTTTCCTACCAATTTTAAAAATATCTCCATGTATATTTTACATTTAAAACTAAAGTAGAACTTATTCGCATAAACCCAATTTTCATGTATAAGTTGTTTTGGGAATCTCTGTTTAGTGGACCCTTGGGCCGACCTGCTGGAGACTGGGAAAGGTGGTCACAGTCTCTAATGAATAGCAGGCTGGGAGGCAGATGTTCAGGCAGGACTTAGATGCTCTTCACCCTGGAAGCTGGTACTCCCCCGGGAGGAGCCCATAGGAGCCCAACCGCTGGGACTTAGGCGGCTTCACCCTTGGAAGCCGAAGCCCCCCGGGAGAATCCCATAGGGGCCCGGCCGCTGGGACTTAGGCGGGTTGTGGATCAGGACAGGTAACTGGAACCAGACTAGGACAGTAGCAATACTGTAACTGGGCTCGGGTTCTGGAACCAGGCAGAAACTGTAGCAAGACTCAGATACTGGAACCTAGAGATGTGAATCATGTGCCCGATCGTCTTAACGATCGGGTTCGGCTAGAGGGGGGAAAAAATCTGATCGTGGGTGATGTGGGTGATGTGAATCGGAATTGGTTCCCATTCACATCGTTATTTTTTTTTTAGTGAGGCCCGACCCTTTAAAATTAACCCCTTACCTTCCCCCACCCTCCCGAACCCCCCCAAAATATTTTACGATTACCTGGTGGTCCAGTGGGGGAGCGGGGACCGATCTCACACTCTCGGGCCATCAGCGCTATTTTGACTGCCACTCAAAAATGGCGCCGATAAAAAAAAAACCCACCCGACCCTTTAAAAACGACCCCTTAGCTTCCCCCACCCTCCCGAGCCCCCCAAAACATTTTAAAATTACCTGGTGCTCTAGTGGTGGTCCCGGGAGCGATCTCCCGTTCTCGAACCGTCAGCTGCCACTCATAAAGATGGTGCCGATGGTCCTTTGCCCTTACCATGTGACAGGGTATCCGTGCCATTGGCCGGCTCCTGTCACATGGTAGGAGCACTGGATGGTGGCGGCCATCTTTAAATACGGTGGCGGCCATCTTTAAATATGGCGCCAGCCAGCCAGTGCTCCTACCATGTGACAGGGGCCGGCCAATGGCATGGATACCCTGTCATATGGTAAGGGCAAAGGGCCATTGGCGCCATCTTTATGAGTAGCAGCCGATGACCTGATTTCGGGAGATCGCTCCTGGGACCACACTAGACCACCAGTTAATTTTAAAATGTTTTGGGGGGATCGGGAGGGTGGGGGAAGCTAAGGGGTCATTTTCAAAGGGTCGGGTGGGGGGTTTTTTTATCGGGCCATCGGCGCCATTTTTGAGTGGCAGCCAAAATGGCGCCGATGGACCGAGAGTGGGAGATCGGTCCCCGCTCCCCCACTGGACCACCAGGTACTCGTAAAAAGTTTTGGGGGGGTTCGGGAGGGTGGGGGAAGGTAAGGGATTCGTTTTATAGGGTCGGGGTGGGTTTAGGGGTTTTTTGGTGTGCCGGTTTTCCCCGCCCTCCCCCAATTTACGATTTTTCACGATAAATCGGGGGAATTTCTATTGTATCGCGACTCTTAACGATTTTTGACGATTTAAAATATATCTGACGAATGTTTTAAATCGTCAAAAAATGATTCACATCCCTACTGAAACCAGGCAAGAACTGTAGCAGGATTCGGGTACTGGAACCAGGCAGGAACTGTAGCAGGCAGGCTGGAACCAAGCAGGTACTATAGCAGGCAGGCAGGAACCAGGCAGGTACTGTAGCAGGCAGGCTGGAACCAAGCAGGTACTGTAGCAGGAATGGAGCGACGAAGCAAAGAGAGTCACTCCGGGGCACAGCGCAACAGGAAACCGGGAGGCTAACCCGTTGCAAGGCAAAGACTGGATGGCTGCGGCGTCTGACATCAGGAGTTGGGCGGAGTCACCACTGGCGGGAAACGGCCTAGAAAAGCGCCCAAGTGGTGCGCGCGTGTGCTTAGGAGCCGGGTGTCCATGAGAGACCTCGCAGCGGCGCCGCCCCAGCGGTGACGCTGCCAAACAGGCCGCAAACCAGGCCTCAGGAAGAAGGAGCAGGTCTGGGAGCCTGGAGGTAAGGGCCTGGCCGCGGTGCTCACGGCCAGAACTGCAACATTACCTCCCCTCTTACGCCCCCTCTTAGCTGGTCCGGGGTTACTTGGGTGGTCCAGATGGAACTGCCGTAATAAGTCCTTGTCGAAGATGTTACGTGCCGGTTCCCAAGAATTATCCTCGGGTCCACAACCCTCCCAGGCCAGCAAGTATTCCCATCGGCGTTGATGAAACCGGACATCCAAAACTTCACGCACTTGATACGTGACCTCGTCCGGTACTGAAGGATCCAATGGTTCAGGAGCCCGGGACTGGTACCTGGATAACACGAGAGACTTCAGCAATGACACATGAAACACGTCATGTATGCGCATGGAGGAGGGAAGGCGCAGACGGTATGAGACTGCTCCTACTCATTCGGTGACTCGAAAAGGCCCACAGAATTTCGGAGCTAGTCTTCTAGACGGGTTACATAGCTGTAGATTTCTGCTGCTAAGCCAGACACGGTCTCCTGGGAGGAAGATGGGTGCTGACTGACGATGCCTATCTGCCCACTTCTTAGTGGACAGGGCGGCTTTACGGATCTTTTCCTGGGTAGAAATCCACAAGGAATGAAGCTGACGAGCTGAGAGTTGCACTGCCGGGAGTGCACTAGGTTCAGGTGAAGGTAAGGGTGGAAGAAGTTGCTTCCCATAAACAACGAGGAACGGCGAACTTCCAGTAGCAGCATGCGTGTGATTATTATACGAGAACTCCGCCCAAGGGAGTAGCTTAGCCCAATTATCTTGTCATTCGTTCATGAAGGCACGAAGAAACATCTTCAAGGTTCGATTGGTTCGTTCCATTTGCCCATTACTTTGAGGATGGAACGCTGACGAAAGGCTAAGTTGCATATTAAAGCATTTGCATAGGGCTTTCCAGTAACAAGTTGTAAACTGCGGTCCTCGATCGGAGACTATATCCTGCGGGAGACCATGAAGTCTAAAGATATGCTGGGCGAACTGGCCAGCCAGGTCAGGTGCAGAAGGTAGCTTAGGCAAAGGGTCAAAGTGCGCCATCTTGGAAAATCGGTCCACGATTACCCAAATGACCGAATTACCTCCTGAGGCAGGAAGGTCCATGACGAAATCGGTGGAGATGTGTGTCCAAGGCTCCACCGGGATAGGCAATGGTTGCAACAGGCCCCTGGGCTTCCCGATGAGCGGCTTTTGAACAGCACAGATAGAACACGAGCCCACAAAAGCTTGGACATCCTGTCTCACCGTTGGCCACCAATAGAAACGGTTTAACAAGTCCAAAGTCCCTTTCCAACCAGCATGGCCCCCAGTGAGGGAGTCAAGGGCCCAAGCAAGAACTGCCCTCCGGGAGTGACGTGGAATGACGGTCTTCCCTTGAGAGGACACTGAGGTTGCAGCCAGGCTTACTTTCTCAGGGTCCAAGATATATTGGGGTGTATCAGGAGTCTCTTCGACCTCAGAAGAGCACGAGAGTGCATCGGCTCGAACGTTCTTCGAGCCAGGTCGGTAGCGTAACGTAAAGTCAAACCGGTCAAAAAACAGCGACCACCGGGCTTGTCTTGGATTCAGGCATTGGGCTTGCTTCAAGAATGCTAGGTCTTTGTGATCGGTGTATATTGTAACCGAATGGTTGGCTCCTTCCAACCACTGTCTCCATTCCTCCAGGGCAAGTTTCACGGCTAGCAACTCTTTGTCACCAACACAGTAGTTGCTCTCTGCCGGGGAGAATTTCCTTGAGAAATATGAACACGGCAACAGCTGTCCAGAATCAGAGTACTGGCTCAGTACGGCCCCCACGGCCACATTGGAGGCATCAACCTCCACCACGAAGGGCCAGCTGGGATCCAGATGGCGAAGGCAGGTGTCTAACAAGAAGGCTTCTTTAAGGGCCTCAAAAGCTTGACAGGCAGAAGCAGGCCAATCCACCGCGTTAGCCCCCTTTCGAGTGAGGGCAGTTAACGGGGCCACAATACGAGAGTAATTGGGAATAAAGTGACGGTAGAAATTGGAAAAGCCAAGGAAGCGCTGCAACGCTTTAAGACCCCTTGGCCGGGGCCAATTCTTAATAGCCGCCACTTTCTCAGAATCCATTTGAAAGCCAGCTGCAGAGATTATGTAGCCTATGAACAGCAGGGACGTCTTCTCAAAGCTACATTTTTCCAGCTTCGCGGACAGACCATGCTCCCTAAGTATCTGGAGCACCTGACAGACATGCTGATGGTGTGACAACAGATCCTGGGAGTAGATTAACACATCGTCAAGATAAACAATTATGCAGGTGTTCAGAAGGTCCCGCAACACCTCATTCATCAGGTGCTGGAACACCGCCGGGGCATTACATAAGCCGAAAGGCATCACGAGGTACTCGTAATGCCCGTCTTGGGTATTAAACGTGGTTTTCCACTCATCTCTGGGACAGATTCTGACTAAATTGTACGCTCCCCGCAAGTCCAACTTTGTGAAAATCTTTGCTCCTTGAAGCTGATCAAGGAGCTCTGGGATTAACGGGAGCAGGTAGTGGTCTCGCTTGGTAATAGAATTTAGGCCTCGATAGTCTATGCACAGCCTCAGTGAGCCATCTTTCTTGCTGACAAAAAAGAAACCCGCCCCTGCAGGCGATTTAGACGGGCGGATAAAGCCCTTGGCCAGATTCTCCACAATGTACTCGGACATGGCCCGGGTCTCAGGTATGGATAAGGGATAAACCCTTCCTCGGGGGGGCATAGTACCAGGTAGCAAGCCTATGGCAAAGTCATATGGACGAAGCTGCGGAAGGATTTCCGCCTTGGTCTTGGAGAATACATCTGTAAAGTCCTCATAAGGTGCAGGAGGACCCATGGCAGAGTGCATCAAGGGAAGTGCGGGAGTCTTAGGCACTTTCATTCAATTAGCTAGGCAAAAAGGACTCCATTTGACAATCTGTAGCGTATCTCACTGAATCGTGGGTGAGTGTTTCTGTAACCACGGCAACCCTAGCACCACAGGGTGGACAGCCTTCTCCAACACTAGGAAGGCTATCTCCTCCGAATGGATCGCCCTGGGGCGGACTGTAATGGGTGCTGTGGACATCAGGACAGGTCCTGGAAGAAGCATCCCCTGGATAGAGGTAATTCGTAACGGGGCCTCCCACTATGTGTAGGGATTCGCAACTGGGAAACTAAGTCTGCAGGATGAAATTACCTCTGGCACCAGAATCCAGGAATGCCATTGTCTCAAAGGAGCCTCGGGGATATTCCAAGGTAACAGGGCCAGTACATTGAGGAGCTGTAGCACAGCCTAGGAGGAGCTCCTCCCGACCTCCTAGGCTTTGGCGTTTTCTGCACGCTCCTGGCAGCATGCAAAGAAGTGGCCCCTCTGGCCACAATACAAGCACAACTTCAATGAATGGCAACATTGTCTTTCTTCAGCAGAAAGCGGGGCCCATCCCAGCTGCATAGGTTCGCAGGTGGGAGTGTCTGGATGAGAAATATTGGGCGAGGGCACAGATCTCGGCCCACAAGCCGGACTATGGCGAGAGGAGTTGCTCCTTGGCCCGTTGTAGTAGGCAGCGGTCAATGCGGGCAGCCATCTCAATCAAGGCATTGAGGTCCTCCGGCAGATCTCGAGCAGCAATTTCATCTTTAGGAAGATGGCTTTAAGACTTCCATCTTGCCAACCTACTTCTTGGGCTAAAGTCCGAAAGTCCATTGCATAATCTGCCAAGGAGCGAGCCCCCTGATGAAGTTGCAGCAGGTCAGACGTAGCTGTGGCTACTCGGGCGGGCTCATCAAAGGCCTGGCGAATGTTCGTGATGAACGGTTGTAAGTCCATTAGCGAAGAATCATTGTTTTCCCCAAAGGGGAGAAGCCCAGGTTAAGGCTTTCCCATCAAGCAGGGACAGGATATATGCCACTTTCACCGCATCTGAGGGAAACTGCCGAGGCAACAAGGAGAACCGCACAAAACATTGGTTCAAGAAGCCGCGGCAGGTCCTTAAATCACCAGCATAACGAGAGGGTGCTGGTAGCTGAGTCACAGAGGAGCTGTGACCCTCGAGGGCCGTGCCAGCGGAAGGCAAGGACTCCAGGCGCGAGGATAGCCATTCCACCGTGGCTGCCAAGGCATCTATGCAGCTCTGGTGCTGTAGCATCTGCCGGGCCATCCCGGGCAGATCCGAGGGAGTGGGTGCATCCGCCGAGTCCATGGCCTTGCAATCTGTTATGGGAGTCTCTGTTTAGTGGACCCTTGGGCTGACCTGCTGGAGACTGGGAAAGGTGGTCACTGTCTCTAATGAATAGCAGGCCGGGAGGCAGGTGTTCAGGCAGGACGTAGATGCTCTTCACCCTGAAAGCTGGTACTCCCCCGGGAGGAGCCCGTAAGAGCCCAACCGCTGGGACTTAGGCGGCTTCACCCTTGGAAGCCGAAGCCCCCCTGGGAGGAGCCCGTAGGGGCCTGGCTGCTGGGACTTAGGCGGGTTGTGAATCAGGACAGGTAACTGGAACCAGACTAGGACAGTAGCAATACTGTAACTGGGCTCGGGTTCTGGAACCAGGCAGGAACTCTAGCAAGACTCGGGTACTGGAACCAGGCGAGAAACTGTAGCAGGATTCCGGGTACTGGAACCAGGCAGGGACTGTAGCAGGATCCGGGTACTGGAACCAGGCAGGAACTGTAGCAGGCAGGCTGGAACCAAGCAGGTACTATAGCAGGCAGGCAGGAACCAGGCAGATACTGTAGCAGGAACAGAGCAACGAAGCAAAGAGAGTCACTCTGGGGCACAGTGCAACAGGAAACCAGGAGGCTAACCCGTTGCAAGGCAAAGACTGGATGGCCGCAGCCGGCTTATCAAGGCCGCGGCGTCTGACATCAGGAGTTGGGCGGAGTCACCACTGGTGGGAAACGGCCTAGAAAAGTGCCCAAGTGGCACGTGCGCGCACCTAGGAGCCGGGCGTCCATGAGAGACCTTGCAGCGGTGCAGCCCCAGTGGGGACGCCGCCAAACAGGCCGCAAACCAGGCCTCTGGAAGCGGGAGCAGGTCCGGAGGTAAGGGGCTGGCCGTGGTGCTCGTGGCCAGAACCGCAACATAAGTCTGTATATTTTAAAGGTTGCGTGTGTAATTGAAATTACCAGTTTATCAATTTTTTTCACAAGTTCACGCAGCCCTTCTCTAGGTCAATGGAGACCTGGTTTTTCAGCCTCAACTCCTCCCAGTTCATCCAGACCACCCACCCAGCCAATAATACACAATAAACAAACCTCATATCAATTACACAAGATAATTAACAGTTGTAAAATTATGTTAAAAAGTTGCCGAATGTATGTTCTTAAGTGACTTTTAAAATAGCAATTTCATGTGTAACTGTTGGCCCCATACCAAAATGCCCCAGACCACCCTTTTTTTCTGCGCGAAACATAAAGTAGGCACACGGTTTGACTTTTATGAAATAGCAAATTCTTTTTATAAAATGATGTGACTATAGGTTATTTATGCACGCATATGCTGATTTTTATCATGTAACTCTTTGAAAATTCATCTCATGTATACAAAAAGTTTCTTTTATGCAACTTTTTATATGCTGAGTTCAAATTTTTGTGTTATAAGCCAAGTGTGCCTGAGCAAGTATTATGCAAATAATATCAGGATTTCAAAAGTGCTATTTAATTAATTGTTTTAATTAAAAAATTCTCCATTAAGTTATTTTAGCATAACATTTGTTATAAATAAATCAAAAACATCAAATAAATTAATTTGAGTTTCTGAGTACAGATACAGTTTGCTGTCTTTTTTGCTTAAAAGTTTTTGTTCATTTTTTTCAACTTTTCTAGTGTTCACTGTTTTGCCATATGTATGCACACATATGCACAGTTTAGAGGGAACAGCTGGTAATAGTAATCTTTATTTAATACACTGATTTTCTATAAAATCAAAACTGTACATTAAATCAATAAATAATACATTAAAAAATTATTATAATACAATAGAAATACAAATAAAAGCAAACTAACAATATAACAAGAATTAGCTTTACCACAAACTTTTGTATAAATCTGTCCTGAATCATCATTATTATATCTCAAACATCAGTATATCATTTTTCATGGTGTAGTGAATTAGTTTGAATTAATATAATCACATTCTCCATATGTTCATTGCACAGCAACAAAATGTCATCAGCATACCAGTATCAAATCCTGGCTTATCAGAAATAGTGTCCCCACAAATCACGTATTGTGTCACATAAAAGGAACAAAAAAGTCTCTATAATTGCTCCATCACTTGTCAGTGTATTGTCAATCTTTGGGGAAAATGGATCCAGGAGATTTTGCCCATCTTAACCATAAAATATTCTTGGATTTCTCATGCAGCATGCTGAATTGACTCAATTCAGATTACAATCTGAATTGGCAAGTACCATATTCCTTTCTTCTTGGTGTGGGTACACACATTCAAGATATGTTGAATTCCTGACACTAGTCGACATTGACTTTCCACATTTTTAGACTGCATATGTACCTAGCAATATGATCTTCAGCCTTGCAAAATGTTTATATCTCCTCGTAGAGTCATGTTCAGAAGGTTAATTTTTTTCAAATATATATCTGTCAGATATGTGAGCAATATGAGTCAGGGAACATTCAATGGCACATAGGCCATGCAATATTTATTTTCTTTCAAGAAAATGTGTAGCTCCTTTCTAAACTGAAATACTCTTTTGAGTATATTCCCAGGAGAAAGGCAGCATGCTTCACAAAAGTGGAGACATTTATTATGATTGACTCCCTGGTCTTCTCAGAGTAAAAAAAAAATAAAAAAAATCAGGATTTGACAAGAGTATTCTGTACATAATTTGCTATTCTTATATCTTCCTGCAAGCCTTTGCCAAGCTGCACATTGATTGGTTTGGCCACCAGACTTGCTAAATGATTTATGCAATGCATTCAAACCCAGGGGTGAATAATACTCTTTCTGATACCCTGGAGATCCCCTTTCTTTTTAGCTATTAATGAGGTCCATCTGTGCAAGGGCCAATACAATCTGCCCATTTTAATCCTTTTTCTTCAAAGAAAGAGTTCAAAATATTGGCTAGTTCTTAAGCTGTCGCACAGAGCCACATTTCTTGTAAAAGAGTGCTTGCTTCTCACTGCATGTGGTTCTTCGCACAAATTGTACATATGTTATAAAGTTGCATCACAGGTTTTGTGCATTGCATCATAATCTTAAGAGGGCACATTTTGTCCCTCCCTTTAACTTTCTGCTTTTCTCAGGGAATTACAAATTAAAACTGCATCTCTAGGCTTGCAATAGTATAATAAAGAGGATGGAATCAACCTGGCCATAAATCAAAGAGGGCCAGCTGGCAAACCTAGATAGTAATTATTTGTTTTATTTTTAAATACCAATTGAATTAATTAACATTAGTTTGCCTGGTACAACTTCTTTTAATGCTTAGAGCTCCTAGGTTTCAGAGAACCTGGAATCAAACCCAACATTCTACAGTATTCCATTTCTATTATAGTATGTGCAATTCTCTGAAAAGTTTGCACCCAGCTGTCTCAAAGATGGTTTATCAAGTAGCTGATGAGGAAGTTATGGTTCATTGAAAGGTTAAAAAAATAACTGTAACCATGTTGAACTTATCTGGAAGATTTATAAGTCTGCTACAATGTGTGCATTTCATTGCCTATAAGAGCTGTAAATTTTATTTGTATTATATCATTGAATGAAAAAAAAAAACAATCAGAAATCTAAATCAAATTTATTTCTGTGCTTAAGCACTAATAGAATTTGGAGCTGAAGTTTAGATTATGTGAGGAAATAGATGTCAAAGAAAAAAAACACAATCAAGACAACTTTGGTGCCAAAGGCAGATTTATTTTTTTTTCTGAAAATAAAAAAAGAATCCAGCAACCTTAGCCCATTGCTGCAGAGACTGTATTTCCTCACCACACTGCAAGCATGATAAAAAAAAAACATGTTTGTAGGTCATTCCTGTCTAAGCCTTAACTTTTCTTATTCATAGGCCATCTATTACTTTCCTGCTTTAAAATGGTGCTAATTAAAAAAATAAAAGTCAACAAGGACCCCACTCATTCAAATTTGGGAATTAGCAACACTTTTGGATGAAAGCTATTTGATAACTTTCACAAAAAGACATTAAAAATCTTGACGGACAAACAAAAATATAGCAAAGCAATAAGAAAACAAGTAAAAATGAATTACAGAAAAGTTTGTATGAACACTTGTTCTTAAATAAAAAAAATACCTATATGATTGTAAAGCATGGTATAAGTTGACTGAGGTTTGCTCCCACCGCCCACGAGGGGACAGCCAAAGTTTGGGGGCCCAGTGCTACCGTGATAGAGCTACCCCTCAACATCTAACATCGCTCGCCATTCTTTAGGGAGCACTGGTGGGATAGGAGCTGCATTGAATCAAAAGGAAAAATGTCTCCACCCCTGTTCTTCAATCTTAGGAGTTGCCCCTCCTTCTGCTCTTGAGTATGAGGGGTGAGGGACCACTGGGGTTTAATTGTCTCAGTCCCTACACCTCCCTACTATCAACCCCCCTGCCCCTGAGACACTGTCCTTATCTGGATCTAAAGTGGCAGATTATACATGAGTTTGTATAAGTATAAGACATATTTGGTGTCAATAAACAGGAATTCCAATTTTGTAAATTAATTTTTGAGAAAGAAGTCCATTGATGGGTCAGTTGAGAAACTCTGTTGTATGCAAAAACTGATAAGCAAGCCTCTGTTATATTTGTTTTTTCAATTTTGGTCTTCATTCATAAGTTGTACTGAAAAATGTTAATTTGGCTTCTAGCTATTTTATGGATATACCAGCCCTGACACTGTCGTTGCTGTAGTTTGAATGGTTCAAGAGGTAATATGCACACAGACACTAGAAAAGGAAAAAATATCATAAGCTTATAAATGTTTGCCTTAATGTCTTTATTTAATGGTTCTTTCAGAGCTATAGGACATTTACTTATAACCACCAAGAAAATATATTGCTGCCTGTGCAAAATAATGGCACCATGAGATAAATTTTGATAAGAATGCAAGTACTTGCAATCCCCGAAGGTATTTTAGGACAAGGTCTTTGTAGCAATCCTCAAACAGAGGGCATGTGCGTGTGAGAATTGCCTATGGAAACAGTCCCCGCAGTGTTTTTCATCTGCTTTTTCTACAGATACTGTATGCACCCAGTCCTGAAAATGCAAACCTACCTGCACTGTAGCGCTCACTGTCCTAACCCTGCCTGGCTCAGTGCAGGGAAAATATGCACATGGCTCCACAACACACACATTTTACCCTCGTGGGGGAGGGGGGGGGATGTAGAATTTGCTTGAGTAAATAGCCATTTACCCACATAAATGGCTTCTGAAAATTACCCTCCAGGAGATTATTAAAAAAAAAAAAAGCAAAGCATCAAAAGCACCAAAAACCAAACTCAAATATAATGTTTCTTTCTTATCTGTGCAAGTTTTGACAGCATACAATTTGAAGTCAATATGCATAAGGTCACTGAGCGGGCAAGTTAACTGGCTCATTTTTACTGCTTTAGGGAAATTTTCAGCTTTTTTTTTTTCAGCTTAACCAGCTTTTTTCAGCAAACAATTCTCCTAAATCTAACCAGTCAAAATTTGTACTTTTATCTGGATAACATTTAGCCAGATAAGTTCCTGAGTTATTCAAACATCTGCATTTATCCAATTAACTCACAAGTTATCCAGATAAATGCCTTTCAATATTGACCTCTATGTTTTTACTATGTAACCCACTAACCACAAGCTTTTTTTTTTTTTAATAGCAGGTGATATGAGTTTGATAAATTAATAAATAAATTAAAAGGACAGGAAGAGTGACTTGTAATAGTTTTTCTTCTATCTCCGTAAGTGTCAAGTCTTTACTGCCTGCCATGGTTACCTACAACTCTTCCAGCGTACTGCTTCCTGGTACAGAGTAGAAGAAGCAGAAGGTAAGAAATGCTGTCTATGATATAATTCACTTTCCAAATCTGTTGATGGATGTGATGGACAAATTTCTTAGGTCCTACCAAAGGCAGATTACCCATTCCCCCCCCCCCCCCCCCTGTATAAATATTTGGCTTTTGGGGATGCCCTGCACAGAATCCTGCAGGGTAGGCATGGCAGAGACGAAGCTTTTTTTTTAATGACCCATCTTAGGCTGCAGTGCCCATTGACCTTGCCCTTTCTGTCCTGTCTTGTTATGCTGTCAGATTTGGTGGAGTTCACATCAGTTCATCATGCTGTTTTGGATGCAGATACAAGGTTTTCTGTGTTTTTCTATTCCACCTTTTTCACTATTGTTTCTGAGAGAGTAGGGGTGTACATGTTTTTCAAAGCCTGCTTAAATGGGGCCAAGTAGTGATTGAAGTATTAAAAAGCATTTATGGCTGATTGCCCTTAAACTGCAAAGATATCTCACCATGAGCATGCTTTTTCATCTATGCTATTCCAGATGTCGCTGACCGCAGCAGAATGACTTTGCACATCTGACAATGGATAATAAACCTAATGCATATTGTACTGATGCTAATATATTACACATCAGAGGTATATTTAGCTTCCCTAAGTGTGCAGGACTTTTAGGAAGCTTTTGTTCAAATTCAGGATCCAAATGAATTTATTTCCTCAAGTCAGCAAATATATTTTTGCTGGAAATTGTTCTAAATCCTAAGAATGGAGTGAATCAAGCCCCTACTTTCCCTTTTTCCAGGGATGCTCTCCTTTAATTATTCTTTTTTCTTTCTTTCCTTCTTCTTTCCCGCCCCTGTATCCTTTTAAACCTCTGGTTTAACCTTTACACTTTTCCTATCCTCTCTCTTGGGATCACCACCTTCCTCCCATATTCATATATTAAGTTTTGTTCCCTTTACCCATATTACTATTCTCACCCATTTTTAGCAACAGGCCTTCATAAGATCTACTCTACACACTTTCAACTGACTCCTATATCTGTACCTCTTTCCTGCTCTCTTGTTTTATTTACCTCCCCTTACTATCACTTTTTCCATCCTCCTACTCTTATACATTCCAATCATATGCCTCTGTCTCTTCAGGCTGCAGTCACACATGGCCTTCTTTCCTTCTCGTTATCTCCTTTTACCCCTCCACCTCCATGCTCTTGAGGTTAATTTTGTCCCTACTTATAATTTCAGTTTTCCTTCTTTACACCTTGATTCTACCGTACTTTAATTCTGATTCTCCTCCATCCTCCATCCTCCTTCATCCAATCCATTTCCTTCCCTCCATTAATCAATATGTTCCATTCCTTTATAACACTGCCCTTCACTACACCATGCTTTCTCCAATAACACCCCCCCCCCCCCCGCAAACAACCTGAATTCCTCACAATTCAACATAAACACACATATTCTTATTCCTACATTTTCTAGCATTTGTTTACTTTCAATACAAACTCATTCACTCCTACACTTTCAGTTCATCATCAATCATGTATTTAGGGCAGGATTCATTCTACCTCTGTGTAAGTTGTTTTACAGCCTCTTAACTTAGGATACCATGTAAGTGGCAAACTAAACAAGAAACACATTTAAAGATGCATAGTGGTAAGGATGGCCTACATTTGTCTGTGGCAGCAAAGAGGATGCTACATGAAAAATTCAGATCATACATTATCAGGCATTTAAATTAGGGAATATGGGTGGCAGAAGGTGGCCAGTGACTTTGGCATGTTACTCCTAAGCAAAACAGGAAGAGGAAAAAGAAGGTAACAAAATCAATCAGTTCAAAAAAGCAGAAAAGGTGACCAGGAAGAGCAGATGGAAAGCTTTGACTACTACTGCTCGTAGTCTGGTCAACAAAATCCCAGATCTGCAGGTCCTAATGGTGGAGGCGGATTGTTCACAAATTCTCATGATTGGGATATGGTCTTGCATAGAAGCTTGGATGTGAGCATCAAGGTAGTGGCATGGATTACAAACTGGTTGACTGTTAGCAGAAAGTGAGTAATGGTAAATGGAATCTATTCTGAAGAGAGAACCATACTAAGTAGAGTGCCACAGGGATCGGTGTTGGGACCGGTCCTGTTCAATATCTTTGTGAGCAACATTGTGTAAGGGATAGAAGGTAAAATTTGTCTGTTCATCAGATTTGGATACATGGAATTTATTCAAAATGTAATAAATATTAAATTAAAACAAAAACCCCTCAGAATTTTGGTAGGTGTTTTTTCATTTTGTTTTCCATTGAAATTAAATAAGGTTTTTCATTGTGTTTTTCATTTCATTAGACCTTTTGAGTTGTAATCACCCTGAGATTTGGTGTGAATTAGCAGGGGGAGGGGCTCACATCAACTTTCACTCTTCTACTCCCCATCCTTATTCTCTCACACACAGATTCCACCTCCTTCTCTATCTTTTCCCGAGGAATGACCCTCACAACTTATTCCAGCACTCTTCTCTTACCTCAGCACACTTCCCCTCCCTTCTCCCTAACTCCAGAACTCTTCCCCTGGCTATAAATGGACTCACAGGGACCTGCAAGAAATTTCATTCCACAGAGTACAGCCCTCTCCTTCATGCTCCAGCTCCCTCCCTTCCCATAGAGACTGCAGGGAACAGGAAGAGAGGGATGATATGGGAGCAGATAGAGCAGAGAAGAGAATAGCCTCCTTAATCCAGCCTCTCTGTTCCTCTTTCTCCTTTTTCACTTCTGTAATGCAGGGACAAGAGGGGAGGGGGTGAGATTGGAGTAGACAGAGCAGAAAAGAGCTACTCTGCTCTGTACGCCATCCCATTCCCTCCCCTCCTGCTTTTTTTCTCTTCTCCCAGGGAGCCTGCAGGGAATAGGAGGGAAGAGGCTGCCACCTGGAGATTTCATTGAAGTCCCTCAGTCTCCAGATTAAACCCAGAAAGTTCCCAGTTGGCTGTGGGAAACCAGCACCAGCAGAGACTGATGGCTTGCAAACTCTCCTTCCTCTCCCTTGCCCTCCCCTCCCCTGTTCCAATGTATTTTCTCCTGCCCTGGACTGCTCCACTCCTCTTCAGCCACCAGCATCTCTGATTGGTTGTGTAAGGCACATATATTTTTTTTAACTTGGTGGTTCATGTGCATCACTGTACACTACTGACACTACTCCCATATATCTGATACCAATTAGTTTCTCGGTTACAAGAATCTCACAGTCAAAAAATTAAACCACAGTTACACAGATCTAAACAGTTGTGTAGCAAGATCCAAGAAAAATATAAATGTTCATAGAAGCATAGAATATGATGGCAATTAATGACCACAATGCTCATCTACTCTTCCCATTTTCCTTCAAAGAAATGCTTCCTACTGCAAAATCTTAGATGCTAATCTCCAAGTTTACTCTTACTTCCCCACAACTACAGGTCCTCTGTGCTTTCTCTATGCTTTCTTGAATTCTAATTCATTACTATCCCTCATCTGTTCTGAATTGCAGCAAGATGTGTTATTACAGTTTATCCATAACTTTGATTTCAGCATTGATGCTATAATCACCAAATAATGAAGCCAATATTCAATGCCACTTAGCTGGATAAGTATGGACTTCTATCTTGCTAAGCAGCACTGTTTCAATATTCGACTGCATTTAGCTGCTTCCACTTACCAGATAAATATCCAGCTAAGTATTTATCTAAGTGGTGGGCAGGAGGGGAGAATAAAGGGGAGGAGGTACTTATCCGACTAACTTAAGTGATGATATTCGGACTTATCTAGCTAAGCTAGCTGGATAAGTTAGATCTACTACTGAGCAGGTCTAAAGTTAGCAGCCATGCCGCTAAATATTCTGGCTAAGTTAGGAAGATAAGTTTTATCCGTAAATCTTCAAATATCGACTTCATAGTATCTTACAGACAAAGGGGTCGATTTTCAAAGGAGCACGTGCGTCCATGTGCGCGCAGGTCCTGTCGCATGCACATGGACAAGGCTATTTTATAACAAGCTTGCGTTGGCGCGTGCATTATAAAATATGATATCCACGCGCATGTGTGGGCGGTGTGTGTGGGGGTGGTGAATTTTTTATGAATACGCACAGTGTCGCTAGTAATAGCAGTGGCTATTTTCTAAGTCATCTTAATTAATAGCAGGTAATGAACTTCTCCTCCAAGAACTTATCCAATCCTTTTTTAAACACAGCTACACTAACTGCACTAACCACATCCTCTGGCAACAAATTCCAGAGTTTAATTGTGCTTTGAGTGAAAAAGAACTTTCTCCGATTAGTTTTAAATGTGCCACATGCTAACTTCATGGAGTGCCCCCTAGTCTTTCTATTATCCGAAAGATTAAATAACCGATTCACATCTACCCATTCCAGACCTCTCATGATTTTAAACGCCTCTATCATATCCCCCCTCAGCCGTCTCTTCTCCAAGCTGAAATATTCTAACCTCTTTAGTCTTTCCTCATAGGGGAGCTGTTCCATTTCCTTTATCATTTTGGTTGCCCTTCTCTGTACCTTCTCCATCGCAACTATATCTTTTTTGAGATGTGACTGTGTACTAACTTTTTTGGGCCTGGCACATAACTTAGAATAATTTTTTAGAAACTTACCATTTGAGACTACAAAACTTACTTCTTGGTCCAAAAAGGTAATTGCATAAACTTTTTCACTAAGTTAAATAACAGATTTAAAAAAATTCAGATCCTTTCATAACATATCAGTAGGAATGGAAGAGAATTGAAGTAGATGATATCAACAGTACTGGTTTTATGCTTCTATATGATCCCTTTCAAACTCTGAAACTGTTCAGAAATCATTGATTCCTCAGGGAAAAGTGCAGAGAAAGAACAGGCTGCATTAAGAAAGCATTTATAGAACAAAGCAGTGACTTCCCTCAGCCATCTGATGTCTTGCGCATTATCCACAGGGAAAAGCAATTTGTGAAAACACAGGGATGCATGGGGTAATGGATTTCTCTGTCAAATTGACAAGTGGGAAAAAAAAAGTTGCAATTACCATTAATGCACTTCGATTATGGTTTGACTATTTTAGCTGCAAGTTCCTATTTAATTTTTATTTACAACAAAACAGTTGCTTCAGGTCCAGAGCTAAAAACAGAAAATCCCTTGCAGCTATTGGCAAATTAGCAGCAGTGTTCCATTATGTAAGCAGTGGGATGATTGGCCTCTTCCACCAGAATACAGGAAGTGCTTGTTTGTTTCATACATTGCTTCATCCTCCTTGAAAACTGACAGTTGAACCTTATGTTCACTGTTATAATCAGCTAAAGCTTGATAATTCTTCTTCCTCCACCCCAGTTCCTCTTTAATTTTTAGTGCCTCTGTTTGCAAGATTCTGTCAAGGATCAATGGCACCTTCCAGCAGGGAATGAGGTCAGTGGACATCCTTGGTATACCGGAAGGCATGTTATATTAGAAAAAGGAAATGCCTTCAGATCTTTAGCACTAAAAATAAACTGAGTCTTAAATGTACTTCTTTTTTTTTTTTTTTTGCAGCAAGGCTTTCAGGCTGAAGAAAAAGTATTTATTATCTGGGAGTGACACACAGGAAATTTGGCTCATAAATTGTGCTAAAATGGTTATATGTATGTAACTTTCCTTAATGATAATTGTACAGCTAATCAGTTATGTGGGGGATGTTTGGAGTAGTTATCATAGCGCCACATTTCTGACAGAAGGATAGACTTGATTATATGTCAGTCACAGTCCTTTGTCATATTCCCTATTTTGATTCTCTATTAAGAAGTTCTTGAAAAGTGGAATATAAATCAAATAATAAAAGAAATAAAAGGAGTTAACATGATTAAATTTTTATATATATTTTAAGTAGGCACATTTCTCGAGGTTTGAAAGTCTAAATAATCTTTTTTAATAAACAGTAGACGTTCAACTAGGATATTGCATGCTACAGGGTTCAGAAGTTATGGCACCTTTAGGAAACTAAAATGTACCACATCCAGAGGGAGGAACAATATCAGATTCTGGAAGAACAAATTCCAGAGTGGAAAAGGTAGACAGCTGGCACCAGGAGAGGTGAGTATGAAGGAAGAGGAAAAGAAGCAGCAAGATCTGCAGTAGGAGAAGGAAAATGACCATATCTGGGAACTTATGATGTACATTCACCCTGAGATTGTCATGGATTGGGATCATCAGAAAAAAGAGATGTGGCAGAGATTGGGTTGCCAACTGGTTCCAGATTTTCAGGACAGCTTGATCCAGTTCTTCTTTTACTCACCTGCATGCAGGTACTTATAATCTTGCTTTTCTTAGGGAATGCAATAGGGAAATCAGAATAAGTCCCAGCATGCAATGGGATAAAACCAGAACTGGATCAACCTGTCCTGAAAATCTGGAGCCAGTTGACAACCCTAGGCAGAGAGGGCAGAGTCAGAGGGTAGGGAATTGGATGGGAGGAGGTGTGTGTTGAGAAATGTTCAGCGGCAAAGGGCATTGTCTCCATCAAGGAGGAAGGATAAGGATTGGAAAGAGAGGTGACATGATAGGAATAAGGGCAGGTTGGAAGGAGGATCAGTGAGAGGATGGGTTATAGTAAGGGGGAGCAGGATCAAGCAGCAGGAAAAAGTTGGTGCAATGCAAGAAGAGGTAGTACTGGTCATCAGAACAACTTCCCCACATACAAGGCACCACTGTCACTCCCATCAAGCTCTTGAAAACCACTAAAAATACACAACATTAGGTTCAAAAAGCAGTATTTTATTCAACCTTATAGTCAACAAACAGTACATGAAACATAAGTGAAGAAAGGTAAAGCAAAGGCAACCATATACCAGTGGCATAGCCAGAAATAATTTTTTTTTATGGGGCCCAAGGTTAACATGATCTAGGCCCTACTAGTTGTACTCTTATTGATAAATAATACCTTAGAGTGCACCTGATAATGAATTTCTAAGTAGTTTTATCATGATTGATGCTTTAAAGTATTTTAATTCTATTTCAAGCACTTTCCAGCATTACAAATACCTTATCAATCATATTATTTAATATTTATTGCAATTTCTAAATACACATCATATAAAAAGTAAGCAAAGGATACTTAACAGAAACATCAGATCTAATCATGTAATAAAACAAATATCAATGTATTCTTTTATGAATCCTCTTTCCAAAAATGCAGAGAATACCACAACTGCAATAAAACTGCAATAATCATAATACTCATCATAAGAACTTAAGATTTTCAACAGGAGCAGAACAGTAGTACTAGGCCATGCAAATGTGTATATATACATATATATATATATATATATTCAGTGACAAAAAAATAAACTCCCTCCAATGCCAAACATTTTGTGAAGTAAGTCAAATCCCTACAAAAAAAACAAAACACCACCACCTAGTATTTATTTATTTTATAAATAAATAAATAAATAAATAACCTTGCCATACTATGCTATAACAGCAGTAACTCTTAGGACTCAAACAGCAGCAACCTTATCTACAAAAAGGAGGCAAAGGCAAGCATTACACTAAGCTCTAGAACACTAATACAGAACATAGTGGGCAAATAGAACAAATCCCTACAGAGAAATACATGCTAGTCAAAATACTGTACCTCTATTACATATGCACATGACAGACAGACCACTACCCAATACAAATAAGAGACTACAAATTTGAAACAAATATGCAGATAAAACTGAAATGAAAAGCCTGAGAAACCAGACTCTGTGAACACTGGAATACTGAAGAAACAGCAAAATGCAAATATATAAGAAATGCATTCCCAAAGATGGCATATTTTAATCACTGAAAGTCAAAATAATTTTTTTTTAACCTTTGTTTTCTGATCTTATTTTTTAATCGGTTGGTCCCAGTATCTTTGTTCCCCTTGTCTGTCTTTTCCTAATTCCTTTTTCAGGGTCTCTTATTATTTCTGTTTCTTCTCTCTCCTCATTTTCTTTCCTTCCTCCTTCATATACACACACAGAAGCTCTCTCACATGCACTCACTCATATACATTCTTTCTCTCACATAGGTTCCCAGTCTTGCATGCTCTCTCTCACATACACCAGGCTCCTACTCCCACACAGTCTCTCTCACTCAGGCTCCCACTCTCATATGCTCTCTCACACATGCAGGTTCCCATTCTCCCACACACAGAGGCTCTCGTTCACATGCTGTCTTTCACGTGCAGGCTCCCAGTCCCCTTCAGAGACGCACACAAGCTCTCACATTCTGTCTCACACACAGGTTCACATTCTGCTAAGGTTTTGAGGTGTTTGGTGGATTCTTAGGTGTTGCAGTGATGGCCAATCCCATGGGGAGGAGCCCTGTGGGGAGCTGCAGTACCGGGCTAGACTCAGATGCACAAACACAGAGATAGTTTTTCTTGTACAGCTTGTAGAGTTCACCAGAGGTGGCAGTAGTGAGCAGATTCCTGCAGCAGTAGTCTGGGGTCCTCGGCTGAGGAGACTCGTCCCACAATGGTGGTGTAGGGAGCTCCGATGCAGGTTTTCAATGAGGAGCTGAGGGTGAGACAGACTAGTAGATGTTAGATTACTCATATACTTGTAGCTGTAATGGTAGAGTATCCAGCAGGCACCAAGGTAGACAACTCAGGCCCTTGAGGAGCGAGTACCTGAATACTGGATAGGCACCTGGAAAGAAGCATAGGGCCCCCGAGGAGCGGGTACTCAAGTTAGTAGAACGCCGGAGGGTAGAGAGAGCTTCCAGCTGCCGCAAGAAGCGGCAGAGCAGCTTAGACCGGACAAATCTAATCCTTGCTAACTCAAAGTCAGTCAGCAAATGGGCAACCTAAATACCCAGATGTTGTGACGTCACTCGAGGGGGACACCCCCGAGGTTCGCATCAATGTTGGAATAAAGATGTGGGTAACGCATGCACGAGCACCCTAGGAGGCCCTCAGGTGAATCATGGTGGAATGCCTTGCCAGAGCCATTCCGGGGACGCCGGAGAATGCGGCAAGCACATACGGCGGTCACCATCTTCCCGAGGCTGGTGGAAAAAGCAAATATTGAGGTGAGGCATGTGGGACGAAGCTGTCTGAGTCCGATGGATGCAACACATTCTAACACAAACACATAAGCTCTCACATGCAGGTTCACTCAAACATAGGGTCTCATGCTCACAAGTAGGCTGCCACTTCAACATATATACCCTTGGGTTTGAATAGGGACCAACATTTGTTAATCAAGAGAGCAGTGAGTCACTCAGGCTGACTAACTGAAGTTAGACTGTTTGTATTTCCCAATCCTCCCATCCCTCGCCCTCCCACCCCTAGCTCATCCCTTAATTTATAGGCAGGTGCCACTTTCACAAAAAAAAAACCAAAAAAAAACCATCAACAAAAGCTTTATTGAGAATTCGATCAGACCCCGGTAGGCCACTACCAGACATATAGTGAATTCACTACTACATTTAAAGGACGTTAGACACATTCCTACTCCCATAGCAACCTAAAACTTAACTAGGAACTGATCAAAATTGAGATGAAGGCAGCAGTCCAGCAGCAAGAGGGGGGCTTCCCAGTCTTTTGCATCGAGTGTCACATGTATGATTTTTTACCCACCGGTGAGAAGTTGTACATGTGCATGCGATGCAAAGAGCTCCTGGCTCTCAGAGAACGAGTCCAATCTCTGGAGGCTAGAGTGGCAGACCTGGAGGAGCTGAGACAGACAGAGAGCTATATAGATGAGACCTTCAGGGATATAGTAGTCAAGTCCCAACTTCAGACTGGCAGCCCTGGTGCTGCTTTGGAGGAAGAAGGTCTCATGATGGGAGAGCACCAACCAGGTGCAGCAGGAAAGGATCCTATAGCAAGGACCTGCTCTCCAGGTGATGCATTGTCCTTTCGCACTGAGGATATCTCCCCAAGGCCTACTGCCCAGGAGGGAAGGGTTAGGTCGGCTGTCATAGTTGGTGATTCGATTACTAGGAATGTAGATAGCTGGGTGGCTGGTGGGCGAGAGGATCGCCTGGTAACATGCCTACCTGGTGCAAAGGTGGCGGACCTCACGCGTCACCTAGATAGGATTTTAGACAGTGCTGGGAAGGAGCCGGTTGTCGTGTTACATGTGGGCACCAATGACATAGGAAAATGTGGGAGGGAGGTTCTGTAAGCCAAATTTAGGCTCTTAGGTAGAAAGCTTAAATCCAGAACATCCTGGGAAGCATTCTCTGAAATGCTCCCTGTTCCACGTGCAGGTCACCAGAGGCAGGCAGAGCTCCGGAGTCTCAATGCGTGGATGAGAATGGTGCAAGGAAGAGGGATTCAGTTTTGTTAGGAACTGGGGAACCCTTTGGGGAAGGGGGAGTCTCTTCCGAAGGGATGGGCTCCACCTTAACCAGGGTGGAACCAGACTGCTGGCACTAACCTTTAAAAAGGAGATAGAGCAGCTTTTAAACTAGAACAAAGGGGAAAGCCGACAGTCGCTCAGGAGTGCATGGTTCGGAGAGAGGTATCTTTAAAGGATACTAATGATGCATTAGAATTAGGGCATCCCGACAGTGAGGTTCCAATAATTAGAAAAGTAGCCTGTAGCTAAAAACTCACCTGAGCTAAAAAATTCTAACTTATCCCTATCAATTAAAAGGCAGAATGAAAATACAAACAAAAAACAAACTTTGAAATGTTTGTATGCTAATGCCAGAAGTCTAAGAAGTAAGATGGGAGAATTAGAATGTATAGCAGTGAATGATGACATAGACTTAATTGGCATCTCAGAGACATGGTGGAAAGAGGATAACCAATGGGACAGTGCTATAACGGGGTACAAATTATATCGCAATGACAGAGAGGAGCAGTCGGGAGGAGGTGTGGCGCTTTATGTCCGGGATGGCATAGAGTCCAACAGGATAAACATCCTGCATGAGACTAAATACAAAATTGAATCTTTATGGGTAGAAATCCCTTGTGTGTCGGGGAAAACTATAGTGATAGGGGTATACTACCGTCCACCTGGTCAAGATGGTGAGACGGACAGTGAAATGCTAAGAGAAATTAGGGAAGCTAACCAAATTGGTAGTGCGGTAATAATGGGAGACTTCAATTACCCCAATATTGACTGGGTAAATGTATCATCGGGTCACACTAGAGAGATAACGTTCCTGGATGGAATAAATGATAGCTTTATGGAGCAATTGGTTCAGGAACCGACGAGAGAGGGAGCAATTTTAGATCTAATTCTCAGTGGAGCACAGGACTTGGTGAGAGAGGTAACTGTGGTGGGGCCGCTTGGCAATAGTGATCATAATATGGTCAAATTTGATTTAATGACTGGAAGAGGAACAGTGTGCAAATCCAAGGCTCTCATGCTAAATTTTCAAAATGGAAATTTTGATAAAATGAGAAAAATTGTTAGGAAAAAACTGAAAGGAGCAGCTACAAAAGTAAAAAATGTCCAAGAGGCGTGGTCATTGTTAAAAAAAAATACCATTCTAGAAGCAGAGTCCAGATGTATTCCACACATTAAGAAAGGTGGAAAGAAGGCAAAACAATTACCGGCATGGTTAAAAGGGGAGGTGAAAGAAGCTATTTTAGCCAAAAGATCTTCATTCAAAAATTGGAAGAAGGATCCAACAGAAGAAAATAGGATAAAGCATAAACATTGGCAAGTTAAATGTAAGACATTGATAAGACAGGCTAAGAGAGAATTTGAAAAGAAGTTGGCTGTAGAGGCAAAAACTCACAGTAAAAACTTTTTTAAATATATCCAAAGCAGAAAGCCTGTGAGGGAGTCAGTTGGACCGTTAGATGATCGAGGGGTTAAAGGGGCACTTAGAGAAGATAAGGCCATCGCGGAAAGATTAAATGATTTCTTTGCTTCAGTGTTTACTGAAGAGGATGTTGGGGAGGTACCCGTAATGGAGAAGGTTTTCATGGGTAATGATTCAGAGGGACTGAATCAAATCATGGTGAACCTAGAAGATGTGGTAGGCCTGATTGACAAAATGAAGAGTAGTAAATCACCCGGACTGGATGGTATACACCCCAGAGTTCTGAAGAAACTAAAAAATGAAATTTCAGACCACTGTTGGAAACAGGATGCTGGGCTTGATGGACCCTTGGTCTGACCCAATATGGCATTTTCTTATGTTCTTATGTTCTTATATTCTTCCTCACATACACAGGGTCTCACTACCAAATGCTCTCTCTTTCAAACATACACGCTCTTGCTCTCTCTTACACACAGGCTCTCACACCCACATGCTCTCTTTCCCTAAAACATACACACATACACACACACACACACACACACACAGCTTCTCTAATCCTACATGTTGTCTCTCATACACCACCCCAGGCAGGCTCCCATTTACACCTCCTCCTCAGGAAACCTCCCATTCATACCCCATCCCACCCCACTAAAAGCTTCAATTCACACATACACACACACACACACACACACACACACAGGCAGGCTCCCATTCACACCTCCTTCTCCAGGCAGCCTCCCAATCATATCCCCAACCCGTACCATGGTAGGCTCCCATTCACACACACGCATACACCCAAGGAGTTTCCCCATTGGGAGCAGAAGGGGAAGCCCATTCTGCTGCTCCTGCTCATGTGCTAGCCTCTGAGCTATACAAATATCTTGTGGCTAGCACTTCCTTATGCTGATCTCATGCATCACATAATCAGCATAGAGTATGCGCTAGCCACAAGAACTTTGAATTCCGTAGGGCCAGCACACATGATGGAGTAGGGAACGGGCTCCCTCCTGGCAGAATTCTCTTCTTGGCTGCTGTTGGGATGGGGTCCACTGGCAGCCTTTTGTGCCTCTTATTTTTTCAATTGCCAGTGGGATGGGATCATCTGGCAGCCTCCCAGGCCTTTTTTCATCCAGGAAGCTGCCGGGAGCCTCGCAGGCTGCCTCCTCTCTTCTGTCGCTGGTGAGAAAAGGGTCCACTGACAGCCTCCTGGGCTGCCTCTCTTCTTCAACTACTGCTCCACTGGCTGTGCATGTCTGGCAGCGCCGGGCCTGCTCACGGAGACCCTGCAACAGAGCCTCTCTTCTTGGGCCGCTGGGTAATGCAAAGTAGGCAGGCTTGAGCTCAAAGAGGGTGGGCCATGGCACACCCTTGCCCACCCATGACTATGCCACTGCCATATTTGAACAGAGTTCACACAGAAACGGATTAGGCTTAAATAAAATGTAGGATAATGAATATTACAAACCAAAAAGCAGTGGTGAAGTAAACTAAGAATTCCTCACTGAGAGGCCAATGTAAAAAGCTGAGCAGTAAAACTATGGTCTAAAATTCAAAGCACAGTTTCCTAATGCATATGCTAATACTTTTTAACTCCTGATGCCATAATCGAATGATATGCTAATGCATCAGTAGTTTACAAAATGCACAAAGACCAGAAAATGTGCACAAAGAAAAGGCTTAGCACAGCAAAATATGATTTCTGAGCATAAATCATATTTTATGTGCAGAAAACATAGTATAATTGCACAAATCATGTTTTCCGCAGAAAGTATTTTTATGCACATAAATCATATTTAACAGTTTACGTAAAAAACATGATTTGTGCACATAAATCATGTTATTTGTGCATAAAATTAGTTATACACACAAAAATAATTGTCAGCAGAAAAATAATTTTTTGTGTGCACAAATCAAAATTTAATGAATGTACAACATGCTTTTTGTGCACAAAGCATGATAAAGGGGATGGAACAGCTCCCCAATGAGGAAAGGCTAAAGAGGTTAGGGCTGTTCTGTTTGGAAAAGAGAGGGCTGAGGAGGGATATTGTTGCGGAGCGTGGATCCTTGGACAGAGGGGGCAGTTGGCACCACTGGTGGGGATGAGCCCCGCAGGCCCCCACCTTTGGCAGGCGAGGCTGGGTGAGGCCTGAGACCCCGCTGGGGCTTCACCACTACCAGCTCGCCTTCCCCTCAGGTTGAGCCCTTGGGTACCAGGGCCGGCTGGACTTACATGGGGTCTCAGGTGACAGGTCCAGGTGCCGGCGGAGGTCTCGGCAGGCAGTGGCGTATTCGGAGGTCAGTACAGGCAGAGGTATAGACAGATCAGGTATCTCGGAGGTCAGGTACAGGCAGAGGTCTTGGCAGGTGGCGTATCTCGAAGGTCCGGTACAGGCAGAGGTCTTGGCAGGTGGCGTATCTCGAAGGTCAGGTACAGGCAGAGGTCTTGGCAGGCAGCGTATTTCAGAGGTCAGGTACAGGCAGAGGTCTTGACAGGTCAGAAAGCAGAAACAGAACTTTCAGGAACACAAGCAGGAGCCAAGTAACCAAGGCAAAGACAGAAGAGCTAGCCTAGCCTTAAATAGGACCCAGTCAAGAGGGAGGAACCCTGGCACTTCCCGTGGAGGGCCCTTTAAAAGTGGCCAGGTGATGCACATGCACGTCTAGGAAGCCTGGGGTATGCAGGGGGGCCCAGATGGAGCTCGACCGCGTCCCGGCTGGGAGGGAGCGACAGAGTCGGAGGCCCAGCGGGGTACCAGCATGGGTGCAGCGCGCCTGCCATGGCTCCCCACAGCCGTGAGACTCCCGGGGCGGATGAGCGGTGGGCGGCCAGGGCAGTAGGTGAAGGGAGCCGGCTGCGGCCGGGTTCCCGTAACAGATATGATAGAGGTCTTTAAAATCATGAGAGGTCTAGAACTGGTAAATGTGAATTGGTTATTTACTCTTTCAGATAATAGAAGGACTAGGGAGGCACTCCATGAAGTTAGCAAGTAGCAAATTTAAAACTTTTAATAAGAGAAAATTCTTTTTCACTCAATACTGTTGTGCTCCCCAGCTGTGGCAGGCACACGGCCGGTTTCACTCACCCCCAACGCCGAGCCTCCGGAACTGGCCTCACTTCCTTGGCAGTCACCTCCGCGCCAGTGCTCCCTCTATGTTTCCGGGACCCTCCTATGCTGCCTTGAGATCCTCCGGGGCCGACCAGGCCTCCCCGCATGCTGCACGGGGAGACACCACTACCTCTTCTTCTCCGGCCTGTTGGCCTTAGCTGCGACGCGCGCGTCTTTCTAGGATTTAAAGGGCCACGGTGGGAAAGCTGTGCGCAGCCCCAGGTGATGACCCCCCCAAGCTGGCCAAAAGTTCCGGTTGGGTCCAACGAGGGTCCCGGAGCGAACGCGCGGGAATCACGTGACATCCGCGTCACTCCAACGTGACGCGGACGTCACGTGCTCCTTGCAAAGGAATACAGAAATGGCGTCCTGACTCCCCGCTGGACCACCAGGGAGTTTTGGTAAGTCTTGGGGGGGGATTAAGGAGGGTGAGGGGTTTAAATTTTTATTTAGGATCAACAATCACGATTTCCAACGTATTCAACATAGCTATGTTGAATAAGTTGGAAATCCAATCGTTTTCGCCTCATCACTTTTTTAAGTTAAAAAAAAAAAAAGTTGCGTTTTACATATGCGGTCAAAACGAATGCACACCCCTACATGATGGCACCTTTCCTACCTAAAGAAGGTTAAGATGGAGAATGTGTAACAAAAGGCCAAGAAGAAGCTGTCTGTGCACAGATCTGTGACTGTGATGTCAACACAATCATCATCACCTGACAGCCAGTCAGTGGATATAGATTTTCCCAGTTAGAGGTCAATCCTGGCTTGCATGAGGACAAGAAGGAAAAGAGTGTTCATGGCCACCCTATCTGTGGAGCAAGAGAGAGAAGCATTGGAGTTTGCCGGAGTTGAGGTATCTGTTGCAACCGTCGCTGCCCGACAGCTTCACTCCGCCTACCTTTCTTTTTCTGCGACTTTTCCTGCTCCTTGTGGATGTCTGGCTGCCGCAGCATTTGCCTGCCATCCTCTCCAGCATCCACGGACCGGGTTGGGCGCTGCCTCCCGCCATGCTCCTTAGGTACCTTAGGGCGTGTGCACCGCACGGCCCTCATTCTTATTTCCTCTATGGCACGAACCTCAGGGCGTCCCCCTGTGATGACGTCATGCTGCCCGGATATTTAAGCCTACTGTTTATTGCTAGCCATTGAGTTAGCAAGGGATTTCCTACGGATGGGATTCGCTCTCCGTACCCAGCTACTCTGCCTCCAACTTCTATTGGACTCTTTTCTGCTAACGGGGTACTCACTCCTTGAGGGCCCATGTTCCCTGACTCGCTGCCTGTGTCCATCTCCTCTTCTACCTGGAAGAATTCACTACAAACACCATCTGTGAGTACTACTACCATCTACTCCTCAGAGCTGTTTCCCTGGAACCAGGTACTTGCTCCTCAAGGGCCTGCCTCCATTCCAGCACCAGTGCCATCTCCTACATGGAACTGCTGCGTGAGTACTTGCCGAGTCTCTGCTCCCAGGGATCTGGTACTTGCTCCTCAAGGGCTAGCTCTCCTTATATCGGGGCTTCTCCATACTGGGGACTCTGTGAATGTCTTATTGTACTCATTCTCTCAGTTCTTTTCACTACAGCACTGCTACCAGAGGAACCGCTGTTCCAGCGCCCTGAGGAATACTCGCCCAGCCGGGCTCCATCTTCTACTCACTACCGCCACCTCTGGTGGCTTCACAAACTCTCTAAATAAAGATATAATCTGTGTTTGTGTGTCCAGAGCTGAGCCTGACTTGTGGCCCCTCACGGGACTCCCCCCCATGGGCATGGTCAGCTGCCACAGTGTCCAAGGGTCCACCCAAACCTTACAAAACATAACAGTATCAAAATACTCCTAACTCACAATTGAGCTTTTGGAGAGAGATGGCTGACCTATTCCTATCTCAAGTGAGAGTTGACATCCCACCATTGCACCAGAGGAAGGCCAGGCCATGACCAGTGAAAGATCACAGTAATTTGGTTAGTGGAGCTGCTGCCAGTGCCAAACCAATGCTGACCAAGAAAAGTGGGGTGATTGCAAAAGGAGGTGAAGGAGTATGGTTATGTTACTTCCGGGGTTGTTTCCAGTTAACCCTGGTGGAGTGCTCCATGATAGGTGCAACTGAGTGCCCACACTTTTCAGTGGCCACAACCGATGCCATTGTAATGCTGTTATTGCAGTACCCCAATGTTCGTCAAAGCTGATGCTATTGTTGGATTAGTATGGATCGAGTTGGCAATGGTGAGTGCCTTAACTGAAATGAATATCAGGAGGGGCAGTCATTCAATATACATTCCTGTAGTTTGACACTGTGAGGGGAATGCATTTAAGTTGCTGAAAAGAAATTTGTGAAATTTAAGCATGACATTTTTTTTTAGAATTTAGAATTTATTTTTTTTTGTTTGTCCACAGTGGCAGAGTGAGATATAATGACTATAATACTTCATGAGACCAACAGAAGGAATTTTTTTGGATGTAATCTGCCAAACTACAACAATGATGGTATAAGCTATCTGTATGATGGGCCAGTTGCGGGCAGACCCGGCGCCACCGGGTGTGCAAATCGTGCAATTGCTTGGGGAAGGACACTCTCTGGGGTGGCATTGGGAACAGGGAGAGGTCTGTGTTGCCGCCGGTGGATCTGATCCCACCAGTGGCACAAGATTTTCTTTTTTTCTGCCACCGCTGGGATCAGGTCCACCAGCGGCAGAAAAAGCAGAATGCAGTTTTGTACTAAGGAGGGGGCATGGGAATGTGTCACTTTGATCAGCGGGTCCGTGGTGCAGCTCATCCCACCATGGCCCAAAGAAAAATTAATGTCCAGGTGCCCCTCCTCCTTCCTGCCAGCGCAGCCCCGGACGAAAAACGTTGCGGGAGCCCCACGGGCAGGAAGGAGGAGGAGCATCGGCCATTTGCAGAGGAATAGTAGCGAGTGTAGCAGGACCGCTGCAGATCCCAACTCATGGCAGCCTGAGAAGAGGAGGCCCCATAGCAGGGCCGCTGCGGATTCCACTTTACAGTAGCCTGAGAAGATCAGGGGACACCGTGGAGCCCATCCCACAGTGACCCACAAAGAGGAGGCCAAGAGGTGAGAGAGAGGCTAAATCCCTGTAGAGTGCATATGTGTATGAGAGTGAGTTGAGAGATTGTGTGTGGGAGTGAGAGCCTATAAGATCAGAGAGACTCTGTGTGTGTGTGTGTGTGTGTGTGTGTGTGTGAGACAGCATGTGAAAGTGTGTGTTTGTGAGACAGCATGTGCGAGTGAGAGTCTGTATGTTTGTGAGACACAGTATGTGAGAATGAGAGAGCCTATGTGAGAAAGACAGCATGTGAAAGAGAGACAGTGTGTATTTATGTATGAGAGAGAGCATTTGAGAGTGAAAGCTATGTGTGTGAGACAGCATGCAAGTGTGAGAACCTGTGCCTGTATGTGAATGTGTGTATGAGAGAGACAGCATTTGAGAATGAGAGCCTGAGTGTGTGTGTGTGTGTGAGGGAGAGACAGCATGTGAGAATGAAAGCCTGAGTGTGTGTTTGAGGGAAGAAAAGAAGAAGACAGATGGATAGAGAAGAAAAAGAAAAAAAAAGAGACCCTGTGAAAAGAATTGGCAAAAGACCAAGAAAGGCAAGGTGGAAAAAAAAAGCCTGTGACCAACCAATTAGAAAACTAAGATCAGACAGTGAAGGTAAAAAAAAAAATTATTTTTGAATTTTTAGTAATTGGCATATGTTATCTTTGGGAATGTGCAAGAGTAGCACTTTCTCTATGCCAATCTCGTGATGTATGAGATCAGCATGGAGGAACTGGAAGCCCTGCAAATTTTTAATACCCTGGGACCTGCACAGAGGAGGCAGAAGAACGGGCTTCAGTGCCAGTAGCAGCGATCGGTGACTTTCCAATAGCCACGTGGCAGCAGTGACAGCAGCAGCAGAGGAATGAGAGGGGCTCTGAGGTTGCTGGCAAATGAAAGAGAGGGGGGGTCTGCCTTCAGTGTGTGCATATGTATGAATGGGAGGTGTGTGTGTGTGTGTGTGTGTGTGTGTGTGTGTGTGTGTGTGTGTGTGTGTGTGAAAATGGGTGCTGTAGGTGGATTACAACCTGCCAGCTTCTGAAATGAAGATGATGGCCTGACGATGCTGGTAGATCCCAACCAAAGAAAAGCTGGAGACGTCTGCAGGTTTGTCTGAGAGTGAATGTGTGTATGAGCTTGTATGTTTGTGTATATACAAGAAATAGAGAAGAAAGTTTGTGCACCACTTTTCCACTAATCCATGACAATTTTAGGATGACTGGAGATCAAAGTTCCCAAGTATTGAGAGCATGAATTTTTAAAATCCTTTTTAGTTTATTTTTCAGGTGTTATTTGCTGTGTCTGCTGTTTTGAAATATTTTATTGGTATTTGGGACATTTAAAAAACATGTATATGAGTTTTCAATTATTGATCTTTTATTTATCAGCTTTTTTTGAAATATTATTGGTATGTTTTTAGTATTATGATTATATATTTATTTTATTTTTTATTTTATTGTTTGATATTTGTTTTGTCATTGTTACACTGCATAGAGAGACTGGCTTCTTGCAGTTTCTAGTTTAGTTTTTGTCTGCACATTTGTATTTCTACTTTATGGTTGCTCTATTCTGTATTTGGTAAGGGTCTGTTTATGTTCTGCATGTGTGACTGAGGTGAGGCATTCTCCTAATAGGAAGCATATTAGTGTTTTAAGGCTTTGGGAGGGTCAAGCCCACACCCATCACAATAGGCCTAATAGCATATGGATTCCAAGTGTCATTTTTTCAGGGATTTCTGGTTGGCATCACAGCAGTGCTTGTAAATATAATGTAAGTGAAATTTTATCTCAAATACTCTACTTTGAAATTTTTCATGTAAAATATAAATGCATAACTCAACTATATGTGTGGAATGGAGCGGGAGAGGGGCATTGTGCAAGGCAATAAGGTTTGCCTAGGGCACTTAATACTCTTGCACCAGCCACAGCTTCGGGGGGGGGGGGGGGGGGGGGGGGGATATCAATTTTTAAAGTTTGTATCACTGAAGGGAGCTTTAGGATGCAGTTTGAATTACAAGAAGCTCTGTTCCCTTCCAATCAAGTCAAGATCAGTTATATGTTTTCCTTGTTTGGGGGGGGGGGGGGGGGGGTCACACTGTATCCTGGGCTTCTCCCCTCTGGGAATGACACAACTCCATTTTGAGGAACCTAGACACATTCTTAACAACAATTTCACTTAACTTTTGATGTGCATGGTTGTGCCTCTTCTACAGGGACCAAATTGCTATGGATTAGGCAAGGGTTCCATTCAGTGGACAAATGCACAGCTAATTTGTGCACACTGGCATCCGAGCTCTGCTGGGGAGATCACAACCTAACAGCCATCTTCCAGCAAGGACTGCCAGAATGGATAAAAAATGAGCTGCCAGCGGAGATATACCTCCCAACTTGGAAGGTATGATAGGCCTAGTCATCCTAATTCATCTGAGATTTCAGGAATGGACCTGGGAGAGGGATTTGTCTCGCCACCCCATTCGACTAGTTCCTAACTTCCATGTGCTCTGGTTGATTCTCCCAATGCTTACTCATTTACTTCCCCTGAGAAACCTATGCAGCTGGGTTGCCTCAAACTATCCAGTGAGGAGAAACAAAGGAAAAGGCTCCTCAAAATGTGCCTCTACTATGCCACCTCAGGGCATTTTTCCAGCCAGTGCCCAACTAAGCTGGGAAACTCCAGACTTAGAGTTGGTCAGAGAGACATCCTTAGGTCAACCCTGTTCCTCTCCCCAGCTACTGGTGCCTGTCTATCTCTCTATAGGGAAGACCCTGGTTGATACACGGCTTTTATAGACTCAGAGGCCGGTGGCAATTTTATTGATGAGGCTTTAGTACAAAGGTACAACCTGCCCACCACTATCTTAGATTCTGCTCTCAGAATCTCATATGTCTATAGAGGCTTCCCTGCCTGAATGTCTGAATGTTATTACTGCACCTCTTAGGATATAGATAGGTCTCCTCCATAAGGAGGACAGCAAACAGCAAGCAGAAAAACTACCACCTCATCGATCATATAATTGCCCCATCAAATTGCTCCCCAGGAAGGTGCCCCCTAGGAGTCAGGTGTACCAGAAACAGAGGCAATGTCAAATTACATTAAAGAGAATCCTGAGAGAGGTTTCATTCATCCCTCTTCATCTCCTGCTAGAGCCGGCTTCTTTTTTTGTCAGCAAAAAGGACAGCTTGCTCTGTCCTTTCATTGACTGTGGGGTCTCAATGTGATCACTAAGAAAAAAAAGGTATCCTTTGCCTCTCAACACGGAGTTATTTGATCACCTTAGAGGAACTCGAATTTTTACAAAACTCGATCTCCTTTGGGCATATAACTTGATTCAAATCAGAGAAGGCAATGAATGGAAGACATTTTTCAACATCAGGGATGGGCATTACAAATACTTGGTCATACCCTTTGGTCTGTGTAATGCCCCTGCCATCTTTCAGTTCATGGTCAACAAGTTCTTCTGAGACCTCCTGTATTCCCATGTGTTAGTGTATTTGGATGATATCCTAATCTATTCATGATCCCTGGCCCAGCACCAAGAACATGTGAAGCAATTTCTGCAAAGACTCTGGGAGCATCATCTCTATACTAAACTCTAAAAATGTATATTTGAACAGCAAGAGTTACCATTCCTGGGTTACATCATCTCTCTACAGGGGCTCTGAATGGACTTTGAAAAGCTCAAGGTCATTCTGGACTGGCCCACAACCAATTGGTCTTAAGGTTTTACAATGCTTCCTGGGTTTTGCAGATGCTTCAGGCAGTTTGTGCATAATTACTCCTCCCTGGTGACTCCCTCACATTACTTACTAAGAAACGTGCCGATACTAAGCACTGGACAGAAGAAATACTACATGCCTTTGACCACCTTAAATTGGAAATCACACGAGACCCCTGTCTTCACCACACATATCCATTCAAGCCTTTCATACTAGAGGTAGATGCTTCTACCCTTGGGGTAGAAGCTGTTCTCTCGCAACATAGCAATCAAGGAACTCTTGTACCCTGTTCCCATTTTCCCAAGAAATTCACACCAGCCAAGAAGAATTATACGATTGGGGACGACAAACTCCTAGCTGTGAAGCTAGCATTGAAGAAATAGTAACATCTATTAGAGGGAGCCAGACATCCAGCCACAATTTATACAGATCACAAGTACCTAGAAAGTCTACCACAGGCTCAGTGATTGAATCCTCAGCAGGCCCACTGGTCATTGTTTTTCAACTGATTTAATTCTGAGTTATGGTACCACCTGGCAGAGAAAAACCAATGGGCTGATGCTCTTTCACCCTCGTTGACCCAGAAGATTCTGTGGAGCCCTCCTGACACATTATAGACCCATCAAAAATTGTCACCACAACTGCACCTGTCCCACCTGGTAAAACAATGGTTCCTAAATGACTAAGGGAAAAGTATTCAAATGGGCCCATGACTCTCATCTGGCAGGTTACCCCAGAATTGCCAGAACTCAGGAGCTGTTTCTTCACCATAACTGGTGGCCTCAGATGAAACAACACATGGAATCCTGCTCCACCTGTGCAATGAACAAGAACTCCCATGCTCGCACTTGGGAGCTGTTGCAGACACTGCCAGCACCAAGGAACCCTGGACCTACCTGGCCACTGATTTTGCCACTGACCTCCTCTCTAATGGCTATACCACTATTTGGATAGCGGTATTGGATCATTTCTCTGAGATGGCTCACACCATTCCTGGGTTTCCCTCCAAACCAGAGTTGACTCACCTTTTTGTCCAACATATTTTTTTTGTTATATGGCCTTCTATCCCACAATCTCTTGGACTGAGGAGTACAATTTACAGCCCATTTTTGAAGAAGCATCTGCTAAACATTTGGAATCACTTTGGACTTTACCTCTACGTACCATCCACAGAGCAACAGACAAAAAGAACTAGTCAATCAGACTCTCAAAGCCCTTCTAAGAGTGTTTATCAACCAGCATCAAGATAACTGGGCTTCTCTGTTTCTATGGGAAGATCTGCACAATTACCACATGGGAAATTAATCAGGTTCCTCGCTCTATCAGGTAGTTTTCGGCCATCTCAGATTGAAGAGACTGAGATCAGAACGAGTACCACCTCTTGTTCTGATCTCAGTCTCTTGTCCAGCTGTCATTGTTTTGAGACAGCACTTTAAAGATCTATGGCAGAAAACTCATCAATTGCTCACAGAAGAAGCCAACTATTTTAAGACATAAGCAGATAAGTAATGGCAGCCAACACCCCAACTCCATCCAGAAGAACTAGTATGACTCACGCCTACACCTCAAGATGTCATCTCATAAATTTTCACTGAGATTCATGGGACCATTCCTTATCAATCACCAGGTAGGGCCTGTAGACTACCAATTGAGACTTCCTTCCACGTTTCATGTATCCCTTTTGAAACCAGAAGTCCTGTCATGGCCTTCAAGATCACCTCCCAAATCCACCAAAGTGGTGATAGAACAAAACACATTGTATGAGGTTCAGGACATCCTGAACTCCAGAAGAGCACAAAACAAGATACAGTACCTCATTTCATTCAAGGGCTTTGGTCCCAAGCAGAACTCATGGGAGCCTGCTGACAATCTTCAAGCCCCTAACTTGAAAAGGAGTTCTAACAATGTTTTCCCCAAAAGCCTAAGCCTAGAGGCTTGTGAAGGGGGCTTAGAAGAAGGGGGTACTGTAAAAATGGACTGGTTGGAGGACAGCCCTAAGACCAGCCACACTTATGGGAGATGCCGATTGCCCACAAACAATGCATGCATCTTTCTTTGCGGCTCAGATGCCACCTCTCCAGTATGTATCCATAGGCACATTTGTACACATACTCCAAATTATTATAGGCTCCGCGGTGGGAATGGAGCCGCAGCACCATCTGATGATCTCATAGATACTCTGGCATAAAGGTCCCATCTGTCCACTCTGCCGATGCCTCAGCAACAGGTCCTACTTTCTAGCACAGTGCATGTTGCTCATCTCGTCCTGCTTCAGTCTTGCCTTATCATGATCTGGCCATGTCTCATCCTGTTCCAGCCCTGCCTCATCCCTACTCTAATCTTAGCCCTGCCTCCACTTCCTGTCTGGTTCTCCAGGTCCCTTGTCTGTCCACTCTACTAGCATTGATCACTGCCTCTGACTTTGACCACTCACCTGCCACCTGGACATGACTTCTGCTACAGAAACTGACTATGCCATACTTTCTGCAACCCCTGACGCTTGGCCTGAATCCAGAACCTCCCTGATTGCTGCCTGTCCTGACCTTGGCCTGACTCAGGACTCTCTCTGTGATCACCCTTGGGATCCACCTAAGTCCTGCCAGCCCCTAGATTCCAAAAGCTCAAACTAAGAGGAATGAGGCTGGTATAAACAAAGCTCTAGCTCATCCCAGAACAGCACATGTTTGCCAGTTGTTGGTGTGGACCTGGTAGGTTTGCCTACTAGGTTATATCAACCACACCACAGCACAAAGACTCACAATCATTACATTCTGTTTTTAATGTGTTAACTTCTTAAAGGAAATCTGTTGAATGCAAGGAATGTTAAGACCATATGGCAAGTTAAAAAAACAACCTTTCCTGCATTTCTTGATGGAGTTGATTAGATGAGTATTCTAAGAACATTTATCTGGGTATTTATCATGTACTGTGAGATGCTGTGATAAAATCCCCTTAAGAAGCCTGAGCTGGACGAAATGAAGGCCTTTATTGGCATATTCTTGAAACTGGAACAATTCTTGGCATTTGCCACAGCAGCTTATTTTCTTTAATTGATCACTCAATGTACCTATGCAGAACACTTTAAAGGGCTTTTCATAGTATGTAATTCTTGTTATTTAGCTATTTGATTTATTTATATCTTTAAGAGAGTCTTTTGAACTATTTGATACAGGGTAATACCTTTTAGGAATGTTTTATTATTAATGTGGTGTATTTTGATATAAAGATTTCCTGGTATGTGTTTATATGGGAAATGAATGTGTGTGTGAGTTGTTTTATTTTTAAGGAAATATATATATATATACATTCATGGCCAGTCTTCTGGAAAAACAGGGACAGGTGAGTCCAATTGCATTAGTTTCGAGAAGCATGATAACTTGGACCATCAATGGAAGTAACTGTTCCTTATCACAGATTACAAGGAGAAGATTATCTGAGTTTCACTTGGCTATATATTGAAATACTCTGTCCAAAATATTCTTCAACTGGGTCCAGCAAACTATATACATAGATTCACATTCCACTAGCATCAGAAGTACCATTATTTCACCCTGAAAAACAGCTTGCCAAACTCCTCTTCCTCTGGGGAGCATAAACAGTTTCCACATATTCAGTGTCCACTGGAATAAATCACATAAGTTTGTCTCCTTTGGCCATAAGGAAAGCAACATATTTTCTTTCACTTTCCAGAAAGTCCCACTTTAGGGTTCTTAATACCCCTTTTCTCTCCTGTGCTAACAGCTTTGGCAGTTTCCTAAGGTCTGCCAATACTGTTTCCTTTCCAAAGTCTTTCTGCTTTCCAGAGGGGTATATTATTTTCCCTCTCCAGCTTTATTACCACCTACAGCAGGGGTCAGGAACCTTTTTGGCTGAGAGAGCCATAAACGCCACATATTTTAAAATGTAATTCCATGAGAGCCATACAATATGTTTAAAACTAAATACAAGTAAATATGTGCATTTTATGTAAGATCACACTTTTAATGTACAATAAGTCTCTGAAAATATTACACCAGGTCTTAAGACACCAATACATCTCCTATTAGGAAAACGGACCAAGTCAGGCTGCTATAGAGTCCTACACAGAAACAACACGCCAGCAGAAAACCTCACCTGAATCACGTGCTGTCCCTCACCTAACATAGAATAAAGAGACCAAAACGCATAACAAGAAGCATGCAGAAAAAACTGAATTGGAAACTGCAACAAGCCAGAGTCTCTGTATGCAGTGTAACAAAGGAAAAAAGAAACATCACCCATCCTTATAAAACAAATCAAGAAATATAAAATCATCAGCAGTAAAACTGTACTAACAAAAAGAACATATTTCGAAACAGCTGATGAGTGGAATATCCAATAATTAAAAACTCATATAAAACATTTCCAGATACCAACAAAATATTTCAAAATAGCAGACACAAAGATCCAGTAATGAAAAATAATAAGGATACAAAATTTTTTTTGCTCTGCATACCTGGGAACGTTTGATATCCAGGTGTCCTGAGATTGTTCTGAATTAGCAGGAGGTGGGGTGGTTTGCTTGGAACTTTCTCCTCTCTCAGTCACATACCAGCACTCTCTCTCACACTGGCTCTCAATGACACACCTATACACACATGCTCTCAGTACTCACATATAATCCTATTCAGCCAGTTCAACCACTACCCCTTGTAAAAATGTTATTACTAATGTAAAATGTTATTACTAAATGTTATTACTAATGTAAATATCTAAAAATGTTATTACTAATGTAAATATCTACATCCTATGTTATCCTCTCCCTTTCTTCTCTTTTCCCAGTTCTAGTACCTTGTTATTTGTAACTGCTTCCTCCTCACTAATAGATTACTCAATTTGTTATTTGTACACCCCTGTTTTATGTAAACCGGCATGATGTGATTGTATCATGAATGCCGGTATATAAAAATTTTAAATAAATAAATAAATAAATAAAATATACACATGTTTTTTCTCTCTCATATAGGCTCTTAATTACACATTTACACATATGCTGTCTATCTTTTCACGCTTACACACACACACAGGCTTTCAATCACATAAATACATGCTGTCTTTTTCTCTCACATACAGACTCTCATTCACATGCTTACAAACATGTCCTCTCTTTCTCTCATTTACACACAGGCTCTCAATCACATACTCACATGCTCCATCACCTAAACCAGCTCTCTGTCACACACAGACACACATGATCTCTCTCTCTCATTGAAACACAGGCTCTCAATCACATACTCACATGCTCCCTCACCTAAATCAGCTCTCAATCACACACAGACACACATGGTCTCTCTCTCTCATTTAAACACATGCTCTCAATCACATACTCACATGCTCCATCACCTAAACCAGCTGTCAATCAGACACAGACACACATGATATCTATCTTACTTATACACACAGGCTCTTAATCATACATACACATGATTTCTCTCACACACAAAGGATCTCAATCATACACACATACTCTTTCACACAAACAGGTTTTCAATCACAAACTTACACATACAGGTTCCCAATGGTAAACTTACATTCATGCTCTCTCTCTCACAGGCAGGCTCTCAATCACAGACATACTCTCTTTCACATATACAGGCTCCCAGTCAATCACATACATGCAATCTCTCACTCACACACACAGGATCTCAAACACACATGCTTGCTCGCTCATTCACTCACTCTCTCCCCCACCCCCACCCTGGGAACTCGCGGCAGCAGCAGCCTCCTCCCAACGCTAACCTCCTTCATTTTCAGCCCTCGCGGAGGCGAAGGCGGAGTCCCATCGGTCGCGGTTGAAACTCTTCATTTTCCTCCGAGCCGCGCTGCAGTCTTCTTCCCGTCGGACATTAGCGTGGCCTCTTCTTCCCGCGCAGGCACCCGATGCTCACCACTTCCTCTTCCAGGCTGCGGGAAGAAGAGAGCGCACCGGCGTGCTCTCTTCTTCCCGCGGCCCGGAAGAGGAAGTGGTGAGCATCGGGTGCCTGCGCGGGAAGACTCCCGCGCAGGCACCCGATGACTCCAGCGCTGGCACCCGGCTGACACCCGATGACTCCCGCGCAGGCACCCGGCTGACTCCAGTCGTGCCGCTGACTCTCTCTTCTCCTCTCCCCCCCCCACCCCCGCGGCCCGGAAGAGGAAGTGGTGAGCATCGGGTGCCTGCGCGGAAGAAGAGACCACGTGGTCTCTTCTTCCGCGCAGGCACCCGATGCTCACCACTTCCTCTTCCGGGCCGCGGGGGGGGGGGGGGGAGGAGAAGAGAGCACGCCGGTACCGCTGACTCCAGCTGTCCTGCCACGTTCCGCCCGGGCTGACAGCATTTTAAGCCCGGGCGGCGGAGGACCGGGGAGCAGCTGGGTCAGCGGGGAACCGCGAAGTGTGGCGACACTTGTCCGCGAGCCAGATGCAGCCCTCAAAAGAGCCATATCTGGCTCGCGAGCCATGGGTTCCCGACCCCTGACCTACAGCATTTCAGACATGCTGTTTCTCCCCAGGGACTCCTGCCTGAGTTCTTCTTTCCAGAATTCTCCAAAGAATATCTATATTTTGGTTTTCTCCCTTAAAGAACCTACATTCCAACTCTCTTGAAACTCCTAGAATCCCCAAACCCTCTTCACTAGCCTGGCTCTCTTCAAGCTTCTCAGTACATTACATTCCATCTACATCTCCCCTACCAGAGTACTTAATTAAACTGTGAACAACAGACATAGTAAGAATATACATTTGTTTGAAATAAATGAGTAAAATGCAAGGAACAAATCCATTCTAAGTTTGGTTTGTTGCATGTAAAACAAATGGGTGGTGGTTCCAAAAATATCCCCAAAATTTTCTTTCATTCATTTTTGGATACATTAAAGTCTATAGGGCAAGCAAAAGCACAAGATTTTTCTCTTTAAGCCCAACAAAGTGGAGCCAAGATGGAAAGGCACAAGGAAGGAGTGGGATCAATCAAGATGAAACACTTTTTCAACCAGCCTTTCCTATGTAACTTCATTTTTTTTAACCTGATACAGAAAGGAAAACTTAAATTTGAAAAGTCACCATTTTGTTCACAGTCATTTCACTTTTTAGATTTAAGACAGAGGTTCTGAAGCTTTATGTCAGAGTGCTCAAATAGCATGCATTGCTTCCCCCATTGACTTTAATGGGAAATGAATGAAAGAACAAACAAAATATGCAAATGAAATTTTGGAACCTGAACCAGACAAAATGAGTCAAGGAACTGAAATAATGTACTAAACTGAGTAAGTTTTCCATCCACATCCCTAACAGATAGCCACAACATAGCTTTGCGAACACACACACATTCAGTGAATATATTGATACATATATATAAACACACACATTGAACTCTTCAAATATGTTCAACCTTTATGACATTCAACCATTTGGAAGCTAACTTTTTACCATTAATACTGCCTATTATGCTAAGCACTTTTGAAATTTTATAAAACTGTCTTCATAGATGATGACTAAGGCAGTCATTAAAAAAGAGCATCACAAAATGAAAGATTACCTGTCAAAAGGAAATAGATGAATAATTGCTCTTGATTTTTCACATTGTTGAAGAGCAGAATTAAAAAGCATTTGGATACAATTATTCTTTTAAATAATGCACTAGAAGATACCCATTGAAAATTCAACTGAGGTTATATCAGATTGGAGGTGTTCCGCACTCTTTGTCCTCAATCTGACCCCAGTACTCTCTTTCCTCCTAGTCCGACCCCAGCATAAAATTACCCCATTCCCCAGACTTAACGCAGCCCACTTTTCAGTCATCTCCAGTGCAACAACAGTATACTTTGATCCCCTCCTCCCTATGGGCCAGATTTTCAAAGGGGTACGTGCGTAAGATACGCGCATACCCCCCGAAAACCTGTCCGAAGTACACCCTGCGCACGCCGAACCTATGTTGAGTAGGCTCGGCGGCGTGCACAAGCCCCGGGATGCGCGTAAGTCCCGGGGCTTTCCTGGGGGGGAAGTGTGTTGGGGGACGTGGCGTGGCGGCGCGTCATTTGGGGGCGGGGCTGTGGGCGTGGTTCGTGCCCGGGGGCATTTTGGGGGCATGGTAGAGACCTCCAAAATGGCTCCGGGGCCTGGAAATCGCGCACCGGCGGCCGGCCTGGTGCGCGCAAGTTACGCCTGCTCCGGGCAGATGTAACTTATACAACAAAGGTAGGGGGGTTTAGATAGGGCCGGGGGTGGGTTAGGTAGGAGAAGGGAGGGGAAGGGAGGGGAGGGTGCGGGGGGGGGGGGGGGAAGGAAAGTTCCCTCCAAGGCTGCTCCGATTTAGGAGCGGCCTCGGAGGGAACGGAGGCTGGCTGCACGGCTCGGCGCGCGCAAGTCTGCCCAAAATCAGCAGCCTGCATGTGCCAAGCCGCGCAGCCTGCCTCCGTTCCCTCTGTTCCCTCCAAGGCCGCACATATCTATTAAAATCCCACGTACTCTTGTTTGTGCCTGGTGCGTGAACAAAAGTACGCGCGGTTGCAGATTTATAAAATCTACCCCTAAATGCATAGGGGTATATGCATAGGGGTGGATTTTATAAATCTGCGCCCGCGCGTACTTTTGTTCGCACACCAGGCGCAAACAAGAGTACGTGGGATTTTAATAGATACGCACATAGCCACGCGTATCCATTAAAATCCGGGGTTGGCGCGCGCAAGGCTGCCCAAAATCGGCAGCCTGCGTGCACTGAGCCGCGCAGCCTGCCTCCGTTCCCTCCGAGGCCGCTCCTAAATCGGAGCGGCCTCGGAGGGAACTTTCCTTCCACCCCCGCACCTTCCGCTCCCTTCCCCTACTTAACACACCCCCCCCGGCCCTATCTAAACCCCCCCACCTTTGTTGTACAAGTTACGCCTGCCTGAAGCAGGCGTAAATTGCGCGCGCCGGGCCAGCTGCCGGCGCATGATTCCCAGGCCCCGGAGCCATTTCGGAGGCCTCGGCCACACCCCCAAAACGCCCCAGGCCGGAACGACACCCGCAGTCCCGCCCCCATATGACGTGCCACCGCGACATGCCCCTTGGCACACCCCACCCAGGGAAGCCCCGGAACTTACGCGCATCCCAGGGCTTGCATGTGCTGCCGAGCCTACTCAACATAGGCAAGGCGCACGCAGGGGGTACGTCGGCCAGGTTTTCAGGGGGTAGGTGCGTATCTTACGTGCGTACCCCTTTGAAAATCTGGCCCATAGCTGCACTTAAAGTATGCTTTTTGACCTCCCAGCTGGAAATACATTCTAACCTAACATTTTGCAGTTGGTGGGGCTACATTGGTGATTGGTAGCTGTTATTTACAGGTTGTTGAGTGTAGGTTGTTGGGTGCAGAATGGAATTGTGTATGTGAATAAATAGATAGGGTCTATGTCTGCTAGTGCATATAGGTGCACTATTGAGCCAGGCATTCTGTTTCCAATGCTGTAACCAACTCAGGTCACAAGTACCTGGCAGATCCCATAAAGTATACCTAATTTCTGTTATTCCCAAGGATAGCAATAGCTTTTTCAAGTCTACCTAGCTAAAAATGTATTATGGACTTTTCCTCCAGGAACTTCTCCAAATCTCTTTTAAACCTTGCTGTGGCAGTTGCATTGATCATGTCCTCTGGCATAAGATTCCATAGTTTGATAGTGAAAAAGTACTTTCTACAATTTCTATTAAATATGCTGGTTGTTAGTTTCATGGCATGTCCCCCTTGTTTTAGTATTATTTGAAAGGGTAAATAACTGCTCTTTATTTACTCAATCCACCCAACTCATGATTTTATAAACTTCTATCATGTTCCCTCTCAGCCATCTTTTTCAAGCTGAGAAGCCCTATCCTGCACATCACAGAAAAGATGCTCCATCCCCTTTATTATTTTCGTCACCCTCCCCTGCACCTTTAATGGTTTCACTATGTTTTCCTTGAGGTGGGAGTCCAGAACTTCACATATTACTCAAGGCTTAATACAGAAGTAATATAATATCTTCCATCTTATTCTCCATTCCTTTTCAGATCATTCCTAACATTCTATTTATTTTTTTGACCACTGCTATATTCTGAGCCAAGGATTTCAATGTATTGTCCACAAGGACTTCAAGGTCCTTTTCTTGGGTAGTTGTTCAGTCTCCTAGTCTCACAAGGTCATTCTGCAGTTTCTCGCAATCCACAGCTTTTTAAAAAAAATTAGAATAATTTTTCCGGCATCTGGAAAATGGATCACTTCACTCATCATTCCCTTTTCCAGATCATTTATGAATATGCTAAAAAGCATAGGTCCCTGTACCTATCACTCAATCAGGGTTAACCCTATGGCTACTTGGAGGGTCCTGTCAAGTACTTCTTAGGCCTGCCTGCACCTGTATACATGGTGCTACACTGATCATCTGGGTTCTTGCTTGCATCTGGGAAAGTACCCCCAACTGCAAGCTATTCCTGGTGGTTTCTAGGGACCCTGAGACCCAACGCAACTCAGGGGTCACAATGTTCCTAGAAATAACACCCATATATCAAATACACACATTACTGGGATCATTAATCAGTCCAAAACAGGTACAGCTAACTAACTCTTAAGTTTATTAACAAAACATAGGAACAGTGAATAGAAAAAGACTTCATCTGCAAACAGGAACAGGTAAAACAATAAGGATTAAATACGCAAGGAAGCGAGAACATGGAACAAATCTACTCTTCTTTCATCAGTCCAAATCACTTTAAATCCTCATTGATGGTAACTGTGTTTTTCGTACATATGACTGCCCCCAAAAACCAAACACCCCACAGACCTCACCCCAAGTTACTAGTGCCCCCCTCTTAAAGTGATATAAATAGTTAACTTTTTGTTGAGCCCCCCCCCCTCTAGCCAGCAGCCCAAAACACAATAAAAGCCTTACAGCTAGTAACTCAGCTTGCAATCAATTTACACACATTGCAGTAAAATACCTACGTGATGCAGTATCAGGAAAATTAGCCTAACCATGTCCCTTTTTTATTGCAGGCACTATTTTTGCTATATTTATAGCAAACTGATGAATCTAGGCCTAAATTTGGCTTCCAGAACCTCCCTCCCACACCTTTCTATGTCATTGGTGCCCATATGTATCATGACAGCCAGCTCCTTCCCAGCAATGTCTAAAATCCTATCTAGAGTGGGATGTGTACTATTGTACTTTTATACCGAGTTGAAATATTTATTGTCACTATACTATGTTCAATCAGTACTTTGTTCTATTGTTCCATGTAATGCCCCCCCTCTTTTAGGGGGCGTTTCACTGTTCTATGTAAACCGGAGTGATCTGTATTTCATACAAGAACCTCGGTATATAAAAATTAAAAATAAAATAAATAAAAATAAATGTGGCAGTACAAAAAAATTAAGCAAACAAAATAGTTTCAATCTTATTATTTTATAAGAAAAAAAGTAATATTGTTAGATGTCTAAGCAATAGAGATTCCAAGAAATATGTTATGAAGGATACTATTCATTTACAACATATACATCTAATTTCTTATATAAGCCTAATCTCTTAAATAACTGAAAATAAATATTTGTCTTATATTTACACAACAGTTTATTGTGAAATATAGCAGCTCTTGTCAAGTATCGGAAGCTTGCCAATCTTCTATCCATCAAATATAGAACATTGTAAAGCTCACTGGCAGGACATTAGTATTATGTTCACAATGACTAATTTAGGGTCCGGTGCAATACAGTGCGCTCAGCCGAGCTGTCAGATGCGGGTTAAATATGCGCTAATCCACCCCCTAATGCAATAGGGGGATTAGCGCCTATTTAATGCAGGTCGGACGTGGAGCGAATAAGTTAGTGCTCATCACATGCAAATGCATGTGAATGAGGCTATTACTCATTCACTCCAAATGCAAACAAATAAATGTGCGTCTCAGATGCACATTTATCTCTCAGATATTAACGTCTGCCTGGAGCAGGCGTTAATAGCTGAGCACACTGAAAAAAATTACAGAAAAGCAGAAAAAAATGCTTTTCTGTACTTTTTTTAAAGTAAAAAAAAAAGAAAAAAAAAAACTCTGCCGGCCGCTTTGAAGTCAGACGTCTATATGCTTGGCGTCGATTTTCATAACCGGCTGGCTGCAGTAATAAAAACCAATGCCGATAAAGTCGGCATCGCTTTTCATAATCGGCTGACTGCAGTTATGAAAAACTATGCCGAGTTTATTGACATCGGTGTTCATAACCGGCAGACCGCTGGTAACTGCGGGATCGCACTAGCAAGGAGGCGCTAAGGTCGCGCTAGCGACCCTAGCTCCTCCTTGCTAGCGTGACCCCCAAATTTGTTTATTGCATGGTGCGCCCCTTGCAGGTGCCATGTGTGCACTAAGAAAGCGGGTACTGAAAAGTCAGCGCTCGCTTTCCGCAAATGTTATTGCATCGGCCCCATACTGAGCCATTGCTCACATCTGGGTGCATCCTTATATACTGTAGCTTTCTGTAACTACCAGTTGTTGCATGCATTTTATTAGCTATGTTTATATAAAAATTCCAAGCTGGGTAACTTTGTTCTTATTACTATCTTGTATAAAAAAAAAGATCTAATCAATCTGTACAATTCATTGAACCAATACCAATGCATAGAATAGCCAGGAAAAAGTGTTTTGAAATATAAAACTTTGAGCTGTAACTTTATCCAGATGTTTTTTGTAGACTGTAACATGTAAGCTCTGATTTGAATCAACAGGATGTTCAGGCATTCAATCAATCCCACCTCTAGGAGCCCCCCCCCCCCCCACACACACATACATATATATACCCACACACACTTCCTTTTATGTGAATAAAGCTTCAGGCTATCAAGAAAGTAAATGTGAGCTCAAAACTATATTTATTATGACAAGCTTTTCTATTTTAAGAGAGCAATTTTCAAAGGCATTTCCATGGTTAAAATGGTGTTTTACCTGCAGGAATTGCCTTTCAGAAACTTACATGTGTACTGCCTGTTTGTGGTAAGTTTCCCTGACCTGAGCAGAGATGTTTTCAGGGGCAGAAGTGGGAAGGGCCTTAAACGTATGCACAAACTGTTGAATCTTCAAAAATATTTACATAACTTTCCTAAAAGAAATGTCCATCCACATAACAGCAGGGTTATTTACACTTTCAAATAATAGAAGGACTAGGAGGCATTCCATGAAGTTAGCAAGTAGCACATTTAAGACTAAACGGAGAAAAATTCTTTTTCACTCAGTGCACAATTAAGCTCTGGAATTTGTTGCCAGAGGATGTGGTTAGTTCAGTTAGTGTAGCTGGGTTCAAAAAAGGTTTGGATAAGTTCTTGGAGGAGAAATCCATTAACTGCTATTAATCAAGTTTACTTAAGGAATAGCCACTGCTATTAAATGCATCAGTAGCATGGGATCTTCTTAGTGCTTGGATACTTGCCAGGTTCTTGTGGCCTGGTTTGGCCTCTGTTGGAAACAGGATGCTGGGCTTGATGGACCCCTGATCTGACCCAGCATGGCAAGTTCTTATGTTCTAATGTGTGTCGGTAAACTTAGTGGGATAATTTTCAAAGCAAATTTATGCGCATAAGTCTGCTTTGAAAATTGGTGTAATTTATGCATGTTTTTGCCACCTTATTTAAGCAAGCTGTTTTCAAATTACAGCTGAAAAGAAGAGGCTACTAAAGCAGCAGTGCTTGGTTACACAAAGGATCAGAGAGTAGGGATATGAATCGTTTTTATAACGAATTGAAATATAGTACGATATTTCTTAATTCGTTATATATTGGTTAAAACGTGAAACGAACACTTTCCCCCCCCCGAATTTTCCTGAAAATCATTTTTCGGGTTAGCGCGCGCTAACAAAAAAACATTTATTTTTGTTATTTTTTGTTACTTTTTGTTATTTTTTGTTAGCGCGCGCTAAGCCGAAAAACGATTTTTTACTAAAAAAAAAAAAGCCGATCCGGGAAAACGAGATTTTCCCGCGGCCACACGAACCCGAAAGCGCAAACGATCGGACACCCGATGCACATCCCTATCAGAGAGTCAGTTCAGGTGAGCTCCCCCAGTCTTGAAAATCTGCATCAAATTCAGAAAAAGCCAGATACACTGCACAATGTAACCAGCTAGCTCTGAATATATTACTGCATTTTGAAAAACAAGGAGAGGTTTAGTTAGATATGAATCAACACTGAATAACACCGCTTGCCAGAAAATCCTTACTCTGAAGATATTCTAGAAAGCAAAATGTTCTTCAGCTAATCAGGCATCAAGAAGGCTAATTCATAAAAATAGGGCAAAAGAGACCAAATTACCTTGTATTCTTTTCCTCTGGTTCCCAGAAAATGTTTCAAATATTTGTCTCAGATAGGCCTAGTCTCAGATAGGCCTAACTATTTGTCTCAGATAGGCCTAATAGGATTGTACTCATGGTTTAAAATCAGTATAGTAATAATCATAAGTTTAGCTTGTTTTGTTTTGCGCTTTTTTTTGGGGTGGGGGGTTGGTCATCCCCTGGGTTTACATACATTTTAATTTCAGCAATTCAAAAGTTCTCAGTTGTAGCTCTCCAATGGGAAAATCTTTCACTGTATCTCTTTCCTACACATAAAAATGTACGTTCCAAGTTGTTGTTCTCAAGATCTTCGACATTGTACATTGTACATTGTACATAGTATTAGCAAAAAATTACAAAAATAAAATCTGGTTACAGTCATTTAAAGCCAGTTACAGTGAATGATGTTATTTCTTCTCTTACCCTGTTCATGTGCTTAACAAGGCATTGCCCACTCTTTCTTATGGAGGAGATGAAACAGTAGATACTAGTTAAATAAATAGGCTGCTTTCTCTCCCCCCCCAAACACAAACACATATGGAATCTCTTTACAACACTGGCCAGCTCAAATATATCAGCTGGGCATCTTTGTGCAAAGATTTTAAAACTATGCCATCCATCCCTTATGATTATTTAAATGAATTCACCTGGGACATACCTTCCCACACTGAGAGCCCAGTTTTCAAACCTATCACAGTATTGCATTTACATGCATAAGTGGACACGCAGAGATTAATATTTGTATTTGATAATCTATGCAGTGGGAGCTGCACAGTTTATAAAATACCACATTTCTGCTCTGAAAGTGCACGAGTATGTTTCAGTATGCACAAATATTTCCAATGCAAGAAAATGCATACTTTCGTTACCTTTTTTATATGCACACACATGTATATTTTTGGTGCATAAAAATATAACATACACATGTAATAATCCTGAATTATATGTGGAGGCAGGCATTTTATAGAGTGTGCACATATACCATTTTGCAAATACTTACTTGCATGCGTACTTGAAATCATCAGTTCACCAATACCTCCAACAGTTCACCCGGTCTTTCTCCAGTTCACTTCTAGCAGTACACCTGAACCAACACGAGTTCACCCAGATCTTCTATCCAAAAACTGAAGACAACTGACCAGTCCAATTTCACTAGTGCAAGTCAATGGGCAGGTGTAAAAGTGTATGATAAGCATGGACATGGTATTTTTACATGCAATGCTGTGAGTTCTAATCTTCTCTTTTGTTGTAGAGAGAGAGAGACTATAAGGCCATTATAGTAGTTTGGTATTTATACCTCTATATGAGGCCCACCTAGTTACTCAAGGTGAGGTTTAGGTAGTAGTGTAGGGGTTAGGGGCCACTTTGACATTCAGAGTGAGACGTACGAACGGAACAGTACACTCTTGTGAAGATTTAATGACCTTTGGAGTGAGGAAACTCACACAAAGATGAGATTTGTACAGTGTTCTCTCAACCTAGCTTGATGGACTCTCTACCTGGTTAACATCAAGCTAGTTTGAGAGAACATTGTAGAAATCTCATCTTTCTCTCTCTCTCTAACAGCCTAAAAATGCAAAGTGTGATATAGCCATATTGCACAGCTTAACGCAAATGAAAAAGGTTTAGTTATTTCTGGTGTTAAAATTGTGTGATATGGCTTCACAAACTGCGAAACCAACCCACTTGGACAGAAATCCCACCCCCAAACCCCTCCCCCTTTTCCAAATTAGCATGGGGTTAGGGAGGAGTCAGCGGCAGCACGCTGCTGGCGATAATGTTTCGAACATTATCGCTGGCAGTAGCACAGGGAATAGCACCACCTTTTACGGTAGCGCTATGCCCGCGATAGCCTGCAGCCGGCCGCACTGCGGCAGGCGAAATTGCACCGCCGTGTTGCGATCGGCTGTGGGCTATGTCCCGTCTGCCCCCTCTTTCGCCTCCCCCGCCACCTTTATTGCAGTTTTCATCATTCTGCATGGAATGATGAATCCTAGACTCAGGAGTAGATTTGCTAAGCTGTGATAAGGCTCTAACATTCGTTAAACAGCATTTATTGTAAGATATAGCCATATTGCGGCAATATTGCATAACGTTCATGATAATATATATTTTCTTACTAAATGTCTACCCCTATTAAAATGTGTTGTTTTGCATGCATTTGCGTTCATGAAATTGCCTAATGCATGCAAAGCAGCTAATGCATACTCAGATCATGCAAATGAGATGGTGTGGCTAACTTAGAAAAAAAATCAGCCCCGTTATTTTCTCACATTTCAAGGTGTAGTTATTTTTTTTTCTGGTGACATTAGGATGGTAATATGCATCCCAATGTGCATGGGATACCTCTAAAAGTGACAGCAGGCCCAAAAACAAATACTCTTCCTGACTCTATAAAATCTCCCTGAGGTTGTACTGAGACCCCTGTCTACTCTCCTCACAACTTCTCAAGGCAGTGTGGGCCGAGAAAGCCTCAAAAAATAGAAATCAATGGTGTGTGGTGATGTCCCACCCTTTCCCAAACCTCTCCCATCAAAAATACTCTCCGCTCCAACCAAATGCTTTTCCATCAAAGCTCCCCCCCCCCCTCGCAGAAGGAGACATTCTCCTCTGGTCCCCCTCCCCAATAACAAATAGACCCTGCTGGTCTATGGGACATATCCCCACCACCCAAGCCTTCCCTCTACCTGAAGTGCCCCTTAGCTCTGGACTTGATTGATGCCATTTTTCAAAATAATGGTTTGCATATTTTGGAAAATGTGACGGCTTACTTTATAGCTTATTTAGAGAGTTTTCAGTCAATGCCCCTCTCAATGTACTCAAACCAGCAAGAAAGGGATCAGCTCGGTGAAAATGAATTCTATAAGATTAAAATTGCCCTGAAGCAGCCATAAAGCAAAGTACTGGCCAACATCAGTGGTTACAGCTTTCAAGTTCAGGAGCACAGAGTTATGAGATAAGTTTTAACAAAGAAAAACTGATTTTAAAAAGCCAAAATAATTTTTTGAATCTATAAAATTGTGGGGGGTTGAAGGTTTTTTGACCTATGATTATATTACCTTATAGCATGTTTATGCGTTCACAAGAGCAATGTATGCCCAGTTCTGAGGTCTGTTCCTCCATTTAGAATTTCATTCAGCAACAGAAAGATTTCCTAAATTTGAAACATGGGGTGAAAGCATTTTGTCATTGGTTTACATTTGGGTATTGTAACAGAGTGACCCTGTTTTCCCCTTTTGTGTGTGCAGGACCAGGTTAGATGCCTGGTCCACCTTAAATCCCACAAAGAGAGAGAGAGCTCTGTGGGCGGGACCCTGCTAGGGGAGGGGAGAGACCTGAGGAAGGAACCAGCTGGGGAGCATAAGAGGGAAAGCCCAGATGTATTCAGGAGGCCCCCGCGTCTCCAGGAGCAAGGAGCTCCTGACCCTCTCTCAAAGACTGTATGAAGGTATGGCATGTACACTGTCCAGGAGGTAAGACAATTTACCATGTTATTGTTTGCTGTAACATAAATACAAGTTTAAGTTTGCATTTTAAAAGGCTGGAGTCCATCTGGCTTTGTGCCTCCAGCTGGGGAAACACTGCTCGGTCTTCCACAGGTATATAGTTGTTTGACCTCCTTTCTAATAAAAATTTAAATTGCAAAAAAAAAAAATATATCTCCATCTGTTGGGTTTCCTTAACATTCATCTTAAGAAAATATAGAATTTAGAATACTGGCATAAATTAGATTGCCACTTTTATTTATGAAAAATAAAATGTCTTTTTGTCAAATAAAAATGCTGTTTAGTTAATGACAGAGGTATAAAACTGCATGTATATAGGCAGAAGCTCAGTTCAAGAGCTAGAAGACCTCAAGTAAGTTGCAAAAATGAGAAAGGTCTGTGATTCTGCAGTTTTGTAAGGAAAGCATAGGAGGTAATATGGAAATATAGGGAGTCATTTTCTTAAGGGATCGCACGCGCCTGAATGTGCGCACATATGCGAGCAGTTTTAAATGAATGTGGGCCTATGCGCACAAATGTTACTTCTACCGCGTAAGTGGAGGGATTTCAATAGACATGCATGCCGATGCCATTACCAGTTTTCCCAGTTCCCCAAGTAATGGATAGGGCGTGCGATACCTAGGTCGGGGCAGAGTCCGCACCAGAAGGGAAGGAGTCGGGGAGGAGTCGAGGTGGTGTCGGGGCGGAATCCGCGCCGACTTCGCTGACGGCGAAAGGTAAGAATCCTTATCGCTGCCAGTAACGTGCCCAATAGCACCACCTTTCACGGTGGCGCTATTGGGTGTGAAAGCCGGCAGCGATCGCACCACAGTGGTGCGATCATTGCCGGCTTTCACAGGCCCGCCCCCCGGTACCGCACAATTCACTATTCTCTGCGAGAATAGTGAATCCAGGCCATAGAGTTTAGATTAAAGGTGATATTTCTAAAGAAGTACTACCCTCACCATTGTTATTAGTAAAATTTGTTTGAGCAATTGGATTGGTAGCTGTACATCCATAGTGAGAGAGAGAGAGGCTGATTTTAGTCATGTTTTAGGCTAAGAGGTTATTTTAGACCAGAGGAGAGTATTTACATGCCTAAATTCTGGTTTTATGATTGTAAATGGCCTTTTAAAAATTACCCAGGGAACTTTGCTTGTAAAAGTGCATGCAAAAGTGATTTTGTGCCTATTTTAATGTGCACTACAAAAAAAGTGTTCCAAGAAGCAGCGCTGGGGGGGGTCATGACTTATGCAAGTACTTTCCATTTTGACAGTATGTGCATAAACATACATGCACAAAGTTACACCTCTTCCCAAGCAGAACTGTTTCTTCCTTTTCTGCTTTGACTGAGATATGGCTTTCCCTTGAGGACTCTGCCTCACTTGTTGCCCTCTGTCATGGAGGTTTACGTTTCATCCCATACATTTTGCTTTGGCAATGGTGGAGGTGTTGGATTGCTACTCTTCCTCTCCTATAGGGTTCCAACTCTTCTACCTCAATTCCACTCCTTTTCTTCTTTCAAAGTCCATTTCATCTGCCTGTTTAGCCCACTAACTGTTCAGGCAGCTGTTAGTTATTGATCACTTGATAAGTAGGGATATGTTTTCATTTGAAACAACATAGATAATGTCATTGATGTTGTCTATATCATTTCATGTAATTTTTAAAAAGAAACAATAGAAAAAAACACAGAGAAGGTAACTTTTAAACAGGTGCGAGGACGCACATGTGCACACCTTCATCAGCCTGCTCCCAGAGACATAGCCATTTAGTAACATGCAAGTTTATATGTGTACATATTATAAAATAGCCTGAATGTGCGCACATAGGCGAGCAGTTTTAAGTGGATGCATGCCTATGCGCACAAATGTTACTTCTACCGCGTAAGTGGAGGGATTTCAATAGACATGCATGCCGATGCCATTACCAGTTTTCCCAGTTCCCCAAGTAATGGATAGGGCTTCCAACACCCACTAGTTTAAAAGCCTCCCTTCTTCCCAGTTAGCCCTGACCCTTAAAACCCTGCCGATATCTATTTATATGTATTTTATAACTTACATGTCCTCCATAGCAGTAGTAAAGTTACACAGCAGGGGACCTCGGCACGCGCCTGGGTGCGTAAGTATTTACAAGCTAATTTGAAGTTGAAATCCAGGAATGCCTATTTCCTGCCCAGACTGTGCCCGCCACACCTGCCCCTTTTTTTTTTGGAACTTTTTCATTTGTGCGCGCAGCGGAAGATACGTGTGTACTCGGACAGCTTTTAACACCCACTCAGCGTGCAGTGACCCAACATATTTGCATATCTTACAGTGTTGGAATGCATTGGGCTTTTAAAAGTCACCTTAAAATGTTTTTTTAAAAATGTTCTTTCAGTTTCTGTGCATGCTATTTCTGAACAGCATGTACTATTTACAAATAGTGCATATTGTTTCTCAATTCCACCTAATGCCTACATTCTGAATAAGCTGGTGCAGAGACATCCCCAATGCTTTCTCTGCCCCACCAAAAGTGCCCTGCTATTTTCCTGCATCTCTCTATCATTTCCTTCAGGATCATGCTGCTGCTCTATTCCTCCTTGCCTCCTAGGTCGTCCTTTTATTGCCAGACACAAGAAAGGTGCAGAAGAACTCCCATCTTCCACTGCCTTTTTCATGTTTGTGCAAGTGTCTGTAACAAAAAAAAACCAAAAACAGGAATAACAGTCCTGTCTCACTACTCTAGCTACCAGCCCTCCATAAGATTCCTTATTCCTCTTAAGATATTAACTGAAGTGTGACTGAAATCCACCACCTGAGTGTGCAGCAAAGCCCACAGACACCCTGCTGATTTGCCCCCACTAAAGCTGCTGTTTGTCCCTGACATGGCAGTTGCCCCCAGTGTGCTGTCAGGGAGAGGCAGGCATGAGTAGGGTTCTGGCCAGTCCAGATCACGTTGATGAAATGGATACTATCCTTCTCCACCTTGGCCAACTGTGTCTGTATGTGAGCACGGCACTAAGTGTGCAGGGCACTTCGTAACTGGAGGTTAAGTGATGCAGCAGCCACTTAAATCCCACATTCTCTATAATCTGTAGGGGCCGGTCATCCAGGAAAATCATTTCCCTGAGGAACCATGACAACATCTTTGATACTGCCTGCCTCTTAGTATGGGGTAGTGATATGGTAATAAACCCTCATCTGCTCTGTGGTGGCTTGCTGCTGACATGGGGTTGGGGCTACTTGTCTGTTATCTCTCTGAAGGAAAAGGCGAAGGGTAATCTTAAAAGACAGATTTTCCCTTTCCTCTAGCTTTCCTGCAGCTGCTTTGAGTGGCTAGTGCCAGCAGCCTCCCCTGAAACTAGTGCTAACAGGTGGGTTGTTGTTTTTTTTTTCAAATTATGCTGCATGGCACTGTAAGATGGCCCAATATTTTTGTTCCACTGATGACCTTAAAGTAGTGAATGCATTCTGTAAAATGTTGGTCCTCCCTAACTCTGAAGTCCCTCTAACCTCTGATGTCTTGCAAAATCTCCTCTCCCTCTCTGGATGTTTGGATGCTGCTAGTGGGGCTGAGGTTGAGGGCAGACCAGGAGAGAAAAGGCCAGTGACATCTCTCATGCTCTTCATTACCTGCTCTTTGCCCAAGCAGTATTACTTTCTGACTCCTGTGTCTGCTCTCTAGAGCAGTGGTTCTCAACCTTTTTCCCAACGTGTCACACCTGACGGACAATGCTCATGTGTGAAACACTGCTCACTACAATCTACAACGGAAATAGTAATACTAATAAAAAAAGCTCCGTATTACTATTATTGTTAAGAATGACATAAGGTAAAAATAAGAGTATTCTCTCTGAACACAAATTATATAAATAGTAAACCTCCCATACCAGAACAGCACCAACTTCCAGCACTTAAACAGTAACCAGCTTACCTAAGCAAAGGCAACACTGAAAATATTACACCAGGCCTTAAAACTCCAATACTTCTATTAGGAAAATGCAACAAGCCAGGCTGCTATAGAGCCCTACCTAGAAATTATATGCAGCAATCAAATGTACAGAGCCTCACCTATCAAAGAATAAAGAGACCATAAAGCATAAATAGAAGCATGCAGATGAAAACTGACCTGGAAACCACAAGCCAGAGTCTCTGTATGCAGTGCAACAAAGGAAAAAGAGAAATCACCAGTCCTCATAAAATAAAGCAAGACATATAAAATCAATAGCAGTAAAACCATAGTAACAAAAAGAACATATTATTTCAAAATACTTGATGAATATCCAATATCTGCGCGCACAGGGGTAGGTTTTGAAAATCTACCCCATATTGTCTCACACAGGCTCTCAATCACACACACAGGCTCTTAATCACTCACTTACATGCTGACTCACACACATACATAGAGGTCCATTGGATAGGCCAGCAGACTGCCGCTCATACCTCTAGCCTCAAGCCCTCTCCAGATGCCTCCAATGCTGGGGCTGGCCCCTCCATTGAACGCATGGTGGACCGCTGTGCCTGGAAGGCTCAATGCGCTGGACTAGTGGGAAGACGCCAATGCATACTTTGAGCTGCCCCTAGGTGCACGCGCCCACCCAACCTGCTGCAATTAAAAGGGAGCACAAGGGAAACTTCCCTGTGACACCTCCTGATGACATCAGGGCATCCTCACCTCCTGCACTCCATATCTTGGCAATAAGTCAACTTCCCTGGAAGTAGTGCTTTGCCACAGCATTCCTGCGTTCCAGTTCTTTGTTCCATGTTCTTGATTTATTTTCTTGGAACTGTCTTGGTATCTGGTCCATGCTTCTGAGTTCTTGTCTTCTTTGTGGTCATTCTTCATCCTTTTGTCTTCTGTCTTCAGTGTCTTCATTCCTGCTTTTGCTGATCCTCACCTTCTATTCTTCTCTCTGTCCCTTGATGCTCCTTGGATGGATCTCTGGTTTTGACTTCAGCTTGGACTCTGCCTGATTTCAACCACTGCCTAGACACTATCTCTGACTGAACTCTGCCAGACTCCGACCTCTTCCTGAACACTGAGCTCTTTCTGCACCAGGCTCTGCTTGTCTGTCACCTGCCCTGACCACTGCTAGTTCCTAGGGATGTGCAGACAAAAAGTTTGCGTTGATAAGTTGAAGTTGAGGGTCGATTTCGTTCAATATGGACATATGGAGAATTCCATAAGTTGAGGGTCTGTCCATACGTTCACCGGTTCCCTAAATAAAAATTTAAACCCCTCACCCTCCTTAATCCCGCCCCCCCCCCCCCCCCCCCAAGAATTACCAAAACTCCCTGGTGGTCCAGCGGGGAGTCAGGAAGCCATCCCTGTATTCCTTTGCGAGGAGCACGTGACGTCGGCGTCACGTCGGAGTGACGCGTACGTCACGTGCTTCTCCGCGCCTCTGCTCCGGGACCCCCGTTGGACCCAACCGGAACTTTTGGCCAGCTTGGGGGGGCCTCCTGACCCCCGTTGGACCCAACCGGAACTTTTGGCCAGCTTGGGGGGGGTCAGGAGGCCGGGAGCGGAGGCGCGGAGAAGCACGTGACGTACGCATCACTCCAACGTGACGCCGACGTGACGTGCTTCTCCGCGCCTCCGCTCCCGGACCCCCGCTGGACCCAACCGGAACTTTTGGCCAGCTTGGGGGGTCAGGAGGCCGGGAGCGGAGGCGCGGAGAAGCACGTGACGTACGCATCACTCCAACGTGACGCCAACGTCACATGCTTCTCCGCGCCTCCGCTCCGGGACCCCCGTTGGACCCAACCGGAACTTTTGGCCAGCTTGGGGGGGGAGCACGTGATGCCGATGTCACGTGCTCCTCGCAAAGGAATACAGGGATGGCTTCCTGACTCCCCGCTGGACCACCAGGGAGTTTTGGTAAGTCTTGGGGGGTCAGGAGGGTGGGGGGTTTAAGTGTTTATTTAGGTTCAACGTATTCAACATAGCTATGTTGAATAAGTTGAAAATCGCGATGCGTTGCGCATCATCACTTTTTTAAGTTTAAAAAAAAAAAAAGTTGCGTTTTACATATGCGTTCAAAACGAATGCACACCCCTACTAGTTCCTGACTTCTTTGAGATTCCTCCTGCCTTAGACCATGGCCTGGAACTCTGTCTTGTCAATGGATTGTTTTCTCATCAGCAGAAGCCTGTGCCTAACACCTGGTGACCCCAGCACCTGAGGGCTTAAACTTAGGGGAGCGTGGGCTGGTACAGGAGAAGCTCCAGTTGGGCCTCTGCCACTGCCAGCTCCACCAGCTGATGGTGGGGAATTGCAGGACTCCTCCACAGTTTGCACCAACTGCACCTCAGCCCAAGGATCCATGCCCACAATAGATTGCTGAGGCCATGGATTCGGCAGATGCATCTGCCCTCCAAGCTATCCTGGGTTTAGTCCATAAACTCCACGAGCAACAGTGGTTCCTCAAGGTTCTGGCAGCCTCCATGGAGCTCTCAACATTCATTTGGATGTAACTGCAGCTTCTGCCACTCTGATTCCTTCTGTGGCAATCTCCTTTGCACCTCTGGCACTGAGTCATCCATTGCTGCATTTGCCTGCTACCTTTTGGTACACTGGGGACCCAAATCAGTGCCGGGTCTTCATCAACCAGTGCTACATGCATATCTCCCTGCAACTGGCACTGCTCACAGAAGGCTTGGTAAAAAGAATTATCCTCTCCCTCCTCAACAGCAAGGCCCTGACATAGGCCTCCCCATTGTGGGAATGCTCTGATCTGATCCTCCATGATCTGCAACATTTTGTCACTGCCTTCAAAACAGCCTTTTATGAACCTAGTCAGCTGGCCACCTTTGGTTCTGACCTTCTATACTTGCACCAGGGTACCCAGACTCTAATGGACTATGTCATAGAGTTTCTGAGCCTGGCCACTGAGCTTTACTGGAGGGCGAGCTGTCTTAGCACCATATTCCTGAAGGGCTTGTCCTCCTGGATAATGGATGAACTGACAACCCATGAGCTCCAGAGTCCCTGGAGGGGATCATTGACCTTTTGGGCAGAATTGACCATTACCTTCGGTAACAGGCCAGGAAACTCTGCCCCCCTATGTAGGGCCATTACTCTGGATCTCCGATTCCAGCAGCTACTGTCACTGTCCACCTATGCCTCTTCTCCAGTGGTATGTGCCGAGGAGTCCATGTAAATCATATAGGGGCATTTCACCCCGAAGAAAGACTTTGTCGATGTCAGTTGGGACTGTGCTGCCATGGGGCACTGCCTTGCTTAGGCCTGGAAATTTCTGATCCTAGGATCTGGGGAGAGATGATCCTAGGCTTCACAACTCCGGCTTCCCAATTGACCCTTCTAGGAGACCAGAACTTCCACACTCTGGCCCTTCTGGACTCCAGAGCTGGGGGGAACTTCCTGATGAAGGCCTTGGTGGATCACCTTCAACTGCCCACTGTTCCCAGGAAGGACCCTCTAATCATTTCACAGATTTATGTAGATCCACTCCCCAGAAGAATTACTCTCACCATGGCACCATTGACAATGCATGCAGGAATTCTTTATGTGGAATGTTTCACCTTCCATGTCATTGACAGAGCAGTCCATCCCATGGTACTGTGACTACCTTGGATTCAATTGCCTTGGTTCAACTTGACCAAGTTGCAACTCTCTAGATGGGGCCCTAACTGTCATGCCTCATGTTTGGAGTGGGTGGAACCCCCGCTCTGCCTACCCTTGGCTGCCACATTACTAGGTATTCCCACACAGTACAATGATTTTGCCAATGTATTCTCTAAGAAAAAAATCAATGCTCTGCCTCCTCATAGGGTATACGATTATGGGATTGACCTGCTGCTTCACACCAAGCCACCACAAGGCAGGGTATATCCTTTGTCTCTCCTGGAGACCAAGGCAATGTCCAAGTACATTGGTGAGAGCTTAGCCCAGGGTTTCATCTGGCACTTTACATCTTTTGCCAGTGCTGGCTTCTTCATCTCTAAGAAGGATGGATCCTCCGACTCTGCATCGATTACCGCGGATTAAACGCTATCACCAAAAAAAGGACTGGTACCTACTACCGTTGATCTCCAAATTGTTTGACCATCTTCAAGGGGCAAACATCTTCACAAAACGGGACCTCTGAGGAGCTTAAAACCTAATCTGAATTTGCTCTGAAGATGAATGGAAGATAGGCATTATGAGTACCTGGTGATGCTCTTTGGCCTCTGTAATGCCATGGCTGTCTTCCAAAAGATGATGATTGAGATCTTCATGGACCTCCTCTATGTCTGTGTTGTCATGTATCTCAACAATATCCTCATCTTTTCCAGAGATCTCTACTCCCATCAGCAAAATGTATGCCAGGTGCTTCAGAAACTGTGAGACAACAAGTTGTATGCAAAATTAGAGAAGTGCCTATTTGAAAATGAGGGCCTTCCCTTCCTGGGGTACATAGTATCCAGTAAAGGCTTCTGCATGGACCCTGACAAAGTCAACAAGTATCAAGGATTGGCTCCAGCTAACCGGGCTATGGGCTCTGCAAAGATTCTTGGGCTTCGTCAACTATTACTGACATTTCATCGCTAATTACTCCAAGATTGCCGCTTCTCTCACCACCCTCACCATAACGGGGATAACAATAATCTCTGGCCTCCCAGGGCCATAGTTGCTTTCCAAGAGTTGAAGAATGCCTTCATACTGAAACCCTATCTTCCCCATCTGGACCCTACATGCCTCTTTATTGTTGAAGTGGACACCTCCTCTCTGGAAGTAGGGGCAATTCTAAGCCAGCATTCCTCTAAGGGGGTTCTTCATCCTTGCTCATTTATTTATTTATTTATGTTAACATTTTTATATACCGACAGCCGTTTACACATCATATCGGTTTACATGTAACTTGAAAACTCAAAACAGGACAGTTGCCGCACAGGCAACTGTCCTGTTTTGTTCCCTGTTGCCTGTGCGGCAACAGGGAACAAAAACTACATGGGGGGTCAATTAACTAGGTGAAGGGATAACTGCTCTAGAGGTGGTAAGAAACATATAACTGGCAACAAGAAGTATACAGAGAATGACTATTTAGGAACAGAAATTATTCTAGGTATAATATGTACAGGGAGATCCAACCGGGCACAGCGAGGAGGTCTATATGTTAGTTCGTGATGGAGATTTCTGAGGGGGTAGGGATTTTAAAGCAGAGGGGGTAGTAGAGTTAAGGGGGGGGGAGGCAGAGAGAGGAGAGAGGGTTAAGGTGGATACTGGCAGTAGGGATTAACAAAAAACAGGAAGGTAAGGAAAAGGTTCCTGTATAAGGAGGGAGAGATTTAAGTATGATTTACATAAAATCCAGAAATGTAAAGAAACAGTTAAAGTTTAAAAGGGTACAGCGTACATAAGAATACAAGAATAGCAGGTCACGTGAGGTAAACAAACGTGGATTATTCACAAGTGTGAGTGGTATTTGAGGGAAAAGCCTGTAGGAACAGCCAGGTTTTTAGCTTTTTTTTAAATTTAGGGGTAAAGTTTTCAGTACGTAGATCTGGGGGCATGGAGTTCCAAAGGGTGGGACCAGCAAGAGAAAAGGCCCTCTTGGTAGTGGAGGTAAGTCTAGAAGATTTAATTGATGGTAGGCGGAGCGTTCCTTGATGGGTGGAACGGGTTGGTCTTGTGGAGGTGTGTGGGTGGAATGGAGGGTCGATCCAGTGGGAGTTGTCATTTATGATGGTTTTATGAATGAGGGATAGGGTTTTGTAAAGGATTTGTGACTTAATTGGTAACCAGTGTAGCTCCATGAGTGTAGGGGTGATGTGGTCTCTACTTTTGGAATTTGTAAGGATACGTGCTGCGGCATTCTGTAGGAGCTGCAAAGGCTTGGTGTAGGTAGAAGGGAGGCCAATAAGAAGGGCATTACAATAGTCTATTTTAGTAAAAATAATGGACTGTAGAACGGTGCGAAAGTCTGTGAAGAATAGCAGAGGTCGGAGTTTTTTGAGGGTTTGTAGCTTGAAATAGCAATCACTGAGGATAGATTTGATGAATGGTTTTAGGGTGAGCTGATTGTCAATCAGAACACCTAGGTTTCGCGTGTGGGTGGGGAAGGTAGTGGAGGAATAGGATGGGGGATTGGAGGGAAAAGGACGTTTAGAGGAAACAATGAGGAGTTCAGTTTTTTGCGGGTTGAGTGTGAGGTGCATGTCAGTGAGAAGTTGGTTAATCAAGGTGAGGCATGATTCCCAGTTTTGGAGAGCGGTCTGGAGGGAATCCGTAAAGAGGAAAAGTAGTTGAACATCATCTGTGTAGATGAAGTGTTTGATACCAAGGTTGGAAAGGAGATTGGTGAGAGGGAGCAGGTAGATGTTAAATAGCGTAGAGGAGAGGGAAGAGCCTTGGGGGACACCTCTTTCCAGCTTAATAGGGTCAGATTCATTGCTATCCAAGGAGACAGTATAATGACGGTTTTGTAAGTAGGACTTTTTCCAGGAGAGAGCGGTACCAGAGATGTCAATACTAATGAGGATGTTGATAAGGATATTATGAATAACAGTATCGAAAGCAGCTGAGATATCCAACATGGTGAGAAGATAGGAATTACCAGTGTCCATTCCTTTGATAATGGTGTCTGTTAGAGAGAGAAGTAATATTTCAGTACTGAGGTGCTTCCGGAAACCATATTGTGTGGAGGGAAGGATATTGTGGTGTTCGAGGTCAATTTTTTCCAGAATTTTGGATAGGAACGGGAGATTGGAGATAGGTCTGAAATTGGAAAGACTAGTGGGGTCAAGACTGGGTTTTTTGAGGATGGGTTTAACCACGGCTTGTATTAGGGTGTGGGGGACAGTACCCTGTTCCAAAGAATGGTTGAAAATATTAGAAAGAGGTTTCGCAATTGCTCTAGGAATAGATAGAAGGAGTTTAGTTGGAATGGTTTCAAAAGGGTGGGAGGAAGGTCTCATCTTTTTTAAGATATTTTCTATTTCCAAGGAAGAGGAGGGTTCAAAGGATGAGAGAGTGGTAGAATGGTAGGTGGTGGGAAGAATCACCTGTTCAGTGTTGACAGAGAATTGTGCAGAGAGTGATGAAACTTTGTTTTGAAAGAATTGGGCAAATTCATTGCACCGTTTTTTAGTGGTCGATTCTTGAGGTAGGGATTGAGTGGACCTGGTGAGGTTAGAGATCATAGTAAAAAGAGCCTTGGCATTTTACTGGAGATTGTGAATTTTTTTAGCATAGTATTCTCGTTTAGTCTGATGAATTGTTTTCTTGTAATTATGCATGATTTGGTAGTAGGAGGTTTTTGTAGCTGGGGATGGGTGTTTTCTCCAACACTTTCAGCAGTTCTTAGGAGGGTTTTGAGGCTCTTGAGTTCAGGAGAAAACCATGGTTTTTTGTTTAGTTGGGCAGGTTTAATGGTTTTCAATGCAAATGGGCAGGTTTGGTTAGCAATATTGAGGGTGACGTCAAACCAGGAGGAAATTGCTTTGTCAGCTGATGTAAGGTCAATTTGTTTAGGTATGTCTAAGCAAGCTGCTGTGAGGGTATCTAAGGTGCAAGTTTTGCGGTATTTGAAGGACTGTGGTTGGAGTGGGAGGGGTGGGGTCAACTGTTGTAATGAAAGGGTGGTTTTGATGATAGAGTGGTCAGACCATGGTATCGGGAGACATGATGGAGAGTTTCAAGGAAACTCTCACCAGCCAACTGCAATTATAGGACAGGTGACAGAGAGATCCTAGTGATCAAGCTAGCACTTGAAGAGTGGCATCATTGGCTAGAAGGTGCCCAGCATCAGTTTACTATTTACACTGATCACAAGAATCTGGAACACCTCCATCATGCACAACAATTAAATGCCTGACAGGCCCACTGGTCCCTGTTTTTCACATGTTTCAATTTCAAGCTGAGGTATCGGCTGGCTCTTAAAAACATCTGAGCGGAAGCTGTCTCTCGCTCCTTCCAGGTAGAGAACACCCTTTAACCTTCCAGGCACATCATTGAATTGGCCAGGATCCTCCTAGCCACCATGACTGTCCCACCAGGGAAAACAGTTTTACCTTGCAAAGTCTGAGAAGAGATTTCCATGACTCCTGTGTCGCAGGCCACCTTGGACAGGCTCAAACTCTCACACTGCTTCAACAATACTATTGTTGGCCGCAGATGCAACAAGATGTCCAGGCCTACATGGACCCCTGTCCCACCTGCACAAATCAGAAAGCTCTGTCTGGTTGACCCTGGGACCTGTTACAGCCATTGATAGTCCTCAGGGAATCGTGGACCCATTTGTCCACTGACCTCTCTCTTTCCAATGGCTCCATGATTATTTGGGTCATAATCAACCGTTTCTAAAATAAAATGGCCGATTTCATCCCACTCCATGGGCTTCCTTCAGCTCAAGAATTGACCTGCCTGTTCATGAACCACATCTTCTGCTTACACGGACTGCCAAAACATATTCTGTCAGACCGAAGTGCTCAGTTCTTGGCCATTTACTGGCACTCACTATGTAAGAAATTTTGGCATTTCCCTGGGCTTTGACTGCCTATCACCCTCAGGGAAATGATCAATCTGAGCATACTAATCGAACATTCAAGACATTCCTCCAAGCCGATGCTAATGTCCAGGACAATTGGGCATCCCTCCTGCCATGGTCAGAGTTTTTGCACAACTCCCATATTTGCCACCTAATTACAGGAAATGACCTCTGAGGATAATATGATATATGAAGTAAAGGAGATCTTGGATTCCAGATGTCAGAGCAAAAATTGGGAGTACCTCATTTCCTAGAAGGAATACAGCCCTGAGGAGAATACATGGGAGCCCATCTCCAACATCCTGGATTCTAATCTTTTAAAATATTTTCACAACACACATCCCAAGAAACCAAGGCCCTCAGAGAGTGTGTTTAAGAGGGGGTGGTATTGTTACACTCTGTCATTGGGACAGGTCCGTGGACTGCCGCTCTTACCTCCAGCCCTCAACAGACACCTCCAATTGATTGAAAGCAAGGTGGCCCTCCATACCTGGAAGGCCCAAAGTGCTGTACCAGCAGGAGACACCGATGCCTACTCTGGGTTGCCACTAGATGCATGCGCACCTAACCTGCTACAATTTAAAGGTCTCTCAGCAGCAATTTCCCCATGGCATGTCCTGATGACATTAGAATCTCCTCACTATATATAAGGCACTCACCCCCTGCTCTCCATGCTTCAACGATAGGTTGACTTCCCTGAAAGTAATGCTTTGCCACAACGTTTCTGTGCTCCAGTTCTTGGTTCATGTGTTCCTGATTTCTGTTCCTGTTTTGGTGTCTCGTCCGTGCTTCTTAATTCTTGACTTCTTTGTTGTCAGTCTTCATCCCTTCATCTTCTGTCTTGAGTGTCTTTGCTTCTCCTTGTGCTGATCCTTGCCTTCCATCCTTCTCTCTGTCCCACATTGCCCCTTAGACGGATGTCTGGTTTTGATTTTGTCTTGGACACTGACTCTAGTTGAACTACGCCTGCCTCCGACCTCTGCCAGAACACTGTCTCCAAATGAGTTCCACCTGCCACTGACCTCTGCCTGCACCAGGCTCTTCTTGCCTGCTATCTGCCCTGACCACCGCAAAGGCCCAAGCCTAAGACCTGCCGGCCCTGGCACCTGAGGGCTCAACCTGAGGAGAATGTGGGCTGGTATAGGTGAAGCTCCAGTTTGGCCTCTGCCACACCACCTCCACCAGCTGATAGAGGGGACCTGCAGGCCTTCTCTCTGCAGGTTGCACCAACTCCACCTCGGCTCAAGGATCCATGCCCACAACATGTACATCCCTAATCTCTAATATAAATTTAATATATCATTGCAACTATTCTTACTATTATTATACTGCATAACAAAGGGCCCTATTTACTAAGCATTTTTCCCATAGAAACAAAAATGGGAGAAAATCTTTAGAAAATAAGCACCAAAGTTTTCAGTCTAACAAAGTATGGAGAAAGACTAACAGGGTCATTTTTCAATTTGTGTTAGGGCCCTATGTGTGCAATAAATATCACAACATGTTAGTAAAAAAATTTTACATTTAGAATGCAAGTGGGAGGAGTTAATGGAAATGAGTTCCGCTAGCGTGGAATGCGGTAGAATAACTACTCTAACGTGGGATTTAATGTCAGAAATAACTACACCTTTGTTCTGTGCATTCTACCCATGTTAGCTTCAAATTAGCCAGAGACTGCATTGTTCAAATCAACTCCTCTTGTTGGTACCTTTCATCGATTCAAATTATAGAAATTCATCAGCCTTATCAAATTTGCAGTTAATTCCTCTGAATGTGTCTGTAAAACCATCCCCCCCCCCCCCAAACCTGCCTCAAGTTGAATGTCCCCTCTTACAATGGTACATATATAACATATATTAACTATACAGAGGATTTCTCTCTCTCTCTCTCTCTCGTGTGTTACAATCCGTGATGATATATTGTGTGCGTTAAAAACAAATATGTAATGTGGTAACTCTACAATTTTCCTAACCATGCACATATTTTTATCGCGGGTGCTATTTCCACTATATTTATAGCAATTTGATGACTCTAGGGGAAAGTTTGCATTCAGGCAAAGTTTTCAGAAAGTCTAGTTTCATTTCAATATGTTTCTAAAAAATATATATTGAATGAAAATGTAAATTAATGCTTCATCGACTACTCCCATATCTGCTAACACAAGTTCAATTTAAAAATACTTCTAATAGTACCCACTGCCACTGGCTATTTTGTTGTCAGTTTGAAAGGCCAAATGATATTGCTGCAAATGAAGTGATAAAATTAACAAAAAAAATATCAGCAATGCTAGAGAGACACCAAGGAAGAAGAAAGACATTGTGCATAGCAGTGGTTATCAAAGATGGATAATTTAATGTGCAAGGAGATGCTAAATACTATTCTAGAGGCAACAGTGTGGTAAAGGAATGCTTTCTATTTATATTGAGCTATTTTGGTTCCTCCAGGACTAGAATAATCATCCTGGATTACTGAAAGCCAGTGACCTGAAAACAAATGAGACATTTCTGCTAAAGAGTCATTTAGAGTCTGTCCAAATTAGTCACTATCTTAATCTTAGTGAAACAAGTGATTGCTGTTTGTAAAAAAAAAAAAAAACCAAAACAAAAAAAAACCCAACCTTGATTCGGATAATAAATCTCCGTTTCCTATGGGAACAAATATGTACAAAGCAGGAAATGGAACATCTGGTTTTCTATCAATGTGTTTTGGGGAAAACTAAATTATAAACTGTCAGGTAGTACAGTCATTATAAAAACTCAAATGTTTAGGTAGTTAACTATTCTTTTCTGTATTAAACAGGATAATTATGATATTACTTAGACATTTAAAACAACTATATCCTGGTAAATATTAGGGATGAACAGCTGAAAATGTTTGGTTTGGTTTTCATTTTGAGGGTTTTTTCATCTGGATTTGGTTTGTTTAAATTTTATGGTTTGGTTCATTTGCTAAACCAACAAAATTAAACTAGAAAAAAAAAAATAGGCCCTCTAGTGACTTCTGGTGGCTGGGCTATCCCATGCCAAAACACAATCCAGGCCTGACGCCAAGGCCTGGCACCGAAACCTGGACCAATGCCGAGGCTCAATCCTGAGGTCTTTTCCTAGTACAAAGGTCTGGCCATGAGGCCTCATCCTACTGCCAAGGCCCAGTCTTTAGGGCTGAATCAAGTGCCAAGCCCAGCCCTGAGACCTGGTCACTGCACTGAGACCTAAGCCTGGGCTGAGCCTGGAGCCTAGGCCTAGCATCAGGGCCTAGACTCAGAGCCAACACCTGGCCCTGAGTCCTGGTTCTGGCATCAAGATCTGACCCTGAGGCCTGGTCACAGTGCCATGGCCCAGCCCTTAGACCTAGTACTAGCACTAAAGCTTAGGCATGGGTAAGATCCAGAGCTTAGAATAGCAACAGGGACCAGATCCAAAGACCTGTTCCTGGCACCGAGGTCTAGGCCCAGAACCGGTGCCCAGCCCTGAGACCTGGTCCTGGCACCGAATCTAGGCCTGGTGGTTGGACCTGGCCCTGAGGCCTGTTTCAGACATTGAGGTCTAAGCCTGATGCTGGGGTCCAGTCCCAAGGCCTGATCCCAGCATCAAAGACAAGGCCTGGCATCAGAGCCAAATTCTGGACCTGGCACTGGAACCTAGTCTTGAGCCTGATCCTGATGCTGAGGCCTAAGCTTAAGCCTCCTGATTTCTTATTTGTGTCCCAGCACTTCAAAAATTATGCCTTCTACTTTGGGGGGACACCGGAGTGTCATCGCTGCAACTCTTTCTTCTGGAGTGGATGGCTCATTTTTAATGCATAGCCCCTCATTTCAATGGCTGTAAATCAAAATAGCTCTATCTGCTCCAGAGAAATGCACCACAGTGATGTCACTATAGTGCCATCCTCCAAGCAGACGCTGGGATATGAAAAAGAAATTGGGAGGTCTGGGCCTAGCCTCAGTGTTGGAGCCAGGCCTCAGGACCAGGCCCCCAATCTGGGACTAGGCCTCAGGGCCATGCTCTGGTACCAAGACTAGGTCTCATTGAAAGGACCAGGTTTCAAGACTGGGCCCCAGTATCGAGTTTAGGCCGATGATAGAACTAGACCTCAGGGTCATGAGCCCTGATGCCAAGCCTAGGCCTTAGCAGTGGGTCTCAGGCTTATGACCCAGTACTGGGCCTAGGCTAGAGATTGGACTAGATCTCATGGCTGTGCTGCAGTGCCAGGTCTAGACATCGGCACCAGGACCAAGCCTCAAAACTATGCCCCAGTGCTGGGATTAGCCTCAGTGCTAGGGCCAGACATCAGGTACAAGCCCCAATGCTGTGTCTAGAGCTCAGAGAGGGTCCCAGCACCAGGCCTAGATCTCAGTGCTGAGCCCTGGAACCAGGCCTAGGTCTCAGGGTTAGGCCCCAGTTCTTGGTACCAAAATCAGGCTTTGGATTGGTACCTGGTGCTGAGGCAAAACCTCAGGCCTAGGTCCCAGCACTAGGCCTAGTCACCAATCCATGACCAAGCCCCAGCACCAGGTGTTTGCCTTCGGACTGGGACCAAACCTCCTCATCAGGTCTGGCTTGAGCCTAGGCCTTGGGGCCAGGCCCGATGCTAAGGCCTGGTCCTACTGAAGCCCCCCTTTTTTTTAATGCAACAAGTATGAAAATACCCAAACATTTTTGGGTATTTTCATAGTAGGCTATTTTTGGTTCATTCCTTTATAACGAACCGAAAATCACCTAATTTGTTGCATTTTTTTTGCATTTGTTAAAAAAGAATGCACATCCCTAGTAAATACATGCATAATTTTGGGAGTTTAAAATAGGCTTTTTTAAATCACATTCAGGCTGTTAGATCTCCTTCCTCCCTCAATCAATATTTTCAAATGTTACTATACTTCCTATAATCAAATTGGTTCCAAACTTTTACTACAGCATGAAATATATTTGTAAACATATTCTGAGCTGCCAAGTATCCCAGTTTCTGGAAGCAGATATCTTGGCAATGCTTGAATTTTGAGCTTACAGTATTTCTCGCTGGACTATGCTGTTGGCAATCCTATTCAGACTGGCATCAATACTGTGGGTATTATGTGACCTCAAAAAGCTAGAACTGAATTAAGGCCTAATTCATAAAAAAAAATGTTCCATAGGCTACAGAATGGGAGAAAAACCTTCCAGAATTGTCTTTAATGTCTTTTTTTCAGAGACTAGATACTTGGTGGCTCTGATATCTAGGGATGAGCTTTCCTTTGAAAAAAAAGGGTAACATGCAGTGCATAAGATCATTTTCATTTCTTTCATGGACCCCCAAGATGAATGGAGGACACCCATGAATGTAAACAAAAATGTATGTTTCATTCATTTTTGTTTTCCATTCAAGTCTATGACACATTGAAAAGAAATGTAGTGAGAAACCTGCAGGGACTAATTGATGATAACTACAGCAAACAACCATTGCTTGTGTGAGGTAGGAGCTGGGCTGAGTTTAGATGAGAGAAGTAGGCAAGTAGATACAACGGAGAACCAATCAAGATGAAGCATTTTTTTTTAAATAGCCTATAACTTCCATCTGGATCAAGAGATGATAACATCCTCCCACTGAAAGTTCTAAGCATGTTCAAAGATGCTCCATTTTCTCTGTTTATTTCACAGAGAAAGCTTGTCTTTTCAGATGCTCTCTGAAAAGCTTTAAAGAAGAAGAGAGAAAAATGTTGGCATTGGCAAAAGGGTTTTATCCAGGGCTTAATTTGTAGACAAAAAGGAAGTAGAACTATAGAAGGGGGGGGGGGGGCTACAGAAGCAGATCTGGGCCTGGTCTGGCCTGTATGAAGGAAAGGGCCCACGGCTGGTGTGAACTCTCTCACTCTTCCAAACACAAATTCTCTCTGGTACACATATGCAAACACGGTGTCCTTATCCCGGTGATCCTCCATCATCAGCCATTCTTCACTTGATGAGCAGTGGTGAGTAAAGGATGGCTGGGTGCTTGAGCACTGCTGAAGTCTGGGGATGGAGGATCTCTGGGGTAAAAAGGAGGAGTGTAGAGAGATATGGGACTTTTCTTTCTATCCTCCTCCTCCTCCCTGCCCTAGGGATCCTAATCCTCCATTCCTAGCTCCCCCACCCCATGAATTCCCCAGTGGTCCTTAGGCCCAAGATCTCATCCCTAATCTCTGGTAGTCTTCCAGTGCCCCACCCCACCCCAGAAAATTACCCTCTCTAGCAAGGCACAGGCCTCTTCAAGCCAGAATCAACTGGCTCTCCTCAGCTTTGGGGGACGAGGGCATATCCTTCCACCTGCTCTCTTCAGCCTTCTCGATCTAGAATTCACAAGTGTGGTCTGCTCTTTGCCTCCTTGGGAGAGAAAGGAAGGGAGCAGCACCACATGTTTTCCTTATTCTCCCCTTCAATCCCCTTCCTGTATTCACTCTGTCCCTAACCCTCTGAATGCCTCACTCGCACTCCAGTCTCTTTCATCCTCCCATACCCCACAGCACCTTTGATTATCTTGCTCACTGTCTCCCCCTCACATCCACACAACCCACAGCCCCTCCAATCTGCTCACTTACTTTTTCCCTCTCACAACCCCTCACTCATTTGCCCTCCCCTTTCTCTGATCCCCTCACTTACTCTCCTGTCTCCTCTGTATCCCCTCATTCATTCTTGCCCTTCTCTGCACCCTCTTTCCTTTCCTTCTCTTTGATTACTAACTCTCTCTCCCTCCCCCAGTGTAGTCTCCACACCCAAGAAGCCAGCATGATAAGTAGCAGTGGGGCCAATAAACCAACACACAGTAGCGGCAGAAACAATGCGGCTGAGAATCATTTACCCCATGTGTCTTTAACCTTGGCCATTCTCCCTCACAGCTTCCTTAACTGTGCTGGGAAATTGGCAAAATATCAAGGCCATATGGCTGCCCCTGTCTACTTGCATTCGATCCCAACTCCAAAAATATCCCATATATGAATGTATTTGTATTGTTATGTATTGCTCTGTATTTTATTTATTGCCCTGTCTACTTGCAGGCAGCTCCAATACTCTCTGCTCTACTATCTGCAGGAGTTGCGGGGGAGGCCAGAAATGATCCATGCTACTACTGGCTCTGCTCCATTTCCACAGAGGAGAAGGAACTGTTTTACACTGCCAACTCTATTCTGCTTCCTTGAGTCTCATATAAAAGGTAACAGAACACTGTTATAAGTCATTCCACAAAAATTAAGACCTAGATAACAGACACAAAAGAGCACTGATTTTAGCAAACGTTTGAAAGATGTGAGAAGTAGTGCCAGTCAAGACCAGGGCTGAAGCATTCACAACTGGCTATACTGTTCTTAAGTTTCAAGCTTGTACTAATTCAATTCTTTTTTGTGTCCTTTGGTCTGCAGTGTCTGCCTCAAGATCACCCCCTTGTTTCTTGCTCCTTACAGAACAGGAGGGAAGGGGAAACAACAAAGGGGGGGGGGGGAGGGTATAAGAGAATTGAGGCTGGATTAAGGAGAAGAGTGACTTTTATCTGCGCTGTCTGCTCCAGATTCATCTCCTCCTCTCCTCTTCCGTCATGCTGCCCAGACGGGAGAGGCTAGAGCAGAATGTCCCTGCTGTTCTGCCTCTTAAGTCTGAAAAGAAGTTCCAGAACAGCGTTCCAGGCAGTTCCCCCACAAATTAAACCCTGGCTTTTTCTTATTCTCAATGCTGCAGTCACAGTGCTCTCATTCACTGTGACAGACAGACAGACACTGCTTTTTTGTCTGATAAATGAGGCAGGAGTGAATGTACCGGAGACACAGAAGCAATGCCAGTGAACATTGATTTTTTTGGTGACTGTCTCTAGTGTACAGTGCACTGCACTGGGTATCTGCAGACAGACTGAAGTGAAGAGAAGTACAGCATTACCAGTCTTCTCACTTTATTCTCTTTCTAACAGTTTTTTGTGTTATGGGTATGTAAAAGGAGTCAGTCAGAAGTGTGGGCACACTTACATTGTATATGTGTGTGTGTGTGTGTGTGTGTGTGTGTGAGTCAGAGACATTTTTTCTCACACTGTGAGGGACAGCTCTAGAAAAACTGATGACTCAGTTTGTACCACTAGAAAGTTTAGCTCTAAGTCAAATTTACTAAAGTATTTTCATATAGACACAGAATAGGAAAAAAAGCCTTAGTAAATGAGGCCCTGTATTTGGTAAGTTGGCACTGTGCTTGCAAAGTACTGCAGTGAACTCAGTCTGTGAACTAGATTGAATGTGTGTGACAGACACATTCATTGAGTGTTAGAGTGGCACTGGTTAGTGCTGGTACAATATCAATCAAATATATTGTGATATCAAAACATCAAGTAGTCTCTTCCAATTCCATCATGCCATGGTAAGCAAAGGAGAGAGGAAGGAATGGTAAGTGCAGAATACTGGGTGTTACTGCAGAGCCAACTTAGCCTGTCGGAAGTATAAGCAGTACAAGTAACAGTGAGAAAAAAAGGGGGGTCAATATTCAAAAGCTATCTAGATGGATAACTTAAATTTATCTGACTAGATGGCAAGATTTGAGGTATTCAGCCTCTTATCTGGCTAGATTGTAACTGGATAAGTCATTATCTTCAAAAGATATCCATTTAAAATAAATTAAAGGAGCCTATGGCATGATTTCCTCCCTCCTTCTCTCTCACCAAATTGTACAGATATTTCAGGCCTTGCACTCCCCCCCCCCCCCCCCACACCTAAATGCCAAAAATGTCCTGGGATCCATTGCTGGCCCTCTCCCCCACAAGCCCCTTTTGGATTGTAATGTATTAATGCCACCAGACCCTCTCACCACACCAAATCTAAATTTGCTCCCTGCCACTTCCCCTACCCCCATGGACCCTCCCTCCATCCCTCCGATCCCTAAAAATCCCCACCAGTGGGGTCTGAACATACCCACTCCCAGAGAGACCCAGTGCAGCTTCTATCATTAGCTGTGCCGGAAGTGTAAACTACACACAGTTTATGCTTCCTGTGCTAGAAGGGTACTTCTTCCAGTGCTGGAAGCATAAACTGTGTGTAGTTTACGCTTCCAGTGCTGAATATGTCAGAAGATGCACTGGACCTCTCCAGGAGAGGGTAAATTCAGACCCTGTTCCTGCTGAGGATTTTTAGGGGATAGGGTTAGGGTCCAGGGGTGATGGGGATACGGCGGAGAAATAGATCTAGATTGCTGGGGGCAGAAGTGGGAGGTCCTTGATGCGCTCGTAAGCAACAGGACTCCGCGGTCGGCTTACCTCACCCATCGGGGCGTTGAGACTGTTCCCTCTTCCTCACGGTGGCAGGAAACTGCCACCACCATTGCTCCTATTCACAGCGGCAAGGAACACAGCCAGCACCCGGCAGCAACTTAGGCTCACACCATGCCTCTCTCTCAAGTTCGTAAAGAGACCGAGGTAGGAGAATTTCCTGCGGTTCCCATCTGATGTCATCAAGCAGGGACTACTTAAACCTAGCCCCTGCTATTCAGCCTTGCCTCTGCAACAGGTCATCTTCTCGGAGAAGCTGGTTGTTCTGCCTTGCGTTCCTGATCTCGTGTTCCCACCTTGTGTTCCTGATCTGGTGTGTTCCTGACTATGTGTTCCTGGGATGTACAATTTGGTCCACATTAAGAGTGGAGATGAATGGAAATCTTCATTTAATATGTGAGATGGACACTATGAATACCTGGTTATGCCTTTCGGTCTATGTAACGCTCCAGCAGTTTTCCAAGGTATGATGAATTACATTTTCAGAGACTTCCTGTATGTTTGTGTAGTGGTCTATCTGGACGACATTCTTGTTTTCTCCAAGGACCTGTCCTCTCATCCTCGAGATGTTTGTCAAGTGCTCCAGAGACTTCAAACCCACAAATTGTATGCCAAATTGGAGAAATGCTTATTTGGGCATATTTCCTGTTTCTTCTTATGGTAACGATTTTGGTATTTTTACATTTTTAATTTGATTATACTTATCCAAAAATATGAAAGCTTGCTTTAGCAATTACTCTTTCTTAACTCTATCAAATTACATGCCCCAAAGAATTGAACATCTTTTCCTTAATTTAAAAATACTAGCTAAAGTTTCCCATGCTTTGATGGAAAAATTGCTTTTCCTGTCTACAATCAGGGCATTTGCCATTCAAAAGCTGCTTGGACCTACCCTAATGCCTACAGTACATTAACTTGTATAATATATACATGCCCTTTCTCCTGTCCTATTTGGAGCCTATTCTGAGTTTTACATTCACAGTTTTGGTCTTTCTCTCACAAACTTTCAATCAGATTTCAAATGCTCACACTTGCATTTCATACACTTTCTGCCTGCATAGAAATCTTTTTGTGTATATACACTTCTCATCTACTAAATACAAAGCAGCTATCTATGGATCCCTGGACTGGATCCTCTGGAAAATAGGGATATTAAAGCATATGGGGGTAGATTTTCAAAGGGTTACCCGCGTAACCCCGAAAACCTGCTCCTGCGCGCACCAAACCTATTTTGCATAGGCTCGGCGACGCACGCAAGCCCCGGAACACGCGTATGTGCCGGGGCTTTGAAAAAGGGGTGGGTTCATGGGCGGGGCACCGGTCCGGGGGTGGTCCGGAGGTGGGACAGAGGCCTCCGGCACAGTGGCTGTGCCGGGGGATGGTGCACAAGTTACACCTGCCAGAGGCAGGCGTAACTATTGAAAACAAGGTAGGGGGGGATTTAGATAGGGCTAGGGGGTGGGAGTGGAAGGAAATTTCCCTCCGAGGCCGCTCCAATTTCGAAGCGGCCTTGGAGGGAACGGCCTTGGAGGGAATGGAGAAAGCCATCGGGGCTCCCCTAGGGCTCGGCGCGTGGAAGGTGCACAAGTGTGCACCCCCTTGCAAGCGCCGACCCCGGATTTTATATCATGCGCGTGGCAGCGCACGAATGTTATAAAATCGGGTGTACATTTGTGCACACCGGGTAGCACGCAGAAATGTACCCCACGCGCGCAGGTTAGAAAATCTGCCCCATAGGGTTTAGCATACTGACTAATTAAAGTACTCTCTTGATCTACTACATAGTTTTTTCTCAATGACACAAACGTATACATACATTTTGAGAACTATACTCCCTTCATCTTGTTGGTACAGAATTGAAAGCTAGTCATTTATTAACAATATTAAGTTACTCCAATAAAAAGGTATTATCCAAAATTTGCTTTTTCATCTTTACCTCTACAAAAGAAAGATTAGAAACTGATTGCCTTGCCTTGCAATGCAAGACAAATTTCCAGACTTTCTCTTAGTCGCATTCCAAATATTTCTGTCAACGGGCAAAGTAAGACAATTGAAAGCCCTGAGCATGAGGGTGGTCAGAAAAGTCACCTCCAGGATTCAGAGATGATGGAAAAGAACTCCCTGCTTGTCCTCATGTATGACCTTACAATTGAGCTATCAGGTTATCACACTTCCATCTATAAACAAAGGAACAGCAGGTTCCCTGGGCAGTGTCAGGATCACACTCAATGTGACACTGTGTTTGGAATGTTTGAAGAATCCCCTTTCTTTTCTTTTTTTCAAGGATTAATAAAGGAACAGCTAAACCTCATGTAGTCTGATAAGATGACAAGACAGTCTTTTAGTATTATTGATTGTATACAATAGGTTTGAGTGATAATTTATAAAGCACTACAAGAAGTTTTCACATTTTTAAAAGAAGTGTATTACAATTGGCAGGTACAAATTTGTCTTGGAATAAAAATGGGATCTTTTGCAAAGGCACAGAAGTTCATCTCAGGAAATGGACAACTATTGTCACTTAACAGGGAGCAATTTGAAACAGACATATGTAGACATTGAATTCCATAATACCAAACTTGTCTTTTATTGAAAAAGAACTCTTATATACTCTCTTTCTTCATTCGTATGTGTGTATATGTGTGTGTGTGTGTGTGTGTGTATCACCCTATACATCAAGCCTTAGTGTCCGGGGTTTTTTTTACCATATACCTATTGTATGTATACACATATTTATTTATTTAACAACTTTTAATATACCGACGTTCGTATGGCACATCACGCCGGTTTACAAGTAACTCAATTAAAGGAGGAAATTACAATGAACAGGGGGCAGGGGATGGGAGCAGGCCAGAAAAAAGGAGGGGGGTAAGGGAGACAGGAGAAGAGAGAGAAAGATAGGTAGCGTGAAAGAGAGTAAGGAACAACCGTCAAAAATAAGAAATAAGGAGGAACTTATTTACAGAAGGGACTATTTACAGCAGTTACAACTAGCAATAGATTAATTACATTGGATACAATGAGCAATTTTGTAAAATAGCAGAACGAGGGCGGGCAAAGGAAAGGCAATGAGAAGGTGCCTTAGAAGGGCAGGCAGGGTGTGAGGGATTAAGGCTGGGGGCTGTAAGTGAGGAACTAGGGTAGGAGTGACTAGGTTTGATTGGTTTCCGGATAGACCTTTCCGAAAAGCCACGTTTTTATGCCTTTTTTGAAGGTGGCCAGGCAGGGTTCAAGGCGGAGAAAGGTGGGGAGAGTGTTCCAGAGTGAAGAGCCTGCTATGGTAAAGGCCCTTTCTCTCGTGGAGGTGAGATGAGCAATTTTGAGGGAGGGAGTATGTAGGATACCTGTGTGGGAGGATCTGGTAGGACGATTGGTTATGCGGAAGTGCGGTGAGTCCTTGAGCCAGGGGTTGGATTTGTAGAGGAGGTTGTGTAGTATAGTGAGGGTTTTATACTGTATACGGAAAGAGATGGGTAACCAGTGGAGGTCCTTGAGTATGGGGGTGATGTGGTCTCTTTTTCGGGTGTTCGTTAAGATTCTCGCCATCGCGTTCTGCAGGATTTGTAGGGGTTTGATGGTCGACTCTGGAAGGCCAATGAGGAGGGAATTGCAGTAATCCACTTTGGAGAGGATAGTGGTCTGCAAGACTAGACGGAAATCTTGTGTGTGGAGCAGTGGTTTTAGCTTTTTCATGATGTGGAGTTTGTAAAAGCCTCCCTTAAGAATGGATTTAATGTGAGCTTCAAAGTCGAGGCGTTGGTCAAGTTCGATACCGAGGTCTCTGACAGTTGGTGGTGGGACGTGGAGAGAGGATGTGATATTGGGGAGTGATAGTTCAGGTTGATTGGATATTATGAGTATCTCGGTTTTAGAAGCATTAAGGGCAAGGTGGAGGTTGGATAGGAGTGAATTGATGGATGTAAGATGGGAGTCCCATAGTTGGAGGGTTTCTTTTAGGGTATTTTGGATAGGGATGAGGATTTGAACGTCGTCGGCATATAGAAAGAAGTTCAATCCTAGGTCAGAGAGCAGGTGGCACAGGGGCAGTATATAAATATTGAAAAGGGTGGAAGAGAGTGAGGACCCCTGAGGAACTCCTTGTGTGAGGGAGATGTGAGAAGATTCAGCTTTGTCAATCTTTACTATGTATTCTCTATTAGCGAGGTATGAGGAGAACCAAGATAATGCAGTGCCTGCAATACCTATTTCTGCAAGTAGGGAAAGTAGGATTTGGTGATTGACTGTATCAAAGGCAGCTGAGATATCAAGGATAGCGAGGAGAAAGGATGTCCCTTGGCCCATACCTATGTGGATGGTGTTGGTGATTGCGAGCAGGAGATTTTCTGTATTACGCTCCTTACGGAACCCAAATTGGGATGGATGTAAGATGTGGTGGTCCTCGAGGAAGTCTGAAACTTGGGAATTGACTACCTTCTCAAGTACTTTGGCAATCAGGGGGAGGTTGGATATAGGACGATAGTTTGCTGGGTCAGATGGTTTAAGGGAAGGTTTTTTGAGGAGGGGTTTGACAACAGCAATTTTGAGTGGGTCTGGGACTTTGCCAGATGCTAATGAACAATTTATTATGTCAGCTAGGGATTTAGCGATGGAGGTGGGAATGGAGAGGAGGGTTTTTGTGGGGATTGTGTCTGCTATATGGGATGCTGGCTTTATCTTTTTTAGGATAGACATTATTTCTACAGTGGATGTAAGGTCTAGGGATTTCAGCACGGGGCCATTATGGTTAGGGAGCAGTGGGGTAGGGATGGGCGTGGGGAGGAAGCGCTTGATGATGTTTGCAATTTTGTTGTGGAAATACTTTGCGAGCTCTTCGCATTTTTCCGTGGGGTTGCTTTCTTGGGGTGTGGGATGGGAGGGCTTTGTGAGGTCAGCAACATAGGAAAAGAGGGCACTTGAGTTGAATTGATAGTCATGGATTCTAGCTGAGTAGAAGTCACGTTTGGCTTTGAGGGTGGCTTGACGGTAGGTCTGTAGGGTCTGTTTGTATTTTGTAATGTGTGTGTGTGTGGGTAGCCGACGCCAGATGCGCTCATTTGATCTGAGGGTCTGCTTAGGTGTTTTTAGATCATTGTTGTACCATGGTTTCTTATCTTTCTGAGGGGGGATTTCTTTGTGGATCAGAGGGCATAGTTCCTCGGCTATAGAAGAGGTGATGTTATTCCAGGAGTGAAGGGCTGCATCCGGACTTGAAAGGTCTAGGGTCTTGGTGGCTGTTTCGATCGCTCAGGAAATGGCCTCGGGGGGGCAGGGTTTACGGAAGGTGATCGTTTTTTTTTGAGTGTGTGGGGTACAGGGGGGGGTGTTGAGTGTGCAAGTGGTATTAATGATGTAGTGGTCGGACCAAGGGACAGGGGTGGCTATAGGGGAGTTGGGTACTGAGATGTGGGAGTTGACAAAGATGAGGTCAAGGGTGTGACCTGCTTTGTGCGTCGGGGTAGTGATAGTCTGTTTGAATCCTAGTGCTGAGAGGGAGACCAGGAGGGCTTCACAGGCAGAGGATTTAGGGTTGGCGTCCATGTGGAGGTTGAAGTCTCCTAGGATGATTGCAGGGGTGTCGGGCTTGGTGTTGTCTACAAGGAACTCAATAAGGGGAGAGGGGTCATGCTCCAAAAGGCCAGGGGGGGCATAAATGAGGCAGATTTGTAGGGTGGTGGATTTGAAGAACCCGATTTCCAATCTGGGAGGGGGGGAGGTGGGTTGAAGTTTAAGGTTGAAGTGTTTTTTTGTGGCCAAGAGTAGCCCTCCACCTCATTTCTTAGGTCTGGGGATAGAGAAAATGTCATAGGTTTGGTGGGGTAACTGGTTAAGGAAGACATGGTCTGAATCTTTTAGCCATGATTCAGTAATGGCGCATATGTCGGGATTGTCATCAGAGAGCAGGTTGTGGAGGATGGGAGCTTTATTGAGTATGGATTGTACGTTGATTAAGGTAATAGTTAGAGTTGCAAGACCTAGAAATTGGGTGAAGGGGGAGATCATGATTGGAATTAATGATTTCCGAGAGATAGGGGGGTGTGTATGAAAGGGGTAGGTTTTACGCAAGTGGGGGTGGTAAGAAATAGGGATGGGAAGTTGGCACATAGCGCATATAATGGAGACAGTTATACTAATAATGCAATTAAGGAGAATATGTCCCAGTGTGCAGTAGTAGTAGTAGTAGTAGTGTTAATAAGGCAATTAATACAAGTGTGCTAAAGAATTGCCTCATCCCTAGGATGAGGCAATTCTTTAGCACATGATGAGAATTTCTGGCAATTTTATTTATTTATTTTATTTAAATAGTACTTCCTCCCTCCCTTCAACAAGGGCAAGGTACAATAAATCAAGCATTCAGCATTCAATAAAACAGAATGACATTAAAGACAACATAGTCAAAACAAACTTAAGCTTCATATGTCTTAGTATTAAATTGGTTGAATCAAAGAAACAGAGCTGGAGAATTAGGTGCCATTTAAAAACTATTAGTGAGGTGTACAAATGCCTTATTGAACAACTGGGATCTTCAGGAGCTTTTTCAAAGTTTTGGTGTCTCTTTTTAATCCTATGTAGTAGTAGCAAATTCCAGACAGTAGGACAGAAGATGGAGAAGAAGCGTTCGCTTGGCTCAGAGAGTCTTGCAGTCTCAGGAGAAGGAATGTCAAGAAGGAACTGAGAGGAAGAGCAAAGAGTACAAAAAGATGTGTGGATACGCAATGTTGAACTGATTCAAAAGGAGGAAATGTTATTTAGGAGGTTGACTCTTACAGCAGTCTTATATTGGATATGCCCTATGATCTAAAGAAATGATTTGGAAACTGTTTATTCCACAATCCTGCTTAGGTAGACAATAAGCTGTCTGAGATCATTACCATTCTCCAGACTGAGCCAGATTAAGCCCTGGTGTGGTCGATGTCTGTTTATTATTAATAAGCAATTGGAATTCATTCTTTTTCTTGAGGAAGCTGTCATTCAAAAGGTATCATTTAAATGGCAATGTTATCGGCAGATTAAAATGATAATGTGTAGTCTACTAAGAATATATGCAGTGCTAGTACTTGAAATTTTGGTGCCTATGTTCTAAAAGTTAGTGTGTAAATGAAAAACATCATATGCAAATTAAGCTTTAGTGGGTGCATTGAAAATAGCATACTATGGGCCAGATTCATTAAGGCTTTTCTGCCATTTTGTGTCTATGGGAAAAATCCTATGGGGTAGATTTTAAAAATTTGCGTGATCGCGTACATTTGTTCGCGCACCAGGCACGAACAAAAGTACGCTGGATTTTATAAGATACGCGCGTAGCCGCGCGTATCTTATAAAATCCGGGGTCGGCGGGCGCGCAAGGGGGTGCACATTTGTGCAACCTTCGCGCGCCGAGCCCAGCACGCGCTGCCTGTTCCCTCCGATTTCAGAGCGGCCTTGGAGGGAACTTTCCTTCACCCTTCCCCTCCCTTCCCCTACCTAACCCAGCCCCCCGGCCCTATCTAAACCACCCCCTTACCTTTATTGGCAGATTTACGCCTGCTAAAAGCAGACGTAAATCTGCGCGCGCCAGCGGGCTGCTGGCGCGCCATCACCCAACCCGGGGGCTGGTCCGGAGGCCTCGACCACGCCCCCGGGCCCGCCCCTGAAATGCCGCGTCATTTCGGGAATGCCCCCGACACGCCCCCTCCCCGCCCCTTTTACGAAGCCCCGGGACTTACGCGCGTCCCGGGGCTCTGCGCGCGCCGGTGGCCTATGCAAAATAGGCGCACCGGCGCGTGAGGGCCCTGCGCACGTATATCCGGCCGGATTTACGCGCGCAGGGCATTTAAAATCCGCCCTTTAGTGAATAGGTATTATGCACTCCTCCATTTTTTGCTAAAGCTTAATTTTTTAACACCTATCTTCAACCAAGTGTCAACGTTTTAGCACAGACAGTGTATAGCTAAGGTTCAGCAACCACCATTTTGAGTTTCAAGATGAAGGTGTTATGGTTGTTGGAGCAGGAAGAATTCCTAAAGGAGTGGAGAAGAGGTATGAAAAGATACAGGGTAAAAGGAAGGAGGAGGTGAGACAGAAGAGAGATACAGAGGGAAAAGAGCATGAGGAAGAGGGGCAGAGGAGGAAGAGGAGGACAGGAGAGCTGACAGAGTTAGAGAGAGAGGACCAGGAGTAGACAACCTCTAATCTCTGCAGACACCAATCTGCTTAGGTTTTCAGAATATCCCCAATGAATATGCATGGATAGATTTGCATGCACATTGCTTCAATTGTATGTAAATCGGACTCATGCATATTCATTGGGGGGTCTCCATAAAACCTGAGCAGATTGGTGTTTATGGGGATTGGAGATTGCCTACCTTTGAAGAGGAGACCAAGGCTAGCAGAGGAACAGCAAGGAGGCAGCTGTGCCCGCACATATTCAGGTCCAAGTCCATATTACTGAGCTTTCCAGAAGAAAAGTTAATATACATCTGCCACTTGATCTTAAGAGGAAATCATGGATCTTTATGAGAAAGCCTGACATCGATCATCAGACAGCGGTATCTCAGCTTTTGACCTCATTATTTATTTATTTATTTATTTATTTAGATATTTTTATATACCGCAGTACGTAAAGATATACATCACCGCGGTTTACAGTTAACGATAACTTAGCAACAATGCTTTACAGATAACAGTATTAATAAGTATTAATTACATATAACAGTGTTAACAGGAAACAGGCTGAATCAACTGTAGTTCATTCATAATGATAATGTTTAACATACAATAATGAATTTATAGAGATTATAATCATTTACGAATCAACAATATAACAATCAAGAATGTAGTACAATAACAGTGCTGTGAGGAAATACAATTTCAAAAATGAACAGAGGATAATTCTATTATATAACACAATTAAAATATCATGATCAGGGATTGAGCAGGTGTAAGGGGGGGGGAGGGATAGAGGGAGAGCTGGTGGGTAGAGGGACATGGGGTTGGGAGTAAGAGGGGTGAGGTAACTAGTGTGGCATTTCAGATTAATTGTATCTCATAGCGTGAATGCTAGTTCAAATAGCCATGTCTTGAGGTCATGTTTGAATTTCTTATGGCAGGGTTCCATACGCAGATCAGTGGGCATCTTGTTCCATAAATTGATTCCAGCAATGGAGAAAGTGCGGTCTCTTGTGGTTACGTATTTGATATGTTTAGTTGGCGCAGCTGCAAATTTTGCTTGATGGATATTTCTTATTGGTCTCTTAGAGGTGCGGAAAATAAACTGCTCCGAGAACCATTGCATCTCTTGGTTATAGACCGACTTATGAATAAGGGAGAGAACTTTAAAGCTAATTCTAGAAGAAACCGGAAGCCAATGTAAGGACATGAGCGCTGGTGTAATATGTTCATGGTAGCGGGTATTGGTGATTAGTCGAGCTGCTGCATTCTGTAACATTTGTAAAGGTTGAATTGAGTTTTTAGGGAGACCTAAGAGTAATGCGTTACAGTAGTCAATTTTTGGTAGAATAGTAGCTTGCAACACTGTCCGAAAATCTTGTGGATGTAGTAGGGGTTTAATTCTTTTTAGCATGTGAAGTTTGAAAAAGCCATTTTTTATTGTGGCTGCGATGAATTTCTTTAATGAAAAATGGTTGTCGATTATGACGCCCAGACTGCGTACTTGCTGTAGTTGGGGGAGGGCTGAAGTTGAAAGTTGGGAGGTGTTGGATAAGATGTTGTTGGGTGGCGTGATGATGATGAGTTCAGTTTTGGCTGTGTTTATTGCTAGGAAGTTTTCTGTGAGAAGCTTTTTTATTTCAGCCAGAGATGATTCCCAAGTTTTCAGAGCATTAGAGATGGAATCATTGATAGGTATGAGAATCTGTACGTCATCAGCATATATGAAGTGACGGAGATTCATTTTTGCTAGGAGTCGACAGAGGGGAGATAAGTAAATGTTGAACAGAGTAGATGATAGCGAAGAGCCTTGTGGTACACCTTGTAGAAGATTTCTTGGTTTAGATATTTGGGATCCCAACTTGACACTGTAAGTCCTGTCTTTCAGGAAAGATTGGATCCAGTTAAGAGCAGTGCCAGTGATGCCGATTTGAGAGAGTAGGGTTAGTAGGATATTATGATTGACCATGTCAAATGCTGAAGATATATCAAGAAGGGCGAGAATGTATGAATGGCCAGAGTCTAATGTCTTTAGAATAGAGTCTGAAAGTGAGACTAGTAGGGTTTCAGTACTATGGTTCTTACGGAAACCATATTGTGACTGGAATAGTAATCGGTTATCGTCTAGATAGTCAGTGAGTTGTTTGTTGATTACTTTTTCAATGATTTTTGACAAGAATGGGAGGTTCGATACAGGACGATAATTGGCCGGTTCAGTTGGATCCAGGTCTGGTTTTTTGAGAGTAGGCTTTATAATTGCATGCTTAAGTTGCATAGGAAAGACACCTGTCGATATAGATTTGTTGATGATGTTGGAGATGGGTGGAGCAATCCTAGTAGGGATGGAGAGGAGTGTTTTTGTAGGCATGATATCTATGGGGTGCAATGCAGGTTTTATCTTTTTTAGTATTGATTCAATTTCTGAAGCAGTCGTGTTTTCAAAATTAGTGAGTAATGGAGAGGTGATTATGGTGTTTGTGTGTGGAAGTGATACCGGTGGAGAATATGTAGTAAAGCGCGCCATGATATTAGATACCTTGTCATAAAAATAGGTAGCCAACTTCTCACATTTGTTTTTATCGTCAATTTCAGGTTTACTGTTTGATGGTGGGGTAATAATACATTATACAGTGGCTGCAGTTGGTAGAAGGGAGTAAAGCATTTTCTCCATATGTTTCCACGAAGTATTTCTAGCCCGGCATAGATGACTTGCATGTATATTCAATATGCCAATAAAAGGCAACAATGGCAGGACCTGAAAGAGATTTTGATAAATATTGCTTTGTTAAAGGCCTCGACAGCCTCCTCAATGGTGGTAATCCTGTAAGAAACTCCTTGTACTTGAAAAATTAGTCCAAACGGTACATATTTGAGTAGCCACATCATGGACATCAACATAATTGGGGCTTTCCGGTACTCCCCGTATTCGGAGATTGTTCCTCCTGCTCCGGTTTTCAAGGTCTTCCAACTTAGCTTGTAGGGCTTGGATGTCGAAGTTAGAGGTGGATTGCTGAGTATTCAGGTGATTAATGGCGTCCCCAAGTCTATCTATTCTATTTTCCATTTCATGCGCTCTGTTCCCTAGCGCGGCCAGATCATCAAGGTCAGCGACAGATGCCATAATTTCCATCTTGTGCTGTTTGAGGTCAGCTCCAACTCGATAAACCACTGCCGGGCCTCATCTCTAGTAAGTAGGGACGCAGTTGAGAGAGGGTCTTGGCTAATAGCTTCTCCTGGGTTTCTGCTGGGTTAGCGGCCTCCTCCATTTCTGGCCCCGCTTGTTCAGCGCCATCTTGGCCTAGGTCCGCCTGGCTTTTCCTTAGGAAAATTGTCGAAGATCGGTGGTTTTTTGCTTCATAGTCATCATCAATGATAAAAGCGTAGATCCACCATATGTACCAGTTTGTTCTGTGAAAAATCGGGGTTATAGCCCCTAATTGATGGGTTTTAGGGCTAGGAAGGAACGGAGCTCAGCAATTATGCATCCGCTCGCATCGGCAGCCAACAGCGCCCACCCCCCCCCCTGGCACATTGTACTTTAACAATATTTTTTTTAATAAGTAGGGTTAAGCTGCTCTGATGATGTTAAAGTTATGATTTTCTATATCTGTGAACAATTATTCAACTTGTTAAATATGTTACTGTTTAATAAAGTTTCAGTCATTGTTCCCCTGGAAATGGTTGTTTGTTTCATTATTAGGGGGAGCACTGATGCTGTAGTGTGTCCTTTCACTTTATATAAGGATTTCACTTGCATTTCTAAGTAGGGGTGTAGCCAGAAATTCATTTTTGGGAGGCCCAGTTAACATGGAGGGCACTGTGCTAGCACCCATCTTGTCCCCAACCCTACCCCCATCCTATGTGGGTCTTTATAGTAGCTATAAAACTCTTTAATTTTTGGCAACATTCTGTATCTTCTGTTTTTATCACTCTCTTCTAGCTCTGGCAGTCTCTCACTTTTTTCCCTCTATGGTTATGGTAACTGCTTTATATAAATGTTAATCTGAATCTCTCAGGCTGCTGTAGAGCAATTATGTAAACAGACTTCCAACCAAACCTGGCATTCCTGAATTTTTCTGAGAAGAAGGAGGATAATTACCTGCCAAAAGTAAACAGAAAGACTTTGATATCCTAAATATTTAGCCTAAGGGCAAAGAGTGTTTCCTTGTTCAAGTTAGCTGTTTTAAATGTGCAGGGGATCATGGACATGCAGTGATTCCAGTGCCTCCAAGCACTCTAACAGCTGCACATTTAAGGGCTGGCTCAGATGTGACATGATCCTGCTGCTAGGGGAGGGGGCCTGAGCCAAATGCGAGGGAGCACAGGCCCCCCAAGGCCCCCTTGTAGCTACACCCCTGTTTCTAAGGTGTAGAGATCCTGTACAATTTTATTTCCTGTGAGAATTCAGAGTAAATGTGGCCCCCAGTACAACTCTAGTTCTAGTATTTGAATGCATGATTTGTTGTGTTATAGCAGTTCTAGTGGAATCATTCACAATTAACACATGATCTTTTTGAAGGATCATGTGTCATCTCCTGAAACAATTACTACTTAATCTTTGATATCTATCATGGTTCTGAGCATGACATATTCTGGTTAATATAATGAATCAAACAGCATAATCTGACAGGACTTGCATATCTTACTGCAAAGAACATTATGTGGATATTGCAAAAAAATTGGCCACAATTCATCTTTATACATTTTTTGAATTTTTGTCTAGAACAACTATTCTGTCATTCTCATTATTTGCTTTTAGGCAAGATATCACTGCTGTGCCTCAAAGCAATGTTTGAATATCGCATTTCACTTGTAATATTTTTTTGCCCATTTCAACTACGATTTCACATTTGAAAGGGAAAGACAATATTCAAACCTATTTCCATAGGTAAACAGCTTTTTACCCTCAAGCTTTTTGAAAATTTCTAGCCATCTATGCAGATAAACGTATGCACTTTGTTCTAATTCATGCACTTTTATATGCATAGAGCTGAGGCATTCCTGAAAGCGGCGTTAGGTCAGGGAAGACAACAATGCACATAGTTTTGTATTTTCAAAACTATGTGCATTTTTATAAAGCAAAAAAAAATTTGCAGAAAAATCAGGTGCAAATCTCAGCATTATTTTTTTCTGTGGGATTAAGCAAAGCAAAATGACATGTATAGTTTTGCTTTAATGGTGGAAACCCTGAGGCTAAAATGTACTCCTACTGTTTGATTAAAATGCCCACTTTCATTATTGCCCCCAAAATAATAAAAAAAATTATGCAATTTAAAGGAGGTATAACTGAAAGCTTAATATTAGAAGAGAGGCTAGTACCACAAATAAAAATACAAAAGACAAAGTGCAGGTTCATTCTAAAATTAAAATTGTTTCATTCCTAATGGGTTTTTTTTTTCATAAAATAGAAACAAAAAATGTAGTTCAATATTACACTTGGAAATGAAGGTCAGTAAATAAGTTGTATGTGACACTTTTTTTATTGGTCTGCCTTGGTACATTTTTGACCAGCTTTTAAGAGCTATAATCCCTTCATCAGATTTCCGAGTGTCTGATCATTTGAATTTCAAATGCCTTACATTCTTGAGCAGTTTTGAAATTTCCTTTTAGTATCCTGACCATAAAGTCATTGATGCAGTGATCCGGCCTGCAAAAATATAATTAAGCAAATTTGAAATTAAAATGATCAATCGCTTTGAAACAAATACAAAGAGACTCAATAGATGCAGTTGTTCCCTTGCCCATTACCAGACATAGGACCTGATTCACTGTGGCTTTCCTTCTATTCCGTGATTATGAGAAAACAAAAGTGCTGCGAAAAGAAGGTCCAGATAGCCTTTTTGAATAACAATTCTTTCCCTAGATATAGAATAGGGACAAGCCTATAGTTTTCGTATAGCTTTAAAATCTTGTTTTGTGTCCTTCAACTTTCTCACCACCACCACCATCCCTCCTCGCCAAAGATATTAGCCCTACTCCACGATCCTTTAATTTACAACTCTTTAGGACCTTGAAATTAACTCCCATGGCTGTAATTGAACCTACATGTATCTTGGAATAAAATCCTCCTTTGCTCATTCTTCAGTGACCCAATGAAGGGGGTGTTAGTAGTATAAAAAGGAATCACCTGTGAGTCAAAACAGGGACGTAGGGTGACTGCTGAAGTTGGTGGTGCACCAAAATGTTTGCTGCTGTATGTGCCCTAGAACACAGTCCACCCTCCTTCATTACCCTGTGAGCACTAGGGATGTGAATCGTGTGATCGATCGTCTTAACGATCGATTTTGGCTGGGGGGGGGAGGGAAATCTGATCGTCATGTTTGGTTTTTTTTTAAAAATCGTTAAAAATTGTAAATCGGGGGAGGGCGGGAAAACCGGCACACCAAAACGACCCTAAAACCCACCCCAACCCCTTAAAACAAATCCCCCACCCTCCCGAACCCCCCCCCAAATGTTTTAAATTACCTGGGGTCCAGTGGGGGGGTCCCGCCGCGATCTTCCGCAATCTCCCGCTCTCGGGCCACGGCTGCGTTAATAGAAATGGCGCCGGTGGCCCTTTGCCCTTACCATATGACAGGGCAAAGGTAGCGCCGGCGCCATTTTGGTTCATGACACCCGATGCCACGAGTGCAGGAGATCACTCCTGGACCCCCGCTGGACCCCCAGGGACTTTTGGCCAGCTTGGGGGGGCCTCCTGACCCCCACAAGACTTGCCAAAAGTCCAGCGGGGGTCTGGGAGCGACCTCCTGCACTTGCGCCGTATTGCCAATATTCAAAATGGCGCCGTGCTATCTTTGCCCTGTCATATGGTAAGGGCAAAGGGCCACCGGCGCCATTTCTATTAACGCAGCCGTGGCCCGAGAGCGGGAGATCGAGGGAGATCACGCCAGGACCCCCCCACTGGACCCCAGGTAATTTAAAACATTTGGGGGGGGGTTCGGGAGGGTGGGGGATTTGTTTTAAAGGGTCAGGGTGGGCTTTATGGTTGTTTTGGTGTGTCGGTTTTCCCGCCCTCCCCCTCCCCCGATTTACGATTTTTTGACTATAAATCGGGGGAATTGTTATTGTATCGCGGCTCTAACGATTTTTGACAATTTAAAATATATCTGACGATTGTTTTAAATCTTCAAAAAACGATTCACATCCCTAGTGAGCACTGATGCAAAATGCCTATCAAATGTATGCTCACAGCAATCCAATCCTTAGAGGTAGTTAATTCCTTAAAATAATCACCTAATCTACTAACAGCAGTTACAATAAAATATGTGAATGAAAAATATTTTCTGCAAGAACATTTAAAACCATTTTCTGTATGCAAGTGAAATGTAATAAAGAACAAACCTGTTTAAAATAGAAATGAGGAAGAAAGAACCGTAATGCCTTAAAAGCCAGTGATAAGTACCCTCATTTTCACAACAAGAATTAGTTACACAAGAACTGGACCTTTAACATACAGACAGACCCTCACCAAATACAGAATAGAAATGTTCTAACAAAATCTGAACTGGAAACCACAAGCCCTATTATGTTATACAGTGCAACAATGGAAAAACAGAAACATCATCATTCCTTTCAAAACATCAAGCAATAAAATTGGATATATAAAACAGCATTCATAATAATAAAACCATGCTAATAAAAATAATACATGCCAAAACAGCCAACCAACATCCAATAATTTAAAAAAATGTGAAATTTGTACTTATCAGATAATTTCCTTTCCTTTACTCGAAGCAGACTAGTCCACCCCTGCAGAGATTCCCCTGTGTACTAAAAGGTAAAACTCTTTTACATTTCTGTATGTTATTGTTGCTATATATTCTAGGATAGCCGGGTGGTTCTCCAGTAGACTCTTGTCGTAGCCCATCAGGTTGGTGATCTGTCCTTTTGTTAGTACCACCCTCTTCTTTTTTTTTTTTGGGGGGGGGGGAGGACTTGGACTAGTCTGCTAGGACTAAAGGACAGGAAATTATCTGGTAAGTACACATTTTACCTTCCCTTTTCATCCTACAGACTAGTCCACACCCACAGGATGTACCCAAGCAGGACCTGGTTTGGGTGGGATCTGATCCCTGTGGCTCCTAATACCTGTTTACTAAAACTCAGCTCTTGCTCTACCTGCAGGGCTAGCCTATAATGCTTTGTGAATGTGCACCAGGAGGACCATGTTGTTGTTCTGCAAATATCCTGAGGCATTGCTACCCTGCTCTCTGCCCATGAGGCTGCTTGTGCCCTCGTTGAATGTGCACACAAAGCACCCAGACCCTGCTTTCCTTGCCCAATATATGCTGCTACTATCGCTTCCTTAATCCAGCGTGCAGTTGAGGGTTTAGATGCTTCCTGGCCCTTTCTTTGGCCCTCTAGCAGGACAAATATTCTATCCATCTTCCTGAACTTATTGGTGACTCTTAAGTAATGGAGCAGCACCCTTCAGACATCTAGCAGGCGATGTTTCCCCCTGCCTCTCCCCCTGTTGCCTCTGTCAGGGCTGGTAATATAATCTCTTGGTTTGAATGAAACTCTGACACTACCTTAGACAAGAAGGACAGGAGGAGACAGATGACTATTCTGCCCCTGTGGATGGACAGGTAGGGCTCCCTACAGATAGGGCTTGGATCTCCAAAACCCTACTAGCTGAACATACTGCCACTAGAAAAACTGCCTTTAGTGTCAGGTCTTTTAATGTTTCCCCCTCTGAGTGGCTCAAAGGGTGCCTTGTCTATTGCCCTTAGTATCACATCAAGATCCCATGTGGGCATAACTTGGCACTTTGGTGGCTGAACATAATTGACTGCTCTTAAGAAGCATACTATGTTCAGGTGAATCCTAGTAAATTTCCTTGCACCTGTCACCTAAAACAAGCCAATGCTGCTACGTGTATCTTAAGCGAGTTCAGGCCTAAACCTTTCTCCAGGCCATCTTGCAGAAACTGTAAGATTTCCCTTATGTGTGCCTTCTGTGGGGAGATATTCCTCCTTCCACACCAATCTTCAAAATACTTTCAGACCCTATCATAAGGCCTGAAGGTTGAATGCTTCCTAGGTTTTAACAAGGTGGCCACTACTGCCCTTGAATACCCTTTTTTTCTCTAGTTTGTCCCTTTCAAAAGCCAAGCTGTAAGATAATATTGATGTGCCTTTCCCAAGTGACTGGGCCCTGCCTGAGTAGGTACTTGGCTTCCCCCAGTCTTAGAGGGACCTAACCTCACTAGGTCCACATATCAAACCCTTCTAGGCCAATCTGGTGTCACCAGGATGACCCAGACCTCATGTTCCGCCATTTTCCTCAGTATCTTTGCTATCAAAGGCCATGGTGGAAACAGGTACAATAGTTGGTCCACTTGCCACGTCTGGACAAGGGCATCTATTTCCCTTGATCTCTGTTTCTGGTGTCTGCTGAAAAAATTATTTACCTTGGTATGCCTCCTGGGTGATATCAAGTCCCATTTTGGTTTTCCCCACCTTTCCACCACTCTTGAGAATGCTTCCTCCGCTAGTTCCCATTCCCCCTGGTCCAGCTTGTGCCTGCTTAGGTAATCTGCTTGTGTATTCTCTTTCCCCTGCTATGTAACTGGTTGTCAGCCCCATTAGGTTCAACTCCACCCACCTTATTTGCCATTTTACCTCTTCTTCTAATTGCCAACTGCATGTCCCTCCTTGTCTGTTTATATAAGCCACTGCAGTGGTGCTGTCTGAAAGGATGCTTACTGACTTCTTTAATTTGGGGCTTAAGCCTCTGAGTGCTAGCCTTACTGCTCTCAACTCTAACAGGTTCGTTGAGGCCTCCCTTTCCTTTGCTGACCACTTGCCTTGTACTGCTTGCCCTTTGCAGTATGCATCCTAACCTAATCTGCTGGCATCTTTTGTTAACATGATGCACCTTGGCAGGACTAGATTGACCCCTGTTAATAAATATTCTTCCCCCAGCCATCACTGCAGGCTGGATCTGACCTGGCAGGTCAGTCTGAGCCTCTGTCCATATTTTTGCTTGCCAGGGTTCCGTCGTGAAAGTAGTGCTTTCTGCAGCATGCGCATATGAGCTTTCACCCATGGGACCACCTCTATGGTTGATAACATCGAGCCCAACAACTGCAGGTACTCTCTTGCTGTGGACTTTCTGGACGCTACAAACTTTCTCACCTGGTACCTTATTTTGTCATCCCTCACCTTTGTCAAGAATACCTTTGACTGCTCAGTATCGAACAGGGCCCCTAGGTAGACTAGTCTTTGGGCACGCAGCAGACTGCTCTTGGGTTCATTTACTGCCCATCCCAACATCTCGAGGAGCACTCTTACCTTCCCTATAAAGTCCCTGCTTTCCTCCTCCGACTTGACTGATTAGCCAGTCATCCAAATATGGGTGTACTGGGATACCCTCCTTCCTTAGCATTGCTGACACTACAACCATCACCTTTGTGAAGGTTCTTGGAGCTGTAGCTAATCCAAACGGCAGTGCTCTGAACTGATAATGGTCTCCCAGCACTGCAAATCTCAAATACCTCTAATGTGCCTCCATGATAGGGAATATGGATAGGTCTAGAGATGTCAGGAATTCCCCTTTCCTATCTGCCCCTATCGCAGACCTCAGTGTCTCCATCTTGAATGTTCGGACTTTGAGTACCTTGTTCACCCACTTCAAATCTAATACTGGGTGGAATATCCCCTCCTTTTTGGCAATTTCAAAATATAGGGATTAGCAATCTGTCCCTCTTTCTGACCCTGAAACTGGCCCTATTGCTTTTAGTGCTAGTAGCTTGTGTAAGGGTTTTCAGCTTGCCTTGCTTTTGTCTTTCAACCTGCAAGGAGACATTAGAAAACAATTCTGGTACTGGGGCAGAAAATTCCAGGGTATACCCCAGATGGGTCACATCCAGGACCCTCCTGTCCCTGGTAATTCTGACCCACTCCTTGAAAAACATTGTTAGGTGACCACCCACTGGAGAGAACTCGGAATGAGTCCCCTTAAATCCCCCAGGAGCTCTGGAGATCTTATCTCTGACCAAACCTTGCAAAATGCTACCTCTGAGTTTTAAATCCTTGACTGGTTGGCCCCTTCACCTGCCCAAACCCTCTAAATTCCTTGTCCTTCAGCCTAAATGACCTTGATGGTCCTCTGGCCCTATCCTCTGGAAGTCTCTAAGGTTTTGTGTCCACACGGCCTTTTATTAAGATGTCTAGACCCTCTCCAAACAGGAGATGCTCTTTAAAGGACAGGAACCTCAGCCTTGCCTTTGAGGGCATATCTGCCACCCAATGCCTGAGCCACAAGAATCTCCTTGCCACTACCACTGATGCCATTTGTTTGGCCAAGGATCTAATTAAGTCATAAAATGTGTCTGCCATGTTCTCCCATGGCCATGTTCTCCCCTGGGCTTTCATCCATGCCTGGTACTTCATCCTGGAGCTGTTGCAGCCGTTTGACTAGTGCTCTAGCTTCATAGCCCCCACCCACTGCTGCCTGTAAGAATAGGCAAGCTATTTCAAAAGCTTTTTTCAGGAAGGCTTCTATCATCCTATCTTGAGCATCTTTCAAAGCTACACTCCCTTCACTGGGATAGTTATCTCTTTTGACACTGCAGCAACCAGGGCATCTACCTTAAGAACCTTAAACCAACTTTCCACCTCCCTCTGCTGTAGTGGGTATAGCGTGCTCATTAGAAATTTAAATTTCAAAGCTTATTACATCTCTCCCCTCTCCTCCTCCTCCATAGGGGCACCCTCAAACCCGCGCAGAACTCCGACCAGGCAGCAGACACACCAGCAAAAGAAAAGACCCACCGACCTGAGCCCTACAGGCCTCAACCCTGCCCTACCTCCACAGAAGGATCAGGGCCTAGGGACCTCTGGACCCGACCAACGGATGAACCACGGACTGCAGCCCGGCCCTACCTCCACGGCAGGATGTGAACCACAGCGAGACGCAGACCTTCTGCCCTGCCTCCACGGCAGGACTCAGACCGCCGACTTCAGGACCCACCTCCACGGTGAGCCCAAGCTACTCCGACACCCGCAGCGCAACACCGCAGAGCCGTGCCCTCCTGCGCTGACCTCAGCTAGACCCCGCCCACCGACGCTCCCCAGGCGGCGAAGTGGGACCTAATTGGCCGATTCAAAGGGATCGAAAGCGCGCCTCCCGTCCCTTTAAACTGGCACCCTCAAACCTCACAGAACTCCAATCGGGCAGCAGACTCACCAAAAGAAAAGACCCACCAACCTGAGCCCTACAGGCCTCGACCCTGCCCTACCTCCACGGAAGGTTCAGGGCCTAGGGACCTCCGGACCCGACCAATGGACGAACCACGGACTGCAGCCCGGCCCTACCTCCACGGCAGGACGCGAACCACAGTGAGACGCAGACCTTCTGCCCTGCCTCCACGGCAGGACTCAGATGGCCGACTTCCGTCGGCCGTCACCTTCATGGTGAGCCCAAGCTACCCCGATGCCCACAGCACAACGCCTCAGAGCCGTGTCCTCCTGCGCTGACCCCAACTAGACCCCGCCCACCAACACTCCCCAGATGGAGACATGGGACCTAATTGGCCGATTCAAAGGGATCGACAGCACGCCTCGGCGCCGCGTACCAGCATCGCACGCTGAAGGAGCATGACAAAAAAGCCTGCCCCTTGTTGTGCCCCCTCTCCCTACAACCGGACTTACTCTGAACCTATAGCTCCCTCATCCAGATAAATACCCAACTATATATCAACTAGATATCAGCCAATCCACCCCCTAGCTCACAGACCTCTCGTTAGGCTGATCCTCTATCTCCATCACAACAAACATAAACCTTAGCACAGGCATAAAACAAAGCATCCTGGGAACTCCAGCAGCCTCCCAGCACCTGGAACGGACCCCCTCCAAACAAACTTCTCCAACTGCACACCTTGAGAAGCACGATGCTAACCTACCCTATCCCTATCCTATATCATCGCCACCATTCTCACACAAAGCCACTACATCAACTCCTGAGCCATACATCTAGATCTCTCATTCCAATCATGACCTCCTCCCTCATGCAGTTATTAGGGCTTACGATATTCTCTCTAACTGTCTTCAACACACAGTCACTGACAAAGAAAACTCACATCCTTAATGACCATCTCTTGGACTCAAAGCCAGACATCTGTGTCATCACGGAAACCTGGCTCAAAAGCACAGACATAGCCCTGATAAATCAATTACCTATACATCTATATGACATTTGCTCAATTCCCAGACAAAAAAAAAGAGGAGGCAGCCTTCTTTTAGCCACCAAAAAAGAGCTCAGACTCATCCCACAACTAGTCAAGACCCCCACCAAACTCGAACTAGGTCTATTCAAATCTAATCAGCTCCAAATTCTACTAGTATTTGCCCCGCCAGGACTACTAGATACTGACGCCTCCCCCCTCATAGAAGCCATAGCCAAACACACCAACACGGACTCCCCAGCTATGATTTTAGGGAACTTTAACATCCATGTCGACGCCTCACCACTCTCCCCCAATTGTGAAGCCTTCCTCACCTCACTCAGAGCCATGGCTTTGAAGAAATCATAGACAAACCTACCCATAAAGCGGGACATATGCTTGACCTCATCTTCATAAACTCCAGCCTATCATACTCTACTGCTCCAGACTGCACCCCAGTCCCCTGGTCGGACCACTCACTGATAACCTCTACCCTCACAACTAAAGCTACTTGAGCTGACACAGTTTTACCATGTTCTTCTAATTGGATCAAGCAATTATTATGCCTTTCAATTATATTTTTAAATTCACTAGTAGTTTTTCTATTCTGCTCAATTGAATTAGTCATTATCTTCTGAAGATTATCTAAAGCCTTCCATATATCTCGCAGAGTAATATTCTGGGGGTCTATGGGTTCCATGACCTATTCTTGAGGTCCGGGACCCACCTGCACCCCTTCTGTTTCTATATTACTAATTACATTAGACAGTACATTATTAAAGTTCTCCATTTCTCTTAAACCAAGAGAACTACTCTGGATTGTAGGGCTGGGTTCTTCCATCCTAGGTTGAGATAACTGCCGTGGCCCTTGACTTTCTGGGGATCCTGAAGAGAAAGATATGTCAGGGATAGACCCTTGAAAGGGTAACTTACCCCTTTTGCAACGTGCGAGTCCATAGGTTCCCTCACAGGAGCACCTGGGGAGGAAGTCCAAACTTTTACTTTTCTTTTCCTGCCCATAAAGGTATAATATAGTTAAAAGGAAAAAACTTGAGAAGGGATGCGCCCCTTTAGCGTGCAGATTTGGCAGCATGCCGATGGCTGCACGCCATAGCTTTTTCAAATTTAAAGTGCAGGTAATCCGTCCCCGGGAGATGACATCATCAGGGCGGGGCTACGGGCAAGTCCGCTGATGTTGCTTCGGCTCCGACGCTGCAAGGGTAGGAGCCCCGAACTCAGTCCCAGCCAAAACCTTTCTTTCGAGGGGTCTCTCCTCCAAGCTCCTCCCAATTATTGGATGTTCTATTTGTCAGGATTTTTTAAATATATATATTTTTTATTCGTACGGTCTCAATATTATAATTTATATTTCTTGATTTTCTTTGATGTTTTATGATGCATGACATTTCTGTTTTTCCACTGTTGCACTGCATACAGAGTCTGGCTTCTTGTAGTTTCCAGTTCAGTTTTTATCTGACTGCTTGTACTTACACTTTATAGATCTCTTTGTTCATTATTGTTGCGACTGCAGCCTTCGGACACTGTTGCGTCCGCGAGGCCTACGAATCCTGTTGTGGGCGGGCTGGTGTTGAGGGCACAGAGGCATGGTCATTAGCTCATGGGAGAGTGTGAGCCCCTGAACCACAGCATGACTCAGGAAGGAGCCCCACGGTACACCGTGGGAGGTGAGAACATGCAAGTATGGGCGGAGCAGGAACAAGCACGACTGGAACAAGGCAGGGTCAGCCCTCTGCTGGACCTACACGCACCAATGAGACCCAACAATGCAATGCTGGTCTCGGGAGTAGCCCTCCAGCCACTTCCAGGCTCGCCGCTTGGGAACGATGAGTGTGTGAAGCCAGACAGAGGCTGAGGGCAGGAACAAGATGAGGATTTGGAACATGGAAGGACTCAGACAAGGACTTGGAACTTGGAAGGTACAGGTGGGCACTGTCCCTCAGGGTGCCCTACACAACCCCCCCATGGGCTGGTCATGGACCACCCTGTCCGCTTGCGCACCCTAAACAACATAGGAAGGCTGGTCGCAGACCATGCGGGAGCGAGACAAGCGCCAGAAGGGGATCCAATCAAACGAGGCTCCAATGACCGGAAACAGGAACCGGATCTATACGGATTTACCCTCGGGGTGGCCATCTGGAGGACTCGAAGAGCTGGAAGACTTGGAACTTGGAAGACTCAGAACTTGGAAGACTCGTAACAACAGGACTTCAGGAACATCAGGACCAAGGAACATCAGGACCAAGGAACATCAGGACCAAGGAACATCTGGAACATCAGGGAATCTGGAACTAGGACAAGGCAACGAAGGAGCACTGACGAGGAATGAGACCAGGAACATCAAAGACATGGAATGAAGAACCAGCTTAGAAACATGAAGACCATGGAGGACCTGGATCCGAAGAGGAGCACAAACAACTGTGGATTCTGGATCGAAGGCCCTGAGGAACAGAAACTGAACCCTTTTATAGGGCTGAAGCAGGACGTGAACTGAGGCTGACATCTGGTGGGGCCGCAGGCTTTTCCCACTGCTGGCTCTTTAAATAAACTGAAGAGGCATGCACCAGTGCCTAGGAAGGGCCCAGGAAGAAGCAGGACCGAGGACGGCGGCACCCCTGCCACATGGTGAAGAAGTAGGTAGAGGTCCTGGCGGAGGCGCACAGGCAGCATAGGAGGCAGCGACAGCTTACTGCTGCCTGAAGGTATCCTGGCGGCATCTTCCCCCGCCGAAGGCAGAGTCAGCAGCAGTGGCTTGGAGCCGCGAAGATGGAGGCATCCTGGGGGTGGCACTAGGCCATGAAGAGGATGTCAGCAGCATCCGGCTACACAGGCAAGGCCCCAGGAAGCGGTGAAGAATAGTGAAGCCGTGGCAGCGGCAAACCGAGGCAGCAGGATGGTCCAGAGGCAGCCTAGGCCGTGCAGAGCAAGGCCCCAAGGTGGAGGTGTCGGGCAGGCACAGCTGTAAGTGGAGGACCTGTCCGCGGGATGGGGTCCGCAGACAGGTGCATAGCAATCATTTGGTGAGGATCTGTCAGTATTCTGTATATGTGAGCAAGGTGAGGTTTTCTGCTAGCATGTAGTTTTGTGTATGGTCTATAGTAGCTTGGCTTGTTCTGTTTTACTAATGGCAGGTGCATTGGTGTTTTAGGAACTGGTATGGTATTTACAGTGTTACCTTTTCATAGGTTGGATTGTTACTGTTTGAGTGCTGGCATGTAGTACTGTTTGGTATGGGAGGTTTACTATATTATAATTCAGTTTACTCATGGCTTTCTGCATGGCCCCCAGCCCAGGGCTGACACTGCAATGACTGGAGTAAATACGCTGGTAGAGGATATAAAATATGGGGAAAACAGATCCTTGGTATTTGTGAATGAAGTGTCATGGCGCCAGGATCTCTGTATTGGTAATGACTAAACTGGAAGCCCAAAGGAGCAAGAGGAAACTGATGAGTCAAAATAAAACTCAAAGTCCCCTACATTTAGCAGAGGCTCCCTATTTGGTGTTCAGGGTGAGGGCGCACTGTTTTAGTCCATAGGTGCCAAATGGCCTGCCTATGATATCATACATGAGCTTCTGTACTGGCTTAATTACTCTTTTCTGGGGTTGTACTTCCCCCTCCCCACATAAGAACATAAGAACATAAGAAATTGCCATGCTGGGTCAGACCAAGGGCCCATCAAGCCCAGCATCCTGTTTCCAAGAGAGGCCAATCCAGGCCACAAGAACCTGGCAATTACCCAAACACTAAGAAGAACCCATGCTACTGATGCAATTAATAGCAGTGGCTATTCCCTAAGTAAACTTGATTAATAGCCATTAATGGACTTCTCCTCCAAGAACTTATCCAAACCTTTTTTGAACCCAGCTACACTGACTGCACGAATCACATCCTCTGGCAACAAATTCCAGAGCTTTATTGTGCATTGAGTAAAAAATAATTTTCTCCAATTAGTCTTAAATGTACTATTTGCTAATTTCATGGAATGCCCCCTAGTCCTTCTATTATTCGAAAGTGTAAATAATTGAGTGACATCTACTCGTTCAAGACCTCTCATGATCTTAAAGACCTCTATCATATCCCCCCTCAGCCATCTCTTCTCTAAGCTGAACAGCCCTAACCTCTTCAGCCTTTCCTCATAGGGGAGCTGTTCCATCCCCTTTATCATTTTGGTTGCCCTTCTCTGTACCTTCTCCATCGCAATTATATCTGTGCCTTAGACCTTCTGCTCTCTGCTGTACAACCTGGGGGGGGGGGGGGGGGGGGGGGAGATAGGGGACAACCGCACAAACTATGCCTAAGGCCACCAAAACTCTAAATCTGTCATTGAGTGGGTGGAGGGATGAACCCTTGAGTAAGCTACAAATGATGGTTCACAGCACCATAGCCCTCAGTTGGGGCAAATTCCAACTGAGTTGGTAGCATAAAGAGGCAAGAGAGAGTTGCTGTGGTGAAAAGTGTTAGAAAAATGTCTTATTTGGAAAAATGTAACTCTGCAGTGAGTGCTCAAGTTTTGTGCAGTTTAAACAAACGCTGTTGCAGATTTTGTTAAGAACGTAAATGGGAGGAGGAAGGGAGAGAGGAGTAGGAGAGTCTTGCCCTACCCGAATGGAAGCCGGAGGCCAAGGAACAGCTGAGCCCCAAAAGATAGACATTTGCCGGCCCGGAAGCTGACATCACTTAGGAGGGATGGTAGCTGTTAAAACCGCCCCTCCATCTTCAACTAGGCAATTTTCATCAGCATGATCTTTTTTGGTGAAGGGCAACATTGACTGCCTGAAGTACCCCACTTAGTGCATCCTAGTCTTGTGAATTTACACCATCAGAAGCCCCATCCACCATACATACTAACTCAATCAGGGATTCAGGTGTTATTGATGCTGGGGATAACCCTGTTTGAGTTGCTTTAACCTGTTATTGATATTTATCTAATAGCCATCCATGGTTCTTATGTTCAGAAACTGTGTTTTATATCTACGTTCTCATGTTCTATGTAACGCCTTATCAGCGACTGTTTTGTTCTATGGAAACCGACCTGATTCGATATGTCTATCGAGAATGTCGGTATATAAAAATTCTAAATAAATAAATAAATAACTAACCCTGATTTATCAGTCGAGGCCCCAACAGTTTTGTGCATAGGTGGTTGTGATAGAGGGTGGTACTTGAATTGGTGCAGGAGGGTGGTCAGCTGGATTTTCTTTGCCTGAGGGCAGGGTGCCTCCAGCAGCTTACAGGCTGATGTTTGGGTGAAGAACCACACCAACTCAATGGGATCAGAGCTCTCCCTCCTTGTAAGTGCAGTAGAATATTCCATCTCTGACTGAAAGTCTTCACTGTTTGATGGGTCTGCTAACCAGCTCAGGCAACCCGTGTGCTGATAGGTGGGTCACCCCTTTAGCCCCTCAGCTGTGTGGCTGAGGCCTGATGAAGAAACAGCATCAGTTGAGGGCAACCGCACCTTCTGCCCTATAGGTAGCAGATGATTCTTATGTAATGTTCTTTTAGAGCCCTGTGCACTTTCTGCCCTTATTCTGTAAACTGTCAGGTTCGGCAACTTGGAAAAAATAATATGTAGTTCTTTATACCACCGATTGTCCAGCTTATGCTTTATAGGGATACCCAAGGCTTTCACCAGTACCTGGTCTCCATCACTCAGTTCCTGATTTTTAACACTGGCCTTTCTGCTACCTGCAGCTTCAGTGGCTGTCTGGTAGGCCAGGTTCAATTGATCCTTCAAGTACTCAATGTACTTAAGATGATTTCTTGTGGATTTGTCATCAGGGGACATTCCAAAATATATTTCTACCAGCAACCAAGCCTTCCTACCAAATATGAGGTAGTAAGATGAATATCTAGTAGCAACATTGTTTGTGCAATTATAGGCATAAACCAACCTACTCACATGCTGTGTGGACAGCTTTTATACTGTGGCAATGCAGGCAACATGGATGCAGCAGGGCCTCCAAGCTATATGGTTTGAAGGACTGAGCAGCAGGTAATATGGCCCACTGAAGGTCCCTGCTGACAGAAGATGACCATTGCAGACAGTACCCTCACAGTAGCCAATGTCAGGGACTGTTTGGTGGCTATCTGAGAGTGGTCAGTACAAAATAAACTGCAACTTAACCCTTCAAAGTCAGAAGACATGTTGAACAGCTGTTGGACTTATTCATCTAATGCAGGGGTAGGCAACTCTAGCCCTCAAGTACCACAAAAAGGGTTAGTTTTCAGGATATCCATCATGAATATGCATGAGATATATTTGTATACACTGCCTCCATTGTACGCAAAAATATCTCATGTATATTTATCTAACATTTGAGACTCATCAAATTTTGGAACTTGGCTGCTGCCTCGAGCTGGAGCCTAGAGGTCACTCTGGACCCCCCACTGCACCACCAAGAATGTTATTTTAGGTAAGGGAGGGTCTGGGGGTTGGGCTAGGGTGGGGATGAGGTGGAGGTCAGAGTTTACTAGACCACCAGGGATCTGTTTTTGTGTAAGGGGGATTCCAGGGGTATCCACTGGACTACCAGGGCCATTCTCTTTACAAAGGGAGGTCAAGGGAGGTCCAGGGGTGGAAAGCATAGTTCACTCTAAGCTGAGCGCATCAGCGATTGCTCATACATCTTGGAGCACCGCTCACAGGTTTTACATGGCTGCTCAAATAAAGGTTTCTTTGTGTTATATACAGAAATTGAATTCTAATACTGGTGCTCAAAAATTGTTGGTTTAAAAAAATTGTTGCTCACACAAAACAAAATCTGCACACACCTAGTCCCTAAGAATGAATCTTATATTAGGGACTCATCAGATCTATTAATTTTCTGCACTGTAAATGATTTTCAGCAGAGTTGGCAATTGGCAACTGGCTACTCTTGATATTACATATTCATATAAGAATATACCACAACAAGAGGCAGCTAATATAGGGGGTTATTTTCTAAAGCCATCGCACGCTTGCGCTATCAGTGCAAGCATGCGATAGCTAGAAAGCTTAGCGCACGCGTGCGAAAGCAACATCGGGGCAGAGTCAGCCTTAGAAGAAGAGAAGTCGGGGCAGCACCGGGGCCAACTCTGCGAACACAGCATGGACAGCGAAACGGTAAGCTTTCATATCGCTGCCTATTTTGCGCTGAATAACTACACATTTTATGGTGTAGTTATTCAGCGTGACACCGACAGCGATCGCACCGCGAATGTGCGATCGCTGCCGGCTAGCACAGGACTGCTCCCCGCTTCGCCCCTCCTCCGCTCCCGTTACCACCGGGATTCACTATGCCTTGCGGCATTAGTGAATCCAGGCCATAATGGTTTAGAATTATGGGATATTAGTCTGTAAATAAATAAATAAAAGTATGATGTCATGACATGCAGCTATCAGCTGGAATAGGCTGCTTGAAAAAGTACTTCACAATCAAATCACAAAAAAAAAACAAAACAAAACAATAGCATGAATCTCGTGCAAAAGCCAATATATAGAAAATCTTGCTATAGTGGTGAATAAGGGCTTATTTAAAGACTGACCATCATATAGTACACTATTTGAAAAAGTACTTCAGCATGATTGGTCCTCCTCCTTCTTTGTCTTATCCTCAAATGGCTCCACTCTGTCCAGCTTGCCTCTCCCAGAGATTTTAATGGGATTCAAAGGATTTGGATTTTTTCAAGGATGGCACCAAAAATGTATTAATTAATTCATTGGATCAAAATGAATGCCTATCACTACTATTTAGCATGCAGATTGGAAAGCAACATAGGAGCGCTTGATGTACAAAGGAATGCCAAGGTGGGGGCAAAGGTTTCTGTTCTTTAGTTGTGTGAAAAATCACACAGATCTTTATTCAAAGCCTTGACCATATGTTTCAGACCTCTGTCTTTCATGGTAATTCTGTGGGCCTTTTTAGCTTTGATTCTTGTTTGTATGCTTTTACCTGCAGTTGACTCTGACCTCATAGGAGGAAATAGTAATTAAACAAGTTAATACCTGCTTTTAAAAAGCGGTATTCCTCCTTTCTTTCACTGAGCACTGATGGTTATCTAATCTGTCTCCTCTTCCCCTCCAGCACTTTCTGTCTTGCCTGTCTCACCCTGTCGACCCTGACTGACAAACTACTGCAAATTGTTCAGCAGCTGGCCAAATAATACCTAGATATGGCCCTCAATCATAGGCCAGAATATCATCACAGGTAAGACCCAAAATTGGCCAATCAGGATGCAGACATTTCCTTGCCTCTATCATCGGTTAAATTATATTTTCTGTTAACCCTGTCTGCCCTTCGCATTAGTACCTGGTGCTCCCCCCTTTTCATTCTATCCTGTGATTTTCTTCACTATCAAATGTTACAAAGAGCATTTTCTCTCCTCGCCCCCTCAGGGTTTCCTTTCTGTACAGAGTCCAGAAAAGTTCTTCTCTATAGCAGTGCTCAGAGAAGCTGCAATCATAAGAAATGCTCCAACTATAGGAAAAGGGAGAGCAGGTAACTGCTGAAAGAAAAAAAACAGCAAAGATGATAAACAGATGGGGCGGAGGGAAGCAAGTTAGAAGCTAAAACTGCTGAACTCTACTCAAAATCCGAAGGTGCATTTAAAGAAGCGGAAATGTTTTCCCCCTAACACTTTAAAGTGTTGACAGCGTTCGGTGAACCTGAAACCGACTATAAGAAATGTGTAGAGAACGACTTAAGAGATAACATCAAGGGAAGGTGAACTGGTCACTGACAACTGGGGAGATGAAAGAAAGATAGCAACATGTGCATGCTGCAGAGAGTCTGCTTTAGAGATAAGGAACAAAGCAACAAATAAATCAGAAATATTTCTCTGGAAACAAATAATTGCATTCCAGCTCAAATGCTAGCTAAAGAACAAATGAAGTTTAAATGTGAAAATAACAAGGGAGGACTCAAATGGAACCTGATGTCTGAAATGATATTGAGCTGTCACCTGATAAGAAACAGATCGCTCTTTGCAAAAAGCTTCTGATTTGGAAGAAGACAATAAAAGAAATATAGGGCCATTCCCCATTCTGCATCTACATCTTTAGGGAATAAGACCTACCATCGGTAGTATCTGTAGATGAAATGATTTTGCTAGTGTTTTTATTTAAAAGCAAGCCACACCATCAGCACCTTATGTAGCATTTAACAAATACAGACACAATGCTGGCCGTTTGAAGATCCTGTTGCCCATAGCTTGTTGTGATGCACTGGTGTAGGTCCATTCACTTCACAGAAAATTGCATCAGATGAAGACCCTCCGAACGATTTTGCCATATCCATGCAGTATCACAGCCCTTGCTTTATGTCCATTTTTAATCTTTCTTCTTTACGATGCCTTTTGTGTGAGTTATAGCAATGGTTCCAGCTTTACATTGTTGTGCCAACTTCCTATGAGTTGCGCCAGACAGCTGGATTAGTAACACATCTGGTACTATACTACCTGGAAATTCTCACTTAGTATTAATTCAAATGTTTCTGCATCATAGAAATCAGCCATGTTAGCAAATTACCTCACACTTGCTGTATCCAACTAAACTACTGAATGTTCTTTTTTATTATTATTATTTTCCTCCTTTTTTTCCTTTTCTTTCTTCCAGCTCATTCAGAACCAGTGCTGGGATTCTGGTGCCATTAGCCTTCTTTCATAACTACTCAGGAATCCTTTCCTTCGTTAAATAGGTCCTTTGCTCCTAGTCTGGTCATTGCACAGCAACAGTCCTGATGCCAGGAGCCATGCACCAGGGCTTCTTCCAGAACCCTGTATCATGGGCATTAAATCCAGCCATCAGGTGTTGCCCTCATCAATGACCCTGATTCCCCATCCCCCAGTGACTGTGAACACTGCCTCTGCAACATCCCGTGCCCCAGCTCTGGTGAAGTCGAATGCGGAAGATCCAATCTGGGAATCAAACTGGGATTTTTCCAAATGGAAGCACACGGCACTTGACTCTGAGCAAGCTGGGGCATTGTTCTAAATGTGACACTACCGGGAGTTAAGTGCAACTTCAAGAGAGTAGCTTAAAGATTTTCCAAATTAACATGGCATTCAAACTTTGATACCAGATGAGTGTTACTACTTGTCCTGTGTACTTTTGAACTATTGCACTGTACACTGACAGGCAGATGCAACAAGGTGCACTATGAGTTCCACACAGTTTTATCTCCTATTCTACATGCATTTTCTGCACATAAAACTAACAGCCGATGCAGCAAGGATTTTTACGTGCAGAAAATGTAAAAAGGTAAAACTGTATTCTGGTCTTTGTGCCCTTGCATGAAAATACCATCCAAATGAGGGCACTAGCTATTGCCTCCCAATGCAGAGAGGTGGGCTGGAATAGCTTTCATTTTCCTAGTGCTGGAAAGTTAACTCCTGGTCAGAGATGGAGAAAGCATTCCAATTCTAGGAAAATGTCAGATGTTTCCCTATTTTAAGGCTCTGTCAGGCTAAGGGAGGGAATTGGGCTCCTGGGCTTCTCTTTCCCCACCGCCTTCAGCGAGAATTTGCTGCAGACAGCTCAAGGCACGCTTCCAACCCCGGCTCCGGAGATACGGCTACACCTTGCACTCTCTTCCTCCTATGTTCAAGTGGCGCCCTCCCGATTCCTGTTGGGTCATTTCAAACAAACTAATGGCATTAAGAATTATCTTCTCCGGGAGCTTGTCCTCTAACTGAGTAAGCGGCGAGCTGCTGTCACTTAGCCAGATAAATCAATACTTATCTGGGTATCTGGCATGGGTTACCGCTAATTAGCCCGATATTTCTGATTTTTTACCTTGTCCGAGATATTCATATTTTCTTCTTGCATGCCAACTTTGTTTAATTTCCATCCCTTTTTTGGAGAGTTATTTTGCTTTTGGACAGATGGATGGATAGACAGACATCAATCCCTTTTATATGATTCTTTCTAGCATTCCCTATGTTGGAAAGCAAAAAACAAACTACATACACATTTCCCAATGCTTCAGTTCACTGTTTACCCTATGGGCCTGACTTATTAAGGCTTTTCTCCCATTCTGAACTATGGGGAAAAAAGCTTAGAAAATCAAACCCTGTTCAGGTTGTTGAAGTACTCATATTGTTCCACTTAAACAAATACAAAAAAGAACCAGCACTAGGGATTGTGAGCCCTCTGGGGCTTTGAAATGCAGAAAAGCGGAATATAAATAAATAAAAAGATAAATAAAGAAATGTGCGAGCTAGTTTGAGTCATATAGAAATGTATATACTTGTATAGTATAATAAACCTGTATATATTTGTACATACTGCCAGCCTTGTTCACAGTCTCATTTGTTTTCCTGGGGTTAAGAGAGGGAAATCCAAACCTCTGACAGCTTCTTCCCCAGGTGGAGGCACCAGAAACTATAAGGACCGATGGAGTCTGCCCTAGGGGGGCTCCTGCCAGGTCGGTCCCAGACGGTAAACAGTCAAGGGGGTGTTACATTATGTTCTTAACTACCCTAGCCCTCTTCCCACCATCCTTCCCCTCCTCCACTACTTACCTTAATAAACAAAATAAAATATAAATAACTCAACAGCCAACATATCACCTGTTAAAGTCCTTATCCCTGATTATAGTGTCTCTGATCACAATCCAAAAAGGTCTGTGCAAATAACCAAGATTTTAGTTGTTTTCTGTAAACTGTGCAGGAAGGATCGACATGAATGTCATTTGTCACCATGTTCCATAGAACAGGGGCCACACAAATAAATGCAATCCAATGGGTGATTTCTAATTTCACCTGAAAGGATGAAGAAGAGCTTACTGTGATGAATGCAGGGTCCTGGAAGCATTATAGACAACAACTCCTGAAGACATAGCATGTCTACTTGATTCAACCTTTGGTAAACAAACTGAAGGATCTTAAAAATGACTTGATACTACTGGAAGTCAGTGCATTTCAATCAAAATGTAAGTCACATGCTCGCCTGACAAAACCTGACATGCAGTGTTTGATAAAGTTGCAATCACTGTATGGAGTAAACCCATATACTGTATGGAGTAAACCCATATAAGTAGATTTACAGTAGTTGGGTCTACTTGTTACAACAGCATGAATTACTGTAGCCAAATCTCTCTTGGTAAGGGAGCACTGAGAGGATAGGATCACCTTGCTGGTGGTTGAAAGGAATCAATAAGTTTTGCTAGGGAAATTTTTTTTTTCCTGGGGAGAATTAAACTATTGGGGTATATTATTTAGTGTGTTTGTGCTTTTAATAGTCAGTAAGGCAGCTAATAAACAGATGTTAGTATGTTTGTATATTAAAAAAAAAAAGTTAGCCAGAAGCTATAAATAAGCTAGGAGCAGTGTATACCTAAGAAAAATGTTGAAAAGTTCAGTTACTCACCTTGGAAAGGTGTTAAGGTAGTGTGATTTGGCTTGATTAGGTACCAACACTTGTTAATCAAGAGAGCAGTGAGTCACTCTGGCTGACTAACTGAAGTGTTACGGTTGTGTGATTGATTTGATTAGGTACCATCATTTGTTAATCAGAACAGCAGTGAGTCACTCAGGACAACTAACTGAAGTGTACATCTCCAAAGGGATTGTTTTGCACTAAGGCCGATACAGTAAAAGTCACAGGAAAGCGGGTGAGCGCACTGTACTATATCAGCCCGCTTAGAAGCACAATATATATTGTAAAGGAAGAGCTCAGTAACCCACAATCCAGTGGGAGTACTGAGAGGAGCATATCACCTTGCTGGTGGCTGAAAGGAATCAGTAAGTTTTGCTTGGGAAATTTTTTATTGGGGAGAAGTAAACTATTGGGGTATATTATTTAGAGTGTTTGTGCTTTTAATAGTCAGTAAGGTAGCTAATAAACAGAAGTTAGTGTGTTTCGCACCGGGGATGTATCTCCAAGGGCTATTGCTCAGGAGGGAAGGGTTAGGTCAGCCATCATAATTGGTAATTTGATTATTAGGAATGTAGATAGCCGAGTGGTGGTGGACGTGAGGATCGCCTGGAAACATACCTACCTGGTGCGAAGGTGGTGGACCTCACGTGTCACCTAGATAGGATTTTAGACAGTGCTGGGGAGGAGCTAGCTGTCGTGGTACATGTGGGCATCAACAACATAGAAAAATGTGGGAGAGAGGATCTAGAAGCCAAATTTAGGCTTTTAGGTAGAAAGCTTAGATCCAGAACCTTCAGGGTAGCATTCTCTGAAATGTTCTCTGTTCCACGCACAGGTCCCCAGAGGTAGGCAGAGCTCCGGAGTCTCAATGCGTGGATGAGACAATGGTGCAAGGAAGAGGGATTCAGTTTTGTAAGGAACTGGGGAACCTTTTGGGGAAGGGGGGAGTCTTTTCTGAAGGGATGGGCTCCACCTTAACCAGGGTGGAACCAGACTGCTTGCGCTAACCTTTAAAAAGGAGATAGAGCAGCTTTTAAATTAGAACAAAGGGGAAAGCTGACAGTCACTCAGCAGTGCATGGTTTGGAGAGAGGTATCTTCAAAGGATACTAATGATGCATTAGAATTAGGGCATCCCAACAGTGATGTTACAATAAAAAGAAAAGTAGTCCAAGTGCCTGTAACTAAAAACTCACTTGAGCTAAAAAAAATTCTAATTAATCCCTATCAATTAAAAAGCAGAATGAAAATACAAACAAAAAAAACAAACTTTGAAATGTTTGTATGCTAATGCCAGAAGTCTAAGAAGTAAGATGGGAGAATTAGAATGTGTAGCAGTGAATGATGACATAGACTTAATTGGCATCTCAGAATCATGGTTGAAGGAGGATAACCAATGGGACAGTGCTATAACGGGTACAAATTATATTGCAATGACAGAGAGGAGTATCCAGGAAGTGGTGTGGCACTTTATGTCCGGGATGGCATAGAGTCCAACAGGATAAACATCCTGCATGAGACTAAATGCACAATTGAATCTTTATGGGTAGAAATCCCTTGTGTGTTGGAGAAGAGTATAGTGATAGGAGTATACTACGTCCACCTGGCCAAGATGGTGAGATGGACAGTGAAATGCTAAGAAAAATTAAGGAAGCTAACCAAATTGGTAGTAAAGTAATAATGGGAGATTTCAATTACCCCAAAATTGACTGGGTAAATGTATCATCAGGACATGCTAGAGAGATAAAGTTCCTGGATGGAATAAATGACAATTTTATGGAGTAATTGGTTCAGGAACCGATGAGAGAGGGAGCAATTTTAGATCTAATTCTCAGTGGAGAACAGGATTTGGTGAGAGAAGTAACAATAGTGGGGCCGCTTGGCAATAGTGATCATAATATGATCAAATTTGAATTAATGACTGGAAGGGGGACAGTAAATAAATCCATGACTCTAGTGCTAAACTTTTAAAAGGGAAACTTTGATAAAATGAGAAAAATAGAAAAAAACTGAAAGGAGCAGCTGCAAGGTAAAACGTGTGCAAGAGGCATGGACATTGTTAAAAAATACCATCTAGAAGCACAGTCCAGATGTATTCCACATATTAAGAAAGGTGGAAGGAAGGCAAAATGATTACTGGCATGGTTAAAAGTGGAGGTGAAAGAGGCTATTTTAGCCAAAAGATATTCATTCAAAAATTGGAAGAAGGATCCAATAGAAGAAAATAGGATAACGCATAAGCGTTGGCAAGTTAAATGTAAGACATTGATAAGACAGGCTAAGAGAGAATTTGAAAAGAAGTTGGCCGTAGAGGCAAAAACTCACAGTAAAAACTTTTTAAAATATATCCAAAGCAGAAAGCCTGCGAGGGAATCAGCTGGACCGTTAAGTGATCGAGGGGTTAAAGGGCCACTTAGAGAAGGTAAGGCCATCGTGGAAAGATTAAACAATTTCTTTGCTTCAGTGTTTGCTGAAGAGGATGTTGGGGAGATACCCATTCCGGAGAAGGTTTTCATGGGTAATGATTCAGATGGACTGAACCAAATCAGAGTGAACCTAGAAGATGTGGTAGACCTGATTGACAAATTGAAGAGTAGTAAATCACCTGGACCAAATGGTATATACCCCAGGGTTCTAAAGGAACTCAAAAAAGAAATTTCAGATCTATTAGTAAATATTTGTAACCTATCATTAAAATCATCCATTTACCTGAAGACTGGAGGGTGGCTAATGTAACCCCAGTATTTAAAAAGGGCTTCAGAGGTGATCTGGGAAACTACAGACCAGTTAGCCTGACTTCAGTGCCAGAAAAACATTTCACTCCAAGTTCCGCCATCTCCCTGTTTTATTGTATTTCCCTGCTGTTATAAGTTACATGTAAACTGATAAGATGTTTCGACGAATACTGGTATATAAAAACCCTAAATAGTAATAATAATAATAATAATAATAATAATAATAATAAAGACATGGTTTAATGGAACAAAGTCAGCATGGCTTTACCCAAGGCAAGTCTTGCCTCACAAATTTGCTTCACTTTTTTGAAAGGGTTAATAACATGTAGATAAAGGTGAACCAGTAGATGTAGTGTATTTGGATTTTCAGAAGGCATTTGACAAAGTTCCTCATGAGAGGCTTCTAGGAAAAGTAAAAAGTCATAGGATAGGTGGCAATGTCCTTTCATGGATTACAAACTGGCTAGAAGACAGGAAACAGAGAGTAAGATTAAATGGACAGTGGAGGGGAGTGGTCAGTGGAGTGCCTCAGGGATCTGTACTGGAACCCGTGCTTTTCAATATATTTATAAATGATCTGGAAAGGAATACGACAAGTGAGATAATCAAATTTACAGATGATCTATATGTTTTTCATATTATTTACGTTATACCCAAACTTATATTACTTTATTACTTACATAGTCCATTACACATTATTTATTCAACTGCCTATATGTTATTACTATGTTTGAAATCATTTCATTGTAAAGCATATATGCTGCTTTTATGTTCCCTGTAAACCGATGTGATGTACCCAACAAATGTCAGTCTAAAAGAAACTTTAAATAAATAAATGATACAAAATTATTCAGAGTAGTTAAATCACAAGCAGATTGTGATAAATTGCAGGAAAAGCTTGTGAGACTGAAAAATTGGGTATCCAAATGGCAGATAAAATTTAATGTGGATAAGTGCAACATGACGTATATAGGGAAAAATAACCCATGCTATAGTTACACAATGTTAGGTTCCATATTAGAAGCTACCACCCAAGAAAGAGAACAAGGCGTCATAGTGGATAACACATTGAAATTGTCAACTCAGTGTGCTGCGGCAGTCAAAAAAGCAAACAGAATGTTGGGAAATATTAGAAAGGGAATGGTGAATAAAACGGAAAATGTCATAATGCCTCTGTATCGCTCCATGGTGAGACCACACCTTGAATATTGTGTACAATTCTGGTCGCTGCATCTCAAAAAAGATATAGTTGCGATGGAAAAGGTACAGAGAAGGGCAATCAAAATGATAAAGGGGATGGAACAGCTCCCCTATGAGGAAATACTAAAGAGGTTAGGTCTGTTCAGCTTGGAGATGAGATGGCTGAGGGGGGATATGATAGAGGTGTTTAAAATCATGAGAGGTCTAGAATGGGTAAATGTGAATCATTTATTTACTCTTTCGGATAATAGAAGGACTAGGGGGCACTCCATGAAGTTAGCATGTGGCACATTTATAACTAATTGGAGAAAGTTCTTTTTCACTCAATGCACAATTAAACTCTGGAATTTGTTGCCAGGGGATGTGGTTAGTGCAGTTAGTGTAGCTGGGTTTAGAAAAGGATTGGATAAGTTCTTGAAGGCGAAGTCCATTACCTGCTATTAATTAAGTTGACTTAGAAAATAGTCACTGCTATTACTAGCAACAGTAACATGGGATAGACTTTGTTTTTGGGTATTTGCTAAACAGGATGCTGGGCTTGATGTACCCTTAATCTGACCCAGTAAGGCATGTTCTTATGTTCTTATGAATATAATTGCCTAATGTTATTTAAAGGTAGATAAAGAGCAAAATGTCCCATCCAGTCTGTGCAGTCATCTTTTGGTAAACAAGCATATAAAATTCCCAAATGCAACCCAACACCAACTTCCCCTTGGCCATGTCTTCTACCTAACCACTCAACAATCTTCTCATGTCTGTCCTACACATGCCCAAGGGACAAAGAGAGGATAACTTTTTTTCCACAACCCTTCAGCCCCTGAGTGTTATCAGTGAAGGAAAGACATGACTGAGTTTTGTGAAGGGAGAAGATAGATGACTAAAGAATGCTGAGGGCTTTTTCTCCCAAGATGTAGCATGGTTCAGATTATCTGTCTCACCTCCACAGACTTATAACATGGTCTGAAAGTACCCTTTATCTCTCTGTTGGCACATATCCCAGCCTGATTTCTCATCTCTCTTCCTCTCAATTCCTCAGTACACAGCCTGAGTCTGACCCCACTAACTTCTATCAAACAGCATAATTTACCCATTTACCTCACTTTCACAATCCCTTGCCAATACACACCAAATGTCATCTTTCTTTGCCTGCCACTACTACTACCACGCAGCTTAACACAGATTTTCTTTCTCGTTAATTCCCTCTCCAGTTGGGACACAGAACACCCTGATACCACTTCCTCCTGCTCCTTAACTTGAGAAAATCACCTCCTCCCTTTTTAATAAGTCAGTTGGAACTTTCCAGATCCAACGTTTTCTTAATAACCTCATCACTCGATTTTACTGTTTTCAAAGTGGGCAGGTTTGTGCTGCATGCTTCTCTCAGTTAAATGTGACATCTGAATGTCAGGCCTAACGTGTTATTGTTCACAGCAAGTTGCATGACCTTTTCAGAATTCTCCATTTTTGTTTAGTTGCTCATGCCCCTCTAATTAATGCCATATTAAATTCTGAACTAGCTACAATTTTTTAATGAACTCTTGTCAAATATGAATGTCAAGTGTATTGAAAAATATGGGAAACACTATAAAAATGCATCGTAAACAAAAGCCAATTTTGTTATTCAGCGTTGTTAACCATGGTTGAGAAATGGCACTGCAGCCAGTCACAAACATGGATTCGCCTCTTATCATGGTCAAATAATGTAAATTACAAGAACTAAAGTCACTGAATGTGGTCTTCACAATTTTCCTTTAGAGCCAATATTTCTTTATTTTCTGTACAAATCACGTTCTGTATCTTTGTTTCCATTATCACTTGCCATCACAGCAATGTCACTGTTCTAAACGTCATACAAAAATGATGCCTATGTCCCTGCTCTATAATGCTTAGATCATTTCTGCACAGTTGTATTTTTGAAAATGCTTTTTGGTTCTCATTTTCTGCTTAGTGTAAATGGATAACAAAGCACATCTTTTGAAAACAAGAAGCTGGGAATTGTTTGACTGCATGACAGCAAGGGAATTGAAACTTGGTCTAGCCAGTCCATTTTCAGTGCCCCATGCCCAAGATACTAATTGACTAATTCTATTTATATTCTTATGGAAATCACATAAGGAATCATTTCCTACTATACTGAGGTGGCTAGTATAGATCTAGACTACGTTAAGTACAGCACAGCAGGAGATGTGACAGCTAAAAAATGACAGTGAAAATTAGAACACGTGGGTTCAAAGCCCAGATTTCATACTTAAGGCTAGAGATTTGAAAGAATGATCTGGAAGCAGTGACACAGCCCTGAGTGGACCACAGGGGCCGGTGTCCCCTCACGTTTGGCTCAGGCAGGGTCATGTCCTCTTAAAAATGCAGCTGTCAGAGGGACTGGAAGCACTGTAATCACTGCTAATCCATTACCTGCTGCAACTTTCAGGGAGCTAACTAGAAGGGGAAATACCACTGCCCTTTGGCCAAACATGTAAAAGTTTGAGGCTATCAAAGTTTTTTTGCTTACTTTTGTCCCCTTATTCTCGATCCCGTAAAAGTTCGGGAATGCCTGGGTGGGTGCAACCTTATTCACTGAACTGCTCTTTAGCAGCCTGAGATATAGACCCCTGTATAAAATAGCTAAATTAAAAACACAGAGGGAGCATGAGAAACAAAACCAGAGCAGGGAGGGTATGAAGAGGCAGGAGATACAGTGTAGTCAGAAATTAAAAAGGTTCTGTAGCCACTGTCACGAAGCTTCACGTAGGATAAGGTAAGGCTTGAGGGTGAGGTGGGGGGTCAGCCACAGGGCCCACCCTACTCATGTTAACCTTGGGCTTCCCAAAAACTTCAGTTCTGGCCACACCCTTAAAGTCACAAAACAAAAGCAAGGAAAAATCTCAATATATTTCATTTTCACAAAATGACTTCTAGCAGTGCAGAGATATAGTGAATCATTTACTCTGCTCTTTATACTTTGTGCATATAGAATGACATTTCTTCGAGACCCTTAGCATGTTTCTTGAAGAACAATTTATTTTATGTTTTGGTGGATTCTATATGCAATAATATGCAATCAAGTGTTATTTAACCTAACATTCTCAAGCATATATACAAATATGCTAGAAATGACTGAAATAGGGTTATTTTCATTAAATATCATTCCATGGTTTATTTTTATTATTTATTCCAATGCCTATAATCTGACAATGCTAACTGAACATAGCCATTGCCTGGTTAGCACCAGTGGTCAAAGTTTTGTAAAACAAAGTTTGTAATAGGAGCTAATGGCTCAGTTCATACCCACTTGAACACAGAAATATTTGCAGCCAAAATTGATTTGCTACATTCATCAAGTAAAAATATTCATATCCTATATTTGAGAAAGGTTGCTGAGAGCACCATGTATCTCAAAAAAGCTGAATAAACCCCCTTTATTCATGTTTTCAGGTTAGCCCCTGCTTCCCAGCACATAATACATTATCATGCTTATTATGATACGCATGAGGCTCATTATCCCCTTTCAGCCATGCCAAGTTGCACTACTGACCTCAGCAACATCTGGAATTAAACAGAGGAAGCTCACAGAGCATGCTTATAGCATGACATCAGTGTGAACTATGGGCAAGGAGTTAAAAATTCTTACTTGCACCTCAATCACCACTCTCTCTCACTTAAATTTACTCTTAAATCCTACTCCATAGAGAACAAAAGGGAAAAAAGCAGCATGAAAGAAAATGCATAGAGGTTAATTTTCCAAAAGAAGCAAAGTTCTAAACTTAGCCAGCCAAAATTTGTCTGGTTATGTTAATCTGATTTTCAGCTGAATCTAGAGAGCTAGACTTAGGAAACTCAATCACTGCCACCTGAATTTAACCAGTTAGTACTAAATGGGGATTAGTTCCTTCTTTTAAAGTGAGGTGAATAAATTAATTTAAGTAGCTGTAGGCTAGCAGAAGAAAGGCTGCACTGGAGCAGGGAGAAGGCAAGAGGAAATGGAGAGGGGCTTCAGGAGACTTGTGCCTATTGAGACTTAGGATTTGTGGAGTAGTGTTTTGAATATTGTTAGTTGGAGGGGGTAGTGGGAGGTTAGTTTGGGCAGCAGGAGACCATTTTTGTATATCAGCAATTGAAGAGGGGTGGCAGGACAATGATCAGGGCAGTGAAAGCATTTTTTAACATCAGGACTTGGGAGGTGATGACGGGGAGATCAAGGTTCTAGGATACTTTTATTTTTAGACCCTGGGGTGGAGAGGGAGATTAGATTTACAATTTAGAGTAGGTGGGCCCCAGATGGTCTGAGTTAGGCCTGCCATTGCTGCACCTAATTTGGCTGGCCAAGTTGGGTGGCTCACAATCAGTGCTAGCTCCCTAACTTTCTCCCCCACATCCTAACCCCTCTCCTGGTTCCAGATCATTTATAAATATATTAAAAAGTGCCAGTCCCAGTGCAGATCCCTAAGGCACACCACTATTTACCCTTCTCCATTGAGAAAACTGACCATATAGTGATACACTCTGTTTTCTCTAACCAGTTTGCATAAGCACTAGCAGGTTAGATTCAAAGCACTGATAACATAAAAACATAATTTGAAAAGACATTTGCTGTAGATCAGGGCTTCCCAAACCTGTCCTGGGGACCCCATAGCCAGTCAGGTTTTCAGAATATCCACAATGAATATGCATGAGATAAATGTGCATATACTGAGTCTCCATGGCATGCAAATGTATCTCATGCATATTCATTGTGGATATCCTGAAAACCCAACTGGCTGTAGGGTCCCCAGGACAGGTTTGGGAAGCCATGCTGTAGATGTAAAAACTCATAATAAAAACTTTTTCAAGTATATTTGAAGCAAAAAGCCTGGGAGCAAATTAGTTGAATCATTAGATGAAAAAGAGGTAAAAGGGGCACTAAGGAAGGACAAGGCCATAGTAGAGAGATTAAATGAATTCCTTGCTTCGGTCCTTATAAGGAAGATATAAGGCAGCTTCCCATGCTAGAGGTGATATTTAAAGGTGATGATTAAAAAGAACTGAAACAAATATCGGTGAATCTGAAAGACGTAATAAGTCAAACTGTCAAACTAAAGAGCAGCAAATTACCTGGACCAGATGGTATATATCCCAGACCTACTATTTGTAATCTGTAAACAATCATTAAAATCAGCTACAGTACCTGAAGATTGGATGGTGGTCATCTTAATGCCATTTTGTTAAAAAGGATTCCAGAGATGATCCAGGAAACTACAGACTGGTGTGCCTGATGTCAGTGCCAGGAAAAATGGTCAAAACTATTCTAAAGAACAAAATTATTAAACATATAGATAGACATAGTTTGATGAGGCTATTTTAGCCAAAAAATATCCTTAAAAAATTGGAAGAAGGATCCATCTGAAGAAAATAGGATAAAACATAAGAATTGTCAAGTTAAGTGTAAAACATTGATAAGACAGACGAAGAGAGAATTTGAAATGAAGTTAGCCATAGAGTCAAAAACTCATAATAAAAACTTTTAAAAATATATCCGAAGCAAGAAACCTGTGAGAGAGTCAGTTGGACCGTTAGATGACCGAGATGTTAAAGGGGCTCTTAGGGAAGATAAGGCCATTGCAGAAAGACTAAATGAATTCTTTGCTTCCGTGTTTACTAATGAGGATGTTGGGGAGATACCAGTTCCAGAGATGGTTTTCAAGGGTGATGAGTCAGATGAACTAAACCAAATCACTGTGAACCGGGAAGATGTAGTAGGACAGATTGACAAATTAAAGAGTAGGAAATCACCTGGACCGGGTGGTCTGTATCCTAGGGTACTAAAGGAACTAAAAAATGAAATTTCTGATCTATTAGTTAAAATTTGTAACCTATCATTAAAATCAGCTATTGTACCTGAAGGCTGGAGGGTGGCCAATGTAACTCCAATATTTAAAAAGGGCTCCAGGGGTGATCCGGGTAACTATATACCAATGAGCCTGACTTCAGTGCCGGGAAAAATAGTGGAAACTATTCTAAAGATCAAAATCATATAGAAAGACATGGTTCAATGGAACACAGTCAACATGGATTTACCCAAGGGAAGTCTTGCATAACAAATCTGCTTCATTTTTTTGAAGGGGTTAAAAAAGTGGATAAAGGTGAACTGGTAGATGTAGTGTATTTGGATTTTCAGAAGGCGTTTGTCAAAGTCCCTCATGAGAGGCTTCTAAGAAAATGAAAAAGTCATGGGATAGGAAACGATGTCCTTTCATGGATTACAAACTGGTTAAAAGACAGGAAACAGAGAGTAGGATTAAATGCTCAATCTTCTCAATGGAAAAGGGTAAACAGTGGAGTGCCTCAGGGATCTGTACTTGGACTGGTGCTTTTTCAATATATATATATATGATCTGGAAAGGAATACAACGAGTGAGGTTATCAAATTTGCGAACAATATAAAGCTTTCAGAGTAGTTAAATAACAAAAGGATTGTGATACATTACAGGAGGACCTGGCAAGACTGGAAGATTGGGCATGAAATTTAATGTGGACCAGTGCAAGTTGTTGCTCATAGGGAAAAATAACCCTTGCTGTAGTTACACGATGTTAGGTTCCATATTATGAACTACCACCCAGGAAAAAGATCTAGGCATCATAGTGGATAATACTTTGAAATCATCGGCTCAGTGTGCTGCAGAAGCCAAAAAAGCAAACAGAATGTTAGGAATTATTAGGAAGGGAATGGTTAATAAAACAGAAAATGTCATAATGCCTCTGTATTGCTCTACGGTGAGACCACACATTGAATACTGTGTACAGTTCTGGTCGCCACATCTCAAAAAGGATATAGTTGCGATTGAGAAGGTACAGAGAAGGGCAACCAAAATGATAAAGGGGATGGAACAGCTCCCCTATGAGGAAAGGCTGAAGAGGTTAGGGCTGTTCAGCTTGGAGAAAAGACGGCTGAGGGGGGATATGATAGAGGTCTTTAAGATCATGAGAGGTCTTGAATGAGTAGATGTGAATTGGTTATTTACACTTTTAGATAATAGAAGGACTAGGGGGCATTCCATGAAGTTAGCAAGTAGCACATTTAAGACTAATCAGAGAAAATTATTTTTCACTCAGTGCACAATTAAGCTCTGGAATTTGTTGCCAGAGGATGTGGTTAGTGTAGTTAGTGTAGCTGGGTTCAAAAATGTTTGGATAAGTTCTTGGAGAAGTCTATTAAGTGCTATTAATCAAGTTTACTTAGGGAATAGCCACTGCTATTAATTGCATCAGTAGCATGGGATCTTCTTGGTGTTTGGGTAATTGCCAGGTTCTTGTGGCCTGGTTTGGCCTCTGTTGGAAACAGTATGCTGGGCTTGATGGACCCTTGGTCTGACCCAGCATGGCAATTTCTTATGTTCTTATGATGGAGCAAAGTCAACATGGATTTAGCCAAAGAGAGTCTTGCCTCACCAATCTGTAAACCATATTTTTAAAGGTATGAATAAGCATGTGGATAAAGGTGAGTCAATTGATATAGGGGTACATTTTAAAAGACAGCGCGCGCGCATACATTTGTTCGCACATCAGGTGCAAACAAAAGTACGCTGGATTTTATAAGATACACTCGTAGCCACGCGTATCTTATAAAATTTGGGGTCGGCCCGCACAAGGGGGTGCACATTTTTGCGCGCGCCGAGCCCAGCATGCACTGCCCGTTCCCTCCGAGGCTGCTCCGAAATCAGAGCGTCATCAGAGGGAACTTTCCTTCCACGCCCCCCGCACCTTCCCCTCCCTTCCCCTACCTAACCCACCCCCTCCCCCCCGGCCCTATCTAGACCCCCCTACCTTTATCCGAAAAGTTACTACTGCCTCTGGGCAGTAGTAACTTATGCGCGCCGGCGAGGCAGGCCCCGACACAGGCCACTGTGTCGGGGCACTCGGCCACGCCCCCGGACTGCCCACACGTGCCTGAACATGCCCCCGATCTGACACCACGCCCCCTGGCCATGCCCCCGACCGCCCCTTTTTGCAAGCCCCGGGTCTTATTCGCATGCAGGGGCTTGTGTGCGCTGCCGAGCCTATGCAAAATAGGCTCGGCACACGCAGGGAGTTTTTTAAAGGGTTACGCACGTACCTTATGCGCATAACCCTTTTAAAATCTGACCCATAGGGAACAATAACACAAATTATAATTACACAGTGCAAGGTTCTATAATCCACATTGAGAGTCATCATCAAGGAAAAGGATCTAGGCATCATTGTGGATAATACATTGAATTCCTTTTCTCAGCATGCAGCAGTGATGAAGAAAGTAAATGAATTCTAGGAATTATTACTTCATAGTGTGACCACATCTTGAGTATTGTGTGCAATTCTTGTCACCACATCGCAAAAGCAATATAGCAGAATTAGAAAAGATACAGAGAAGAGCAAACAAAATGAAATGGTCACACATCTCAAAAGGAATATTGCAGAATTAGAAAAGATACAAAGGAGAGCAAAGAAAATGAACGTGGATGGAACAATTCCCCTATGAGGAAAGGCTGAGGAGGTTAGCGCTCTTCAGCTGGGAGAGGAGATGGCTAAGGGAATAAAATAATGAGTGGAGCGGAACCGAGGAAGTTGGTTGGACCGTTAGATGATCAAGAGATTAAAGGGGCCTTAAGGAAGATAAGGCCATTGCAGAAAGACTAAATATATTTTTGCTTTGATATTTACTAAGGAGAATGCTGGGGAAATACCCATTCCAGAGACTGTTTTCAAGGATGAAGTTTCAGATGAACTGACCCTAATCACACTAAACATGAAAAATGCAACAGGCCAGATTGAAAAGTAGCAAATCACCAGGACCAGATGGTGTACCTCCCAAAGGTCTTAAAGAACTCAAAAATGAAATTTCAGATCTATGACATGTAATTTCTAACCTATCATTAAAATCACACTGGAAGTTGGCTCCAGAGGTGATCTGGGAAATTATAGACCAGTGAGCCTGACTTCAGTGCCACAAACAATTGTGGAAACTGTTATAAAGAATAAAATCACAGAACATATAGATAGACACGATCTAGTGGGACAGAGCCAGCATGGATTTACCCAAGAAAAGACTTACCTCACAAATCTGCTATATTTCTTTTGAAGGATTGAATAAGCATGTGGATAAAGGTGAACTGGTAGATGTGGTGTATTTGGATTTTCAGAAGGTGTACGGGCAGTTTGAAAGGCGCCAAGCCAGCAGGTGCTTGTGATGGGGAGGGCTACCCACCAGTGCTGATCACCTTGTAACAGCTAACATCCAAGGTAAAAAGACAAAAAAAAATTGAAAAAACTGCCTTTGAAACTGAGAAGAGATTTCTGTGGGGAAAGCCATGATTCTGAGACCCGCTCCCTCCCCTGACATCATCGCAAACGGATCCGGGCAGTTTGAAAGGCGCCAAGCCAGCAGGCGCCGCGCGCCGAAGGGGTGCGACAAAGGGGCACTCTCCTTTGTGCACCCCTTTGTGTTATTTGTTTAATATGCTCCTTGTTATACCTTTTGCTTAATTGTTAAGAACTTTGATTTTGATGATTTTATTTTTGTAATCTCTTAGCCTCAGGTACAAAAATTTTAGATTGTAAGCCCTTTTAGGGGATAGTGAATTACCTATTGTACCTTATTGTAAACCGATGTGATATCTCTTTTTGAAATGAACATCGGTATATAAAAATCGTAAATAAATAAATAAATAAATAAATAAAAGTCCCTCATGAGAGACTAAAAAGTAATGGGATAGGAGGAGATGCCCTTTTGTGGATTACAAATTAGTTAAAAGACAGGAAACAGAGAGTAGGAATAAATGGTCTATTTTCATAGTGAAAATAGACCATTTATTGGTAAAGATCTCTGAGTGCCTCAGAGATCTTTACCAATGTTTTTTAATATATCTATAAATGATCTGGAAAGGGGTATGGTGAGTTAGGTGATCAAATTTGCATATGATACAAACTTATTAAGAGTAGTTAAATCACAAGCAGATTATAATAAATTATAGAAGGCCCTTGTGAGACAGGAAGACTGGGCATCCAAATGGCAAATTATATTTAATGTGGACAAGTGCAAGGTGATGCATATAGGGAAAAATAAGCCTTGCCATAGTTAAACAGTGTTAGGTTCCATATTAGGAGCTACCACCCAGCAAAGAGAACTAGGCTTCATAGTGGATAATACATTGAGATCGTCAGCTCAGTGTGCTGTGGTGGTCAAAAAAGCAAATAGAATATTAGAAATTATTAAGAAGAGAATGGAGAATAAAACGGTGGATGTTATAATGCCTTTGTATCGCTCCATGGTGAGCCTGCACTTTGAATATTGTATGCAATTCTATTTGCCACATCTCAAAAAAGATATAGTTGCACCAGAGAAAGTACAGAAAAGGGTGACCAAAGTGATAAAAGGGATGGAACAGCTCCCCTATGAGGAAAGGCTAAAGAGGTTAGGGCTGTTGAGCTTGGAAAAGAGACGGCTGAGGGAGGATATGATAGAGGTCTATAGAATCATGAAAGGACTTAAAACAGGTAAATGTGAATCGGTTATTTACTCTTTCAGATAATGGAAAGACTGGGTTTAAAAAAGGTTTGGATAAATTCCTGGAGAAGAAGTCTATATACTGCTATTAATCAATAAGGAATAGCCACTGCTTATTACCAGTATTAGTACCTTGGGATCTATTTAATGTTTGGATATGTGCCAGGTACTTGTGACTTGGATTGGCCACCACTGGAAACAGGGATACTGGGCTTGATGGACTCTTGGGCTGACCCAGTATGGCATATCTTATATTCTTGTGTAACAACTAAATGTGAATTGGTTATTTATTCTTCCAAAAATATAAAAACTAGGGGATACGCAATGAAGTTGCTAGGTGATATATTTAAGACAAATTGAAGAAAATATAATTTGTTGCTGGAGGATGAGGTAAAAGATATTTGTGTAGCTGGGTTTAAAAAAGGTTTGGAAAAGTTACTGGAAGAAAAATCCATAAACCATTATTAAGCTGGACTTGGGGATAGCCATTGCTTATCTGCAGAATAGGCAGCATGGAATCTATCGACATTTTGGGATAGGTTCTTGTGACCCGGCTTGGACACTGTTAGAAACAGGATAGGGGGCTTCATGGAGTTTTGAAATGACCCAATAAGGCAAATCTTATGTTCTTATTTTCTTTTGAATATGGACTTCAAAAGTTATTAGGGGGAATATATATAAACATACTCACAGAGACAGAAATCTTTTGGAGGAGCTGAATTACAAGCAGAGATAATTTTTCTGGCTTGAATTCAACTGCTGAGACTTTATTTTGAAAGGGGATTTTTTTTCCCTTCATTGCTTTTGATTTATTTCTTTTTGAAAAGGGATATTTTGCGTTGCTTTTATTGTTTGTTGATATTATTTATTTATATTCCACTTTTTTGACACTGCAAAGCGGATTACATCCAGGTACTGGAGATATTTCCCTGTCTCTAGTGGGCTCACAATCTAATGAATTTTAAAAGCCCAGCACATGCATTAATTTGGGCTTGCATGGGCCAATCGGATTTTAAAAGCCACTGAGATACGCGCATATCTCCCACAGAGCAAACATCTCTAAAGATTTCAAAAAGAGGTGGAGCAGGAGCATAGTCTGGGTGGGACATAGGCATTCCAGGGTGTGAACTGAGATGTAGGTGTAAATACTCAAGCGCCCCAGTGCACATTGAGGTCCCCTGCTGAGAAACTTTACTTCTACTATGGATGACATGTAAGATAAAAATTAAAGAAAACTAGGCAGATCTGCGAGGTTTAAGAGTCAGGTCTAACTGGAGGTGTTGAAGGCTATTAAAATTGTGGGGGGTTTGGAGGACCTCTCTCTTAACTTGGCAAACTGGCGACAAACTAGTAAAACTGGGAATGGCATCAGCGCATGCACCTTTTAAAACCCCCCTATTTACGTGGTGGAAGCAGGATTTGCATGCACATGTTATAAAATGACATGCCCCTGGGCACGGACTGATGCATGCATGCAATTGTGCGCACATTTGAAAGTTACTGTCATTCATCAAAATCCATTAGAGCATTAGGACCCTAACGCCTGTGATAATGCCCTAATGCATGTGTTATTTTTCGCATCTTGCGATTTGCATACAAATTTCTAAAATTTAGTCAAAAGGGAGGAGTTTGGGTGGGGTTTATGAAAATGAGGTGTGTTTAACATTGCATACAATAGCATAATGCATGTTATTGCCAGTGTTAAGCTCTGTGAAACAGGATTCATGAATCCTGGGAGGGAGGGAGAGAGAGAAAACCTCGGAGGGGGTGCACGCATATTTGTCATCTATCTATACCACTATAGGAGGGTCATCTAGTAACTCGAGGTGAGGGTTTTAGTGGTGGTCTAGGGTTTGGGGGGCAGTTTTACATGCACAGTCAGACTTACAAACAGCACAGTACACATCAGTGAAGATTTGATGTGATTTGGAATGAGGAAACATACACAAAAATGAGATTTCTACAATGTTGTCTCACCCTAGTTTAATATATCTCTCTCTCTCTCTCTCTCTTTCCCTCTCTCTCTCCTCTGCTTGCAAAGTGGAAATATCAAGGGTCTGATAAATTTGACACATGTTGCAGTAAATACCTATACTAAAAAATTAAAAAATTAACCTAACCACACCCCTTTTTTTTTTATTGTGGGCGCTATTCATGCAAAAATTATAGCCTAAGTTTGTACCTGGGATAATGAAGCAACATGCCCAGGATCACAAGGACTGCCAGTGGGATTTCAACACTGGTTTCCCTGGTTTGCAGCCCACTGCTTTAACCATTAAGCTACTCCTCCACAGTGTTAAAGTTTATAAAGTTAGCATAGAAGGGAAAAGGTTGCATTGAAGTATTTTTTTTCCATCTTTTTATTTAGTAATTCAAAGGGAAAGTGTTGTTTGAAGGCTTTTGAGCTGAAAGGAGCTCATAATCTGTAATTGTATCTGTATATAAGTCAACCAAGCAAAGAAAGAACTGCCATTCTTGAAGGAGTTGAACTACAAACAAAGGTAATTTTTCTGGTTTGAATTCAATTGCTGAGACTTTATTTTGAAGGGATATATTTTTTATTTATTGTTTTTGTTTTATTTTTTTTTTTTTAAAGGGAATTTTTTTGTATTGCTTTTTTTCTGTCGAGTATTATTACTGCTAAGATTTAGAAGGTTAGACTAAAAGGGAAAGGTTTGGATGCTTCTGGTAATGACATTACTCTGACAGGTGGCCCTGAGTCTATCTCCCTAGGAATCAGTGGCCTTTTTTAAAAATTATCATATAGCTGCAACAGTTCCACAAAAATAAAGCCAGTTTCTGGTACAGGATTACATGGACAATTTTGTCATCAAAAAAGAGGTGAGATGGCTGGGTTTGAAGTGATTGGGAGTGGATAAAGTTGAGTGCACTGAAGATAAGATGGCGTAGAGTCAAGTGCTGCCAGTGAGGGTCTCTCTGAAACCACGCTGAGAGAGCTTACACATGCTGTCACTGCTGCGGTTATGGACCAATTTCAGAAATTACAGTCATCGCAGGATGCATTGAGAGAAAAGGTAGAAACATTTAATTATATTCTAATGGGAATATCTTTAAAATCTCGCAGCATGATGATTGCATTGAATCACTGGACACCGCAAGCATTAGAAAACAAGCTTGATGAACATGAAAACGAAAGCCAGCAAAATAATCTCCATTTTTTGGGCATCCCCAAAGCAATCCAGGGGAAAGAGTTTCTTAAATTATGTGAGCCAGTGCTTCCAGGCTTGCTCAACGTTAATATCAATGACAGGTCAATTTTGGCAGCACAGGTGCATCAACTTGGAGCCAGGGGTCCCAACATGTCTAGGACATGACAATTTATTGTGAAATTTCTCAACTACATGGATAAAATGAAATTACTAAATGCCTATCTGAAGCTTCCTGAGCTGCAGTATGAGAACAACAAGATCTTAATATTTCCTGATTTTTGTGCCAAAGTGCTTGCGTTCTGAAAGGAATTCACCCCGCATTGTACGCAGCTGTTCCACAAAGGAATTCAATTCTCAATGCAATTTCCCGCTCACGTCAAAGTTTCCATCAGGGAGAAACCAAAGTGTTCATCAATAGTCAAGAGGCTCGGAAGTTTGTGGAACAATTTTAAAGGTTTTCCTTGTTATAAGATTTCTCAGCTGTTTTCTGGTATAAATGTGGTTGCAGTGACCATTTCTTTGATAATTAAGCAGTTGCGAAGACCTGTTGTTCTGTAATATGCCAAGGTAATATATGCGCGTAACCCTTTAAACCCTCCCCCTGCGCGCGCCGAGCCTATTTTGCATAGGCTCAGCGGCACGTGCAAGCCCTGGGACACTCGTATGTCCCAGGGCTTTGAAAAAGGGGCGGGAAGGGGGCAGGGTCATGGGCAGGGCACTGGTCCGGTGGCGGTCCGGGGGCGGGACCGAGGCCTCTGCCACAGCGGCTGTGCCAGGGGATGGCGCGCCGGCAGCCGGCCGACACGCGCAAGTTACGCCGGCCAGATGCAGGCTTAACTCCTTGAAATAAGGTAGGGGGATTTAGGTAGGGCTAGGGGGTGGGTTAGATAGGGGAAGGGTGGGGAAGGTGGGGGGAAGGTGGGGGGGAGCGGAAGAAAAGTTCCCTCCGAGGTCGCTTTGATTTCGGAGCGGCCTCTGAGGGAATGGGGAAAGCCATCGGGGCTCTCCTAGGGCTCGGCGCACAAGGTGCACAAGGTGCACAAGTGTGCACCCCCTTGCACGCGCCGACCCTGGATTTTATAACATGCGCGCGGCAGCGTTCATGTTATAAAATCCAGCACTCATTTAAAAATCTGCCCCAGTGCATTTAAGTGGAAGAGTAGGATGATTCATCTGCACTGATTTGATACAGCATTAAAACTCTTTGCAGGGAGCTTGAAATTTTTAAGATTTTCCTTCACATTAGCAAAAAATGCCATCTTATCCTGCTGGATCACAGAGAAATTGCCAACACTACAAATATGGAATGGAGAGACACAGACATTTACTGTAATGGAAGCATTTAAACAGAGAGATCTTCAAGGTCATAAAGCTATATTGAAACAAAAGGGATATTTCCTACTTTGGCAATGTTTAAAGCATTTACTGTAATTGGAACGCTAGATTTTATCATATGTGGGTCTATTGTGTATGAATGGTGTGCATGATGTGAATGGAGGTGAAATGTAGTGAGATTATGCATGGGAAGCACATTGTTTTTCTAGGTATAGACAAAAACATGTGAGTTCCAAATTTCTTTCAATGTAACTGAATTTAAGGTTACTCTGTTGCATAATACTACAATATAGAGTTTGTGGATAGGCATTGTTTGGCATTTGTTCACTCACTGTAATAAAAATATTTGCAAAAAATTAAAAGCATGACTTGGAACTAAAAAAAAAAATGGGAAAGATTGTCTCCCTCCCTACCCCACCTCCCACCCACTCCTATGATCCATTAGACTAACCCACTTATTAGGGGGTTGGACTACACAGAATAATTTGACACTGGTTGGCACAGAAACACAAGGAAGTAATTTAGGTAGTCATTTTTTAAATCAGAAAAGTAAAATTCAGTGGGAACTTAATTAGTAATACGGCCAGGTAATTAATTTCAGTTGGTTTGATCTATGGTAGATGTGGTAACAGGATTCCTCCCACGCCTTTACATATGAAGTTTTTAAAAAGGGTGTCATACACAGTATAGTATAGATTATAGATAACCATCTGGTAGCTCTATCAGCATTCTTGCACAGTGTTTCAAAATCAGAAGTGCCATGTTGTAAGTGATGTCCTATCATGGACTTCGATGCAAAGGGAAGTAGTTGGAAATATGGGAATATAGCATTATCTGGCAAGTTAAATCGCAATTGTACGTCTTGAAAAGGGCAGATTCCCGTGGGACCCCAAATATGCTCCCAGCTGAAAGGCTGGGTTGTTAAATCCCGGCTCAAAGGAATGGTTGTAATACAAATGAGTGCTACAATGGTACTCCCTTGACCCTACCAAAAGATTCCCCTGTTTAAGCCATAAATCAAGCGGGATGAGCATAGTGGGTGACAGGGAGGATTGAGGGGAGGCCATCCACGTCCTTTTAGGCTGCCAAACTAGACTGCTTATGGGGACCGTACCCATCATCTCCTGACTGAACTGTACCCATGGCTTCGGGGACTGATGGCGATGCCAGCCTCCTAGTGTTCATTAACTGCACTACCAGAAAGTACCATTCTAGCAGGCCAATTCAGTAAAGTTCGCGGGAGAGCGGACGAATGCCCGCTCTCCCGGCGCGTGCACAGGCCATTCGCCTGTGCGCGCGATTCAGTATTTAAATTAGGTGGTGCAGTAGAAACGGGCAAAAGGAGGCGCTAGGGACACTAGTGCGTCCCTAGCGCCTCCTTTTAGCCCGGAGCAGCGGCTGTAAGCGAGTTTGACAGCCAATGCTCAATTTTGCCGGCGTCGGTTCTCGAGCCCGCTGACAGCCACGGGCTCAGAAACCGGACGCCGGCAAAATTGAGCGTCCGGTTTTTGACCCGACAGCCGCCGGCCCATTTTAAATTTTTTTTTCTTTTTTTACTTTTTTTACCCTTCGGGACCTCCAACTTAATATCGCCATGATATTAAGTCAGAAGGTGCACAGAAAAGCAGTTTTTACTGCTTTTCTGTGCACTTTCCCGGTGCCGGCAGAAACTAGCGCCTACCTTTGGGTAGGTGCTAATTTCTTAAAGTAAAATGTGCGGCTTGGCTGCACATTTTACTTTCTGTATCGCGCGGGAATACCTAATAGGGGTGTGCATTCGTATTGACCGCATATGTAAAACGCTACGCATATTTTTTTTTTTACTTAAAAAAGTGATGAGACATAAACGATCGGATTTCCTACATATCCAACATAGCTATGTTGGATATGTTGGAAATCGCGATTGTTGATCCAAAATTAAAAGTTAAACCCCTCACCTTCCTTAATCCCCCCCCCCAAAGACTTACCAGAACTCCCTGGTGAACTAGCGAGGAGTGAGGACGCCATTTCTGCAATCCTCCTGACCCCCCCAAGCTGGCCAAAAGTTCCTTTTGGGCCGAACGAGGATCCCGGAAGCGACCCCGCGGGGAATCACGTGACGCCGCGTCACTCCGACGTGACGCCGACGTCACGTGCTCCTTGCAAAGTTGGTCAGAAATGGCGTCCTGACCCCGCTGGACTACCAGGGAGTTGTGGTAAGTCTTAGGGGGGGGGGGATTAAGGAGGGTGAGGGGTTTAAATTTTTATTTGCACATATGGACATATACTCAACTCATTGAATTCTGTTTATGTCCATATTGACCGCAAATGGGACCCCCTTTGGACATATGGACATATGGACATAAACTTTTGCTCTGCACATCCCTAATACCTAATAGGGCCATCAACACGCATTTGCATGTTGAGGGCGCTATTAGGTGCCGCGGGTTGGACGCGCATTTTCCGCCCCTTACTGAATAAGGGGTAAGGGAAAACGCACGCCCAAGAGCAGGTTAACAGTGTGCTCCGTCAGAGTGCACTGTACTGATTGGCCTGCAAATGAGGTACATTTAGTCCCCCTTGTTTTCATAGTTTGTATAGCGTTCCCTGGCGACCCTAGGCCGTTTACCAGCCCATAAATACTTCATTTTCTTTCTCTGTCAAGTAATTAGTTGTTGTTTCAGAACCATCACCGGAAGAGTTTGGAATAGGTATAATAACTTTGGCAGGACAGTCATCTTGACAGCTGCTATACGGCCATACCAAGATATCTGGTACCGATTCCATTTCTCTAGGTCCTTGCAAATTTTAGACCATAATGGCATATAATTTAAGCTGAACAGATCCAGGGTGGCATTAATATGTACACCCAAGTATTTTATGTTGTATTTTGCCCATTTAAACAGGAAACTGGCCCTTAATGCTTTCTCCTCTCTAGGTGTTACGTTTATATTCAGGATCTTTGATTTCTCCCAATTTCTCCTGAATCCTGACATCTTACCAAATTGTTCCATTTCATGGGCTAATGCGGGAAGTGATGTTTTAGGCTCTGTGAGTGTGCACCCTAATGGATTAAATCTGGCGATTGAATGGTACACACTAACTTAAGGTGCATTACGTCATCAAGCAGTCATGGCAGGGACTCTGTATATATTCGGTCCCATTTCCGGCGCCCACACAGGAAATGACACTGACTCACCATCATTGAAACCTGGATTACCTGAATCCTAAAGGACTACAAATACAGTAAGCACTTAGCCACTGGTTGTTTAAGACTGAAGTATGGCTCAACTGATATAGATTGTTATGAATGTTTTTATCCTGCTATCGAGATCACATCTATTTTATTCTTAAGACGCTGAACATTAGCCCTTGACAAAGAACTTGGAGAGTTCGAAACATGGAACCATGTCGGGCATTGTGATGGCTTCAGCGACTGCACTAAGCTAAGTTCACGAATTACACTAAGCAAAAGAAAAAATTCAAAAAAATTCATATTTGATATATGATATTGACCGATGATTAAGCATAAGGCATATCATCTAGCAAACTTGCGTTCCAGATGAAGCCTATTATGACAGGTCAAAATTAACCTAAGCGTATTATAGTACTGGTGAATTCCTTGATATATGACAGAGTGATATTCTCACCGAGTACTTACACAGATACTTATAATATTGGAGTTCATGTGAGTTAAAGTTGATTAGTGTTATAAGTATGTCATCTGCAAAGAGAGAAAGCTTAGATGAGAATTTTTCCGCTGTAACTCCCTGAATGTCGATGTTGGCCCTTATTTTTATTGCAAATGGCTCCAGGAAAAGTGCAAACAGAAGAGGAGATAGAGCTTATCCCTGTTGTGTGCCCTGACCTATTGTGAAGCTGGTGGAATAGCTTCCATTTACCTTTATGCAAGCCAGCGGGGAGTTATATAGCTGCTTAAGCCATTGAAGGAAATGGGATCCAAAATTCATTTTCTCAAGTGTTTTAGACAAATAGGGCCAGTGGACCAAATCGAAGGCTTTCTCAGGTTTTTATGGACATTATCCGCTGCCATACAACCCGGGATAAATCCTGCTTGATCAGGATGAACTATCTGTGCTATAAAACCATTCAACCTAGTTGCAAGTATTTTTGCTAACAATTTTAAATCTATGTTGAGCAATGATATCGGGCGATAGGACCCGCACACAGATAGGTCTCTCCCCAGTTTGGCCAGCACCATTATGCCTGCAGTATTTGCAAATGGTTGTAAAGAGCCACCCGCACGGAGGAAGTTAAAAAATTTGCCTAATATGGGGGTGAGCTGTGGGGCAAAACTTTGATAGATCCTAGCGGTGTAACTGTCTATTCCCCAGGGATTTTCCAAGCTTAAGAGATTTTATTGCCACTTCAATTTCACCATCAGAGATATTTCTGTATCAAGAAAGATTTGTTGTGCTGTAGATAGTACAGGCCTAAGTATCTATCTATCTCCTCACTGTTAATGTTCATGTCCGCACTGTAAAGATTCGAGTAAAACTGTAGGAATTGTTCACGGATGGATTTATTGTCAGCCAATACGATACCATCTTGAGTTTCAATTTTTACCACTGTAGTTTGGGGCTGCTTTTTCTTTAAAGCGTTCGCCAAGAGTTTTCCAGCTTTATTGCCTCCTTCTAAAAATGTATGTTGGGCTAATTCAAGTTGATGTGCTATCATTGCCATATTTAGTTTTGCTATCTGATTATGCACATCAAGCAGTTCTTGGTATGTTTTGGGAGAACAAGAAGTTTTGTGCAATTCTTCCAGCTTTTTTATTAGGGCTAGGAAGAATTGAGTGCTCCTTTTCCTGCAATTTCTTTAAGCTATCAATTTCCCTCGGATAACTGCCTTGAGGCAGTCCCAGAGTACACTAGGTTTAACGTCCCCGGTGTCATTCAGGCTCAAGTATTCCCTGATCTCCAATCCTATGTGATCGGTAAAGGTTTTGTCCTCCAACAATGAGTCATTAAGCCTCCAGAACCGATGGCCTCTATCATAGTTCTGCAGGGTAAAATAAACCATACGGGGGCATGGTAAGACCATAATAGTGGCTCTATATCTGTCACATAATTTAACAGTCCTTTGCTAATCATAAACATATCGATACGTGAGTAGCTGTTATGGGGATTTGAGAAGAATGTATAATTTTGCGACTTAGGGTGCCTGGAACTCCATACATCCATGACCGCTTCTTGCACTATTAGCCTCTTAAGAGCCTCCCTCATTGTTCTCTGGTCTGAACTGCACCCTGAGGAGTTATCCAATTGGGGGTTAACCATTAAGTTAAAGTCACCCCCCATAACTAGGTTCCCTTCTATTATGGTCTGTAATAGTAAGTGCAAGGTCTTGTAGAAGGTTTTCTTATGAGAGGTGGGGCCATATACATTATGGGGCAGATTTTCAGAGCCCTGCTCGCGTAAATCCGCCCAAAACCGGGCGGATTTACGCGAGCAGGGCCCTGCGCGCCGGTGAGCCTATTTTACATAGGCTCACCGGCGCACGCAGAACCCCGGGACTCGCGTAAGTCCCGGGGTTTTCGGAGTGGGCGTGTCGGGGGCGGGGCCGGAGCGCGCGGCGTTGCGGGGGCGTGTCAGCAGCGTTTTGGGGGCGGGAACAGGGCGTGGCTACGGTCTGGGGGCGTGGCCGCGCCCTCCGTACCCGCCCCCAGGTCGCGGCCCGGCGCGCAGGAGTCCCGCTCGCGCGCGGGGATTTACGCCTCCCTCCGGGAGGCGTAAATCCCCCGACAAAGGTAGGATGGGGGTTTAGACAGGGCCGGGCGGGTGGGTTAGGTAGGGGAAGGGAGGGGAAGGTGAGGGGAGGGCAAAGGAAAGTTCCCTTCTAGGCCGCTCCGATTTCGGAGCGGCCTAGGAGGGAACGGGGGTAGGCTGCGCGGCTCGGCGCGCGCAGGCTATACGAAATCGATAGCCTTGCGCGCGCCGATCCAGGATTTTAGCCGATACGCGCGACTACGCGCGTATCTACTAAAATCCAGCGTACTTTTGTTTGTGCCTGGAGCGCAAACAAAAGTAGGCTATTCGCGCTCATCTGAAAATCTACCCCTAAGAAAAGTAAAAGTTTATCCACCAAATTTCAGAATGAGAACCAAATAATGACCACCAGGGTCTGTGTATACATTTGGGGGGGGGGTTCGGGAGGGTGGGGGATTTATTTTAAAGGGTCGGGGTGGGTTTTAGGGATGTTTTAGTGTGCCAGTTTTCGATTTACACGATTTTCACGATATTTAAAAAACCCAAACGGTGACGATCCGATTCCCTCCCCCTCCCAGCCGAAATCGATTGTTAAGATGATCGATCACACGATTCACATCTCTACCCTGTTCTCTTGTGTTTCCATAAGGATCCTGAACTATATTTGTCTGTGATAGCTAAACCCCTAGTATCTCTGGGACTGCACAGAAAGGCAGCTGAAGCCAAATACTGCCCCCATTAGACTTGAAGACTGGTGATGGTAGAGTAGATGGTAGAGTAGAGAGGTTTCTTTCCCTTTCATTTGATTAAATCATGTCAGTGAGTACCTGGGGAGAGTCAAACAAAACCCATGAAAGGTTTTCAAGTGGAAGCAACATCACATGGCCAGCACATGGCTAGGAACAGCCTTAACAGACTTTCTGCTACCAGAGGAACGCATGAACGCACCTATTTACACCATATATAATTATTATACCCTGGCAAGGTAAAGAGCTCTTGAGTCATTTGGAAAAGCCTCCAAAGTTAAAATACCAGTGGCTAGATTATAGATATACTTAGGTGGCATAATATTTTTCATTCAGGAAATTCTGTGACATACAAATATGTGAAAGATTTTCTGAAATAAATGTTTTATATGGGGAACTGTAAGAAACACCAAATGCTGGAGCTAAACTCAGACATTGATTCTGATCCTGAAACTTGTGATGAAAACTTAAAAGTGAATTTTAAAAGGAGTGTATGTGCACTCAGAAATGCATGAATGTGGGCATGTGCAGCAAAGCTTAAGTATTTTGTATTGTTCACGCACATGCACGCAAACAATGTAAAATACACGTATGTTTTGGCCGCCAAGTACACACATATATCCATGTAATTCTACACGTGCATGTTGTTCTACATGCATGCGTTGTTGCTTGTGTGCGCAAATGCAAGGGTGCGACTTCCTGTTCCTGGCTGCGATTTTAGAAAATGCCAGCAAGAGCAAGGCAACCTAATTTTACCACCAAGGCTGTCACTCATCTGGCATCCTTGGTGGTTGCTTGGTGGCGTCTGTTCCTTCTGCCGGGCCGGAGAAGGAATCTGTGATGGATGAGAACGGCATGGAAGGAGATGCAGCTTAGGTTTAACCATGGGCCTCTTATCATTGGGAGTTAAGTTGAATGTGGTTATTGGGATTATCTAAGCTAGTGCATAATGGGGGCATTGGAGATGTCAAGGTATGCTTATGCCTGGTGGGGTGCAAGTGGCAACCATATAGTGTTATATTAAATGGGTATATATGGAGACTGTATGGATAAACCTGACATTATTAGCATGGATGTAAATTGCTTTACTAGGTCATACTAATTAGCAGAAATATAGTAGGTCAGATTTACTTGGAATGATTGAATCCTTAGAGGCACAAATATTAGGGATGTGAATCGTTTTCCATATCGTCTTAACGATAGAAATCGTGTGGCAGGGCAAGAAAATCGTCTTAGGCACGATTTTTTAGTTAAAAAATCGTTAAAAATCGTTTTTTCCGATTAGTGCGCACTAACTGGGAGTTAGTGCGCACTAACTGAAAATGATACAATTTGACACTTTTCAGGTCAGGTAAGGTCAGTTTAGGAATGAATATGTATTCCTATTGGCTGCCCTCTTATTTATTCATGTTACCAAGTTTCCTACTGACAGTATATGGGGGATGGGAAATGGAAACAGTTGGTAGCTTGACAAAACAAGTAATGTGATCAGTCAATGTGACTAGAACTTGTGCCCTAACCCTGATACCAGGGGTATTGTGATCTTCCTGCACACAGTGCCCTATCCCTATTAATACCAGGAGTGTTGTGATCTTCCTGCACACAGTGCCCTATCCCTAATACCAGGGGTGTTGTGATCTTCCTGCACACAGTGCCCTATTCCTGATACCGGGGGTGTTGTGATCTTCTTGCACACATCCCGGTATCAGGGATAGGGCACTGCATGCAGGAAGATCACAACACTCCTGGTATTAATAGGGATAGGGCACTGCATGCAGGAAGATCACAACACTCCTGGTATTAATAGGGATAGGGCACTGCATGCAGGAAGATCACAACACCCCTGGTATCAGGGATAGGGCACTGTGTGCAGGAAGATCACAATACCCCGGAGGAGTGAGGGTCAGGCAGCTCCCCCCTGTCTGTGAAGCCAGCCTCTCACTAGTAATGCAGGGAGGGAGCTGTCTCAGACTTCACCATCCTCCCCCCCCCCCCCCTCACCCACACACCATTCACTAGCTGGGACATGGGGGAAGTCAGGAGTGAGGGTCAGGCAGCTCCCCCCTGTCTGTGAAGCCAGCCTCTCACTAGTAATGCAGGGAGGGAGCTGTCTCAGACTTCACCATCCTCCCCCCCCCCCCCCCTCACCCACACACCATTCACTAGCTGGGACATGGGGGAAGTCAGGAGTGAGGGTCAGGCAGCTCCCCCCTGTCTGTGAAGCCAGCCTCTCACTAGTAATGCAGGGAGGGAGCTGTCTCAGACTTCACCATCCTCCCCCCCCCCCCCTCACCCACACACCATTCACTAGCTGGGACATGGGGGAAGTCAGGAGTGAGGGTCAGGCAGCTCCCCCCTGTCTGTGAAGCCAGCCTCTCACTAGTAATGCAGGGAGGGAGGTGTCTCAGACTTCACCATCCACCCCCCCCCTCACCCACACACCATTCACTAGCTGGGACATGGGGGAAGTCAGGAGTGAGGGTCAGGCAGCTCCCCCCTGTCTGTGAAGCCAGCCTCTCACTAGTAATGCAGGGAGGGAGCTGTCTCAGACTTCACCATCCTCCCCCCCCCTCACCCACACACCATTCACTAGCTGGGACATGGGGGAAGTCAGGAGTGAGGGTCAGGCAGCTCCCCCCTGTCTGTGAAGCCAGCCTCTCACTAGTAATGCAGGGAGGGAGCTGTCTCAGACTTCACCATCCTCCCCCCCCCCCCCCCACCCACACACCCTTCACTAGCTGGGACATGGGGGAAGTCAGGAGTGAGGGTCAGGCAGCTCCCCCCCTGTCTGTGAAGCCAGCCTCTCACTAGTAATGCAGGGAGGGAGCTGTCTCAGACTTCACCATCCTCCCCCCCCCCCTCACCCACACACCATTCACTAGATGGGACATGGGGGAAGTCAGGAGTGAGGGTCAGGCAGCTCCCCCCTGTCTGTGAAGCCAGCCTCTCACTAGTAATGCAGGGAGGGAGCTGTCTCAGACTGGTATCAGGGTTAGGGCACTGTGTGCAGGAAGATCACAACACTCCTGGTATTAATAGGGATAGGGCACTGTAAGAGATGACTGTAGTAGATTGAATAAAGATCTGATGTTTCTGCTCTCCTCACACCAAACAAAAACAACACACAAGCAGAGAAGCCCTTCTTACAAAGCTGAGCTAGTGAGTTAAGTAGGAGGAAAAGTAAACATACTGGTGCCAGTGTGGCTACTTAAAAAATACACTTACCAACAATCAATTACATATATTTGAACTGTGTACAGTTCCAGCCAGGACCACCTTTCTAAAATGCACAGTGATTGGCAAATTCAACATGCACTAGCATTTCAGGTGCCTGCTAACAAAAATAATAAACAAACAAGTTCTAGTCAGGTGAGTGCTGATCATTACATTACTTTTTTTGTCAAGCTTCCAACTGTTTCCATTTCACATCCCCCCAACCATATTGGTAACATCAATAGATAAGAGCACAGCCAGCCAATAGGAATGCATACATACATATTCATTCCTAAGTGACCTTTACTGACCTGGGAAGTGTGAACACTTTGTTTCATTTTCTGTTGGTGTTCGTTAGTTTCCAGTTCCATTTCCCATCCCCCCAACCATCACTTCAGTGGTAACCTTGGTAACATCAATAGATAAGAGGGCAGCCAGCCAATAGGAACACATATTCATTCCTAACTGACCTTCAGTGACCTGGAAAGTGTTTATTTGTATCATTTTCAGTTAGTGCGCACTAAATCGAGTTAGTGCGCACTAACGGGGAGTTAGTGCGCACTAACTCGAGTTAGTGCGCACTAACACGATTTAACGATTTTTAACGATAAATCGTTAGAATTTCTATTGTATCGTGTTCTATAACGATTTAAGACGATATAAACATTATCGGACGATAATTTTAATCATTGAAAAACGATTCACATCCCTAACAAATATATTAATGCTGTAAGGAAGAGATGGTACCAACTTACCTAGGGAATATAAAATGGTTTCATGCTAATATTTCATGCAATATCTTGCAAGCCAGTTCGCAGGGGATACCTAGGCAGTCAGGGTAGTCATGATTACAGTGCATGAGACAGTCTGACATGCCCAGCTGCCATTCTCTCCTACTCATTGGCATGCATGCTCCTAGAAGATATCTAGAAAATCAGCATGCCTAGGTGTACCCCAAAGACTGACTTGAGAAGCACGGAGCTATAGGAGAGCAAACCATTAAGAATACATTGAGAAGGCATAGTTGAGGACCAGTCACAGGGTTCTTGGTGCTCCACAATGATATTCCCAATAGTTGCACTGCACAGCTACATGACTAGTGAAATGGGGTATCATGGTCCTTCATGGAGGCTAAATGTTCATGAATATTGTAGGTATATGTGCCAGCACATCACATCTATGTGCATTAATGGATAGGCAAGAGCAACAATTGAAATCATCTAGTAGTAGTATTCATTGTCACATACCAATATGGAGGTCCCATTACCAGCTACAGGGCATACTCAATGTTGTCTTTCTTTTTCTTTCCTATAGATTGAGAACCTCAAGAAGAAGTCCTGGTGGCTGTGCCTCAGGAAGAGGCGTTGGCTTGATTGACTGCATACTGAGCAGAATGGGGCTAGTGATAAGTGATTATTCCACTCTACTAGCCAATGTCTATGTATAAATAACATGTATATCTATGTTTAACTGGACATCATTCTCACAATGCTTTTGTTTTAAGGTGCTGCTGAAGAGGCTGAAGAGAAGGAAGACATAGAGGAGGAAGCATTAGCCCCAGCCCCCGCACCTGTAGCAGCTGCTGCAGGTAGGGAGCAGGATGTTCCTCTCCTACACCCATCTTCACCAAGGAAAGAAGCAATGGCGATTGAGCCACCCCTCCTGAAGAGGCACACCCCAGGCCTGCAGCTGGCCCATACCCCATTCCCCTTACTGTAGAGCCTCCTCCCTATTTTGCACAGGTAGTTAAGGACACGGAGACCCAGACCTGTCAGCCTTTGCTGGCTGAGGTAGACATGCATATCCCTCTGCTTTCTCTGCTGCTCCCCAGCACAGCAGCCAAGAAGCTCATCACCGGGAACACATGCTCCCGATGATGAACTTCTGACAAGGTGTGAATTTTAGGTTTACCTAAAGAAGATGGCGACGGAACAGAGAGCTTTGTATGCAGGGTGCCTGGCCCTTGAGCGGCCCTACCTGCTAGCGAGCACGCCTCCCACCCGCAGCCTACCAGTGATGCCGGACCTCGCCTGCCTGCTGCAAGAGACCGCCTCTGAACAGACCTGACATCATCCAAAAGGGACGACCTACCTGCTTCAAAAGTAGGTGCCGACCACACCACGCGTCCCTTTCACCGCCCGAGCCTGCCGCTGCCGCACCCGTGCGATCGGCACTGACCCACCGGGGTCAGGGTGCCTGGCCCTCGAGTGGCCCTACCTGCTAGCGAGCATGCCTCCCACTTGCAGCCTACCAGTGACACCGGACCTCGCCTGCCTGCCACGAGAGGCCACCCCCGAATGGACCTGACATCATCCGAAAGGGACGACCTACCTGCTTCAAAAGTAGGTGCTGATTGCCGGCATCATGTGCCTAAGGAGCGCGACAAAGGAGCCTGCCCCTTGGCACGCCCCTTAGCGTCGACCCTTCTGTGCTCCCCCCTGCTCTCTATTCTCTATCATACTCCAAGTACCCTCTAGATATACTTTCAAGTCACCCCCCTCCCTCTCCTCTTCCTATGCACATTTCATTCAATTTTCAAACACATCCTTTCACAACCCACCACAAGTAAGAGGCCTCCCTTAAGCCCCAATCCATTAATTTCCCCTCAATACCCTACTCGTATCTGCAGTCACTCCTCCCATAATCCCTCGCCACTCACACAAACATGCCATCTCACACAATTCCTACCATCAAATACCACAATCCTAAATACTTTATACCCCACACCTCACACCACAAACCCAATACAATTATCTACTACCCATCATGTTCACCCCCTCACACAAATCATCAGCCTAACTGCATTCACCCTTTTCCTCTTCAATGCTCAGTCCATTGTCAAAAAAAACTCCTATCCTCTACAACATTCTGCTAGACGACAAACCTGACATATGTGCCATAACAGAGACATGGCTCAAAGAAACTGACACAGTCTTACTGAATCAACTCCCAATTCTTGCTTACGACATCTTCCCCATCCCAAGACCAAGAAAAAAGGAGGAGGTCTCCTACTCGCCGCAAAAAAGGAACTAAAACTAACGCTGCAAACCATTAGATCTACCCCCAAATTTGAAATCAGACATTTCAAATCCCTCCAACTACAAATTTGCTTAGAATATATCCCCCAGGTCTCCTAGACTCAAACTCATCCCCCCTTATTGAATGCATAGCCAAAAATATAACTATGAACATGCCAGCCATCATCCTAGGGGATTTCAATTTGCATGTTGATACCATACCCCTCCCCCCCTCATGAGAGGCATCCCTGACATCTCTCCAAGCAATGGGATTTAACCAAATAATAAACAGTCCCACTCACAGAGCAGAGCACACTTTAGATCTCATTTTCACAAACAATCTCATACGCTCAGATACTCCCTCATGCACCCCAGTACCCTGGTCCGACCACTCCCTCATCAAAACAAACCTTTCCATCAATAAAACACCCAGCACTGATACAAACACGAAATACAACACAATTCACTTTAGAAAACCCTGTTCAAGGGACGACCTTATCACAGCCATCACAAATGACCTCAATAAATTAGACCTAACCGACTCAGAATCTGCCTTCTCATCCTGGAACCACTCACTAGAAATATTGCTGACAAACTCTGCACATTACAGTCCAAGAAAATTAACCACTCGCTTAACCCCAAAAATCCCTGGTACACTCCAGAGTTAAAAACACTGAAATGTAACCTTAGAAAACTAGAAAGGAACTGGCGTAAAGACCCATCCTCTACACAACTCACCAAATACAAACATGTCCTGCATATCTACCGTGAAAACATCCTGAAAACCAAGCGAGACTTCCACGCCCAACGTATACATGACTTCCACTTCAACCCCAAAGCACTATTCAATTACATCGCTGACCTAACCAAACCTCTCCCCCACCTGTGCCCAACAAAGAAGCCGCAAATGCCAGGACCTAGCCCAATTCTTCCATGATAAAATAGCAAAAATCATGTCACGTTTTCCCACAGCCTCCTCATTATCCTCACCCAAGGCCCCCAAAAAAACCACACAAGCCTCCCTAGACTCCTTTGAAGACACTACCCCCTCCGAAATTGAATCATGTCTAAAGAAAATGAGGCTATCTTCACACCCATAAGACACTATCCCCACCAAACACCTCTTCGCTATCCCAAACACCATATCCCAACCCTTAGCTGATATCATAAATCGATCTCTCTCCCTGGGATGTGTCTCCATGCCACTATAGCAAGCACTGGTCAAACCTATTCTTAAGAAACCTATGCTAAATCTGAATGAACCAAAAAACTACAGCCCAGTTTCCAACCTACCATTCATATCAAAGGTTCTGGAAAAAAAAGTTAACCTACAGCTAACTGAATACCTAGAAAGTAACAATATTCTTTCCTATTGACAATTTGGTTTCCATAAGTTTATCAACACTGAAACCCTCCTCATCTCACTCTCTGACCACCTACTTAAAGGGTTAGACAAAGGCCACTCATTCTTACTCGCACTTCTAGACATATCCTCGGCCTTTGACACTATAAGTCACAACTTACTACTGAATCGGCTATCTGAAATTGGTATCTCAGGGACTTTCCTCCACTGGTTCACATCATACCTAAAAAACAGACAATATAAAGTCAGAATTGGTAACCATGACTCCAAGGCAATCAACCTCCTACAAGGAATTCCCCAAGGCCCCTCACTATCTTCCACCCTTTTCAACATTTACCTTCTGCCTCTCTGCAACCTCCTCTCTGAACTTGGTCTCACACATTACATATATGCAGATGACGTACAAATCATCATTCCCATCACCAACTCCCTACCTAATGCCATCAAAACATGGGAGACCTCACTTTCTGCCATCAACAACCTCCTCTCTAGTCTCAACCTCGCACTCAACACCGCTAAAATGGAAATCATGATAATAACAGCTCCACACAATCCTATCATCTCAAATCAACACAACCCCCCCCCCCCCCCCCTCAATTCCTACCTCACAATATGCAAGGAATGTAGGCATCATCATTGATGACCAACTCAGCCTCAAAAGATTCATCAACAACACCTTGAAAGACTGCTACTTCAAGCTCCAAACCCTAAAAAATCTAAAACCCCTTTTACATTTCAATGATTTGACAGTACTATAATCCACCATATTCTCTAAAATAGACTACTGCAATTCCCTCCTTCTCAGCCTTCCCAAAAACACCATCTCCCCCCTCCAAATGCTCCAGAATGCAGTTGCATGCATCCTCACCAACACTCGCAGGAATGAACACATAACCCCCATCCTCAAAGAACTACATTGGCTCCCAATCCAGCATCACATACACTACAAAACCCTCACAATAATACACAAAAAACTTTGCATAACCCAGATATGAACTGGTTACATAACTCCCTCACCTTCCGCAGCACTAATAGACCCACCTGGTCATTCTACCTAGCAACCCTAAACGTTCCCACACCCAAACTTACCCACTACAATGCAACTAAAGACCACATACTATCCATTGCTGGCCCCACACTCTGGAATACTATGCCTACTAAATATATCTAAGTACGTTAGGTTATTAGAATTTCTCCAATAGACATAAATGGTACCGATTCATAAATATGCTCATTAGTAAGTGACTCTCATACCATCCCGATAGCTTTTGGCATAACTGCTCTCAAGCCGCATTAGGGATCATCTTTAATCATTGGTCACTAAATCTCCCGGACCGCGACGAAGTAATGTTAACGTTTGCGAGGCTATATTGAAGCATAACCGAAGACAACTTGGCACACGCAAACACAGCCAGACAGGTTCCTGAAGCAGCACAGGATGCGAAACGTGCACGTCGAACTGTACTCTGGACTGCATTTAAAAATAATTGGAAGGGTAGTACCCCCCACGGACATTGATTCTCACAAGGGAAGTATCTCTGTCATTTTTACTTAAAAAGAAAAAAGAAAAAAAGTAAAATAAGTAAAATACAAATTGAAAACACATGGGTAAAATAGTGACCAATGATTAAAGATGATCCCTAATGCGGCTTGAGAGCAGATATGCCAAAAGCTAGCGGGATGGTATGAGAGTCACTTACTCATGAGCATATTTATGAATCGGTACCATTTATGTCTATTGGAGAAATTCTAATAACCTAACGTACTTAGATATATTTATTATTGAGCTTATTGGTTTACGAATAACAATTGAGTCAGTTGATATTATACTATGCCTACTGACATACGCCAAGAATACTGCCTGCATAAATTTAAACAAAAACTAAAAACTTGGCTTTTCATACAAGCATACTCATGACCTTTTAGGACCTTACCCATCACCTTATACTCCCTCAGCTAATCTATCTACTCTCATCCCCCTTTCATCCCCCCCCCCCCCCCCACATATTTTAACCCCTTACCACACAGTAGTGCACCTTACTGAGAGGACTTCTTATTCCTCAAATATGATTTTAACTCTATACCTGATGATCTGCTTAACTTCTAACTATACCTGTTATGGACCTATTTATTAGTATACTCTTAATTAATATTAATTATTTTAATTAAGTTTATCTCTGTTCCTTGTTTTTGATTATTTACTTTTCAAGCCTCTCAATCCTCCTAGTTATAACCGTCCCCCTCCTGCCTTTTTTCTTATTGTTACACTATAAAGCTATGTTGCTGTCTCACTGTTTATCTGTAATTTGATACATTGTTACACTGTAAAGCTGTTCCTATTGTTACACTGTAAAGCTATGTTGCTGCCTCATTGTTTGTCTGTAAACCGATATGATGTTCCGCCAACGAATGTCGATATAGTAAAAAACCATAAATAAATAAATAAATGCCTACCAAAAGAGAGTGCTTGAAATGTTGAATGCACATCTACTGGCCTTATAGCTGCTGGGGGTAGCTGTAAGGGTCCTGGTAACAGGTTGCCACCATCCTGAGCACCTTCCTACCTGCTTCCCTAACTCCCTGGGCATTTTTTTTATTATTATTATTTTATACTGTTTTGGTCCTTAGATAGCCCCTCTCCATTTCCTTTTTTTCCTTGGGCTGACATTGTAAATAGTTTGCACATTTTGTTAAAATACATTTATTATGCATTCACCTGTCTGTGTTTATTGAGTATGTAGTCTGAGGAGGAAGGGGGGGGGAGTGGGGATAAGATTGGAAGTAGTTTTGGGAGAGGGAGTACGTAGAGAGAAAGAAATAACTTCCAAAGGAAAAATAGACTGCCAAATTAGATACTCCACACATGTATTAAGAGTTCAGGTAGTTTATTTCACCTTCAAGAAATGTGCCAGCGGTCAAGGAGGGACAGCCATCTGCCAGGAGAAGAGGTATAAAGGCATGAGAAGCATCTGCATTGGAAGGAAGTTCTGGAGCAGCATCACCATCTCTACATACAGCAGTGATGAACAACAACATGAACATTTATTTATATATTTATTTATTTATTTATTTGAGTATTTTTATATACCGGGGCACGTTTGGAACATCACCTTGGTTTACATATAACATAATGCAGCTCTAGGCTTTACAGAGAACACAGTGGTTAACAGCAAACAGCAAACCATGTAATAATAGCGTGAAATTCATGCGGGGGAGGAAGGAAACATGTCAAAGCAACAGGCTTTACAATAAATAAGGAAAAACAGCAAACAGATTAACTATGCTCAAATAGCATGTATTTCTGGAGGGGGAGGACAAAAATAGTAATTTACATTTAGTGTCATACAATCGTACGAGGGGGAGCTATGAAATGAGAGGGGTGTATACAGGTGGAGAACCTTATGGGGGGGGGGGTAGATAAGTTCAGGAAGATACTTTGAGGCTTAGTGGCGGGGAATAAATCATGAGGGATCACAATAAGGGAAATTGGGGTGTGATATGTTAGATAAGGTAGGTGAAAAAAACCTGAAAAAAACCAAACATTAAATACATTAGCATTGCAATCTTCATTAACACATTGCTGTCTACCCCAGGGACCCAGAAAGCATGCCACCACTTAAAATGTGGAATACAGCTACTCATGTACAGAGAAGACATGAGTGAAGTGGGATGATGGGACAGGCCATGGTGGAGTTCAGGAGGGAGGGAGAGGCATCTGCCAAGAGAACAGGTGTGCGTGTGGCAACTAGGACCTATTTAGTGGGCAAATGGCCAGTATTGCTTTTCCACTACCTCTTAACAGGCTTAAGAAGCCAACCTATAGGGCTGTTCATCTCTAGGCTCTCAAATCTTCATCCCCCTTCCCCCTTACTCTCACCCTGTATTTCTGGTAGAACAGGAAGAGGTCATAGTGTAGCTCAGTGGTTCTCAACCTTTTTTCGGCCGGGACACACCTGACAGATGGTTCTCAAGTGCGTGACACACTGAATATGTGACCGTCACGGGACAAAATGTAAATATACATTCTGCATCCTCAGAAACCACGTCAACCCCCAAAAATGGGTGCAGAGCAGAACTAGGGCATTACCCGTACAGCTCACCATACAAAAAAAGATATTCTGGATCTGATGACATCTCAGTAAAAGCAAAACAAACTCTCTTTACTGACAGGCACAATACCCCTCCTTATGAAAAGACAGTAATTTACCGCTACAAATATTTAACCAGGCCCTAAACACTAATACACCTCCTATTGGGAAAACAGAGCAAGCCAAGCTGCTATAGATACCCACTTAGAAATAATTGTAAAACTATACTAATAAATGTTACAAAACAGCTGATGAACAGAATAACATCCAACAACTAAAAACTCATAAAAATTAATAAAAATTGTCTAAATATCAAAATATTTCAAAACAGCAGACACATCACATAATACCCAATAATTAAAATGGCAGTCAATCAAGAAAAATAAACTTAAAAAGCTGCCTTTACTTACCCTCTCCAGCAACTCTCCTACTCCTTTCCCTTGCAGGCCAATAGCACTCACCAGAAGCAGCAGTGGCTGCTGAAGCTATGTCCTCACAGTCCTCTTCCTTAAGGCCCACAACCAGTCATAACTAGTCTCTGTCTCACACAGACTAGTAACTTCCCTAACTAGTATCTCTTCCTCACACACACACACCGGTCACCTCCCTGACCAGGCTCTGTCTCTCACACACACACCAGTCACCTCCCTGACCAGTCTTTGTCTCACACACACACACACCAGTCACCTCCCTGACCAGTCTCTCTCAATTACACACATGCTCTGTCACTTATATACAATCTCACACATACTCTGTCACTTACAATCACACACACTGCCACTCATGCACCATTGTACCACACACACACACAAGCTCTCACTCATGCACCCAGGCACCCATTCTACCACACACTGCCACTCACCACCCAGGCACCCATTCTACCACAGGCACAACAAGCTCTCACTCATGCAACCAGGCATGCATTCCAACACACACAAAGTTGCCACTCACGCACCCAGGCACCCATTTTAACACACACACAAAGCTGCCACTCACGCACCCAAGCACTCATTCTAACATACACACACACAAAGCTGCCACTCACACACCCAGGCACCCATTCTAACATACACACACAAGCTCTCACTCACACACCCAGGCACCCATTCTACCACAGGCACACAAGCTGTCACTTGCGCACCCAGGCACCCATTCTACCACAGGCACACAAGCTCTCACTCATGCACCCAGGCACCCATTCTACCACAGGCACACAAGCTCTCACTCATGCACCCAGGCACCCATTCTACCACAGGCACACAAGCTGTCACTTGCGCACCCAGGCACCCATTCTACCACAGGCACACAAGCTCTCACTCATGCACCCAGGCACCCATTCTACCACACTCCCACACAAGCTCTCACTCATGCACCCATTCTACCACAGGCACACAAGCTCACATGGAGCCTCTTCTCATTGTTTGGCCCAATAAGCCTGGCCTCCACTTCTCAGCCGCCTCTGGCCTGACCTCCCGCAGTGCACAACGTCTCTCCAGCCGCCTCCCGCGGTGCGCAGGGTCTCTCTGCTCTTCAGCCGCCAGCGGCACGCAAGTCTCTTCATTCTTCGGCCCCGTTGGCGTCGGCGCGCAGCATCTCTTCGTTCTTCGGCCCCGCTGGCGTCAGCGCGCAGATCTCTCCTCTCTTCATTCTTCAGCCCCGCTGGCATCAGCGCGCATGTCTCTCCTCTCTTTATTCTTCAGCCCCGCTGGCGTCGGCGCGCAGATCTCTCCTCTCTTCGTTCTTCGGCCCCGCTGGCATCAGCGCGCAGGTCTCTCCTCTCTTTATTCTTCAGCCCTGCCGGCGGCGCGCAGGTCTCTTCATTTTTCGGCCTCGCTGGCGTCGGGGCGCAGGTCTCTCCGCTCTTCAGCCGCCGGCAGTGGCACGCAGTGTCTCTTCTTTCTTCGGCCCCGCTGGCCTGGCCTCCAGCGGTGGCGCGCAGTGTCTCTCCATTCTTCATCCCCGCCCCTGGGGAGAAGGGAAGCAGAAGCAGGGCAGTGGAACACCGGGAGCCACGACACACCTGCTGGTGCTTGGCGACACACTAATGTGTCGCGACACACCGGTTGAGAACCACTGGTGTAACTTACACTGCACAAAACAGCACACACATACGCATAGTAGAAGTCTGAAACAGCAGAGCTTCTGAAAGGCGCTGTGACCCATGCTGTGTTTATGCACTCCGTGCTGTGTTGCCTTCCAACTTCTCTGGCTCTGACTCCCGGCCTTGCTGCCTCTGTGAATGTTGTCCACACAAATAAGGGTAAATGGATGAACATAGTAATTCAGAGTATAAGGGAAGCTCTGACTAACCAGTGTAAAGAAGACCGTGCTTTAAGAAGAGAGAAAGCCCCAATATCCTCTCCAGCCCTGTGATCCTGCATTGCCATCACCCTGCCACTCTTCACCAGTGCTCATGTAACATGTAAAGAGTGTGAACAATAGTGTCCTAGTATTCTAAAAAGTAGTATTACCATTACTCTATCCCCCACGTAACTAAGCTGTAAGAAAAAAACAAGGGTAGAGGTCAGTTCATGAACACTTGTTATGCTGTGCCTTCCTGTCCTAAAAAAAAACTATGCTAATTATGAGCTGTACCTTTCCTAGTCCTCTCCATGTTCACAACTGTTAGATGGTAAACTCATACTAATTATCTAAAGGATGACCTAAGGACATCTCTTCCAAGACTACCTAAAAATGTAGCTCTGTAACACCTATCTGTGTCTAGCCCACAGCTTTTTGGAAAAGTAGAAAATGAAGACTCATGTTCTTATGTCTTCATCAAACACCTAAGCTCCCAGCAGAAGGCAATCATGTACTCCACCACTCCCTCTTCCATATATGGGAAATGGAAAGGACTAGTAGAGTGACCTGATTGAAAGTAATCCTGATAGCTAGCCTCACACCTGGATGTTGATGTGAAGTGTAATTATCAGAGCTATTTAACAATTACACAGAATACTAGTTGGCTCTCCAGTACAGTATACTCAAAATTAGTAACGCATGTAATTCATATCAATTTACGCATGTACTAATTGACAGCGTGTAATAATGCTATCAACTTTAATTAGATACACGTGTAAGTTGTACATGTATAAGACCCCCCACTTATATGGAACTCTGCACGCGATTTCACGTTTCAATGCACATATCAGTACGCACACTTTATGCCTTTGCTACCATAAAAGTATGGAGTCTGGCCCTTCTTTCTTAGTTCCACCATGTATGAGGGCCAGCCTGCACACCTACATAAGCCTACTTTCCTGCCCAGGGAGGTTGACCTCCTTGTCAAGGAAGTGATGAAGGCTTTCAGTGTTCTGTATGGCGAGAGGTCCAAGACTATAGGCTCATACCAGTGGGAGAAGATCTGGGAGTGGATCAGACAAAACCTTAATGCTGTTTTCCACAACAACAGGAGCATCAGAGAGCTGTGCCACAAATGATGAGACCTGAGACATCTGGTAAAAGGGGAGGAAGAGGGTGCAGACTCCCAGGTGACATTCACTGCAGCAGAGCAGATGGTGGTCTCCACCATCATTCTGGCATCTATGAGTGGGGTGGAAAACCTAGACACTTCACAGCCTGAGCAGCACGGTGAGTAATGTATATAAGATACATAGTGCTGGTGTCATGGTGTCTTGCCATGAGCTGAGACGCCGAGACGCCATGATGCGGCATTTACACCTCTTACCCTACCTAATCAGCTGAGACGCCGAGACGCCATGATGCGGCATTTACACCTCTTACCCTACCTAATCAGCTTTGTGCCCTTTCCTCAGTGCCCTTCTCTCAGTTTAACTCCTTGATACCTTAATCCCCGCCTTGTACTACCCTATATCCTCTCAGTTTCCTTTTTACCTACCCCCTCTCCCTCCCTCCTCCTTTGCCTACCCACCCACTATGACCACACAACACATCAACCGCATCCACCTCCCCCACAACAGACTCCCCCATTCCCATCCCCCCCGTCCCACCCCCCCCTACAAATCCCTCCTCCCTATCCTCACTACCCCCCTCAACCAATTCCTTGGACTCACTACCCTCTCCATCATTCTGTTCAACGCCCAATCACTCTCCAAAAAAAACCCCCATCCTAAATGACCTCCTCACTGACACCAAGCCAGACATCTGTGCCATCACGGAAACCTGGCTCAAAGAAACAGACATTGTCCTCCTGAACCAGCTACCCACACAATCCTACGAATTCCTATCCATTCCAAGACCCAAGAAAAGAGGAGGTGGCATCCTCCTAGCCTTCAAGAAACACCTTAATCTCAAACTCTCCCACACCACATCACCCTCCAAGCTAGAAATTGGCCTCTTCAAAGCCCCCTCACTGCAAATCTGTCTCATTTATGCCCCTCCTGGATCCATCGAACGGGACCCCTCCCCCTTAATTGAATTCTTATCTGCCAACATAAACATTGAAATCCCTTCCATCATACTAGGAGACTTCAACCTCCATGTCGATGCCACCCCCCTTACCCCTTCTTGTGAGGCATTCCTTACTGCACTCCAAGCTCTAGGCCTTAGACAAATTGTTGCCTCCCCCACGCACCAAGCTGGTCACTCCCTTGACCTTATATTCATCAACCACTGCTTCCTACCATCCCACCCCCCCCCACCTGCTCCCCTGTACCTTGGTCAGACCACTTCCTCATAAAAGCCCTCCTCCCCCTTAACTTCCCTACTACCCCCACTCCCTCAAACAACACCACCTTCACCTTCAGGAAACCCTGCTCTGGAGATGAACTGGCTCTTGCCATTTCCAACACATCCACTAGCCTTGACTGCTCCAGTCCAGAGACTGCCATCAAATCCTGGCTCAGCATGACTCATGAAATTGCTGACAAACTATGCCCCATCTCCAGACGTAACATTACCCAACCCACAAAAAATCATCAACCCTGGTACACGACTGAACTAAGATCCCTAAAAAATACCCTCAGGCAGCGTGAGAGAAACTGGCGTAAAGCCCCCTCACCCCAACTCGCCTCAAGTTTCAAAACTACCCTTCACCAATATAGAATAACCACCCTCAAAACAAAAAGAGACTACTTTTCAGCTAAGATCCACCAATACATGTACAACCCGAAAGCCCTTTTCAATTATGTTGCCAACCTCACCAAATCCTCTCAGCCCACTATCCCTGAGAATGATGCCTCCACTAAGAGCGAAGAAATCGCCCAGTATTTCCTCACAAAAATCACCAACATCCTCCGCAGATTTCAACACCCTTCTCCATCCACCTCCCCTTCCCCCTCCCTCCAACCTTCCCCCACTTCACCCACCCCCCCAAACCCTTGACCTGACTTCCGCTAAAGAAGTGGAATCTATTCTCAGAAAACTTAAACCAGCTTCCCACCCTTCAGACACCATTCCCACAAAATCCCTCCTCTCCATCCCGAACACTATATCCAAACCCATCGCAGACATCATAAACTCCTCCCTCTCTTCAGGCTCTGTCCCAGATGCTCTTAAACAAGCTATTGTCAAGCCCCTCCTAAAAAAACCAACACTAGACCCTAAAGACCCCGCTAACTTCCGCCCTATCTCTAACCTGCCCTTCCTATCCAAAATTATGGAAAAGATTGTAAACATCCAACTTACAGAATATCTAGAAAGCAACAACATTCTGCATCCAGCCCAATACGGCTTCCGTAAATACCTCAATACAGAAACCCTCCTGCTCTCCCTCACGGACCACTTACTCATAGGCATGGACCGAGGCAACTGTTACCTCCTCGCCCTACTCGACATCTCAGCTGCCTTTGATACCATCAACCATAACCTCCTCATCAACCGGCTATCCGAAATAGGCATCTCAGGCCTAGCCCTACTATGGTTTAAATCCTACTTATCTAACAGAAAGTTCTCCGTCAAGATAGGAAACGCCAACTCCACACTCTATCCCTTGTCTCAAGGTGTCCCACAAGGCTCCTCCCTCTCCTCCACCCTTTTCAACATTTATCTCACACCTCTATGTCAGCTCCTCACAGACCTCGGCCTCAAATTCTACCTCTATGCAGATGACGTTCAAATCGTCATTCCCATTCACAACTCTCTCTCAGATGCCCTTGCCTTCTGGAACACATGTCTTGCCAACATCAATGACTTCCTCACCAACATCCACCTCGCTCTAAACTCCTCCAAAACAGAGCTGCTCCTTATCTCTCCTCACCTCCCTCCCAAACCACCGATCTCCAACGATCCAGCTTTCAACGTCATAACACCCCAACCCACAGTAAGAGACCTTGGGGTTATCATAGATCAACAACTCAATCTCAAAAAACAGATCAACTCCATCCTCAAAGAAGGTTTCTTCAAGCTTCACATCCTGAAGAAACTCAGACCCCTCCTCCACTATCATGACTTCCGCACCGTCGTCCAAGCCACCCTTTCCTCAAAGCTGGACTACTGTAATGCCCTCTTCCTTGGCCTACCCTCCTCCACCACCAAGCCCTTACAAATGCTCCAGAATGCCATCGCCAGGGTCATCACCAACTCAAGGAAAGCTGATCACATTACCCCAATACTCAAAGAACTCCACTGGCTCCCCATCGCATCCCGAATTCTCTTCAAAATTCTAACCATAGTGCACAAGTCCATCCACTCGCACAATTCCAATTGGCTGGATGAACCCTTTTGTCCTATACGCACTGAACGACCCACTCGCACTGTCAACAAAGGCACCCTCTCCATTCCCCCTTTGAAAAAAGCCCACCTCTCCTCTACTAGGGACCGTGCACTATCCATTGCAGGCCCTAAACAATGGAACACCCTCCCTACCACTCTCAGGCTAGAGCCATGTTACGCCAAGTTCAGAAAAAAACTTAAAACATGGCTCTTCCGACAAGCCTACTCTGATTAAGTACACCGACTTCCGCAAGTATCTTGCCTACGCCTTGTATATTCCTGTAAATAGTCCGTTGCAGTTTTTATTTATTGCTTTAATTCCTCCACCTCCTGCTCTTTGTATACTCCTCCTTGTTCGCCCTCCCTGTTCATTGTAATTTCTACCTTTAAAGTTACATTGTAAACCGGTATGATGTATGCATACTAATACCGGTATATAAAAGTTTTTAAATAAATAAATAAATAAATAAATTGACTTTGAAGAGACGCTAGTTTATTGTTCGGGTTAAGAGAATATTGTGCCGATGGTGGATAATAATTATTTCCCCTGAAGAAGACTGTAAAAGTCGAAACTTGGCCCATGTCGGGTGAAAATTAAGGAATTAATTCCAGTCAAACATTGATGGCTGATGAGCGTCTGAATTGGCTAAGTATTCTGTTTTCAAGACAGAGACATTAGGTCTATACTATTTTAATAGATGTGTTAATAAAGTATTGTTAAAAATTGAATAATATAATTTTTAGTAGCAGAAACACAAGAGACAAGAAATGATTATAAAAGAACTGCTCAGAAGGCTGACGACTGCCTGAGGCCCATTGCAGGCGCGAGACAGTAGATTACAATTTTTGAGCATTTGCCTATGATATTGTCTGTTGTTTGAATTGGTTTGTGGCAATAGGATTGTATTCTATTTCCCTCTCTTTGGTGCTTTTTTGATTGGGAGAAATACCTATGCCATAAATGGTATTTACTATTTAATGGTGATGATTTGGAAGAACTGAAATAAATCATTGTCAGCCTGGAAGATGTAACAGGGCAGCTTGACAAACTAAAGATTAACAAATTGCCTGGACTAGATGGTTTACACCCCAGAATTCTGAAAGAACTCATAAATGAAATTGAAGATCTATTACTAGTAATTTGTAACCTATCATTAAAATTATCTATTGTATCTGAAGATTGGAGGGTTGCCAATGTAGCGTTAATCTTTAAAAAGGGCTTCAGGGGTGATCCGGGAAACTATAGACTTGTGAATCTGGCTTCAGTACTGGGAAAAATAATGGAAACTGTTCTAACAAATAAAATCACAGATATTGTTGAGGGGAGTTAATAAACAGATGAGCCAGTAGATATAGTATATTCAAATTTTCAGAAAGCACTTGCAAAGTTCACCACGAGAGACTCCTGAGAAAATTAAAAAATCATGGGACATGAGTCAATGTCCTATTGTGGATTGCAAGCTGATTAAAAGATAGGAAAGAGATAGTAGGGACTAAATGGTCAGTTTTCTCAGTGGAGAAAGATGAACAGTGGAGAGCCTCAGGGATCTGTGCTGGGACCAGTGTTTTTTAATAGATTTACAAATGACCTGGAAAAGGGAACAACGATTGAGGTGATCAAATTTGCAGCTGAAAAAAAATTTACTCAGAGTTGTTATTTCACAGATTGAGAGAAATTGCAGTATGACCTTGTGAGACTGGGCATCCAAATGGCAGATGAAATTTAATGTGGACAACTGCAAAGTTATACAATAGGGAAAAGTAACCCACATATAGTTACACGATGTTACTTTTCATATTAGGAATTGCCACCCAGGAAAAGGATCTGGGAGACATCATAGACAATATTTTGAAATCCTCGACTCAGTGTGTGTAACAGAGATGAGATGGCTGACGGGGGATATGATGGAAGTTTATAAAATCATGAGTGGAACAAAACAGGTAAATGTGAATTGGTTAGTTATGCTTTCAAAATAATACAAAGGCTAGGGGACACTATGAAATTAGTAACACATTTAAAACAAATCAGAGAAATTATTTTTGCTCAATTAAGCTCTGGAATTCATTGTCATAGGATGTGGTAAAGACATTTAGTGTAGCTGGGTTGAAAAATGTTTGGACAAGTTCCTGGAGGAGAAGTCCATTTTATTTAGCAGGTAATCTTGGGGAAACCACTATGTATCCCTGGGCATTAGCAGCATGGGGTCTATCTTTTTGGGACCTTGCCAGATACTTTTAACCAGGATTGACCTCAGTTGTAAACAGGATACTGGTCTTGATAGAGCTTCAGTCTGACCCAGTATGGCAATTCTTATGAAGTTTGGTGCAGGAGCAGGATGAGCACCAGCCACTGACTGTGTGTGTTGCCATTTACAATAACATCCTCTAACAAAACTGTGTGTTGTAATATAAACCTTTTCTTTAATGTCTACTTTTACTGGCTGCGTGACTCACAATCTTATATGAAGATAAAAGCAGGCATCCATACATTTTTCATGCATGTGCTGACTTCAGTTAAAACAACGACATTCAGTTCAGATAGAATCTGCTAGTGCTGTACATCAAAAAGAAGCTGGGAAACCAAAGATAAAAGAATTTCTAAAGCAGGCACATTTACAAGGGAAAAAAGGAATACTCTAATAGCTATCTCTGTTATCAGTTCCTCTGCACTGTTGATAACTCAGACCAGATGCACTTCCTCCTAGATGAACCAGTACAAGAAAATAATTCAATAATGACAGCTGCTACTTTAGCATCCATAGTTGATAAAAAGAATATTAGACTGCTAAGAATATTAGATATTCTCATGATCAAAAATCATATGTAGCAGATAAACATTTTACAAAACACTATGTGCTGTTATTGTCATATAATGAATGGGATGAACAATATAATGGATCTCATTTTATTGGGATAGGATCTAAAAGAGGAAACACAACCTTACCAGATTTCATTAGCTCAGTCCTGACAACTTCCATAAGCTTAGAAAGGAAATGAAAAATAATTTAAAGAAAATATAGTTTTTCTACTCCAGTAGTTAAAGTTAAAGTATGCAATATGGTTATGTGCTCCTTCTTATTGGACCTTGATAATTTCATGATAGGCTGCCTATACAAGTCATAGTAGCTTAATTAATTATTGCTTCACATAAGCTATATAAAAAAATCAGTGAGTATTAACTTGCCCAAACCAGATTATCAAAGAAGAAAAAAACCCTGGCTTTATTCAGCACTATTGTCAAAGTACTATAGAAACTGAAAAAAAACCCCAGAAGTACAGCCTTCAGAAAAAAAAAAAGCAATGCTTTATATATAAATGTATTGCACTGCATCAAACTGAGGAAAGGAAAGGCTGCGGATGTAAAGAACATGCTTCCAGGAGAAAGTGATGGGGGCAAAAACTATGAGAATTCAGAAAGTCATGGCACAAGCACAGAGGGCTAAGTGAGGACACAGATCAAGTGAGGGTCCATGATATTGCGGCAGGTAGGGGAAATAGACATATTGGATGGGCATTCCTTGACCTAAAGCTCAGTGTGTCTGTGTTTCTGTGAAAAATAGATTAAGGAAAGAAGTTAAGTCATACCTAAATACAATGTGCTCTGAAGAACCAAAAAGCCTAATGCAAATCAAATAAATAAATAAGTAAATAAGGTGCTGTAAAGAGACGAAGGGGTACCAGCAGTGCCAGATGTTCTCCAAGGCCCCATGAGAGGAAAAAAGAAGCAACAGACATCAAAAGAAGGCACCAACAATAGTGGTATGAACCTTCAAAGGCAGCACGAGAGGCAAGGTTGCACCAAGAGTTGCATGAACATCCTAAGGTATCATGAAGAGGGAGCAAAGCACAAAAGAAGGCAGGAAAAACCCCATGGCACTGATAAAGGCACAAAGCAGCACAAAGAGTGGTATCAACACACAAGATACCATGAGAGGTGCCATGCAACTCCCCATAGTGGAATGGACATACCAAGATTTAGAGTCTTGGAATGATAGCAAGACACAGTGGCAGAAAAAACCCCAAGGTGTAAAGTCTGGGTGTAGCATCAAGGCAGAGTTACATATAAGATGTCTGTCTTCCTATTGAAGCACTTGCCACTTGTCAAATTTAGTACAAGAGAATAATCTGTCATCAGTATCACGTTTGTGACATAAACTTTTATTAGACACAGAGAAATATGATGGCAGAAAAAGACATAGGGCCCATCCATCCAATTCATTTAGCATTATAATTCACATCACTTCCTTGGAGATTTCTTGTATTTATCCCATGCTTTATTGAATTCAGATACTGTTTTTGTCCCCACCACTTCCTACTTGAACTTCATATTGATGCTGGTTGGAAATGTATATTTCTTATGAAATTTGCTCTCTGATAGAAACCTTTGACATAATCAGAACTTGACAATGGTCTCTTATCAGTGTGGCTTTCCTGGTAATTTGTGCTTTGAAAGGGAGGGGAGGGGTAAGGTATCATTTGTTTAATTACTTTATTGTATTTTTTGCTTTGAGTGTTTTGTTATTGGACGTTAAAGACAAAGGTTTTATTTTTTACAAAAAGAAAGCTTTTCCATATTCTGTACCACATTCAGAACATTGAAAAAGTGCCCTATGCATCTTTTCTGTTGTCTCTGCATTTCTTTTTTCTATGTTTTAGGTACAACACACCCCAGTATAATCAAGAAAGAAGAAGGGTGGGTGAATTAGGCTGGGATCTTAGAGATATCAACAAAACATTAAGGTAGATGTAATTTTATTAGTAGTAGTAATGAACATGCAAGGTCCCAAATTCAATTTTTCAGGACAGTGGATATAACAGAAAATAGACACAAAGGCAGGTATTAATATAAGAATAATATTTTATATAAAATATAAGAAACATAGAAACATGATGGCAGAAAAAGATCATATGGCCCATCTACTCTATCCATCTATCTAATTTATCTAGCCCTTACAATGTGCATCACTCCCTCAAAGAACCCCTGCATTTATCCCATGATTTCTTGAATTCAGATATTGTTTTTTGCCTCTACCACCACCACTGGGAGGCCATTCCATGCATCCACTACCCTCTAGGGATGTGCAGAGCAAAAGTTTATGTCCATATGTCCATATGTCCAAAGGGGGTCCCATTTGCGGTCAATATGGACATAAAAAAAATTAAATGAGTTGGGTATATGTCCATATGTGCAAAAAAAAAATTTAAACCCCCTCACCCTCCTTAATCCCCCCCCAGACTTACCACAACTCCCTGGTGATCGAGCGAGGAGTGAGGACGTCATTTCTGCAATCCTTGGCGAGAAGCATGTGACGTCGGCGGCACGTCGAGTGACGCCGGCGTCACGTGATTCCCGGCAAGTTCGCGCCGGAAGGCTCGTTCGGCCCAAAAGGAACTTTTGGCCAGCTTGGGGGGGTCAGGAGGTCCCCCCAAGCTGGCCAAAAGTTCTTTTTGGGCCGAACGAGCCTTCCGGTGCAAATTCGCCGGGAATCACGTGACGCCGCGTCGGAGTGACGCGGCGCCACATGATTCCCGGCGAGTTCGCGCCGGAAGGCTCGTTCGGCCCAAAAGGAACTGTTGGCCAGCTTGGGGGGGTCAGGAGGTCCCCCCAAGCTGGCCAAAAGTTCTTTTTGGGCCGAACGAGCCTTCCGGCGCGAACTCACCGGGAATCACGTGGCGCCGCGTCACTCGACGTGGCGCGACGTCACATGCTTCTCGCCAAGGATTGCAGAAATGGCGTCCTCACTCCTCGCTCGATCACCAGGGAGTTGTGGTAAGTCTGGGGGGGGGGATTAAGGAGGGTGAGGGGGTTTAAATTTTTTTTTTTGGCTCAACAATCGCGATTTCCAACATATCCAACATAGCTATGTTGGATATGTGGGAAATCCGATCGTATATGTCGAATCCTTTTTTTAAGTTAAAAAAAAATATGAGTAGCGTTTTACATATGCGGTCAATACGAATGCACATCCCTACTACCCTCTATGTAAAGAAATATTTCCTAAGATTACTGCTGAATATACCCTTTTCACCCTCATCCCATGATACCCTTGTTCTGGAGCCTCCTTTCCATTGAAAGAGGCTTGCCTTCTCTGCATGGAAACCTTTGAGATATTTAAATATCTATAGCATTTCTCCACATCTCACATTTCCTCTAGGATATATATATATATTTAGATCTTTAAGTCTATCCCTATATGCTTTAGAACTAAGACTACTGCTAATTTTAGTAGCCACCCTCTGGACTGATTCCAACCAGTTTATATCCTTATGAAGGTGCAGTTTGCAGAATTGTACACAATATTCCAAAAGAGGTCTCACCAGGGACCAATACAGGGAAATATCATCTCCCTTTTTCTGACAACCATTCTTCTCCCTATGCAGCCAAGCATCTTTATGGCTTTTACAATCACTTTATCTACCTGTTGACCACCTTAAGATAATCAATCATCCCCAGATCCCACTTCTCTTTTGTGCTTAGAATAATTTTGTCTGCAATACTGGACCTCTCCCTTAGGCTTTTGCAGCCTAAATGCATTACTCTTCATTTATTAACTTTAAATCTTAGCTGCCAGTCTCTAGACCATTCCTCGAGCTTTCCTAGATCCTTCCTCTCATGTTTTCTACACCTTCCCAGCTGTTTACCCTGTTGCAGATTTAGGTATCATTGGCAAAAAGACAAATCTTATTGGGGAAGAGTATAGTGATAGGAATATACTACCGTCCATCTGGCCAAGATGGTGAGACAGACAGTGAAATGCTAAGAGAAATTAGGAAAGCTAACCAAAATGGTAGTGCAGTAATAATTGAAGATTTCAATTACCCTAATATTGATTGGTTAAGAGAAACATCAGAACATGCTAGAGAGTTAAAGTTCCTACATGGATTAAATGACAGTTTTGTGGAGCAATCGGTTCAGGAACTGATGAGAGAGGGAACTATTTTAGATCTAATTATCAGTGGAGTGCAGGATTTGGTGAGAAGGTAATGGTCGTGGGGCTGCTTGGCAATAGTGATCATAATATGATCAAATTTGAATTAATGACTGGAAGGGGACAGTAAGTAAATCCACAACTCTAGCACTAAACATTCAAAACAGAAACTTTGATAAAATGAGAAAAGTAGTTTAAAAAATCTGAAAGATGCAACTACAAAAGTAAAGAGAGTGCAACGGGCATGGACATTGTTAAAAAATACCATCTTAGAAGTGCAGTCTAGATGCACTCCATGCATTAAGAAAGGTGGATGGAAGGTCAAACGATTGCCAGCATGGCTAAAAAGTGAGGTGAAAAAGGCTATTTTAGCCAAAAGATCCTCATTCAAAAATTGGAAGAAGGATCCATTAGAAGAAAATAGGATAAAGCATAAGCATTAGAAAGTTAAATGTAAGACATTGATAAGACAGGCTAAGAGAGAATTTGAAAAAATAATTGGCTGTAGAGGCAAAATTCCATAATAAAAACTTTAAAAAATATATCCAAAGCAGAAAGCCTGAGAGGGAGTTGGTTGGACCGTTAGATAATCGAGGGCTTAAAGGGGCACTTAGGGAAGATAAGGCCATCATGGAAAGATTAAACAAATTCTTTGCTTCAGTGTTTATTTATTTATTTATTTATTTAAGGTTTTTCTATACCGAATTTCTTGATGCAGATCAAATCAACTCGGTTTACATCGAACAAAAGTTTTAACAATAACATAGCCAATAAACATATTACAAGAGGCAGATATTTGCAGAGTCAAAAGTTACATTATAACAAGGGCGAGCAACTGGGGATTAGGAAAAGAAAGGACCTTGTGAAAACAGAAAATTGGGCTTCACAATGGCAGATGAAATTTAACGTGGACAAGTGCAAAGTGATGCATATAGGGAAAAATAACCCTTGCTGTTGTTACACAATTTTAGGTTCTATCTTAGGAGTTACCACCCAGGAAAGAGATCTAGGAGTCATAGTGGATAAAACATTGAAATCATCAGCTTAGTGTGCTGTGGCAATCAAAAAAGCAAACAGAATGTTAGGAATTATTGGGAAGGGAATAGCATATAGGTAAAACGATGGATGTCTTAATGTCTCTGTATCGCTCCATGGTGAGACAGTGTCTTGAATACTGTGTGCAATTCTGGTCACCGCATCTCCAAAAAGATATAGTTGCACTGGAGAAAGTGCAGAGAAGGGAGACCAAAATGATAAGGGGCATGGAATGGCTGCCCTATGAGGAAAGGCTAAGAAAGTTAGGGTTGATCAGTTTAGAGAAGAGATGACTGAGGGGGGATATGATAGTCTACAAAATCATGAAAGGTCTTGAACAGGTTAATGTAAATTGGTTATTTACTCTCTTAGATAATAGAAGGACCAGGAAGTACTTCATCAAGTTAGCAAGTATCTCATTTAAAACCAATTGAAGTAAATTCTTTTTCACTCAGTGCATAGTTAAGTTCTGGAATTCATTGCCAGAGGATGTAGATATGGCAGTTAGTGTAATTGGGTTTAAAAATGGTTTGCATAAGTTCCTAAAGGAAAAAATCCATAAACTGCTATTAATTAATAAGCAATAGTTGTTGCACTCGGGGTGGACCCTTGTCCTGGGGCAGAGGTGGAACGCCTCCTGAAAGGGAACAGGAGGTAACTGCCCCAGGGGGCGGAGCACTGGAGGCGATAGAGGCTAGGAAGAGATTCACCACTGGAAGCCCGAGGTCCCCCCAGGAGGAGCCCATAGGGACCCAGGCCGCTTGGACTTGGGTGGGCCTCGCAGGGTCTCCTAAGAGAGTGAAAGTCCGGCATGCCCACGGAGACAGGGGGAGCGCGATCGGGTTCAAAGGTGGCTGCTGGTTGGAACAGGGAGAACCAGAACAGAGTTGATGATGACAAGGCGAGGAGCAGAGCCAGAATCTGGAGACGAGGTCAGGCAGGCAAAGGTCAATGTCCAGAGGTCAGTCCGAGGAGAGGTCAGCAAAGCAGAGGTCAGGTACCGGAGGTCAGACAAGGTCAAAGGCAGGCTGAGGTCTTGAGGTAGGTGGCAGGCAGGCAGGCAGGTCAGGAACAGGCTGTGGTATTTGAGGCAGGCAGCAAGCAGGCAGGCAGGTCAGGAACAAGCTAAGGTCAGTACCAGAAAGTCAGTCCGAGGGTGCTACCTGGGTAGACAGACAGACGAACACAGGAACAAGCAGGATACAGGAACTAGGATGCAGGAACGAGTCAGGAACAGAACTGGAACAGAAGGATCCTGGAACAAGACTAGGAACAAGTACAAGCACAGAGGCAATCTCAGAACAAACCGACCTGATTGCCAAGGCAAGGAAGCAGAGACAGGACCTTCCTTATATCGGAAGATCAATCAGGGCGCGCCGCGGAGCTAGGACCCACCCTTGGCCCTACTTGATCCCGGGCAGTCTGCGCATATGTATGGGCATGGTCAACATGGCCAAGGACACCGAACCTCGGCATGAGGCCCGGCATGCATTGGAAGGCCCGGCGACCGCCGCCGCAGGATGCCAGAACCTGGCAGGACTGGCAACTAACGCGAGGGAGGTCGTCCCGGGACCCGGGGTGGAACCATGAAGGTGAGCAGGCCCGCGCGCGGGACGGCTGCGGGCGGGGCGCGTAACAATAGTAGCTTGAGATTTATTTAATGTTTGGCTACTTCCCAGGTACTTGTGACTTGGATTGGCCACTGTAAAAAACAGGATATTTGGTTGATGGACCATTGGTCTGACCCAGTATGGCGTATCTTATGTTCTTATGTAGTTTTCATGCCAAGTATGTTCAATTTATATATGTATCCTGTGCAGAACCATGTCAAAGGTCTTACTGAAATCCAAGTACACTCGGGTAGATTTTTAAAGTTATGCGAGGGCATAGATTTGTTCGCACAACCCAGCGTGAACAAATCTACGCCTGATTTTATAACATGCACCCGCTGCCACGCGCATGTTATAAAATCCAGGATCGGCGCGTGCAGGGGAATGCTCAATCGTGCAACCTACGTGCGCCGTGCCGAGCAGCCTGCCTCCGTTCCCTCCGAGGCTGCTCCGAAATTGGAGTGGCCTCGGAGGGAACTTTTTTTCCATCACCCCCCACTTCCCCTCCCTTCCCCTACCTAACCTACCCCCCAGACCTAACTAAATCCCCCCCACACCTTTGTTCAGAAAGTTACGCCTGCCCGAGGCAGGCATAACTTGTGCGTGCCGTCCGGCTGCCGGCGTGCAATTCCCCGGCCCAGGGGCTGGTTCGGAGGCCTCGGCCATGCCCCTGGAACGCCCCCCTAGGCCGGCACCACACCCACGGCCCTGCCCCCGGAATGCGCCTAATGCCACGTCGCCCCCGACATGCCCAGTCTGTAGTTCTCAGCCTCCTCTTGACTTATACTTTTATGAATAGGATCCACATCTGCCCCTCTCCAGTCCTCCAGAATTACTGTAGACTCTGAAGAAGCATTGGAAATGTCAGCCAGTAGAGCTGCTAGGACTTCTCTAAGTTCCCTTAGAACCCTTGGATCTATCCCATCCAGCCCCATCACCTTCTCTATTTTGAGTGAAGTTAGCTCCTCATGAACTCACTATTCTGAAAAGCGATGGAATTTTACCTCACTTCTAATCTTATTTGTGTTTGTTTTTATGTGGCCCTGCTCCAGGCCATTCCACAGTGCACCCTGAGCAGAAATATTTAAGTCATTTTGCTTTTTCCTCATCAGCTTCTACATATTACTCCCCTTCACCTCTGAGTCTCAAAATATCACATTTCCCTCTATTACTAACAAATCTAAAAAAAAAAAAAAGGCTTGTCCCCTCATGTTGCTGAATTTTTTGTTTTTTTTCTTCCATTTGATTTGTTGCATTCCTTACTACTTTCCCAGATTCTCTTAGCTTTTCCAGATATTGATGCCTGTCTTCCACTTTCTGTGATCTCTTATAGTTTATGATTACTAACCTTTGCTCCCTTTCCTTTTCAACTACTTTTTGAGAAAACCACAGTGGCCTCTTTTTCCCCCTTTATAATAATTCCTTTTTCCCACTGCTCTTCTACCTCCCCTAAATCTTCCTAACCAGCTATCAACTTCCCTTATTTTATCAAAATTAGTTTTTCCTGAAATCTAGGACCCTTGCCTTTGAATGAACCTTCATCTTTTGTGTTCTAACACTGAAACACACCATCTGGTGATCTCTAGGTCCCAGATGATCATCAACTACAACCTCAGCAATGCTGTACCCGTTGGCAAGCACTAAGTCTGGTATCACCCCCTCTCATGTAGGTTCCTTTACCATTTAACAGAACAATTCTCCTTGCAGAGAATAGACTTGTTACAAAGTTATATTACAGAGATGTATACAGCTGTTATACCAAAAGAGAGAGAGAAAGAAAAAAAGGAATAAAGGTGGGATGTGAGAGGTGAGAAAGGATGGATAGTGGTCCTATGTGTGAATGTGAACGTCCCTTTTAACATTCTGAGATGGTTCTGTGATGTAATCAAGACAAAAAGAGATGAAATTAGAGATATGATATTTTTCCTTAAAAGCCAAAAACAAGTTTATATCTGCCTTTTATTTAGTGATATTTCTTGATGGTGTGGCACCACAGAGTATATAAGAGTTAATGTTTTCAGGATGTGCTGTAGTGAAACTGAATAATTTCCCCCTAAGGGAAGTCACAGCTGCCGGAGATACTAGAGGAAGTGAGACTGTCCCAGCAGAGAAGGGTCATCTTTTCATCAAAGGGTGCTGCATGCATTTTAATGGACAGTGGGGGTTCAGACCCTATGGGCTTAGTCTAGGAGTAAGTTATAAAGCACCTGACACTCCTAGGTCTGGGGCTGCTCCAGAGTGAAGGGACAGAGTAAGGACGTGCCTGTGATCCCATCCCAGGGTTACAGAGTTGAAGAAGGAGGAGTTGGGTAGAGATCCTCTTCAAGTGTCTCAGGAAGCCCAAAGAATAATTCCCCAGAAGCAGTGATAAAGATAGAAAATAAAGGATAATCTAAATCTAAATATTAACTGGGGTGGGAACTTACCTGGACCAGGAAGCCACCCTGTGCCAGCAAGAACTTGCCCTAGGGTTTGGAGGATCCTGTCTGCAGATCCAAAGGGATTCTTTCCTCTGATCAGGACATTGGATATTGTGAGTAAATTAAAGCTGAATATGGAGAGGGGTGCTAACGAGCAGCTAGATGATGGCAGCCTAATCCACTTGTTCACATGGATTTCGTCTTTAAAGGAATTATTCCATGGATCTTCTTACTGCTTTTACCTCAGATTATGGCGATATATCGCTAAATATGTCATCTGTTAAAAGTGGGGAAAATTGAGGCAGCTATTTTCTCTGGAACAAAGAGGACAAAACACAATCTTCCTTCACCTATGAAAACTCCGCCAGTGAAACCCAATGGCCAGGCTTCACTAGATTCCGTAATAGCTGAATTATTGCAACTCAAAGAAATGTTGAAAATAAACATTACCACAACTAGAGACATTAAAATAGAGGTGGCTAAATCAGCTATCTCTTCATACTTGCATCTCCTGCAAGACTTAGAGCAGTGCAAATCCATGCTTACAACAGAGATAACGGACGTGCAGGCAGTTTCCATGAAGGTGGAAGTGCTACAGTGGGAAATTAAGGAGTTATCTAATCATAATCAGTGAAATAATATCATAATTTTTGGATTGCGTGAAGGCATCGAGGGAGCAGATATGATATCCTTCCTAGAATCTAAGATTCTGGCATGGTTGAGGTGCAGTTTTCACTACTTTTTTTAAATTGAGAGAGCAGATAGTTTCACTTCCAGACTCCTTAAAATTCTAAATTTTCCCATCTGGTCAAGCTTGTAGTGCTTCAGTACCCCCCAGATTTTGGAGATTTTACAATTGGCTTGGAAAAAAATCACCAGTCATAGTTGAGAATAATAAAGATTTCTTTGTTCCTGACCTCACAAAGACAAGTGCTCAATGTCACAAGGCATTACTGGATCAGCAGCCTCAACTCAGAAGACGGGAACACAATTCGGTCTCTATTATCTAGCCATAATGAAGGTGACTTTCAACAATCTCACCAGAAGCTTCGAGTTTCAGATGAATTGTGGGAATACCTTAAAAACCTTGCATCTGTTGATTCAATTATTACTTGAAATGTAAGTCCTGATTATTGCCTCAAATTACTAACAGTCTCCTTTTTGGTGAAGCAATAACATTGTTTTAACAACTTGACCTTATTGGAACAACTTTTGTGTCATTCTTGTTAATTCTGCAGGTGGTTTTAGAGCTAGCTTTCTAACTAGCTTTCATTGACCCGCTCATTATCTCAGTTCTTCTGCTTTTCCAGTTTGGAATGACAGATTATAATGGCCATCTTTTGTTTTTCTCCCTTGTATTTTTTAAAGCCAATGAAATCTATGTGGCTATGAGGGCTCTCATTATTTTTTGAAAACATGGAGACCATGAATTCACATCCAGTCACGTATTTTGAATATGGCTAATATCCAATGCATATCATTGAATGTAAATAGTCTCAACTACCCCATCAGGAGGAAGAAGGTTCTCACATATCTTGGATCTCTCCACTCAGATATTTGCTTTATCCAATAATCTCATTTTAATCATTTCAAATCCCTTAAATTGAAACAATCCTGGGTTATGAAGTGTTATTCTCATCGGCTGTCCACATGAAAAGAGGTGATGTGATTCTTCGCCACAAAAATCTAGATATTCAAATTGTTGTTTCTTCTTCAGATGCTTTGGACAGGTAGCTAGGGGCACTCCTACAGCTTTGTTCTCAGTCTCTTCTTATTTTCAATATTTATGCTCCTAATACAGATGATCTGGAATTCTTTCATACTATATCCACCATACTGATGGAATATCCTACAGTGGAAGTTCTTCTAAGAGGTTACTTCAACCTGCCTTTAGATCCTTTTCTTGATAGACAATCCAACTATAAATGACATTTTTCTAAGTCTCACCATTCCCTTCTTTATCTACAGCAACAGGGTGGTCTCTCTGACTCTTGTTGCTTCTCCACTCTACAGATAAAGATTTTAACCTTTTTTTTCAAACCTGCATGAATCATATTCTCATTTTGATTTTTTTCCTTGTTTCTTCAACTCTCTTACTCAGTTTGTTAAATACACATATCTATCCCTATTCTCATTTTGTATCATGTAGCTATCTCCTTATCTTACCTGGACTGAGGAGCCTCCTTCTGTTAAAGCCTAGAGATATAATCCTAGTCTATTGGCCAACTCTCAGTTTTACAGATTTTTTGGGAGCTAAACTACAGGAGTATTTTTCTGAAAATTGTACAGATGACACAACTCTGCAAGTAGTCTGATCTGCTTTAAACCTACATTTAAGGGCCAGATTATTTCTTACACTGCTCAGAAGAATAAAGAACAGCGTATTGAATTAAAAATGTTAGAAAAAAAATAGCCCCTCTAGAAGCAGAACACATTGCCAAAGCTAGTCCTCAAAATCTCAATACTCTTTTTCAGAAAAGAATATGAATATAACAAGATTTTGAGCAATGCCCGATACAATTTTATCAAGAGGAGTGGCCCTATATTTTTCAAAATCTTTGTTGGTTTGGCATAGGTGAATGTTTTATATGGGCTGTTGGGGATTTATTTGATTCTCCGCAAGTTAGGGTCTTCGTAAATGGTCTTGAATCCACTCCCTTTCTGCTGGGAAGAAGCATCCGACAAGGGTGACCACTCTCTACACTTCTCTTTAATCTTTCTCTGGAATCTTTGCTTATTGATATACATTCCCATCCTCTAATTTCTGGTATTTCTTATCGTGATGCAGAATATAAGCTCTCTCTTATGTGGATGATGTTTTACTTTATCTTTCTAACCCTGAGGTATCTTTTCCTGCCCTCCTACAACTCATTTCCACTTTTTCTATCTTTTTGGGATACAAGGTTAATTGGCAAAAAAACAGAAGCTATGCTTCTGAAAGTACATGGAGTTCAAGTTCATCTGCAAAAATATACTTAGGTGTGACATTTCAAAACGATTTTGATGCCATGTTTTCCAATTATGAGCCTGCTTTAATTTTCAAGGTCCAACAAATGTATCCCCAATGATCTCCCTTACACCTTACCTGGTGGGGTAGAAAAGATTCTATTAAAATGGTCTTGGCACCTCATATTAATTTCTTATTAAGTATGATTAGAGCATTGTTTCCTTTGCATATATATATATATATATATATATATATATATATTTATTTATTTATTTATTTATTTATTTATTTATTTATTTATTTATTTATTTATTTATTTAAGTGAAAAGATAGCATTTTAACATCCTTCTTATAGAAGAATAAACCTCCTAAAATTGTGTTAGAGAAACTAAAAGCCTTGAAAGAATGAGGTAATGTAAACTTTCTGGACCTTTATAATTTACTATCAGGCTTTTATGCTGCAACAAGCTCAATACTGGTTTTTTGATAGATTACAAATTAAAGACTGCCCTATTTGGCTTGCAAAGGAAAAGGCATTAGTATATCTTTTGCCTTTACTGTTATTGCCAAAGACATCATCTTCTAGCATAAACCATATTATTCCACTTATTGTTTCTATTTCTAGACTTTTGTCCACTTTAGACAGTATTCTTCCTAATTTGGTCAAGATTCAACCTCTTCCAAGTAGTCAAAATCCAATCTCTCTTCCTTATGGTTCAATTCAAAAATACTCATAGACAAACATCCTCTCAATTGGAAAATTGGGCAATCATATGGAATATGGTTTATACACCAAGTTTTAAATGATGGTTGTTAGGTGCTCCAGCCACAGGTGGCCGTGGCCGGCCCCCCTCACCTCCATTTCTGGCGCCAGGGTGACCATCGCGGCTCGCATAGCGGCAGGGAGACACCTCTGCCACACGCATCCAGCCTCCTCCTCTCTCGCGGTTCCTGCCGCCAACCTTGCACCGTGCTCCGCAGCAGGAAGGACGACTTCTGGTCCCTTCATCGCAGCGCCGGGCAGCAGGCTGACGCCATCAGCAGACTGCTCCCAGTTGGGCCCTTCCTACGCGCTCGGACGTGCCTCCTGCCAATTCTTAAAGGGCCAGCAGCAGGAACCTCAGGGACCTCTCCCTGATGACATCACTGGCTCAGGCCTATTTAGGCCTGCCCCTCCGATCCTTCCATGACTTGGCAATGAGTCTGCTTTGCTCTGGTGAAGTCTTCTGAGCTTTGTTGGTTCCTGTTCCTGCCTTCCGAGTCCTGTTCCTGCCTTCCGAGCCCTGTCCCTGCTCCAGCTCCAATCCTTGGTTCCTGCGGACAGATCTTCTGGCTTCTGACCTCGGACTGGCTTTTGGTGACTCTTCTGGCTTCTGACCTCAGACTGGCTTTTGGTGATTCTTCTGGCTTTGACCTCGGACTGGCTATCGGTGACTCTCCGGCTTCTGACTCTGGACTGGCTATCGGCGATCCTTTGGCTTCTGATCTTGGACCAACTTTGGACGATGCACCCAGCTGCTACCCGACCGTCTTCACAGGGGCCCACCTAAGACCAGCCAGCCCCCGCACCCAAGGGCTCAACATGCGGAGAATGGAGGTGGTATTGGTGAAGCTCCATCCGGCCCCTGCAATAGCCCGGCCTTGCTTCCCAACGGTGGGGACCTGCGAGGGTTCGCCCTCTCAGGTTGCGCCAACTCCACCTCGGGCAAGGGGTTCACATTCTTGTCAGTCTGAACAACAATGGTAAGTTTTTATCATTTGAAGAGTCATGGTCCAAATATTTGCTCCATTCCACCCAAAGATTTTGATGGTTCCAATTATACAATGTTTTGCGTTCTCAAGATTTCCTTCCATAGCAGCAAATTCCCGAGTTTCTATCTGCTATCATTATTTGATGGCTAGTGGTCACTTGGCCTCTGCTTTCTATAAATTACTTGTAAGTGATTCCATTTCTTGTCATATTGGTACTGAGAGGTGTTGTGAATATGACTTACAAATTGTTCCTTTAGACAGTCAATGGGAGACATATTGGCATTCAACAATTCAGATATCTCTACATCTCCTAATACCCAATCTATATATTTTGTGACTCACAGAGCCCTGTGGACTTCATGAATGTTTTTTGACTAGTCTATCAAATTTACATCATTGATTGTAATGTAATGCTGACAGGGCGGCTTTCTTTTGCAAATATGTTTATTGAGTGAGACTTTCATTACAAAAAGTAGTAAAGCAACAATTCCAAATTTCTACAAAACATCAATGCATTACTATGTAAAACAAATCAACTGTTCACTCACCTTTTTGTTATATACCTCATTTTAATCACATATTCTAACATCTATTCATGGCTCTCCGCACAGAGTATCCAGAGCAGAACTATAAATGATGTTACAAGTCATGTACTTTTTCCCACAACAGATAATAATTTTTATATTGTAATAAAGCTTTTTCCTGTAACTTCTTTCTATCTCATTTGTTCCATAATTGAAAATGTTTGCATGTCTGATTTCCATACACGAAATACAGGTAATTTGTCATTATGCCAATGGGAAAAAACATTTTTTTTTTTACCAGAGTTAATGCAATAGTAGCCAGCCTCACATTGCCAGCAGGCATTACCAAAGATCTATCAAATACATATAAATAAGAAATTTTGACATTCCAATTAATATCTCTACATAATGGTCAATTTAGGAAACTATGAACTTGTCTCCAAAAGGCTTTTGGTAAGCATATGACATACAATTCCTATATGATTGTTATATTTTAAACAGAAGTCTGAGTCCCATAACTTCATCTTGATACCTAGAGCCCTAGTAAGATGGACTCTATGAATTATTTTAAATTGGTTTTCATGCAAGTTCACTGATTTAAGATATCTGTATAATTCTTCAAAAGCAGTTTCTTATCAGATTCCTCCAATTGAAAACCAAGATCCTCCCCTCATAATTGGGCTAAATTACCAAGAAGCTGGTTATGAATCCCCTGTTTAATGTGTGGTGTCCAAATACCAACTTTATTAAACTTGGGTGCCATTTCCACAAAAGATTCTTTATCATCTGTAAATTTAATTTTTTCCTCATCTCCTTCTATGGGACTCATGCAATAATGTCTGACTTGCAGATAAGCAAAAAAGTTATTATTGGGAACATCCCATTCTTCTTGTAACTATTGAAAGGAATATAGACAAGACTGTTCAGGATGAATTAAATGTCCTAGACAGTATAGCCCTTTCTCTCTCTAGATTTGAAATGTGACACTTTCTATTCTGGATTACCAGTCAAGGACATTCTGGATTACCAGTCAAGGACAAAAAAGGGAAACCCTATTGTCTATGAAAAATCTCTCTCCACCACTTCCAGGCTTTTTTTTTTAAGGCAATGAACCAATATCCTCAGTTCTTCCCCAACAATTTTCTCTAGTTCACATTGGGGCAGATTTTAAAAGCCCTGCGCACGTAAATCCGGCTGGATTTATACACGCAGGGGGTTATGTGCGCCGAGCCTATTTTGCATAGGCCTGGCGACGCACGCAAGCCCCGGCACGCGCGTATGTCCCGGGGCTTTGAAAAAAGGGAGAGAAGGGGGCGGTCTGGGGTGGGACCGAGGCCTCCGGCACAGGTGTAAATAGCAAAATAAAGGTAGGGGGGGGGATTTAGGTAGGGCTGGGGGGCGGGTTAGATAGGGGAAGGGAGGGGAAGGTGGGGGGCTGCGGAAGGAAAGTTCCCTCCGAGGCCGCTCCAATTTCGGAGCGGCCTCGGAGGGAACAGGGAAAGCCATCGGGGCTCCCCTAGGGCTCGGCGCGTGCAAGGTGCACAAGTGTGCACCCCCTTGCGTGCGCATGTTATAAAATTGGGCGTAGCTATTAAAATCCGGCCCATTGTGTAGATTAAAAAGTTTAACTAAAGTCTGCAATAGATTCTTGGTATCATGTTTGTTTTATACAATAAAATAATGCTACTACGTTATACAACCTTTTGTTTGGCAGAAGAAAAGAGGTAGAATAAGCTACAATGTATTGTGTTCAGACAAGAATCACGGTGGCTTATCACTGCTGGATTTGAGGTTGTATAACGTAGTAGCCAGTGAGTCTGAGAGTTCCTACTTGGGTAATAATTTCCAGAAGCATCAGTTCAGGCTTGATTAAATCAAGTTAGATATATGTTTATTGCATGTAGGCCGAGCTGAATTGCATTGTGGATATGTACAATACTGATGGTAGAGAACCAGAAAAGAGGTGGGGTGAAAGGAGAAACTTTATTTTTTCAATTTTTTTTTTTGGGGACAATACACCCCAGTATAACCAATAAAGAAAGAGGATAGGAAATCTAAGCTGGGATTGTAGAGGGGTACAACAAAACAGTAAGGTGAAGAACCAGAAAAGAAGTGGGATGGGAGGACAAACTTTTATTTATTTGTTTTTCTATTTTTTTTCCTCATTTCAAATCATCCCAGTATAACCAACTAATAGGGTGTGAGAACTAGGTTGGGATTATAGATGAGTAGAACAAAATAAAGAACCATAAAAGAGGTGGAGTGAGAAGAGAAACTTTTAGTTTTTATTTTTTTACTTTTTCATCCAGGGGAAAAGCACCCCAGTATGACCAATAAGCAAACAGGGTGGGAAAACTAGGCTGAAATCCAAACAGCAAACAATACAGAGGCACCAAAATTCCTATGCTGGTACATAATAAGCATGGCAGGTAGGCATATTAACATAATGACCCCCAAAGAGGTATATCAGAGGCAAGGCAGGTAGACAGAGTAGTCGTAGCAGCAAGATCTCTAAGGTGGTATATCAGGGGCATGGCAGATAGGCAGGATAGCAGTAAGATCTCTAAGGTTGTATATATCAGATGCATAGTAGGTAGGTATGAGGTAGCAAGAACACGAAGGTGGTATGTCAGAGGCATGGAAGGTTGGCAGAGTGGTAGCAGCCAGAATCCTAAGATGGAGCATGTCAAGCAGGCAGAGTAGTGGCAGCAAGACCCCTAAAGTAGCATGAAAGATAATCAGAGTGGCAGCAAAATTTTCAAGGTGCTTATGGTCATCTTGCCATGCATGGAAATTCTGAAAAACCAAGCAAAGGCAGATTGCTTTTCAAAAAGAACTGCTTTTCCATCAACTTTGGTGCCAGCCTTGAATGTTGAGAGCTCACAATGTCTCCTAAAATTGAGAAGACATGTTCACTGGGCATGTTGGTTTGTAGGCAGGAAAGATAGCACTGAGCCACCTTGGCTAGGTCTGGCCAGACTGTGAACTTGTGTGTCAATATGCAAGTGCATCTTTATCCATGTCTTCGATGGGCTCTGCGAGATAGTATGCCACAGAAATTTCCGCTGAATATTATCTTTGCGGAGGTGGGCCAAGGGTCTCTCTTTCCAGCTGCTTTAGCTATGGCCTGTGTCAAGAGAAATGGTTATTTGTGACCAATGTGGCTTTGGTGTATTGAGATGGGGAGGAATTGGTAGCTGGTAGGGTACACTACTTTCTGAGGTGGCCACTTTTTCCTCTGATAATCCCCACTGTACCTCTGTCTCTGGAGCTCCTGTTCATACACCCTAGTTACCAGCATCTCCCTCATGATTGTAAAAGTGACTGGAGGGTATAGGAACATAAGAAATTGCCATGCTGGGTCAGATCAAGGGTCCATCAAGCCCAGCATACTGTTTCCAACAGAGGCCAAACCAGACCACAAGAACCTGGCAATTACCCAAACACTAAGAAGATCGCATGCTACTGATGCAATTAATAGCAGTGGCTATTCCCTAAGTAAACTTGATTAATAGCAGTTAATGGACTTCTACTCCAAGAACTTATCCAAACCTTTTTTGAACCCAGCCACACTAACTGCACTAACCAAATCCTCTGGCAACAAATTCCAGAGCTTAATTGTGCGTTGAGTCTCACTCAACGCATTGAGTGAGACTCCCTTTCACCCATAGATCACAAAGTGTAGCAAGGGAGTCTCACTCAACGCATTGAGTGAGACTCCCTTTCACCCATAGATCACAAAGTTAGCAAGCATTTCAAATTTCTGCTTATATTGTAATCATGATTTTCTCTCAGATGGAATGAAATTCGAACAATTTGACACTATGTCAGAGTCTGAAGTTATTCACATCATTAATAAAATAAACTCATCTACCAGTCCTCTCAACTCTTGCTCTACAGCCCTGTTAAAATGAATTAAAGTAGAAATAGCTAACTTTATTCCAAAATTTGTAAACTCATAACTGGACAGTGACACTCTCCCAGATTCCTTGAAAAAAGAATCAATTCACCCAATATTGAAAAAAGCATCTGCAAATCTGACTCTATTCTCGAATTATCATCCCATCTCATTGCTATCATAACTCACAAAGATACTAGAAAACACAGTACAAAGACTTATTACTTTCCTTGGCTCAAACTATACTTTAGATCAATATCAATTCAATTTTTGGAAATTCCATAAAACTGAAATGCTTCTTCTCACTAGTTTTGACACCATTTGGTGGGGATTTGATTGAAGGACTTCTTTTGTACTCATTTTACTAGATATCTCTTTCTCCTTTGACACCATTGATCACTCTATTTTTCTCTATAGGTTGTAGTCTCTTGTTATGGTGGGTACTGTCCTTTCCTGGTTTACTAATTATCTCACTGACCGATTTCAACAACTAAAGTTAGGATCAGAAACTTCAGCTTGGGTTTCTCTTACCTCTGGTTTACCTCAAGGTTCAGCATTATCAGCAGCCCTTTTTAACATCTACATGACTCCATTGTGTCAGCTTCTGGAAGAACTTGGGGTACACTATAAGTTATATGCAGATGACATACAATATTTCTTTCCTCTCAAAGCATCCAGGGCCCTTACTGAACAATTAATTTAGTTATGTCTCTCTACCATTCATGACTAAGTCAATCACAATAAACCTTCTCTAAATGTCAACAAAACTGAAATCATGATTCTTTCTCAATTTCCCTCATTTCATATCCCAGAAAAAAATTGTTTTCAGAAACCAAAATATTCCCATATCAAAAACAGTTCACAATTTCGGAATTCTCATTGATCCCTATCTCTCAATGTATGATTACATCAAAGCTTTAACACAAACATCATTTTTCAAACTATGGCTCTTACGGCACCTGAAACCACTACTGGATCTTATTGATTTTCAAACAGTTCTCCAATTGCTACTTTTTTCCAGCCTTGGCTATTCCAATTCTCTCTTCACTGGTTTCCTGGATTATATAAGTTTCCCTCTTCAGATCATACAAAATTCTGCAGCCAAATTATTGACTGGAATCTCTATACATGACCACATTCCCTTGTTTTATAAATTGGCTTCCAATCTCATTTCAAATTCAATACAAACTTGCCATGACTACATATTTCATCACCATGGATAGCAGCCATATTGAAAATGTAAACTCTCACAAGAAAGCTACAATCCAATCAGGAACTACTGGGTGTTCCCTCACCAAGAGAAGTTCACCTGGAAGAAACTAAATAGCGCACCTTTTCCACTGCTGGTTCCCTCTTATGGAATTCTCTACCAACGGAGATAAGAACAATAGCAGAACCAAAATTTTCAGAAAAGCTCTGAAAACCCATTTGTTTCAAAAGACATATTCCATTTGAGTCCTCCAGCGTTGCTGTTATAGATATACTTGAGTCCTTTAATGCTTTTGTTGTAACTGATGTCATAGAAACATAGAAACACAGAAGAAACAGCAGAGAAGGACCAAATGGTCCATCCAGTCTGCCCAGAAAGCTTATGGTATTATTTGCTGTGCCATACAGGTCACCCCCATACTTATCAGTTTCCCAGACCGTTAAAGTCAGAGCCGTTGTTGGTTGCTGTTTCAGTCCAATTCCCCATTACCACTTGCCATTGAAGCAGAAAGCAATGTTGGAGTTGCAACAAAAGTATCAGGCTTATTGGTTAAGGGTAGTAACAACTGCATCAGCAAGTTACCCCCATGCTTATTTGTTTTCCCAGATCATAAAATTCAGTGTCCTTGTTCGTTGCTGTCTGAATCTAATTCCCTTTTCCTCTTTTCCCCCTGCTGTTGAAACAGAGAGCTTAATGGAGTTGCATCAACAGTATGAAGGCTTATTGATAAAGGGTAGTAACTGCCACATCAGCAAGTTATTCTCATGCATACTTCATTTCCCTCCTCTAGTCTTTAGGGACCCATAGTATTTATCCCATGCCCATTTGAAATCTTTTACTGTTTTGTCTTCACCACCTCCTTTGGAAGGGCATTCCAGGCATCCACCAGCCTCTCCATGAAGAAATATTTCTTAACGTTGGTTCTGAGTCATCCTCCCTGGAGAATCATTACATGACCCCTAGTTCTACTGATTTCATTCCAATGGAAAAGGTTTATCAATTGTGCACCATTAAAACCTTTCAGGTATCTGAAGATCTGTATCACATCTCCCCTGCACCTCCTCTCCTCCACAATTTATATATTTAGGTCCTTCAACCTCTCCTTATAGGTCATTTAAGAGAGACTCCCCACCAATTTTGGTCACTCTTCTCTGAATCACCTCCATCCTGTCTTGGTCCCTTTTGAGATATGATGTCCAGAATTGAATTCAGTACTCCAGGTGAGGCCTTACCAAGGACCAGTACAAGGGGATTACCACCTCCTTTATCTTACTGGTTATTCCTCTCTCTGTGCAGCCCAGTATTCTTCTTGCTTTAGCTATCACCTTGTCACATTGCTTCGCCATCTTCAGATAGCTAGATACTATCACCCCAATGACTCTTTCATGCTCTGTGCACAACAGTCCTTCACCCCCTATCACATTCAGCTCTTTTGGTTTAACGTATCTCAGATGCATGACTCTGTACTTCTCGGTATTGAATGCAACTATGGCATTGGTTGTACAAGGTCGTGATGACCTTCCTGCTAAATGTTGTCCTGGTGGGCATTTTGTAATTGGGGGATAACATATGCAGCAGCCGATTAAAGCCCACATTCTTCACTACCTGTAGGGCCTGGTCATCAAGGGCAATTATTTCCATGATCCTTCTTATTATTTTAGATGCTGCCTTCCTCTTGCCCGGGACAGTGCTACACTCCATTTCTTCTATAGTGGGTTGCCGCTTCAGATTAATGGCTGGGGACTGCTGGCCTGCCACCTGACTGATAGAAGGGGCTATGGGATCAGCTTGGGGAGAAGTATATCTCTTTTCAACCCCTTTCCGCTGTCTTTTACTTTGAGTGGCAGAAGGTGTCACCAGCCTAGTACTTCCAAAATAAATTTTAACAACAGTCACAGAACATCATTGCACATGCTTGAAATCTGATTTAAAAATTTCATATTTTCATTTCCATTATTTTGCATGGCATCCAGCCAGGGTAATGTTAACATAGCCCAACATATAACTTTATATATAGTATCAATGTGCCATCCAACACTGAAATTGTAGTTGGTTTAGAAACCCAATCCATGACTCTTAAATGTGCAATCAAACCACTTATAGTGTCCTTTATCACAACTTTCTTATAATGATCAAAAAATATTTAAGTGCATCAATCTCCAATAGCTATAACATAAGTCCAGTTTGACATTTTAAAAGGTGGTACTTAACTTTCAAAAGATTTCTGACAAAGTTACAGTCCTGGATTATGTCTTATCTCCAATCCTGGAAACATTCACATGTCTTGTCCTGTCATTGATACTTCAAGAGCAACCTCTGCTTCAGGGGTCATAAAAAACACTGATGAGAAGTCCATGTGGAGGAGTGGGCAGAGCCATTGCAGGACCTTTTAGCATGCAAGGGCTCACAGGTCCGTGCTGAATTTTGTCAGACTTGCTGCTGCTGCTCTGGGTTTGGTGTCAGAGCAGCAGCAAGCCTGGATGTCAGCATGGCAGCATTGGCACTCGGTGCCTATGAAAATTTGGGGCTGGAGGCAGCCCATGCCTAAATCCGGGCCTGCTGACGGATATCGAATTTAAACATTAAAGCCTGGCTTTTGAGATGTACCCAACAGTCTTAATTACAAGCATCAAACAGTAGTTCAAAAGAAAAGTTATACAGTTCATGATAGCAACTTAAATTTATGCTATGCGAATTATTGCAATAACAATATGCAATGCTTGGCCCACATGTGTTCAAAAGTACAAAGCAGGAACATCTGCCCTGATTTAATTATGTTCAGACATTACAACATGACTGCAAGTGTTTTCCCCACACCTACAGGACATTCTCAAATGAGGAGCTGTTAGAGTACAGCCTCTGAAGGAATGAAATGATGAACTAAATGAAGTCAGACATTGAAAAGTAATTGCAATTAACCAGAGCTAAGAAAAAGTAAATATAATAAACCAGTAACAAATTTGTTCCTTTGACAAAGAGAAGTCATTCTTTCTTCTATGGAATCTGCCAAGATTATAGTAGCAATATGAGGAACTAAAAGAGTTTGATTTATTACAGGACACATGCGCTCAACCCAGTTCACACAAACATTACTGCTCATACTCCTGGCCCCACATAACGTTCCATAACAGGCTCACACTATCTCAGAGGGGCAGCAGTTTTCATATATTGCAGGTATTGAGGATGCTGTACTATACAGTGTTATGCACACAGTACAGAGATTTTCTCATGCTTTTTCTATGTGATCCTGTAGAAAAATAGAGTGCAAAATAAACAACTGCGACTCATTGAAGTGTAGTTAAGTTTCAACTGTGAACTTTGTGTGCATTTTAACCACAAAAAAATTAGAGTTGCTCTGCATGATTTTGTATTGCAGCTGCTAATTACCTATTAATTTGAATACAATTTTCTGCATGCAGAAAGCAATGCTCACAATTCTATTGCCTGTGAAAGCAAAAAAACTCAGAGTATCTGTGCATCGGTTTATTCAGGATGTAGACATCAGGTGGAATTCCATCTATCTGATGATTAGGGTCCTTTGTTTTCAGTTTAAACTGATTTTCACCCATAAATTCCCAGATTTTTCCAGCAGTGACAATTTGTTTAAACAGATTTTCACCTTCAGAACTGCAGATACAGCATCTCAAGTTCCCAGCAACTGCTGGAAGCCAGTGTAGACCAAAACACCTGCAGCATTTCAAGTCCCCACCAGCAAAAGCACTCGCCCTCCAGTGCCGCTGATGTGCTGTTTCAAGGCCCACCTCCCCCTCCCACCAAGCAACCAAAGAACCTGCTGCTCAGTTCTGCCAATGCCAAATGCAGCATTTGAAGTGTGCCACGCCCACCAGACGTACTTCCCAGCAAGCTCCTTGACCCTACAATAAAGAAGCATAGTGCTGCAGAGCACAGGAGTGTCAGTAAGCTGCTGCCAAAGTAGAGAGGAGGTACCTGGAGCTCCCAGTAATAATGATGAATGCTGTTGCAATGGAGGGAGAAGAGGGAGATTCTCATTGGGATGTAGGGAAAGAAACAGACATGCTAGGCAGGAGATAGGGGTAGAGACAGGGATGCTGCTGAGTGGGAGAATCTGCTTAATATTATTTTTAATTTTTATTGTCCTGGCTCTTTTCCACCAAAATAAACTTCGAGATTTACCCAGAAAAATGAGTCAAATTTTTCCACTGATTTTCGCCTGTTCTTGTTCTGAATAAATCCTGATATATTCCTGGGACAATTGTTAAAAATAAAAAATGAAAATCCCTACTGTTGATGCAGAGGTTAGTGGAATAACAGCTATGAGCTGTCTGTGGATGCCAAGATCAGTGCAGATCACCCCCGGGGAATCAGGATCGATTGCACCTGATGCAAGCAGTATAAGCCCTTGAAGGATACCATGGAGGATCTGAATTCAGCAATAGCAACCCAGAGCAAAGTCATCCCCATAATCAGTATCCTGGAGGTGAAGTTATAGAGTTTCCAACAGAAACAGGGACTGGCACCAAAGGTGCCAGATCTCAGGACCCCTTGCAGCTGCAACTGTAAAATCGGCTCAAAACCCTCATCCAGCTGAATCTTTACATACTGGCCACTCTGTGTGACCTATGGGTGAAAGAAAGTATCACTCTTTAGTCTGGCCCTCTGGTAAACTAGAAAAAAAAACCTTGCAGCTAGGTGCATGAATGGGCTACCACATCTTCCCCCACCTTTATCTACCACTGCTTCTGTCCCACCATACAGCAGGCTCTCCTGCCACAGGTCATAGCTTTAACACTTGGCACCAGAAATCAGTATTTCCTTCCTTCACTACCTGCCCTGACCAGCAAAGGAGACCCCTGAATAAATTGCAGCCAAACAGCTACCTGTCGAGGTCATGGACACAGATGCACTGCATATTGGGCATGGTCTGTCCTGCTCACCAACCTGAATGCCTAGCGAATATTAATCATTCTCAATGGCAGAAGACATCGTGAATCCATATTATTCATGGCTGGTAACAGAGTTGGTGAAAAAAGTTAGACTTCTTTAAGATAAAGGAAGCCCAATAAGTAGGTAAATAAAGCTTTTCCAAATTCTTTTCAAACTCCCAACACTAACAACATTGATTTTAAGGAACTGGTATCAAACAGGCCACAAAGGCTTACTATATTTCACCTAAAATCATGCTCTGAATATCATCGCATGCCTTTTTTAGAAAAATTTCAAGCTTTGCATATAAAATATGTAATGCAAGTAACTTTACCAAAGACATTAAAGGTCACTCACCGGAACATTTAACTCAGAAACTTAGCTTGCAGTGGCATTTCTTCACCAGAAATCACAAAACAGTCCTACTTAACTGCAGCAGCTTTGTTTCAACAGACATCTTACAGAATATCCCGCTATCGATGTTTTGAAGGTTCTTTTTTTTTTTTTCAATTTAATCTTTATTAAATTTCTTAAACATTTTACAATGAAAAAAGAAATAAGAAAATTTAGTTTACATTTACCACAACAATCTTCTCTAGAAAATCATACAAAGGAAAACTATACATATGAAAACTCAAATGCAGTCCACATTAATGGGAGGACTTATTATAGTAACAGTTATTTAAGAAAATTACCAACACAACCTGGTTATTACGGGGTATATAATATCATTGACCTATATTTTCCAATAGAATAGTTATAAACTTTCTCATCCTTCTTTATCAGCAAGAAAAGTTTCTAAATGAGTTGGTTCCAGGAAAACAAATTTGTTTTTATTAAACACAATCAAGCACCTGCAAGGGAATTTGAGAAAAAATGTAGCTCCTATGGTTAACACTCTTTCTCTCAATACAAGAAATTGTTTCCTTCTTATTTGGGAATTTTTTGAGACATCAGGAATATCTGTATTAGTTGCCCACAAAATTTAAATTCTTTATTTCTAAAGTATTTCTGCAGAACAATATTTTTTTCTTGTTCTAAACTAAAAGCAACAATTAACGTTGCTCTGGTTTGTATATCATCTACAGATGCCTCTAAAAAGGCTGTCAAGTTTGGACTTTGATCCGACATAACATCTATACCTCCCACAGGAGCAATTTCAGTTCTGCTTTTTCTTGACAAATAATACATTTTAGAGATCAACAATTCTTTAGATATACCAAGAATTTCTTTCACATATTTCCTGAATAATTTCATGTGCAGACAAAAGTCTTGTACTTGGGAAATTCAGGAAGCATCTTACTTCTCATATTGTTCTCTTTATTTTTCAATTGCCTATATAGAATCTAAGAATCCTTAAAAAAAGCAGTGCCAGATACTTGCAAAGAAGAAATCTGTAAATTAGTAGAGGTGCTTGCTGCTTCCAAAACCTCAATTCTTTTCCCTTGATCTTCCAACTTTTCTTTAATTTCCACAACTTTTTCAGAAGATTGAGAAATGGATTGGGATAATTTCCTCTCCATATTTTTAACTACTCTCCATACATCTACCAGTGTGATATTTTCTGGTTCAGGTGTCTCAGATAGTTCCTGGTCTATTTCCAAAGGTAGCTCTGCTCCACTCCTCCCAAGAGCTACCTTCTCAACTTTACTTTCACCTGCACCCGTATCTGGCAGACTGGATGTTAAATCACTCTATTCGGTGCAGCTTTAAAAATGCCACCCCCAATATTTCCAAGTGATAAATTGGAATTTTGGTCCTGGACTGGACTCGCGGAGGCCCCCGATGAGATAGATGTATCAAATAAAACCTCTCATAAGGCTTGACTCACCCTTCTAATGTGAGAGTCCATTTGGGCCCTTCACCTCCTTGGAAACTGGAGTCAATGCAGCAATCCTCATCTTGTGCTTTTCCCCCATCTACTGGGTCATGAACTGATCGGCAAAATTCTCTCCCAGGGGTGCGCCCCTTTGGCGCGTGGCTTCGGCTGCGCGCCGCTGCCCCTGGTCTTAAATAGACAGCGTTCCCTTCCGGTTCACCCTGGGAGGTCAGGCATCTGATGTTCACACCTGCTGCACTCAGTCCACTTGCCCAAAAACGCCCACCAATGCGATGACTCCACAGGGAAAAGCCTCTGTTGTTTCACCGCTTCCCCTGGTCTTAAATAGACAGCGTTCCCTTCTGGTTCGCTCCGGGAGGTCAGGGATCTGATGTTCACACCTGCTGCACTCAGTCCACTTGCCCAAAAATGCCCACTGGTGCGATGACTCCACAGGGAAAAGCCTCCCGATGTTTTGAAGGTTCTGCATCAGGAAACTTATATGATGACAACAGAATGGTGATTAAACTTATTTTTAAAGAGAAACTTTCTAACAATCAAATATCAAAAATGTTGTCACATAATCAAAAAGATAATTGGCCATTCAGAGTAACAGTTCCCTTAAAAAAATGACCTTTCAATTTCAGTATTTAAGCCATAAGGTGTAAGAGTGTTTAAACAAAAGATCCAGCATTGTTCCAAGCGAAGTAATTTGATATCCATATCATCTTTCAAATTGAAGGCTGAATCCAATCCAGAATAATCCACTTTGTAACATCATAAGAGTGATTCCATTTACTAAAATGGTTCACCATCTGGGATTCACTCCTTCCAGTAGCAATATAGCAACAATTTTCCGTCATTCTTTTATGATAGGATCATCTTTTCTTTCTTATTTAAAGTAGGCCACAGGGGCACACAACTACATAGGCTACAAGTCATATTACAGCCATTCTGCATACATATCTTCACTGTGGTTCTTCAGTGTTGTCCAGTATTACAGGTCCATCCAGTCTTTCAGGAATGTCCCTGTTTTGCATTTACACGTGCCTGCAATTTGCAAGATTTACTGGTTAACTTTTGTTCTTCCAGCTTTGCTTTTGGTTAACATGGATAATGGCCCTAATGGTATCCAACAATGTGCCTGGCATTCTTTATGTCCATAGACTATAATGCATACAATTTTACAATTTAAATATTGCAAACCAGTGAAGATACTTATGCAAACTGGTTGTAAAGGGACTCATGCAGTTTATGTGGTGTTGCCTTCTTTATCCTTTTCCCTTCTTTTGGCGCCTTGAAAGTGTTCATACCTCTGGTTTGCCCTCACCCTCTCACAAAGCCCTGGGATGTTACTGCCATTATGTTACTTTGCTCCTCTCATGCTGTCTTGGGCTATTTATGTTATGCTATATTTTTATGAGTAAAAAGAACATAAAAATATAAGAAGTTGCCATACTGGGTAGGACCGAGGGTCCATCAAACCTAGCATCCTGTTTCCAACAGTAACCAATCTAGGTTACAAGAACCTGGCAAGCACCCAAACAATAAATAGATCCCATGCTACTAATGCTGGCAATAAGCAGTGGCAGTTCCTTATTGATTAATAGCAGTTTATGGACTTCTCCTCCAAGAAATTATCCAAACCTTTTTTTTAAACCCAGCTACATTAACTTCCCTAACCACATCCTCTGGCAACAAATTTTAGAGCTTAATTGTGCGTTGAGTAAAAAATAATTTTCTCTTGGAGGAGACGATGAGAGGTTTGAAGCGCCGTCTTTTTGTGCTAGAACCTTTCCCCTTGTGACCTGCAATGCCGCATACCAAAAGGAAGGGACAGCTGAGCTCAGGGAGGTTTCCTCAGCACCTCCCTTACTTGTAGCCATTCAATACCACATTGAGGGCTTTTTTGCCCCAATGGAGCGGTCTACTCTGGAAGCGCCTGTTTCGATTGTTGGCGAGGAGCGCACCTCACCTCCGCTGGACAAGCAAGCTACTCTCAGCCCCAGAGCGCCTGTTACTCCCTCTCCTCCTTTGCATGAACAGACTCTAGATCTTGGTGTACTGGCCAGACAAATTCTGCAGCTGGGGCAGATTCTTTAGTAGGAATTGCAAATGTGGGGGTTGGAGGCCTAGCTGAAAGTTCAGCGCCACCATTTTTGTTACACCCAGTGGTTACTCCAGCAGAACATCTCCGTTCACCTCAGGCGTCCACCCCAGAGAGGAATAAGGAACCCGTGCGGCTCCATGAAGTTTTGGGTAAGTCTCACAGGGACAGCTTGGCTAGTGCTATAACTAACCTGAATCTGGAGGCACTTATTTCCATACAAAGTCCTATTTCCTTATTAACATCGGTGATGATTGAAACAAAGCTCTCTGTTCAAGTTATGGATTCTCTTACTTCTTCTCATAATTCAAAAATAACTGCATTGGATCAACAGGTAGAGAAACTTCAATCAGTTCAGAATGGTCTTGTACAATCTATTGTAATAAATACTAAAAGACTGGAAAATATGGAAAATTCCCTCAGAATGTTAAATTTGAGAGTTTTAAATTTTCCTTGTGTTAAATTAACAATACCTCATGATCTGTTTAAGAAATAATTTACAAGATGTTTTGCAATTTTCTGCTGATATCTCCCACCCATATCACGGATTTCTTTTACTTCTCAGGAAAGGAAATTCAATCCATCTAACATACCTCAGGACAATTTAAGTCTAACAAATCCTATTGATCATCTTTCTGCTTTTCTGGAATCTTCAGGGAATGATCATGGGAAATATCAGGAACTTTATTTGTTGCATTTGTTTTTCCATCTGGCCATGACTTAGTTTTGAAGCTTTATCTCCATAATCGTGACAAGTTATATTACGGTCAGAAAATATGGATATATCCTGATATTACCAGGGCAACCCAACAGCGAGAAAAAGATTTTTAGAGATGTGTCAAGACATTTGTCAATTAGGTGCTCAGATTGTAATTCGTTACCCTTGTAAATGTGTCGTTAGATTTCAAAATAATAGATATGGGGTTTTTTAGCCTTCTCAACTCAGGTTTTTTCTAGATTCACATTTGTCATCTGATACCACTTGCCAACCTGTAAATTCAGGCAATTAGTATATTATTCTCTCGTCTCTCAAATATTGCCTTTAATTTTTTGTTACTAAATATTTTGCGCTGTTAGTCCTTGGTCCCCCTCATTTCCTTGTACTTGAGTCATTTGGAGTAATTTTTCCCTATATGCATCACCTTGCACTTGTCCACATTAAATTTCATCTGCCATTTGGATGACCAATTTTCCAGTCTCACAAGGTCCTCCTGCAATTTATCACAATCTGCTTGTGATTTAACTACTCTGAATAATTTTATATCACCAACAAATTTGATCACCTCACTCGTTGTGTTGTTCCCCTTTCCATATATTTATAAATATATTTAAAAGTACTGATCCAAGTACTAATCCCTGAGGCACTCCACTGTTTATGTTTTCCACTGAGAAAATTGACCATTTAATCCTACTCTCCATTTCTTGTCTTTTAACCAGTTTGCAATCCACAGAAGGACATCACCTTCTATCCCATGATTTTTTTAGTTTTCTTAGAAGCCTTTCATGAGGGACTATGTCAAATGCCTTCTGAAAATCCAAATATACTACATCTACCAGTCCACTTTTATCCACATGTTTATTAACCCCTTCAAAAAACTGTAGCAGATTTGTGAAGCAAGACTTTCCTTGGGTAAATCCATACTGGCTGGGTCCCATTAAACCATGTCTTTGTATATATGTTTTGTGATTTTGATCTTTATAATAATTTCCATGATTTTTCCCAGCACTGAATTAAGGCTCACTGGTCTATAGTTTCCCAGATCACCCCTGGAGCCCTTTTTAAAAACTGGAGTTAAATTGGCCAGCCTCCAGACCTCAAGTACAATGGATAATTTTAACTATAGGTTACAAATTACAAGTAATAGATCTGAAATTTCATTTTTTAGTTCTTTCAGAACCCTGGGGTATGTACCAACTGGGCCAAGTAATTTGCTACTTTTCAGCTTGTCAATCTCGCCTACTACATCATCCAGGTTAGAGCATAAGAAAATGCCATACTGGGTCAGACCAAGGGTCCATCAAGCCCAGCATCCTGTTTCTAACAGTGGCCAATCCAGGCCATAAGAACTTGGCAAGTTCATCCAAATCATCATCTCTGAAAACCATCTCTGGAACAGGTATCTCCCCAACATCCTCATTAGTAAACACCAAAGCAAAGAATTTTAGTCTTCCTGTGATGGTCTTATCTTTCTTAAATGCCCCTTTAACCCCTTAATCATCTAACTGTTCAACCAACTCCCTCGCAAGCTTCCTGTTTTGGATATATTTTTAAAAAAATGTATGATGAGTGTTTGCCTCCAAAGCCAACTTCTTTTCATATTCTCTCTTAGCCTGTATTATTAATGTTTTACATTTAACTTGCCAATGCTTATGCTTTTTCCTAATTTCTTCAGAAGGATCCTTCTTCCAAATTTTGAAGGCAGTTCTTTTGTCTAAAATAACCTCTTTCACCTCACTTTTTAACCATGCTGGCAAATATTTGGCCTTCCTATCACATTTCTTAATACATGGAATACATCTGTACTGGGTTTCTAAGACTGTATTTTTAAACAATATCCATGCATATTATATACTCTTTCTTATGTTTCACTTTCATTTCATCAAAGTTTCCCTTTTGAAAGTATAGTGTTAGAGCTGTAGATTTACTTATTGTCCCCCTTCCAGTAATTAATTCAAATTTGATCATGCTATAATCACTATTGCTAAGTGGCTCTACCACTATTTCTATCACCAAATCCTGTATTCCACTAAGAATTCCTGCATTCTTCTCTTGTTGGTTCCTGAACCAATTATTCCTTGGAGCAGTTATTTATTCCAGCCAGGAATAGCATGTCCTGATATTACATTTATCCAGTTGATATTGGGGTAATTGAAATCTATCATTATCATTGCACTGCCAAATTCATTAGCTTCCCTAATTTATCTTAGCCTTTCATGATATATCTCATCATTTTGGCCAGGTAGATAATAGAATACTCCTATTATTAGACTCTTCCTCAACACATATGAGATTTCTACCCACAAAGGTTCTACTATGCATTTAGCCTCTTGCAGGATCTTAATCCTATTGGACTCTATGCCATCCCAGACATAAAATGCCACCCCCACCACCACCGTGGTATAATAACACAAAGGGGTAATACAACTCTCTATATCACTGTAGTAGACTCAACCACAAACTTTAGAGAGACAACATATTGAACCTATTTAATATTTATTGAAAATATTCACATATATATCTACACAGACATTTAAAACTAAGCTAGCACACACACACATTCATACAACCAGATAAAACAACAAATGTTCATTTGAGATGTAGAATTGAAAATGCCATGTCTTGTTTTTACAATAAAGACACTTATGAAACTAGTAACTGAATGTTCAACAGTATAGAGTTACTGAAATGAGAAATCACGATTCTAAATACATATCTCTTTCTTTAATCTCATATATTAATATAAATTATCACCGTAATATTTTCATTAATCATCATGATGTATCCAATGTATCCATATTCATGTCATTGAAATCATATGTTCGTTATGTCCAACAAAAGATATCTTCGTTTCACCCCTGTTGATAGGGGCTTCCTCAGGGACTTATCTTTTCAAATTTGATATTCATACGCTACAAAAGGACATGTAAACAACCATAAATAATTCGCAAAACCATGAGGTAAGCAAATTGTTACTACCTTTCTGATTAAATGTAGCACCAAAAACACCAAAATGTCACTACCTTATTTATAACGACATTGATTGTTGTTAATACAAAAAGATATTCATAAATGAATTTTATAAATGAATTTTATGAATGAAAAACAAACTTTCCACTTCGACCTACACTGAACCTATCTTAACCATCACCCGAAAAATTACCGGCCAGTACAAAATCCAAAATTAGATGAAAAATACCACTTACTGAAACCACACACCAGAGTCCATATTGTACGGCGTTGCCCTCAATGATAATTGTACATTTTTGCTTTCAAGTGACTGCACTTTTGTGCGGGACCGCCAACCAGCATACTCAAACAAACATGATTCTGTAACAATGTAAACATAAAGACGCCCATTAAGAATGAAATTAAACCAATCTTTTACCGCAACACTTCATAAAAATCACCCCACTGAAACTTTCCCGTACTCACGTGTCATCGGAAATGACGTCACACGCTGTCACCCGCTAAAGTCTGATTTTCAAACAAGTCAATAAACTTTATATAGCGGGGACAATTACCAAGTCTCAAATTAACACTTATGCCTTAAAAAAAGAATAGCAATTATCCTGAGCTGAACTGCAGCGGAAAGCTTGTGTATAATCACAACAAATCACCTTTATTATCACTTTTAAAGGAAAGCGCTCCACTCTATAGGTCCATTAAGACCCGCTGGAGCCATTGTACGCCAACTGTAAATAAATTGTTGTTCTATTCTCCTTAAAACGGACGACAGCTCCCCTCCATGTTGGAGAGTAACCTGTTTAATAACAAAAAACCGAATGTCATCCACGGTGTGATTTTTTTCTACCCAATGGTTCACCAAAGGAGCATGCTCATGCAACGATTTGATGCGGCTGAAATGTTCAATAATGCGAAGACGAATAGGGCGTACTGTTTGACCCACATAAATTAAATTACATGGACAAATGATGGCGTAAACAACGCCACTAGTGTTACAATCAAATACCTTAGGAATGCGATAAGGATATTTTAAATGTGGATGATGAAAAGACTGACACTGGAGCGTAAGGGAACACATGGAACAAGACCCACACGGGGTTTGTCCGTGAGGGAGATTTAAATCCCCAGGTTCTTTACAAGCTTTTAATTTACATGTAAAGATTGGTGCTTTTTAATAGCAAAAATGGGGTTCTCTGTGAAGCAGGGTATAGATGATAACACATGCCAATGATTAAGAATCACTTCCTTAATTTGAGTAGTTTTAGATGAAAATGGAATGGTACAGATCATACGAGTTGGAGATTCTTTGGGGCTATGAATCAACAGATTATCTCTATTAGAATACAAAGCACGCTTATATGCTCTTTTAATTACAGATCTGGTGTATCCTCGGGCCAAAAACCTTTCTTGTAACTGTTGAGCCTGAATTTTAAATTCTGTTATGGATGTGCATAATCGTCTATACCGGAGGAACTGACCTACCGGTATATTGTCTTTGAGTTGTTTAGGGTGAAAACTCTGGTAATGCAGTAAGGTATTTCTATCCGTACTTTTCCTATGGACACTAGTTACAAGTCTCCTCTCATGAATGTATACCTTCATATCTAAAAGGTATACATTATTATTGAAAATCGCAGCCGCATCAAATCGTTGCGTGAGCATGCTCCTTTGGTGAACCATTGGGTAGAAAAAAATCACACCGTGGATGACATTTGGTTTTTTGTTATTAAACAGGTTACTCTCCAACATGGAGGGGACCTGTCGTCCGTTTTAAGGAGAATAGAACAACAATTTATTTACAGTTGGCGTACAATGGCTCCAGCGGGTCTTAATGGACCTATAGAGTGGAGCGCTTTCCTTTAAAAGTGATAATAAAGGTGATTTGTTGTGATTATACACAAGCTTTCCGCTGCAGTTCAGCTCAGGATAATTGCTATTCTTTTTTTAAGGCATAAGTGTTAATTTGAGACTTGGTAATTGTCCCCGCTATATAAAGTTTATTGACTTGTTTGAAAATCAGACTTTAGCGGGTGACGGCGTGTGACATCACTTCCGACGACACGTGAGTACGGGAAAGTTTCAGTGGGGTGATTTTTATGAAGTGTTGCGGTAAAAGGTTGGTTTAATTTCATTCTTAATGGGCGTCTTTATGTTTACATTGTTACAGAATCATGTTTGTTTGAGTATGCTGGTTGGCGGTACCGCACAAAAGTGCAGTCACTTGAAAGCAAAAATGTACAATTATCATTGAGGGCAACGCCGTACAATATGGACTCTGGTGTGTGGTTTCAGTAAGTGGTATTTTTCATCTAATTTTGGATTTTGTACTGGCCGGTTTCAATTTTTAATTTTTAATTAATTAATTTTTCGGGTGATGGTTAAGATAGGTTCAGTGTAGGTCGAAGTGGAAAGTTTGTTTTTCATTCATAAAATTCATTTATAAAATTCATTTATGAATATCTTTTTGTATTAACAACAATCAATGTCGTTATAAATAAGGTAGTGACATTTTGGTGTTTTTGGTGCTACATTTAATCAGAAAGGTAGCAACAATTTGCTTACCTCATGGTTTTGCGAACTATTTATGGTTGTTTACATGTCCTTTTGTAGCGTATGAATATCAAATTTGAAAAGATAAGTCCTGAGGAAGCCCCTATCAACAGGGGTGAAATGAAGATATCTTTTGTTGGACATAACGAACATATGATTTCAATGACATGAATATGGATACATTGGATACATCATGATGATTAATGAAAATATTACAGTGATAATTTATATTAATATATGAGATTAAAGAAAGAGATATGTATTTAGAATCGTGATTTCTCATTTCAGTAACTCTTTACTGTTGAACATTCAGTTACTAGTTTCATAAGTGTCTTTATTGTAAAAACAAGTCATGTCATTTTCAATTCTACATCTCAAATGAACATTTGTTGTTTTATCTGGTTGTATGAATTTGTGAGTGTGCTAGCTTAGTTTTAAATGTCTATGTAGATATATATGTGAATATTTTCAATAAATATTAAATAGGTTCAATATGTTGTCTCTCTAAAGTTTGTGGTTGAGTCTACCCCCACCACCACCAACATGATCTTCCCTATCATTGCGATATAATTTGTACCCTGTATTACACTGCCCCAACTGATTATCCTTATAAAATGCCAATTAAGTCTGTCACATCATTCACTGCTATACACTCTAACTCTCCCATCTTACTTCTTAGACTTCCTGCATTGGCATACAGACATTTCAAAGTGTGTTTTTCTGTTTGTTAACAACCTGCTTTACAGTTGACGGATAATTTGGTATCTTTTAGCTCAGGTGATTCTTCATGTATTGGCACAAAAAATTATGTCATCTGCTGGAAGAATGTGCTTCAGTGATTTCACTGCAGCGCCTTCCTCTTGAGTGGATGGCTCCATTTTGATGTATGGCCATACATTTCAATGGTTATCCAACAATGTGTCACCTTCCGACCAGATGTAAGGCACCACAGTGACATTACTGAGGAACAGTCTTTTCTTCTCTCACACACACACAATAACATTCATTCTCTCACACACTCCTCTCATATACATGCCTATCCTCTCAAACACTCTCCCTCTCTCTCACATACAGAGGCTCCCTCTCCCTCACAGATACAGTACGTAAAAACATAAGAACATAAGAAATTGCCATGCTGGGTCCATTAAGTCTAGCATCCTGTTTCCAACAGAGGCTAAACCAGACCACAAGAACCTGGAAAGTATCCAAACACCAAGAACATCCCATGCTACTGGTGCAATTAATAGCAGTGGCTATTCCCTAATTAAACTTGATTAATAGCAGTTAATGGACTTCTCCTCCAAGAACTTATACAAACCTTTTTTGAATCCAACTACACTAACTGCACTAACCACATCCTCTGGCAACAGAATCCAGAGCTTAATTGTGCATTGAGTGAAAAAGAATTATCTCCTATTCGTCTTAAATGTGCTACTTGTTAACTTCATGGAACGCCTCCCATTCCTTCTATTATCTGAAAGTAAATAACTGATTCACATCTACTTGTTCAAGACTTCTCATGATCTTAAAGACCTCTATCATATCCCCCCTCAGCCGTCTCTTCTCCAAGCTGAACAGCCCTAACCTCTTCAGCCTTTCCTCGTAGGGGAGCTGTTCCATCCCCTTTATCATTTTGGTTGCCCTTCTCTGTACCTTCTCCATCACAAATATATCTTTTTTGAGATGTGGTGACCAGAATTGTACACAGTATTCAAGGTGCGGTCTCACCATGGAGCGATATAGAGGCATTATGACATTTTCCATTTTATTAACCATTCCCTTCCTAATAATTTCTAATATTCTGCTTGCTTTTTTGACTGCTGCAGCACACTGAGCCGACGATTTCAAAGTATTATCCACTATGATGCCTAGATCTTTTTCCTGGGTGGTAGCTTCTACCATGGAACCTAACATTGTGTAATACAGCAAGGGTTATTTTTCCCTATATGTAACACCTTGCACTTGTCCACATTAAATTTCATCTGCCATTTGGATGCCCAATCTTCCAGTCTTGCAAGGTCCTCCTGTAATGTATCACAATCCGCTTGTGATTTAACTACTCTGAATAATTTTTTATCATCCGCAAATTTGATAACCTCACTCATCGTATTCCTTTCCAGATCATTTATAAATATATTGAAAAGCACCAGTCCAAGTGCAGATCCCTGAGGCACTCCACTGTGAAAATTGACCATTTAATCCTACTCTCTGTTTCCTGTCTTTTAACCGGTTTGTAATCCATGTGTGTGTGTGTGCCTATGAGAACCTATATGTGACACATAGGTTCTCACAGACACACACATACATAAAAGCACACAAGCTCTCACATATTCACAGACACACAGGCTCTCACATAGACACACATACAAACATAGGCTCTCACAGGGACAAACCCAGGCTCTCACACAGGCATACATACATGTGCACAGGCTGTCACACAGGTACACTCACACAGGCCCTAACTCGCTCACTCATACACACATTCAAGTTCATACACATATGGTCTCCTGTTGTCATCGTGTCATGGTGGGATGAGCTACACCATGACCCTGTGGGCCTCCCGTTATCTTCGAACCCTGGTGGGATGAACTCCACCAAGGCCCTCCAGCCTTCAAGCTTTGGGGGGGGGGGGGGGAGTGGAAGCTGTATGTACCTGCAAGAAAAGTTAAGAACATAAGAATATGCCATACTGGGTCAGACCAAGGGTCCATCAAGCCCAGCATCCTGTTTCCAACAGTGGGTAATCCAGGCCATAAGAACCTGGCAAGTACCCAAAACTAAGTCTATTCCATGTTACCATTGCTAAAGGCAGTGGCTATTCTCTAGGTGAACTTAATAGCAGGTAATGGACTTCTCCTCCAAGAACTTTTCCAATCCTTTTTTAAACACACTTTTTTAACCACATCCTCTGGCAACAAATTCCATAGTTTAATTGTGCATTCAGTAAAAAAGAACTTTCTCCGATTAGTTTTAAATGTGCCACATGCTAACTTCATGGAGTGCCCCCTAGTCCTTCTACTATCCGAAAGAGTAAATAACCGATTCACATCTACCCGTTCTAGACCTCTCATGATTTTAAACATCTCTAACATATCCCCCCTCAGCTGTCTCTTCTCCAAGCTGAAAAGTCCTAACCTCTTTAGTCTTTCCTCATAGGGTAGCTGTTCCATTCCCCTTATCATTTTGGTAGCCCTTCTCTGTACCTTCTCCATCGTAATTATATCTTTTTTCAGATGCGGCGACCAGAATTGTACACAGTATTCAAGTTGCGGTCTCACCATGGAGTGATACAGAGGTATTATGACATTTTCCGTTTTATTCACCATTCCCTTTCTAATAATTCCCAACATTCTGTTTGCTTTTTTGACTGCCGCAGCACACTGAACTGACGATTTCAATGTGTTATCCACTATGACGCCTAGATCTCTTTCTTGGGTTGTAGCACCTAATATGGAACCCAACATTGTGTAATTATAGTGTAACATACCTCTAGGAACTAGGGCAGAGAAATGTTGAATCATCATTGTGACATGAAAAGACCGACAATAGAGTGCTGTCTCTTTAAGAGCTGGGGGGGGGAGGAGATTCAAAATTGGATTGTATTGGGCCTGTGCAGCAGATCACTGCTACAGCCTGAACAGAGTTTTCTGCCCTGCTCTGAACTAATAAATGCTATCTGTTGCTGATTAAGGTGAGCAGCCCTCTATAATTGTATTCATGTGTAATGTAATTATGTTAGTTAACATTGTTTTGAGATGTATTGAAGTTGTTTTTTACTTTACCTATAGAGATTCAAAAATTGGATTGTATTGGGCATGTGCAGCAGATCACTGCTACAGCCTGAACAGAGTTTTCTGCCCTGCTCTGAACTAATAAATGCTATCTGTTGCTGATTAAGGTTTTCTTTTCTGGAACCCTGCTGTGGACGACTTGGGAGTAAATGAACTGTGCCCTGTCAGGATTTGAAGCTTTTCTTTCGGATAGAGGCTGCTGTATTGTGGATTTGACAGTTGAAGCAAAGAGCAGTACTGACGCCATCTTCAGCTCTAAATTCAAATGGACACACAGTAGGGTACAATCTGGAACTTTGTTTGTTTACAGACTGCTTAAGGTCGGGTGCTATTGTCACATGCTGATTCTGGTTGAAATACTTAACATGAGTTAGTGACAAAGTTGAGTTTTCTCTTGTACTATATACATGTGTTTATATGAAAAATGCAGATGCTTAGGAAGTGAACAGATTTATTTCAGTCATTCATCCCAGTAAAGATAAAACTGTTACTCACTAAAGAGCGTGTGGATTCATTTCTGATACTGGGCTGGGAATCAAAGTGCAGGTTTCAGACACAAGGAGTCATAAAGAAATTTGAACTTCAAGGGTTACAATAGCATGGGTTATTTTTCACTATATGCATCACCTTGCACTTATCCACATTAAATTTCATCTGCCATTTGGATGCCCAATTTTCCAGTCTCACAAGGTCTTCCTGCAATTTATCACAATCTGCTTGTGATTTAACTACTCTGAACAATTGTGTCATCTGCAAATTTGATTATCTCACTCATCGTATTTCTTTCCAGATCATTTATAAATATATTAAAAAGTAAGGATCCCAATACAGATCCCTGAGGCACTCCACTGACCACTCCCTTCCACTGAGAAAATCGTCCATTTAATCCTACTCTCTGTTTCCTGTCTTTTAGCCAGTTTGCAATCCACGAAAGGACATCGCCACCTATCCCATGACTTTTTACTTTTCCTAGAAGCCTCTCATGAGGAACTTTGTCAAACGCCTTCTGAAAATCCAAGTATACTACATCTACCAGTTCACTTTTATCCACATGTTTATTAACTCCTTCAAAAAAGTGAAGCAGATTTATGAGGCAAGACTTGCCTTGGGTAAAGCCATGCTGACTTTGTTCCATTAAACCATGTCTTTCTATATGTTCTGTGATTTTGATGTTTAGAACACTTTCCATTATTTTTCCTGGCACTGAAGTCAGGCTAACTGGTCTGTAGTTTCCCGGATCGCCCCTGGAGCCCTTTTTAAATATTGGGGTTACATTTGCTATCCTCCAGTCTTCAGGTACAATGGATGATTTTAATGATAGATTACAAATGTTTACTAATAGGTCTGAAATTTCATTTTTTAGTTCCTTCAGAACTCTGGGGTGTATACCATCTGGTCCAGGTGATTTACTCCTCTTCAGTTTGTCAATTAGGTCTACCACATCTTATAGGTTCACCGTGATTTGATTCAGTCCATCTGAATCATTACCCATGAAAACCTTCTCCATCATGAGTACCTCCCCAATATCCTCTACAGTAAACACCGAAGCAAAGAAATCATTTGTGTATGGGAGCTCACACAAGCAAATAAAAAGGAACACCGAGCCTTTCATTTTCGGCCACCAATGGATTGAACTCCACCGGTGGACTGTAGCCTCTCTTCTTCTTTGGTCACTGGTGGGTTAAGCTCTTCTGGGGGCCCTGCGGCCCCTCCTGCTGCTGCCAGCCCACTGCCCCCCAGGTGTGCTGCCTCATGCAAATGCATGGTATGCACACATGGTCGCGCTGAATCTGTATGTATATTCACATCACTAGATATATTTATCATGACTGTATCTAAGAATATTAGAGTTGCTCTGAAATCACTTTTCCAATTTGAAGACATACTGAGAAAGTTGTATCCTGGTTTCCTTATAAGTGGGGAAGTAACTCAATACACAATTAGGTTGTCAAAATCCTAGTGGAGCAGTTCCTTCAGTCTAGAATATACACTTCTCAAACCCTCTCTCCATTGTTATCTCTTTTTCCTACACTGCCTCCATATTTCAGTTTCTTTTACCTTAGGCATTTGTTTAGAAATCTCTAGCACAACTCCTGGCCATATCTTTAGAGTTGTGTTTGGTCAATCTCTTTTTTTTCAGGTCCTATTTTTCATATAAGCAAAAGTTATCATTTTCACTTTGGCTTTTTTTTTTTAATGGAGGACAGTAGTTCCTCATTTCTCCTAAATCTTCCAGCTCATTTGCAACCAGTGCTGGAATGCTGGCAATATAAGCCTTCATTCACAGCCTCCCAAGAATGTTTTCCCTATTTTGTAATATACTAACACTGTTCCTAGTCTGTCATTGTAGTGGTCCTGAGGTCAGGAACATGTATCAGGACTCTCTAAGGAACCCTGTATCATGGGCTCATAAATCCAGCAGTAATAGAAGTTGAATGGAGGCTTCTTTTGATGGTTAGGCTAGGCATGCAGTGTTGTGGTCCGCTCCGCGACCCTCGCGTCCCGGCCCTTACCTCAAAGTTCTAGCTGGGCCACTCGATGCCTGAACCAGCTCCGTGAGCGTCTCCGCGGGGGAGACACCATTATCCTGGGCTCCTTAGGCACGCGCGTGCTGTCACGGCACTGATATAGCCCGTTTCCCGCCAGAGCGCGCTCCGCCCCCGCTTCTGATGTCAGACGCCCAGTCCTACTTAAACTCCCCGCGGACCCCACTACGACACCTTGCAACCAGGTCCCTTGTGGTGCCCAGTTGCCCTGAGCCCCGGTGTGTGACTTCCTCGCACACTGTTCCTGCCTGCCTGCCTGCTTGGTCTACTTCGTGACTTGCTCGCACTTCTAACCTCTTAGTTCTTGCCCGCTTCAGCACCTGTACAGGTTCCTGCCTGGTCTCGCTCTGCCTGCCTTCAGCTTGCTGCAGTTCCTGCCTGGTTTCTCGCTGCCTGCCTTCAGCTCGCTGCAGTTCCTGCCTGGTTACACGCTGCCTGACTTCGGCCCGCCACAGTTCCTGCCAGGCCTCCTTCATCTGCTTCAGCTCCAGCCAACTCAAGATCCAGACCAGAGATCACCTAAGTCCCAGCGGCAGGGTTCCTACGGGCTCCTCCCGGGGGAACACCGGCTTCCAGGGTGAACCTCCTGAGTCCCAAGCGGCTGGGCTCCCAAGGGCTCCTCCCGGGGGAGTACCAGCTTCAGGGTGAAGCCTACTGTCTCCATCAGCCTGGTCTGCCTACCGGCCTGCTGTCCCGAGACCATAGTCCAACTACCCCAGGTCTCCCGCAGGCCGGCCTAAGGGTCCACTGTCTATCTAGTCCACAACAGATTGCAAGGCCATGGACTCGGAAGACGCCCCAGCGCCTCAGGACCATCCTGGGCTATGCCAACAGCTGCAACAACAGCAACAGTACTTGGACGTACTGGCCGACTCCCTTGGACAACTGGTCGCCAGATTGGACACCTTGGATGCCCGATCCCCGCCTGGCGCAGACGTTGAACCTTCACTGTCGGCTGCTTCAGTAACTCAATTGCCAGCACCATCGCGTTATGCAGGGGATACCAGGAATTGCCAAGGATTTTTAAATCAGTGTTTCATCCGCTTCTCGCTGCTGCCCCGCCATATTCCCTCTGATACAGTCAAGGTGGCTTATGTGCTATCGCTACTCGATGGGAAGGCCTTGGTTTGGGCCTCTCCCTTGTGGGAGAACAATGATCCTGTCTTGAATGATCTGCAACGCTTCATCTTAATTTTCAAGCAGGCCTTCGATGAACCATCCCATCGGGCCGTTGCCACCTCCAACCTCCTGCAGCTATGCCAGGGAACCCGTCCACTAGCAGATTACGCATTGGACTTTAGGACCCTTGCTCAGGAGGTGGGCTGGCAGGATGGAAGTCTCAAGGCCATCTTCCTTGAGGGCCTCTCCGGGCGAATCAAGGATGAGATCGCCGCCCGGGAGCTCCCAGAGGACCTCAACGCTGTGGTGGAGATGGCCGCATGAATAGACCGCCGTTTGCAGCAAAGGGCGCATGAGGCCCGCTATAGCTGATCCAGCCCGCCTCGGACTTCACCTCGCCTGCCTCCACCTCAAAAGGTCGTCCGGCCTGAGTCTCCTGCTTCCGAGCCCATGCAACTGGGCCGAGCGCTTCTCTCCAAGGAGGAGAGACAACGTCAACGCTCGTTAGACTTATGTCTCTATTGTGGCCAGAAGGGGCACTTCCTGGCCCGCTGTCAAGAGCGGGTGGAAAACGCCAGCACCTAGGGGGCCGAGAGGAGCACCTCCTAGGTTGTGTCACTGCTCCTCATAGTACCTTGCTTGTTACTCTAGAGTACCCGGGGGGTTCTTTAGAGATCTCTGCCCTCGTGGACTCCGGCGCTGTAGGCAACTTCATGCAAGAACAACTGGTCCGTCAGCTGGGGATACCTACGGTAAGACAGGAGGCCCCCTTGAGGATAACTTCCATCCAAGGGACACTTCTGTCAGCTCATATTCTGACCTCTACCATCCCGTTGACGTTTCGCACAGGGGCTATCCATGTGGAGGAGGTAGCCTTCTTGGTCTTGGAAAGAGCTATCCATGCCCTGGTGCTTGGTCTTCCATGGCTCCAAAAACACTCATCCACCATCTAGTGGTCAACTATGCAGATTGTCAAGTGGAGCCCCTATTGTACCGAACACTGCATGAAGCTGCCCAGACCATCAGCTTGCCTGCTGTCGCATGCTGCCCTGGGGCCTCCCTCTCCTTATGAAGATTTCACTGTCTTCTCTAAAACCAAAGCGGAGATCCTACCTCAGCATCGCCCATACGACTGCGCCATCGAACTGCTGCCTGATACAACCCGTCCTGGGGGCCGAGTATACCCCTTGTCCTTGCCGGAAACCAGAGCTATGCAGAATACATAGCAGAAAACCTCGCCAAAGGGTTCATCCGACCCTCGAAGTCCCCTGCAGGTGCCAGTTTCTTTTTTGTTACAAAGAAAAATGGATCGCTCAGGCCCTGCATCGATTACCCGGCTTAAATGCCATTACCAGACGTGACCACTACCCGCTTCCGCTCATCCCGGAGCTGCTAGACCGGTTACATGGTTCAAAAATATTCACCAAGCTCGACCTTCGGGGTGCCTATAATTTGGTGAGAATCCACGCCGGAGATGAATGGAAGACCGCGTTCAACACCAGGGATGGGCATTACGAGTATCTCGTGAAGCCCTTCGGCCTTTGTAATGCCCCCGCGGTCTTCTAGCACTTGATGAATGACATCCTCCGAGAACTCTTGAATACTTGTGTGATTGTCTATTTGGACGGCATCCTAATATTCTCCCGGGACTTGCCCACTCATAGGGAGCAGGTCCGTCAAGTATTACGGATTCTACGCCAACACAGCCTGTACGCAAAGCTGGAGAAGTGCATTTTCGAACAGCCGTCCTTGCTGTTCCTGGGCTACATTATTTCAGCTGAGGGGTTCCAGATGGACCCAGATAAAGTAGCCGCCATCCGCAATTGGCCTTGCCCGAAAGGATTGAAAGCCCTACAGTACTTTCTCGGCTTTGCCAATTTTTACAGGCATTTCATCCCGAACTACTCTCGATTACTAGCTCCATTAACTGTCTTGACCCAGAAAGGGGCCAATACAACAGATTGGCCTGCCTTGGCCTGCCAGGCTTTCGGAGACTTGAAGAGGGCCTTCCTCACGGACATCTGCCTTTGGCACCCGGACCCTGAATGTCCCTTCATTGTAGAGGTGGATGCCTCAAATATTGCGGCAGGGGCTGTTTTAAGCCAGTTCTCTGATTCAGGTCAACTCTACCCGTGCTCCTACTTTTCGCGAAAGTTCACGCCCGCGGAATGTAATTATAGCATCAGCGACAGGGAACTGTTAGCGATTAAGCTTGCACTGGAGGAGTAGAGACAATGGCTAGAGGGAGCCAACCATCCGATCACCATCTACACGGACCACAAAAATCTTACCTCCCTCAGCCAAGCTGGGCCACTCCAGCTGGGCCACTCGATGCCTGAACCAGCTCCGTGAGCGTCTCCGCGGGGGAGACGCCATTACCCTGGGCTCCTTAGGCGTGCGCGCGCTCTGTTTCGGCACTGATATAGCCCGTTTCCCACCAGAACGCGCTCTGCCCCCGCTCCTGACGTCTGATGCCCAGTCCTACTTAAACTCCCCGCAGACCCCACTATGACGCCTTGCAACCGGGTCCCTTGCGGTGCCCAGTTGCCCTGAGCCCCAGTGTGTGACTTCCTCGCCGTTCCTGCCTGCCTGCCTACTTGGTCTACTTCATGACTTGCTTGCACTTGTAACCTCTTAGCTCTTGCCCGCTTCAGCTCCTGTCCAGGTTCCTGCCTGGTCTCGCTCTGCCTGCCTTCAGCTCGCTGCAGTTCCTGCCTGGTTTCTCGCTGCCTGCCTTCAGCTCGCTGCAGTTCCTGCCTGGTTACACGCTGCCTGACTTCGGCTCGCCGCAGTTCCTGCCAGGCCTCCTTCATCCGCTTCAACTCCAGCCAACTCAAGATCCAGACCAGAGATCACCTAAGTCCCAGTGGCCGGGTTCCTATGGGCTCCTCCCGGGGGAACACCGGCTTCCAGGGTGAACCTCCCGGGGGAGTACCAGCTTCCGGGTGAAGCCTACTGTCTCCATCAGCCTGGTCTGCCTACCGGCCTGCTGTCCCGAGACCATAGTCCAACTACCCCAGGTCTCCCGCAGGCCGGCTTAAGGGTCCACTGTCTAGCTAGTCCACAACATGTAGCTTAAAAATGTCTTGGAAACTAATTTTCATTTTTCTATACCACTCCTTTTTAGATATTCTCATTTTACAACCTGCTCTGTTTTGTCATGAGATGAACTTTTTAAATTGTAGGATAAAAAACATTCAGAAAAACTGTGAAAATATTAAAGGTTATTATGTAACAATATGCATCCATGAGTAAATTAGGCATTCCTTCACATGAAGGTTTGGCTGTGATATAAAGTCCAATATGAGTGTTCATTTTACAGTTTAAGATAATTCACTTTATTTCGTATTACTCTAAATCCAGCCAACAAGTTTCATCCTTTACTATAACCATGACTTCTTCCTCCACCAGAGCCTATGAACCCATAGAAACATAGAAATGATGGCAGAAAAGTACCATATGGTCCATCCAGTCTGCCCAGCAACCTTATTGTAGTATTTGTCGTGCCGTGCAGGTTACCCCCATGCTTATCAGTTTCCCAACCCATAAAAGTCAGGGCCCTCATTGGTTAGGTTACTGTCTGAATCCAATTCCCTGTTACAGCCTGCTGTTGAAGCAGAGAACAAATGTTAAAGTTACATCAAAATTATCAGGCTTATTAGTTAAGGGTAGTAACTACCACACCAGCAAGTTACCCCTTGCTTATTTGTTTCCCCAAACCATAAAAGTCAGGGACCTTGTTGGCTGCTGCCAGAAACCCATTCCCCTTTTCCCCTGACATTGAAGCAGAGAGCAAAGATGGAGTTACATTAACAGTATATAGGCTTTTTGGTTAAGGGTAGTAACTGCCGCACCAGCAAGTTACCCCTATGCACTCTTTTCTTAATTTCCATCCATGAGATCCACAGTGTTTATCCCATGCCCCTTTAAATTCTTTCACTGTTTTCTTCTTCACCACCTCCTCCAGAAAGGCATTCCAGTCATCTACCACCCTCTCCGTGAAGAAATATTTCTTGACATTAGTTTTGATTCATCTTCCCTGAAGTTTTATTTTGTGAACCCCTAGTTCTTCCTATTTCTTTCCACCAGAAAATGTTTGACAATTATGCATCATTAAAACCTTTCAGGTATCTGAAGCTCTGTATCATATCTCCCCTGTACCTCCTCTCTTCCACGGTATACATATTCAGAACCTTCAGCCTCTCCTCCTAGGTCTTCTGATACAGACCCCCACACCATTTTGGTCACTCTTCTCTGGACCGCCTCCATCCTGTCTTTATCCCTTTTCAGATACGGACTCCAGAACTGAACACAGTTCTTCAAATGAGGTTTCACCAAGGACCTGTACAAGGGCATTATCACCCTCTTTTTCTTACTGGTTATTCCTCTCTCTATGGAGCCCAGCATTCTTCTGGCTTTAGCTGTCGCCTTTTACATTGTTTTGCCATCTTTAGATCTCCAGACCACTATTACCCCAAGATCTCTCTCCTGGTCTATGCATATCAGTCTTACATCCCCCATCACATATAGCTCTTTTGAATTACCACACCCCAGATGCATGACTCTGCACTTCTTGACATTGAATCCCAGATGCCAAACTTCGACCACTCTTCCAGCTTTCTAAAATCCCTTTTCATTCTCTTTGCTTCTTTAGGCATGTCCACTCTATTGCAGATCTTAGTATTATCCACAAATAGGCAAATTTTACCTTCTATCACTTCCGTATTGTCACTCACAAAGATATTGAACAGAATCGGTCCCAATACCTATCCCTGTGGCACTTTACTTAACATGGTTCTCTCTTCAGAATAGGTTCCATTTACCTTTACACTCTGTCTCCTATCAGTCAAACAGTTTGTAATCTACACCACCACCTTGGCGCTCACTCCCAAACTTCTCGTTTTATTCACAAGCCTCCTATGTGGAACAATATCAAAAACTTTGCTGAAATCCAAGTAGATCACATCTACCACTCTTCCTTCATCCAATTCTCTAGTACCCAATAAAAAAAACTCAATCAGATTTGTCTGACAGGACCTTTTGTAGGTAGTTCACTATCCTTTCCTTCAGCAGAGTCTCCATTGATTTTAGCACCATCAATGTAAGGCTAGCCAGCCTATAATTTCCAGCCACCTCTTTGGTGTCACTCTTGTAAAGCGGGACCACCACCACTCTTCTCCAATCCCACAGTACCACTCCTGTTTCTAGGGAGCAGATCCTTCAGCAGACCCACCAACACATCTCTGTACTATCTCAGTATCCTGGGGTATATCTCATCTGGCCCCATGGCCTTGTCCAGTTTCAGTTTGCCTAGCTCCTCCCATACATTCTCTTCTGTAAACAGAGTTTTGTGTACTCCATTCCCATCTGTGGTCATGTTAATCAGCAACGGGCCTTCTCCAAGGTCTTCTTTAGTGAATACCAAACTGAAGAATGTGTTTAATATTTCTGCCATTTCTTCGATACTCTCTATACATTGCTCCTTTCCACCTTTCAATTTCACTATACTACTTCTAACCCCTCTTCTTTCACTGATATACCTGAAAAAATGTTTTGTCTCCTTGCCATCCTTTCTTCCCCTTGATCTTTTGTTTCCTTAATTCTTTCTTCTTCTCCCTCAGTTAACAGATATTCTTTCCTGAGTTCTTTTTTTGGGAATCCTTTATACTTCTAAATGCTGGGGAGGGGGGGGGGGGCGGGTTGCCTTTATTGTTACAGCCAGATTGGTTTCTTATTCCTCTTACTCTTATTTACTTTTCTAACATATAGAGTTGTTGCCTTTGTAATAGCTCCTTTTAACTTGGCACACTGTTGTTCAACCTCACCCATTTTCTCCCAGTCTTCCAGTTCTTCCTCCAGGTAAGTCCCCATTTTGACAAAGTCTGTATTTTTGAAATTCAAAACTCAGGTCTTTGTGTGTCTTTTCTGTATTCGAATTGCAAAACTGAACTATACCATCTGATGATCACTGGTGCTCAGGTGAGCTCCTACATGAACAATAGAGACATTATTACCATTAGTGAGCACTAGATTGAGGATCACACCCTCTCTCGTGTGTCCATTACCATTTGTTTGAGCAGAGCCCCTTGAAGGGCATCCACCATCTCTCTACTTCTTGTAGATTTTGCAGAAGGGATAATCCAATCCACATTCTGCAGATTAAAATCTCCAATGAGCAACACTTTGCCCTTCATTCTCACCTTTTGGATGTCTTCTATGAATTATCTCTTGAGTCCTTCTGTTTGAATCAGTGGCCTGTAGATCACACCAGTAAAAATAGAAGTACCATCTTCTTTTTTTAAGACGGTCCACAATGCTTCTTCTCTACCCATGTCCCTTGCAATTCAGTTGCTTGGATATTGTTTTTGACATAAAGAGCTACTCCTCCCCCTTTTTCTGTCCTCTCTTTCCTTTCTTAGCAAATTATAGCCCGGGATAGCTGTATCCCAATTATGAGAATTGGTGAAACATGTCTCCGTAACCGCAACAACGCCCAAGTCCACCTCCACCATTAGGGCATGCAAGTCCAGGATTTTGTTACCCCAGATAATGAGCATTTTTAGTCAGTTTTCCAGCTGCTCTTCCTAGTCAACTTTTCTACATTTTTTAACTGATCGATTTTGTTACTTTCTCTTTCCTCTTCCTGTCTTGCTTGGAGGTGACATACCAAGTTCCATAGCCACCTCCTGCCACCTCCATTCCTTAGTTTAAATGCCTGATAACATATGATCTGAATTTTTCACTCTTTCCTGTCATTGACAAATATAGGCCATCATTAACATATAATCTTTCATTGCTCCATATACGGCCCCAGCCTCTAATCTATCTAAATCCACATTCTTTACACCAGATTTTGAGCCAGGCATTGAAGTTATCTATATGTCATGACCTTTCCTTTCCCTTTCCTTGAACAGGTAATACTTATGAAAAGGCATTATTAACTGCCATGTGTCTAATCTTTTTCCCTAGATTTCGGAAATCTTTCTATACTACCTCTGTAATATACACAGTCCTATCCCCAGAGTCAATCTGGGTTGTGAAAAGCTTGATCTGCTAATCAAACTGGAACCTTCTATTTGGCAGTGCACATCATTGCCAATGAGTCACTGGGACAGCACCATTTTTAGCTTGTTAATATTCTTTATATATATCTTTTCTTACTCATCATATAAAATTGATCATTTATTCACTTTTTCTGTTTCTCTTTGACTACTGTGACTTCCTTTTCAATAGTGTTTTCAATTCTCACTTTTAATTACAATGTGTTCTAAAATTCTACTGCTCAACTTATTTATATTTTCCCTAATTTTGCTCAACCTGAGTTTATATAGTAGGGATGTGAATCGTTTTAGGACGATTAAAATTATCGTCCGATAATTTTAATATCGTCTTAAACCGTTATGGAACACAATACAATACAGATTCTAACGATTTATCGTTATAAATCGTTAGAATCGTGAGCCGGCACACTAAAACCCCCTAAAACCCACCCCCGACCCTTTAAATTAAATCCCCCACCCTCCCAATAACTTAAATAACCTGCGGGTCCAGCGGCGGTCCGGAACGGCAGCGGTCCGGAACGGGCTCCTGCTCCTGAATCTTGTCGTCTTCAGCCGGCGCCATTTTCCAAAATGGCGCCGAAAAATGGCGGCGGCCATAGACGAAAAAGATTGGACGGCAGGAGGTCCTTCCGGACCCCTGCTGGACTTTTGGCAAGTCTCGTGGGGGTCAGGAGGCCCCCCACAAGCTGGCCAAAAGTTCCTGGAGGTCCAGCGGGGGTCAGGAAGCGATTTCCCGCCGCGAATCGTTTTCGTACGGAAAATGGCGCCGGCAGGAGATCGATTGCAGGAGGTCGTTCAGCGAGGGTTCCGGCGCCTCGCTGAACGACCTCCTGCAGTCGATCTCCTGCCGGCGCCATTTTCCGTACGAAAACGATTCGCGGCGGGAAATCGCTCCCTGACCCCCGCTGGACCTCCAGGAACTTTTGGCCAGCTTGTGGGGGGCCTCCTGACCCCCACGAGACTTGCCAAAAGTCCAGCGGGGGTCCGGAAGGACCTCCTGCCGTCCAATCTTTTTCGTCTATGGCCGCCGCCATTTTTCGGCGCCATTTTGGAAAATGGCGCCGGCTGAAGACGACAAGATTCAGGAGCAGGAGCCCGTTCCGGACCGCTGCCGTTCCGGACCGCCGCTGGACCCGCAGGTTATTTAAGTTATTGGGGGGGGGGTTCGGGAGGGTGGGGGATTTAATTTAAAGGGTCGGGGGTGGGTTTTAGGGGGTTTTAATGTGCCGGTTTTTCGATTTTTCGATTTTTCGATTTTTAACGATTTTTAACGATTTTTCACGATATTTTACCCCCCCAAACGGCAACAATACGATTCCCTCCCCCTCCCAGCCGAAATCGATCGTTAAGACGATCGAGGACACGATTCACATCCCTATTATATAGTGCTTTGACTGACTTCCCCTTCAATACTGCATTTAACTCAGTTTTCTCAAATTCACTATTCTGTATTTCAATTAATTGCACACTCTTATAGAAACCTAAATTATCACTTTGCCTTGGTTTTTACTAAGGAGGACATTGAGGGTTATGCCTACTCCAGAAATGTTCTTTGATGGTGATAATTTTTAGCAACTAAAGCAAATGACTGTAAAACTGCAGGATGCAAGAAATAAACAAAACTAAAGAGTAACAAATCACCAGAACCAGATGGTATTCAACCCAGAGTTCTGAAAGAATTCAAACATGAAAATACAAACCTGTTACTAATAATCTGTATAGAAAGAAAGAGTAATACAGTATATGAGCGAATCTATAACCACACTTTAATAAATCATATGGGTGTCAGCAAGCTGGTAAAAAGTGCTAGACCTCTCTGGCATATAAAACAATGTTATTTATCACTTGAATTAAGATAATGCATCCCCAAAACCAAGAGCGCATATTAGCAAAGGTGACAGCAAAGTCTACCCAATCCTGACATCAGCTAGCATTTCGCAAAACTGCATCAAGGAGACTTATCTTTAATAGTTTATCACTCTGTGTAATCACTCTCTGATGTATCATCTGATCTCCAAACATATGCAATTGAAAAACAATTGAAAAATAGACATTTGGCACCCATTGTGGGCCAAATATGTGAATGGTCCAGGATACTTCTCTTTGTCCAGAGAGGTCTGGCATGTTTTTCCAGCTTGCTGACACCCATAAGATGCATTAAAGCATGGTTATAGATTCTCTCTTATAAACCATAGTACTGTCCTTTCTATTGGTGAATTACTACTGCTAAGGACAGTTTGACTGGCTTTTTGTTTTGAGTTTTTGATTAGTAATCTGTATGCCAGCTTTTAAAACAGCCACAGTACATGAAGACTTGAAGGGAGCCAATGTAAGACCAATTTTTTAAAAGGGCTCTGAGGTTACTCAGGAAACTATAGACTGGTGAGACTAAGGTCAGTGCTGGGCAAAATGGTAGAAGATATTCTTAAAGACAAAATTACTGGCCGTACAGAAAGACGTGGCTTAATGGGGAAGAGTCAACATGATTTTAGCAAAGGGAAGGCTTGCCTTACCAGTACATTAAAATTTTTATGAAAGTGTAAATAAATATGTGGATAAAGGCAAGACGGTTGATTAAAGTCCATTTGGATTTTCATAAGGCATTTGATTAAGTCCATTATGAGAGACTCCTTGAGAAATTAAAAAGTCATGGAATAGGAGGCAGTGTCCTAAATGTGAATAGTAAATGGTTAAAAGTCGGGAAACAGAGTAGGACTAAATGATCAGTTTTCCAAATGGAAAAATTAATTAGTAGAGTGGCGCAGGAATCTGTACTGGGATGAGTGCTATTCAGCATATTTATTTATTTATAAGCATTTGATATTCATTAATGATCTGAAAAAGGGAGCAATGAGTGAGGTGATGCAGATGACACACAGTTATTCACAGTTGTTAAAACAGTATCAGATTGAGAGGAATTGCAGAAGGATCTTGCAAGACTGGAAGACTGGGCATTTAAATGGTAAACTGAATTTAATGTAGACAAGTGCAAAATGTGCACATAAGGAAAAATAATCTGAACTACAGGTATACAATTCTGGGTTCCATATTACAAATCACAACTCAGAAAAAGTACCTCAGAGTCCTTTTATGGACAATGATAAATGGATGGAACAGCCCCCTGTGAGGAAAGGCTAAAGAGGTTTGGGCTCTTCAACTTGGAGAAGAGATGGCTGAGTGGTGGCATCTTAGAGGTTTATAAAATCTGTCATGAGTGGAGTGGAATGGGTACATGTGAATCAGGCATTTACTCTTTCAAAAAATACAAAGACTTGGGGATGCTCCATGAACTAAGCAACACATTTAAAACAAATCAGAGAAAATATTTTTTTACTCAATGCATAATTAAGATCTGGAATTCATTGCTGGAGGATGTGGAAAAAGTAGTTAATGTAGCTAGGTTAAAAAAAAAAAAGGTTTAGACAAGCTCCTGGAGGAAAGATCCATAGACCATTATAAGCCATTGCTTATCCTTGGGCATTAGCAACATATGATCTATCTACTGTTTGGGATCATGCCAAGTACTTGTGACCTGGATTGGCCACTGGTGGAAACAGGATACTACATAAGAACATAAGAAATTGCCATACTGGGTCAGACCAATAGTCCATCAAGCCCAGCATCCTGTTTCCAACAGTGTCCAATCCAGGCTACAAGTACCTGGCAAGTACCCAACCACTAAGTATATCCCACACTACTGATGCTAGTAATAGCAGTGGCTATTTTCTAAGTCAACTTGATTAATGGCAAGTAATGGACTTCTCCTCCAAGACTAACTGCACTAACCATATCCCCAGAGTTTAAATGTGCATTGAGTAGACTATTGGTCTGACCCTGTATGACAGTTCTTAATATTCTCAATCTCAGCTTGCCCTAATTTTGAGTTTATTTGTTTCTTTGCTGCTTTTCTCAATTAGCCCCTTCCTTTTGGAATTGTCTTCCTCATTACTTTCTTCTATTTATACATTCTGTATAAATCTCTTCTATTTTTACCACCTATTTCACTTTTACTTTTCTTGATCATTGATATTCTCTGCTCTATGGTTCTCTTTCTCTCTTCCCCCTCCCCCCTCTTGTCTAGAATCTAACCCTTAGTGAATTTCACGCCCACACACACAGAAGTGTCATAGATACACGTACAATAGAATGATTCAAGACAATGAATGCACAAATAAAAATCATCCTGCTTCACTTGCAATTTGCAATGCTAATTGATTTTGGAAATGTATTCATTTCTTAACAGACTTGGTTCTTAAAGTCTCTCATTGTTGTTGTATCCTTTAATAAGTAAAAATGTCCTTGACAGCAAAGACGTCCTCTATCTTGACTTGCCTTGACCTTTTATTTCCTGAAAAATCCTTACATTTGCCTAGATTCTTGATTCTGTCAAAAGGCAGTGCTTAGATTAATGCTTTGCTTAGATTATTATGAATATGAATCATAGATTAGATTCTCTGTAAAGTGGTCAGTACAATGAAATTATGTTGCTGTTAATTTAGTAAGAAATTAGGACACTTAAAAATGAAACAGTAAATAAGGAATCAACTAGGTCTTTCTGGTTGAAAATTATTTTTGTCTCATTAGAGTCTTTTTTTCCCTTTGTTTTTATAGTTGGACCAAAACTAAAATGTATTTCCAGACTTAATTTGTCATCTGTTCACTACATAAATACAAACTAGGGATATGCATTTATTCTATTTTATTTTGGAGACTTGTGCATGTAAAACGTTTAGACACATATAATTTAATTTAATGGGCTAAATTTTCCAAAGCATTTATGTGCATAAAAACGATTTTGTGCACATAAATGGGATTTAGAAAATTGCGTGAGGGTTTGTGTACAAATGATTTTGTGGGCACTTTTTCGTGCACTGTAAAGAGTAATTCTGGGGGGTAGAGTTGGGGCAGGGGTAGCATTTATGTGGATCGTTTCAATTTTTGAAAGTAATGCATATAAAAATACTTCTACTCATTTTCACCTGCTAATGAATAGGTGTAAGGTGTAAGCATATATTAAGCTGAATTCCACACATACCTGCTCATTTGCAAAGTGCACTTGTATGTATAAGTCATGTTTAAACATTTGTGCTGAAGTCTGTATGTACTTTTTACAGGCAAAATGTTGCTCTCCTCAGAAAGCTGAAAGCACAATTTACTGTGCATAAGTACGTAAGTTACTGTACGTAAGTATAACTTCATATTGTAACACATGAAAGATGGCAGATAAAGATGAAAATGGTTCATCTGGTCTGCCAACTTTGCTAGTTTGCCACCTGTCCTGACCCTCTGCTTGCCATTGGATCTCCTTCACTCTGTAGGTCCTTGTTGATGCCCTGCCAGCCCTCGAAGCCAAGGGCTCAACCTGTGGGGAAAGGAGTTGGTAAAGGTAGAGCCCAGATCTTGTCCCTGAGCACATCCACCTACTGATGGTATGGGCCTAGTGGGTTATTTGAGATTGACCAGAGTCAATCTCGCCTCAGTTCCAAGGGCTCACCAACCACATCACTGCTTTTAGCCACTGAGTCTGTAAGAAATGCTAGTACTGGAATGCACCACCATTTTTTAATGTGTCAGGTGTCACGTCACTAATCCTGCCCAGCGGAGATGTGCAGTATGCCAAGTTGTGAACCTAGCACATGTAAAAGCTTGTCTTAATTGTGATGCACTCAAACCAGTTTCCACACCACTGAATTAAGTTCCAGAACATCAGACCCCTGCAGATATGGAGACTTGTATCTTAATGAATCCAGAAAAATTTTAGCTACTCTATTTGTAGTCACCTGTGACTGTTCTCCAGCCTCAGCTCCTAAAGCAATCCCTGATACTACCATCTACTGGGTGTGCCCTGGTTGCTATATTTGGAACCCACCTCTGTTCCCAAAGTGTTTCAAATATAAATTACCTAATAGGGATGTGAATCGTTTTTTGACGATTTAAAATATCGTCCGATATATTTTAAATCGTCAAAAATCGTTAGAGCCGCGATACAATAACAATTCCCCCGATTTATCGTCAAAAAATCGTAAATCGGGGGGAAGGGGGAGGGCGGGAAAACCGGCACACTAAAACAACCCTAAAACCCACCCGACCCTTTAAAATAAATCCCCCACCCTCCCGAACCCCCCAAAATGCCTTAAATTACCTGGGGTCCAGAGGAAGGGTCCCAGTGTGATCTTTTACTCTCGGACCTCCGTGCATTGTAGAAATGGCGCCGGCGCTACCTTTGACCTGTCATATGACAGGGCAAAGGTAGCGCCGGCGCCATTTTGTTTTTTTGTCCCCCGACGGCAGGAGCGTAGGAGATCGCTCCCGGACCCCTGCTGGACCCCCAGGGACTTTTGGCCAGCTTGGGGGGGCCTCCTGACCCCCACAAGACTTGCCAAAAGTCCAGTGGGGGTCCGGAACGATCTCCTACCGCGAATCATTTTTCCATACGGAAAAACGATTCGACTGCAGGAGGTCGTTCCGGACCCCCGCTGGACCCCCAGGGACTTTTGGCCAGCTTGGGAGGGCCTCCTGACCCCCACAAGACTTGCCAAAAGTCCAGCGGGGGTCCGGAACGACCTCCTGCAGTCGAATCGTGTTGCCATACGGCCGTGTTGCCATACGGCCGGCGCCATTTTCCGTACGGAAAACGATTCGCGGTAGGAGATCGTTCCGGACCCCCGCTGGACTTTTGGCAAGTCTTGTGGGAGTCAGGAGGCCCCCCCAAGCTGGCCAAAAGTCCCTGGGGGTCCAGCGGGGGTCCGGGAGCGATCTCCTACGCTTCTGACGTCGGGGGACAAAAAAACAAAATGGCGCCGGCGCTACCTTTGACCTGTTGACAGGTCAAAAGTAGCGCCGGCGCCATTTCTACAATGCACGGAGGTCCGAGAGTAAAAGATCACACCGGGACCCTTCCTCTGGACCCCAGGTAATTTAAGGCATTTTGGGGGGGTTCGGAAGGGTGGGGGATTTATTTTAAAGGGTCGGGGTGGGTTTTAGGGTTGTTTTAGTGTGCCGGTTTTCCTGCCCTCCCCCCCACTGGACCCCAGGTAATTTAAGGCATTTTGGGGGGGTTCGGGAGGGTGGGGGATTTATTTTAAAGGGTCGGGGTGGGTTTTAGGGATGTTTTAGGTTGCCGGTTTTCGATTTACACGATTTACATGATTTACACGATATTTAAAAAACCCAAACTGCGACGATCCGATTCCCTCCCCCTCCCAGCCGAAATCGATCGTTAAGACGATCGATCACACGATTCACATCTCTATTACCTAATCCTACCTTGTGATTGTGTAAGGAGTGCCAGTTTGTGAACCCTATATTCACTGATACCTGTCTCGGCTGTGATGCATCTAAAATGGGTCCCAAACTAAAAACTCCAGCTCTTGAAAACATGCTACCCACTTCCCAGTAAGTTCCCAGCCCAGCTCTCCTTAAATCCATAGTTAATTCAAACACTGTCAAAATTAGCCAGAGGAGACAGAAATCCATACCTGCAGAACTAAATCCTGCTCCAGAATCAAGAGTTCCTGCTCATGTATCTTTGTAACAGACTGCAAGAGTTTCTAACCTCTGTGAATCTGTGTTCAGCCTCTGTGAATCTGAATCCTCCAGCTGCTTCCAGCTTAACCTTAATGAGGACTGTGCTAACACCCTACAAGTTTTGTAAGTCTAGCAAAAAATTACCTAATCCTGAAGTACTTTTCACATCTATTGTCTATTGGGTCTGCAGCAAATGTCAGAGTAGTAATAACTCTGAATTGTTTCAACCTTGGTTCCTTTATCCTAACTGGTGGGAATGTAAAAAATACAGTTTTGGGAACATCCTTTCAGAATAAACATGTCTGCTGCTCTTAAACTGCTCACAGCTCAGCAGACCTCTGAAATAGTAGAGATGTGCAATACACAGTTAAGAGTGTATCTTATAGCAAAATACCTTGCCTTTCTGATACCGCTGGGATTAGTTTACAAGCCATACCAGTTTGCCCAGACTCCCCACCAGCTCCTACTGAATCTACTCTGCTGCAGTCTCTGGTCCATCTAGAAAATATTCCCATCACAGCCAAAACTAATCAAAGGAGTTTAAAATTAAGACCTGCACAATTGAACCTGGCTGAAGAATCCAGACCTGCAGCACCTTCGGTGTCCATTTTTCAGTTTGCAGTGCACAGCACAGAACAGCTTTGGCAACCCTTAAACCATCAGCTGTTCATAGCCTGCTTCCTAGGCATTCAGAGAGTTTTAGTTTAATGGTGGATTCTCCTCAATCAGCTGATCTGTGCTCTTCCAAGACACCTGTTATTAATCAAGAATTGAAAAAAAAAACTGTTCTAAACAATAAAAAGGTAGCCTGTGCCTTTTTAGGCAAAAGGGTACTGACTAAATCTGCCCTCATCCCTGGCCCTGGCCAAAGCACACCCAGAGATTCCAACTTTAACTGTTCCTGCAGTTCAGTCCAGGAATCTGGTTGAGGTTGCTGTCACCACAAAATCTGAAGTTTTGGGTACAGAGAAGCAAGGTTTTGTGTACATCGAGAGACTTGGTAACATCTTTGATGCCTCCTGGCATCAAAGAATCAGTTTCTGTAATACCCCCTCTACAAGCTGCATCAATTTCTGCCATGCCTCAGTATCAAACTGAGCCAGCTTGCTCTCCAGATGGGAAACAGATCCACTTCAGAGGGACTCCGATTCAATAGCTCCACTCCAGTTGTACTCTGTTCCAGTGACTTAAGTTTTACTGTTCATGTTGCACAGCCCAAGACCCCAGGCCAAGCTACATTTATAGCCTCCAAGTCATGGACTATACAATCTTCTACCTTATAAATGGCCTGTGACCGACGGCCCGCAAATGCGCAGTAGAGCGCAGCTCTACTGCGCATGTGCGGGCAAGGATGTCGATCAGAAAAAAAAAAATGGCGGTGGGGCCGCAGGAGCGGGAGGAGAAGCAGCGGCGCCGCGCGCGCGCGCGCGGTGCCGCTGCTTCTCCTCCCCAGATCTGCCGGCAGATCTCGGGGGGGGTGGTGTCACTCCCGCGCCCCCCCCCACCGAGATCTGCCGGCAGATCTCGGGGGGGGTGGTGTCACTCCCGCGCCCCCCCCCCACCGAGATCTGCCGGCAGATCTCGGGGGGGGTGTCACTCCCGCGCCCCCCCCCCCGAGATCTGCCGGCAGATCTCGGGGGGGTCACTGCCGCACGCGCGGGAGTGACCCCCCCCCCCGAGATCTGCCGGCAGGAGCGGGAGGAGTTAATGGAGCCGGGTGAGGGTTGCGGGAAGTCGCGCTTACGGCGCCGGGAGGAAATGGAGGTGGGTGAAGGGAGGGAGAGGGGGACTGAGTGAGTGGGAGGGAGGGAGAGGGGGACTGAGTGAGTGGGAGGGAGGGAGAGGGGGGACTGAGTGGGAGGGAGTGAGGGAGAGGGGGGACTGAGTGAGAGGAGAGGGAGGGTGGAGAGGAGTGGGTGGGGGAGGGGGGTGGTGAAGAGTGAGGGGAGAGAGAATGAGGGGGAGGTGAGAGACAGAGGGATGTAGCCCGTTTTAACGGGCTTTACGGCTTGTCTATTATGTTTGAGAAGCCAATACCCATTGGCATTACAGCTAAGGCTTCTGCTTTTTCTTTAAGGAACTCTTGACCTACTGTCCACAGCTCCCATGGCAAATGGGACCCAGGAAGAGGTGGTTTAAAGAAAGGGCTTACTGTCACCATCTTGGCTGATAGGCAGTCTCCCCACCAGCAGATGTCCAATCTCTCCTGTGTTAGCCATCTCTTTGATGCTCCCATGATATAGCATGACCAGCCCTATTTACCCCTGCCTCTCCCAGAAATCAGGGTCTCTTCATCAAATCTCCTTGGCTCTTTGCTCTGGCACACTTTGCCTTGCTGTCCTGTGCCCCCCCCCCCTCCCCTCCCCCGTGGCCTTCTTCTTGCATGTAGCCTTTGTGGCTTTCTGCCTTGCTCTGTGGCCTACTTAGCCTTCTGCCTTGTCCTATGGTATGCTAGCAAAGTCGATACCAGGCAGAAGTTGGGACAGGCAGTTTAAGGAGAGACCCTTCGGTTGAGCCCTCAAGTTCTGGTGGATGGCAGGTCTTTATTCGGAACTGGAGACAAACTAGATCTAAAAGAAGGGCAGGCACTGGAGACAAGGCAGGCACAGTCAATGAGAATGGAACTGGAGACAAAGTTGCAACTGGATGCAAAGACTGGAACTGTATCCACAGGCTGGAACCAAGGGCACAGGTGGGTACTGAAGGCAGGCAGAAGCTGGAGATAGGCAGGGGCTGAATCCAGGGCTGAAACAGGAGGCAAGGCCTGGCCTAAAGACAGGGCTAGAGTGGAGACACAGCTGGAACTGGAGGGAAGGACTGGAGAGGGAGATACAGAATGCCTAGTGGGAACTAGGGCCACAGAGAGGATTAGACAGGATAAGACAAAGACTGGACAGAACTAGACAAGGACAGAACAGGACTAGGCAAGACAATACAGAAGGCCTGAAGGCCATGGCAGGGCAAGGAACTATAAAAGGCCTGAAGACCAAGGCAGGGCAAGTAAATACTAGAAGGCCCAGGGGCCAAGGGCAAAGCTGAGCAGGACAAGAAGACCCAAAGCCACAGGACAGAGCAAGGAAGCCAGAAAGGCCATAAACAAGATGGAAGGCCAAGGAGACCACAAAGCAAGGCAGAAGGCCACAAAGACCAGAAGCAAGGCAGAAAGCTACAGGGGGCCACAGGACAAGACAGAAGGCCAAGGAGGCTACAGGCAAGGGATAAAACCACAAAGGCCACAAGCAAGAAAGAAGGACACAGGACAGCAAGGCAAGGTGAGCCAATGGAAAGAGCTAAGTTGACTGAATGAAGAGTCCCTGAATTCTGGGTGAGACAGAGCTAAATAGGGCTGGCCCTGCTGCATCATGGGAGCATCAAGGAGGTAGCTAAGACATGAAAGAGGATAGCTTCATGAGGACCTCTGCTGGTGGGGAGGCTGCCTAGAAGCCAGGATCATGACATCCAGATTCATCTCAGAATGTTTCTCTGCTATGCAGTTTTAGCTGATTCCATCCTAGTGTTTCCTCAATGCTGTTGCAATCCTCCACTGATTCTGCCTTCTTTTGTCCCTACATCATGCCAACAGTGAAGATGAATTCAAGTGGATGCTTTTCCACCCTCCCATCCATTCCTGCATTTCTAGCTCATTTCTCCCTTTAAAAAAAAAATCTCTCTTGATTTTAGCAGAGGAACTCCTAGTCCTTAGGATCCTATGCCTTTCATCATCACCACTAATACCTGTGCTTGTCTCAGGTCTCTTTGGAAGAAAAACCTTCCCTCTTCTTCTCTTATTGCCATGTTACTATTAAGGGTAGTACCAACTGCCTCTCTGTACACACCATCTCCAAGTCTGCTGATAAAGGTAGTAGCAACTGCTGCTACATGTAGGCCACCCCGAGCCTAAATGTAAACTACAGGAGAGATCCTTTGCCTTTGTCCCACTCCCTTTTGAATTTCATTACCGTTCTTGTCTTCACCACCTCATCTGAGATGGCATTCCATGCAACCACCACCCTTTCCATGGAGAAGTATTTCCTGACATTATTCTTGAGTCTTTGTTCTTGAAATTTTATATCATGACCTCTAGTTTTACAGATTCCTTTCCATCAGAAAAGATTTGATTTTTCATATCCTTAATTCCTCTTGATGCCAGTAATATGATGAAATTTATTAAAACAGATCATTAGTGGGTAGGAGTTTTTAGTGTTACATTGATGCTCTAATATGGGCAAACAGAAGACCAGATAGTTACTTTTATTACAGAGTAGAGTTCACAGAGCACAGTGAACTGCTGATGCTTGCTGATTATATGCATAAAGTCCAACATAGTGCAAGAGTCACATACATATGAATTATCACTCTCACTGATTTTTTTTACACATAGAAAGCAAGCTGCCTCCTGTGAAGTCACTGGACACTCTACACCTGCTGAAAATAAAGCATCAATCTCTCTGTCTATATCTTTCCTGTTAATATTAACACATGTAGTCTTACCCTGAAGACAGACTAACCCTCTATTGAAAGATTACAATCTTTCCTGCTACTACTATTCTAAATTATAGCTAGGACATAGTGAAGTGACTGTAATAGCATACTTTGCTTTCTATTCTAAATATAAATAGATTTTATAAGCTTTTTTTTATCTTTAAACTTTGAAGCAAGACGCTTCAGAACTTCTGCCTTCTCTCTCTGAGGTCCAAAAGAGGAATAACTGAAAAAAATAGTGATTACTTACAGTTCATTTTCACCTAAAAAATGATAAAGTCATGACATAAAACTGGGATGGACTGGTTGAAAAAGTGCTTCAGCATGATTTGTCCTGCTCCTTTCTTGTTCCATCCTCATCTGGTTCTTCTCTCTCTAACTTGAAGTAATAAAAATGTATGGCTTTGCTTCTCTCATATATACTTTAATGGCCCCAGTTTTGTTTTGTTTTGTTTTGTTTTTTGGCTGCCTCATTATTTTGCTTTAGTTGCAACAAACCAAAATAAACATTTAATAATTTGCCATGCTTTCCCATTCAGATTCAAACCATTGCAAATCAGTACTCCTTAGTTTTTTATCATTAATTTATTATGATTATTTCCTCTGTTCTCCTTTTTAAACCCTTTATCCTTTATTTGTATACCTTTACTTTTTTAATTAAAGGATGGCCCAATTCATTTCTAGGTACATATGTGTACTTAGTTACTGTAACTGTAACAGATGAGACTATCAGCAGTGAAACAGAAATTTTCAGTTTTAATAGGAAATATTTCCCTCATCCATATTGGGTGAAAAATTGTACATATTTGACTAACAAGTAAGAAGATGTCCAGGCATCCCTCACTGGTTCTTGCAGGCTGACTTCCTGCAGTGTGAGTTGCAGGTGTCCTGATGGAGGTCATTACAGTGAGAGACTTATAAGGCTGTACTTCATTACCTCAAAGCTAGAAAGTAAGGATGGAAAGGGATTTATAGGGTTATGAGATCACTAGTGTTGTGCATCAAGTTCCAGGGTGCCCTTGTCACGGACCCCTTTCTCCTCACTATCTTAAGGCATGAATCAGATGGGTCTTTAAGAAGCATGAAACAAAAAGAACTGAAAACATGGCTATGGAAGAAAAATAGAATTTATTTATTTTTTTTACGAGTCATTTGCACGTCAAGAGAAACTGAAAACAAGCACTTCTTTGATGTTTAATTTTTGTTAACTTCTTGCCTTTCTTCTGTGGTGTGACAAAAAAAATAATAAATGGCCAATTATTTCTTGCAAATAAAGCATTTCCTTTTCAGAAAGCAGTTTCAAAAGGAACAATACATTTTTCTATTCTATTTAACAGAAATTTCAGAGTAGAGGAGAAACAGCTACTTAAACTGGAGTCAGATAAAGATTACTGTTAGGCAATGTTGGCTGAATGGTTAAGATTATTTATTTATTTCTTCATTTATTTATTTATTTATTTATCTGCTTATTTAGAAGCATTTGATATTCTGCCTTTTTTCAAAAGTGCTCTTAAGGTGGATTACAACAACTTTACATCAGGTATTTGAACAACTTACAATAAGAATCAGAATTTACAGATAAAGTAGCAATAGAAACTAGCAGATAGTTCTACAGCATTTTTTTTCTATCAGAAAAGGTTTGATTCTTGTGCTCATTAATACCTTTCAGGTATGTAAAGATCTGTATCATACAATAATTAAATATAAAAACTATGTACTGCTAAAATAATGGGCAAGCCCAAACACAGCTATTAATATACATAGCATAATGAATATTAAGAATAAGGTAATGCAAACAATCCTATGATAAAGTTAATATAAGACCCCTATAATCACCATATCTAATCCTGTAAGCTAACTCTTAAATACCTGACAGAATAACTTGATTTTAACACCTTTTCTGAATTTCAAATAGTATAGTTCTTGTTGGTCATATAAAGACAAGGAATTTCAAAGGGAGCCTGATAGGTGAAACATAAAAACATAAGAATTTTCATTTTGGGTCCACCTTATAGATTCTAGTCTTATCTCTGTAGGCAGCAGCACTCTATGAAGATCAAATTGAGTCAATTTATGAGCTCTGACAGGTCTATAATAAATCAAGAGGTCATATACCTTAGGTTTCCCCTATACAAGGCTTTAAATGCCAGACATAATATCTTAAATTGTACTCTACATAAAATGTTAGAGATGTGCATTTATTTGAAATTAATGTGCAAATTACAAAGAATAAGTCCATTTTCCTTTCATCCATGGACCCTTGAAACAAATGGAGGGGGCTCCACAAATTTAAACAAAAATTGTAATCTCATTTGTTTATGCTTCCCATTCAGGTCTATGGTCCATTCATGTCTATGGATATGCTGTGAACAAATAGCTACAGGTAACTTAACAACCAACTCTTGCCTGTCTGACATCACAGCATCTTGGGAGCTGAGGCATGACAATTTGTCAAGGAGACCAGATGAAGAACAAATCATGGTGAAGCATCTTTTACAATATTTAAACATTTCTAAGACTGAGATTATCATTTTAAGTAGATATCCATTCCCTTAGGTACTACCCACATTGGAGTTTGAAGGATATATTTTACAATTGCTTCACATGGTCAGAATCTCGCCATAATCCTAGATTCTATCTTATCAATGAAAACACATATTAAAGGATTAATAAGTGCTGGTTATTTTAAATTAATAGAAACATAGAAACACAGAAATGACTACAGAAAAGGACCAATGGTCTATCCAGACTGCCCAGGAAGCTTTCCATGGTAGAATCTGCTGTGCTGTACAGGTTTCTCCCATGTATCAGTCAGTTTTCCTTGACATGCTTTCCTTAAGATCAGCAAATAAAGGCCTCTTCAATATTCCATCTTCCCATCAGATGCATCTGGTAGAAACTAGAGATTGTGCCTTCTCAGCTGTAGGGACCATACTTTGGAATTCAATCCCCAAGAAGCTGCAAAGTATGTCAAATTCCAGCACATTTTAAAAGGCCCTGAAAACTTGGCTTTTTAAGCAAGCCTGTAACATTTACACCAAGAAGTTCTCCAGAGGAGTCAACCAGGATGGTATCAGTAGTGTGAATGTTGGAAAGCATTGTTCGTCCCAAGGAGCTTCAAGCTCAATGAAACCTACTTTGTTTCAGAAATTTGGGAATGCAGAAATCAGCCAGGAAACCTCCTGAAGAAGATTCAGGAAGAGCACAGTGAATGGGGAGATGATTAGAACACAGATGACATGGTCCCAGCCCTACATGCTTTACAATACAGAATCTGCACAAGGACTCTCATCACTCTGTATAATATGAATATCATTTAGCCTGGAAAGTATGGCTTACCTGCAGGTTTTCCCACAGGAAATTCCTGCCAGCCCCTGAATCGATCAGGGCTAAGGTCAGGCAGGAGCGGGAGCCACAGGTCAGCTTCACTGATAGGGAAAGTTGGAGGGCCGGATTGACTGTGCCTAGGGTCAGGGGCCCTGCTGGCCCCAGGCCGGGGAGTTTCCCGGATGGACAGGACATTGGGATAGGTGATGTCCTGCTGCTCCTCAGTAAAGGCAGAGTCCGGACCATCTCCTACAAAGATGCTCCTCAGAAGAAAGTCTGCCTCGTCCCAACTGCATGAGCTCTTCGGGGCTGTGAGGGCTCAAGGGCCTTGGAGGGGACTTCCCTCCACAGGAGGAAGAGCGGGTGGACTCAGAAGGCAGGCGTCGAGAAGGACGCAGTTCTCGGCTGCACTCCTGGGCCCAGCAATCAATACGACCTGCCAGGCCAATCAGTCCCTCCAGGGAGTCTGGCAACTCACGGGCTGCGAGCTTGTCCTTCAGTTGCGTAGACAAGCCATCCAGAAAGATGGGACGGATGCAATCTTCCTGCCAACCCAACTCTGTGGCCAGCATGAGGAACTTGACGTCATAGTCATTGAAGGGTGGCCGGCCCTGGCAGAGGGGCAGGAGATCAATCTGGCATTCACTGACATCCCCAGGTCATTGAAGGTCCTCCAAAATTCTGTGATAAAGTGAGGCAGGTCCTGAAGGAGGGCATCCGAATGCTTCCAGAGTGGGGAGGCCCAGGATAGACCTCTACCCTAGATCTTGAGAGGATGAAGGTTATCTTGGTCATCTCATCCAGGAAGGTGGCGGCCTGCAGTGTGAAGTGCACATAGTACTGGTTTATAAACCTTCTGCAGAGTTTGGGGTCACCATTGAATCAAGGAGGTGCCTGTAATGAAACTGATGACCTCAGCAACATCAGCTGCACCGAAGGACTGGGCGTCAGCACCCACACAGCGGCTGGAGCAGGCCAGAAAACAGGCAAGCATTGAGACTCTCGATGGAGGCCGCCAAGGCCTCGAGGTACTGCTACTGCTGCTGGATGTTGAGGGCCAGGCCCAGAATGGCCTGTAGGGCAGAAGCCTCAGCCAGGTCTATGGCCTTGGCAACCTGTTGTGAGCATGGACCCTTGGCCCGAGGTGGTGTTGGTGCTACCTGTGGGGGAGACCCCTACATGTGCCCACCATCGGGAGGCAAGGCCGGACAGGAAACAGAGGCCAGCAGGAGCTTCGCCACTACCAGCCCACGTTCCCCGCAGGTTGAGCCCTTGGGTGCTGTGGCCAGCTGGTCGTAGGTGGATGATCCCGTGTAGCACACCAGATGAGGTGGGCGGTAGCCAGGAGCTGGTGGTCCAAGGCAGGCAGTGGCAGACGTGGTCAGGTCCAGTCCAGAGGTCAGAGGCAGGCAGCAGAAGAGGTGGTCAGGTGCAATCCGGGTCAAGAGCCAAGGTCCATCTGATGGGTGAGGAGCAAGGAACTGGAACTGGAAAAGGAACAGGAACTGGAACTGATACAGGCACAGGAACGCAGGAACAGGATCAGATTCAGCAACACAGGAACACTGTTGCCAAGGCAAGCTCTGACTGCCAGAGCTTGCCATATACCCAGGGCTGCTGACATCATCACTAGGGGCCGTTGGAGTTTTTCCCGCCACGGCCCCTTTAAATCCCTGACGGAGGTGCGCGCGCAAGCCTAGGACCAGGGGCCGAGGAAGAAGGCAGTAGTGGCGTGCTCCATGTGGCAGCGACCACTTGAGGATGGGAGGTAGCAGGGGACAGCAAAAGACTGATCCCGGTCAATCTGGAAGGCGACGGCGGCTGCCCGCTGCAGCCAAAGTGAGAGGGGCCGAGGTCGAGGCTTGGCACCGGGGGGGTAGGGACTGCTGGCCTGCGGCCGGAGATTGTAATACTGCATATTTATTTTATTTATTTAAAAATATTTCTATACCGGACTTCTTAGAAACATAGAAACATAGAAACATAGAAATGACGGCAGAAGAAGACCAAACGGCCCATCCAGTCTGCCCAGCAAGCTTCACACGTTTTTTTCTCTCATACTTATCTGTTTCTCTTAGCTCTTGGTTCTATTTCCCTTCCACCCCCACCATTGAAATATCTAGCTTGATTAGTTAGGGGTAGTAGGGGTAGTAACTGCCGCAATAAGCAAGCTACACCCATGCTTATTTGTTTTACCCAGACTATGTTATACAGTCCTTATTGGTTGTTTTTCTTCTCCCCTGCTGTTGAAGCAGGGAGCTATGCTGGAAATGCGTGATGTATCAGTCTTCTCCCATGCTGTTGAAGCAGAGAGCCATGCTGGATATGCATCGAAAGTGAAGTATCGGACACAATTGGTTTGGGGTAGTAACCGCCGTAACAAGCCAGCTACTCCCCACTTTGTGAGTGCGAACCCTTTTTTCTTCTCCCCTGCCGTTGAAGCAGAGAACTATGCTGTATATGCATTGAAGGTGAAGCATCAGGCTTATTTGGTTTGGGGTAGTAACCGCCGTAACAAGCCAGCTACTCCCCTCTTTGTGAGTGTAAATCCATTTTTCCACATTTCCTCTTGCTGTTGAAGCTTAGAGCGATGTTGGAGTCACAGTAAGCATGTGTATGTTTATTGAATAAGGGTATTGTCTCCAGGCAGTAGCCGTCATTCTGGCGAGTCTCCCACTCTTCATTGGCGGCCTCTTGACTTTATGGATCCACAGTGTTTATCCCACGCCCCTTTGAAGTCCTTCACAGTTCTGGTCTTCACCACATCCTCCGGAAGAGCATTCCAGGCGTCCACCACCCTCTCCGTGAAGAAATACTTCCTGACATTGGTTCTGAATCTTCCTCCCTGGAGCTTCAAATCGTGACCCCTGGTTCTGCTGATTGTTTTCCTATGGAACAGGTTTGTCGTTGTCTTTGGATCATTAAAACCTTTCAAGTATCTGAAAGTCTGTATCATATCACCTCTGCTCCTCCTTTCCTCCAGGGTGTACATAGTTAGATTCTTCAATCTCTCCTCGTACGTCATGCGATGAAGATCCTCCACCTTCTTGGTCGCCCTTCTCTGTACCGCTTCCATCTTGTCTTTGTCTTTTTGTAGATACGGTCTCCAGAACTGAACACAGTACTCCAGGTGAGGCCTCACCAAGGACCTGTACAAGGGAATAATCACTTCCCTTTTCTTACTCGATATTCCTCTCTCTATGCAGCCCAGCATTCGTCTGGCTTTTGCTATCGCCTTGTCGCATTGTTTCGCAGACTTCATATCATTAGACACTATCACCCCAAGGTCCCTCTCCTGCTCCGTGCACATCAGCTTTTCCCCCCCCATCGAATACAGTTCATTCGGATTTCCACTCCCCATATGCATGACTTTGCACTTCTTGGCATTGAATCTGAGCTGCCATATCTTCGACCACTCTTCCAGTTTCCTTAGATCCCGTCTCATTCTCTCCACTCCTTCCGGCGTGTCCACTCTGTTGCTGATCTTTGTGTCATCCGCAAAAAGACAAACCTTACCTTCTATCCCGTCCGCAATGTCGCTCACAAAGATATTGAACAGGACCGGTCCCAACACCGATCCTTGCGGTACACCACTTAAAACCGCTCTCTCTTCAGAGAAGGTTCCATTTACCATCACACATTGTCTTCTGTCCGTCAGCCAATTTGCAATCCAGGTCACCACCTCGGCCCTCACTCCTAAGCTTCTCCTTTTATTCACCAGTCTCCTGTGCGGAACCGTATCAAAAGCTTTGCTGAAATCCAAGTATATGATATCAAGCGCTCTTCCTCGATCCAATTCCTTGGTTACTCAGTCAAAAAAGTTAATCAGATTTGTCTGACAGGATCTTCCCCTGGTGAATCCATGTTGCCTCTGGTCCATCAATTCTCCGGACTGTAGATAGTTCACTATTCTCTCTTTCAGCAGTGACTCCATTACTTTTCCCACCACCGAAGTGAGGCTAACCGGTCTGTAGTTGCCAGCTTCCTCCCTGTTCCCACTCTTGTGAAGCGGGACCACCACCGCTCTTCTCCAATCACTCGGCACCACTCCCGTTTCTAGGGATCTATTGAACAGGTCACACAGCGGAGCTGCCAGAACATCTCTGAGCTCCCTCAATATCCTTGGATGAATCCCATCAGGCCCCATGGCTTTGTCCACTTTCAGGTTCTTTAGCTCTTCCCACACATTTTCTACTGTAAAAGGATTTTCATCCATTCCACTTCCCTCCAGTTTCTTGTTGTGTAGAGATGGTCCTTCTCCAGGGTCTTCTTTAGTGAACACAGAGCTGAAGTATTCGTTTAATATTTCTGCCATTTCTTCGTCTCTCTCCACACATTGATCATTACCACCTTTCAATTTCACTATACCACTTTGGACCTTTCTCTTTTCGCTGATGTATCTGAAAAATGTTTTGTCACCATTTTTTATCTCCTTGGCAATCCTCTCTTCTGCTTGACTTTTTGCCAACTTGATTAATTTCTTTGTCTCCCTCAGTTGATACAAATATTCTTCTTTGTGCTCCTTCCTTTGGGATCTTTTATATTTCTTGAATGCTATTCTTTTAGCTTTAATTTTGTCAGCCACCTCCTTTGAGAACCAGATAGGTTTCAATTTTCTTTTGCTTTTCTTTACATTTCTAACATATAGAGCAGTTGCCTTGGTGATTGCTCCTTTTAGATTGGTCCACTGTTGATCCACATCTCTCTCGTTCTCCCATCCTTTAAGTTCTTCCTCCAGGTACTTCCCCATTTCCTCGAAGTCTGTGTTTTTGAACTGTAAAACTCGGGTCTTTGTGGTTCTTTTCCCTATTCTTTTAGTGATATTAAACCATACCGTTTGATGATCACTACTGCTGAGGTGGGCGCCCACCTGGACATCTGAGACATTATCTGCATTAGTGAGCACTAAGTCGAGTATAGCTCCTTCTCTCGTAGGTTCCAACACCATTTGTTTGAACAAAGATACTTGCATGGCATCCACTATCGCTCTACTATTTTTAGTTTCTGCAGATGGGATTTTCCAGTCTACATCTGGCATATTAAAGTCACCCACGATCACCACTTCTCCCTTCTTACCTATCTTATGGATGTCTTCAACCAGATCTCTGTCCAGCTCTTCCTTTTGGTTTGGAGGCCTGTAAACCACTCCAATATAAATGGACGTTCCATCATCTTTTTTTAGGTCGAGCCATAGAGCTTCTTCCTTACCCCAACTTCCTTGTAGCTCAGATGCTTGGATGTTGTTTCTAACATAAAGAGCCACACCTCCCCCTTTTCTATCCTCTCTGTCCTTCCTTAACAAGTTGTAGCCTGGTATTGTTGTATCCCATTCATGAGATTCTGTGAACCATGTTTCTGTGATAGCAACAATGTCCAATTCTGCCTCAGTCATTAGGGCCTGCAGATCTGGGATTTTATTTCCCAAACTATGAGCATTTGTGGTCATAGCCTTCCAGGTACTCTCTTTAAGATTATTGCTTTTCCTGGACTCCTTATAAGATATTAGTTGAGATTTGTTATTCACTTCACTCTTTCTTTTTGTAGATGTGCCACTGTTGACAGAGTTATTCATCTCAATTAGATTTTTCTTTTGGTTATGGATCTTGAAATACTGCATGCATTGTATTTTCTCTCTCTTTGCTGGTAACACTTCAATGTTTTTCTCAAGAACTTCTTCAGTTTTTAATATAGAGAAGGCTTGTTGTTCTTTTTGCATTTGGTACATTGTGTGTCTCCTCATCACAGGTCTAATTCTACCAGAGCCCACTGTAATCCTGGATTGTAAAGAATTTCTTAATGACCTGTTTGAGTGGGGGGGGTGTACCTCTTGGCTGCCCATCTGTCAAGAATGGGTGACTGTGGGGCCTACCTGAGCCTACTGAATCTCCTTTTCTTGACTCCTGGCTTTTCTGTGATATTGGGGAATTATTTTCTGAGTAATGCAATGTGGGTGTATTACCTTTAATTGAAGCTAATTGATCTTTAATCTCAGTCAGCTCCTTTTTCAAGGAAGAGAGTTGTGCACAAATTGGGCAAGCCCTAAGTTTCCAGATGACTTCCCTGACAATAAATGCTCCACAATGGTTACATTGGATAGTCCTCATTTTGATAAATTTATCTGATGGATAACACCTAAGGAACAACTAAATTACCAATTTATCCTGTTTCCAATTGTGGTTAGGTAGACTATATTAGAACAACCAACCTAGGGGTGGGTGGCTAGAGGGGCAGGGTGGGAGGGAATCAGACAGAATGGCAAAAGTAAAGCTTTGTAAAAAGGCTTAATGTAAAGAAATCTTAGCTTTGCCAAGTAAGTTGGACTGTAGTCTCTCCTCTCTCTTTCAAGCAGACTGACTAGAGCTGGCCTGATCACCTTCTATGATGCACAAGTCACCTGTGAAGTGTCTTGTTAAAAACTCCCTCTTTTTTTTTTTTTGGTATATTTTGATTGCTTTTGGATCTGTTACGGCTGTTACGGCGGTTACTACCCCAACCAAATGTGCCTGATACTTCACTTTCAATGCATATCCAGCATGGCTCTCTGCTTCTACAGCAGGGGAGAAGAAAAAAAAAAACAAAAAAAAAACCAACAAGAGCTGTACAACATAGTCTAGGTAAAACAAATAAGCATGGGTGTAGCTTGCTTATCGCGGCGGTTACTGCCCCTACTACCCCTAACTAATCAAGCTAGATATTTCACTTGCATGCAGCTCCATCACTGCTCTCTACATTAATGGTGGGGGTGGAAGGGGAATAGAACAAGGAGCTAAGAGTAACAGATAAGAATGAGAGAAAAAATGTGTGAGGCTTGCTGGGCAGACTGGATGGGCCATTCGGTCTTCTTCTGCCGTCATTTCTATGTTTCTATGTTTCTATGGATCAGGCTAACACAAAACAATTTAAATCACTTATAACAATATCTGGAGAAATAAGCATATAAGAATAACAGCAGACAGAATGGCAAAAGTAAAGCTTTGTAAAAAGGCTTAATGTAAAGAAATCTTAGCTTTGCCAAGTAAGTTGGACTGTAGTCTCTCCTCTCTCTTTCAAGCAGACTGACTAGAGCTGGCCTGATCACCTTCTATGATGCACAAGTCACCTGTGAAGTGTCTTGTTAAAAACTCCCTCTTTTTTTTTTTTTTTGGTATATTTTGATTGCTTTTGGATCAGGCTAACACAAAACAATTTAAATCACTTATAACAATATCTGGAGAAATAAGCATATAAGAATAACAGCAGACAGAATGGCAAAAGTAAAGCTTTGTAAAAAGGCTTAATGTAAAGAAATCTTAGCTTTGCCAAGTAAGTTGGACTGTAGTCTCTCCTCTCTCTTTCAAGCAGACTGACTAGAGCTGGCCTGATCACCTTCTATGATGCACAAGTCACCTGTGAAGTGTCTTGTTAAAAACTCCCTCTTTTTTTTTTT